>NW_028324162.1:0-664166 GCF_054372755.1 Phalangium opilio | reverse complement strand
CCCCCAGCCCCCACCCGCGCGAATTTTTATGACATAAATCTGTTTAAAATCAAAGTGCCTTACTGAAGGCTACAGTGAAATATCCATGAAGCGTAAGCTTCCATTATAAATCCATGGCCTAAGTAAGGCAAGTTAAGCCTTGGTCGAAACTAGCATCTAAAATATAAATTAAAAAGGTATCTTAAGTATAGAATTTCAACCGAGACACATAATTAAACGAAAATTAGAACCGCCAGAGAAATTTTTAATAAATATAGTGTTATATTTATTGAAAAATATCAAGTTAAAGTTTCAAGGCGGTGAAATGGCAAATTAGCGTCGTCTACTGTAGAGTAATGAACAATTAGCGTCGTCTGCTTATCATAATCTTTTGAGGTACTTACATTTTTAATTAAATTAACATACTTAGACTTAATTAATTTTGATGAAACTTGAAAAAGGCACACCTTGAATAGTTACTTGTTAATTTGAAAGTATTCCGAAACGTAACTTCGCTTTAGTTTTTAAATGATTCGATGTACAGGAGCACCAAAAACCCCATGTTATTTCTATGGGAAAATCGGTGAAAATTGAGAATTTTCATTTAACATTACGGGAGGTGTGGGATCTTATCTAGAAGGGCCTAACGGCCCTCTAGAATTCTCGCAGATCGTCTTGATGTTTGGGCCGCATCCGGAGGTCCGCCTGCCTTCGAGGTTTCTTGCTCTGCAGGATCTGTGTTAGTGGTTTAAATGTCCTCCGGCGTGTTAAGCATTTCTCGATCCGTTTGGGCTGCGTTGTTTCATATTGCGACATTGGTCAACTCTTGGTCAGATCTGGCATATTCTGCGATTATTGTTCCAAAAGGAGTAAACACCGACGTCGTGGTATTTCCCAAAAAGGCTGCGACTCTTCATCCAGTTCGAGTTGGTTGTATGCGTCTCGAAGGTCTAAATTTAAGAATTTCTTCCCACCGTTGAGTGTGGCGAATAAATCGTCTATTTTGAGTAGAGGGTATATCTCCGTAAGAGTGGACTTGTTGACCGTCAACTTGATATCCCCACAAATACGTACCTTCGTGTTAGCCTTGAGTACGGGAACTATAGGCGCCGCGGAATTTGCTGTTCTGTCTGGTTTGCTGATATCCGCTTTCTGAAGTCTCTCTAGTTCTTCGTGAACCAAATCCCTGATAGCGAACGGAACTGGTCAAGGTTTGAAAACTCTAGCCTAGTAGTCCTGTCTACGTTGTAGGTGTACCTGGATTCCTTTCAGACATCCTAGACCAGGCGTGATTAAGGACGTATACCATGAGTGTATTTCATTGATCTTGGAATCAGCAGCAATGTTGCAAATGTGGCCGTTGTAGGAATGTCAGGGTGCAGTCAGATTGAAAGCCTCATTCCAATTTCGCCCGCAAAGGCTGGGTAATGACTACGAAACCACGACCAAAGGTAGACTCTAGACCGTGCCTTGACATGAAACTTTGACCATTGTGAAGCCTTCCGTTGCTACTGGCGTACCGTTGTAGGTTTTTTGCGAAATCAGGGATGGTGAGAGCTCCTGTATCTTGGTACGTTTTTTTAGTAGTTAGGATGTGGTTGCGGAAATGACTGTGTACGATGCCCCTGAGTCATGTTCCATCAAAATGGTTTCGCCGTTAGTAAGGAACTTGTGCACGTAGGGCTGCGGTACCGGTCTAAATGTACCTCCCAAACTTGAAATGGAGATTTGAAAAATGTCATATTCTGTAGTCTTATAGTTCGAGATCTGTACCCGCTTCGTGAAACTTCTCTTGCAGGGAGTGTACTCTGTTGGTGTTGCGCCTGTAAGGTCGGCCATTTTCGCCGACTTGCCGATCTCGCTTCCTTATCATACACAATTTCTCCAGATGTCCCGGTTTTTGGTAGTAATTACAAAACGTGTTTGAAAGTCTGCACCTGTGGGCCTTGTGATCTAGGCAGCAGCAACTGTAGCATTCAGTTGTTAAAGGATTAGAATGACGGTACCTTTTGGAAACTTGAGAACGATTTCCTGGGCTCCTAGAATGATTTCCTGGGCTCCTTAAATTTGTAGTGCTATATCTAGCGCTCTTTGCAAGGTGAGATCCTTTGGTATTTCGGTGATGTATCTTGCTTGAATAGCTTGGTTCTGTATGCCAGCGGCTAGGCGGTCCTTAAGCATCATGTCCAGACTCGATTCGAAATTGCAATGTTCCGAGAGCTTGCGAAGCTGGGCAACGTACGCAGAAGTTGAATCTTTGAGAGCCCAGTCTTCTTTGAAAAGCGTATACGTTGGTGGAGGGTCGAAGTGGTCTGTAAGCAATTTAACTAAATCTTCGTATGATTTGTCTGTAGGTTTTTAAGGTCTCGCTAGACTCCTGAGCAGAGCGTAGGTTTTTGCTCCGAGTAAGGTAAGGAACACGGCAGTTTTCTTAGTTTTCTCTGAAACTCTGTTGGCCTGAAGGTATAGGTCGATGCACTCCACGTAAAGACACCACTGTTCAGTGGTGTGGCCAAAAGGTTCGCAGTAGCCTGTAGGCATGCCCTCGGTGCTTGTGGTTCTGATTAGTTTGCTTGCGTCCGTCATTTTATCTTGAATCTATCTCAGGGTTGGCACGCTGGTATCCAGTCCGGTTTTATCCATCCGGATTAAACCGGTTTAAACCAAGTTGAAAAATCCAGTGGATTTTTCAAAAAATATAATAATAGAGTACAGCGCAGGCACCATAAAGTGAGATGGAAAGAAAAGTGTGACCTAATTGTCTTTACATCTTTATTTCATTGAAATGGTCCATTCCCATATATTGTGGGTTAGTTTGACGCGCCCTCCTCCCACTGGCCCACCCGAAACTCGTGAGACGGAGTTGAATTTTTCGCAACGCAAAATTGCTTGCTCGAACCGTGCGTTTAGAAAAATATTTATCAGACCTTGCCCTATTGAAGATCACAAACAAATCCTACCCTGGCCCGACCCTGCCCTATTGAATATAACAAAAATGTCAACCCGGGCCCGACCCTGCCCTATTGAATATAATAAAAATGTCTACCTGGGTAAACGGTATGAAAACCCTACCCAACCCGACCAGCAAAAAGCTTTAAGTAATTTTCTAACCCAAACCGACCTATGATTTTTCGGCCCGATATGGGTCGGGTTGGATTGAAAAATCCCGATTAAATCAGGGGCCCTACTCATCTCTAAGGGCAATGTGTAACTTTTATGTAAAATAAAAAATGATTCTCAATCAGACGCCTTAGCAGAAGGCAATATCGCACTAAATGTAAAAAGAAGTGCTAAAATTAAGCACTAGAGAGTAGTTTAAAAAAGCCGAATAAAACCAATAAAATCCGGTTTAAACCAGCAAAAAACCATACCAGTGGCTTTTTCAAGAAAAATCCGGATTTTTGCCAACCCTGGACTCTACCTCGCCTCCGTCGGAAGTTGTCGTATCGTGAAGCGGCAGTGAAAAAGGCGCAGGCATAACTTAACACTTTATTATGTTCATAAAAGATTACACACAATTGTACCACGCGGTTGCTGGGTGTGACAATTCGTAACACGTAGCATTTAACACTCAACCGAGAAGTGATGATTATGAAAACTGCTTTGCTCTTTATATGGTGAACTCTCGTTGAGTAAAAAACAACATGTCGTACGCTTTTTACGACTTGGCGAAAAAGCGGCGTGACGAAACACAAAGCAAGAAAGGATCTCACTCTTAAGCTTTGTCCACATTGAACTCGCCCTCGCGTGTTCGCGCCTTTGTCTATTCGCATTTTTGCAACAGATCTCGAAAAACATTTGCACTTCAGTTCTGTTACACGCAAAAATTTTGCTTTTCCCAGTCTCAGAGCCAATAAAGTATGAGCAATCATTGTGCCATCTGCCCTTCTCCATCGACGTTGTTCAAAGAGAAAAACGAAACTAATTGCCCCAGCCTTCTTCTCGTCTGGAATTGGTGCTTTTCTCGCGAAGGCGCGAAATTCTAGGCTTTGTCGCAAGAAATTTGCATCTTCGCGAGGTGAGGATGCAAAGTAGCGAAAACCCAATGTGGACAGTAGGGCGATCTTGTAAACAAGCTAAGCGAAGATGCGAACTCGCAAAATGTGTCAGTCTGGACAGGCCTTAACAATTTGGAATCCCACATTTCTAACAATGAAAGTCCTTCACTTTCATTGGTTGCTTAGATCACGCGACTACTCGTATGTTTTTTCACACTCCAAAAGTAACTTCGAATCATCAGGACGCCATTATGTAATGGTTATGTAACTGTACATTGAATGAAGTTATGTATATATTGAAATACAACAAAGGACCTTACCGATTGAACTTCAATTCTGCACAATTTTAGTCAAGGGCTTAATTTTAATAGCATCGTAGCGCAGTGTTTATACCGAGTTTTTAAAATCATAATATCAATTTTAGTTTTTTTAAATAGATACCTTAATTGTAGCTGCATTTGAGAGCCCATATTTCCGTATATTAAATGTTGTAGACTTATCAGAATTTCAGAAACACCCTGTACAGTAGAGAATAGTAAGCCTCGATACCCGCGAGCAGTAAAAGGGGATGAATTTCCCCCCTCGCCGATACCCGCAAAGGGGGTGAATTTTTGCACCCTCGCAAACCGCGTACCCATTGCGTCCCTCTTTGTATGTGTTCATAAAAAAAACGTTGAATATTTTTTCCATGGTTTATTTTTTTACGTAAAATATTCTTTCGAGAGAATTATTATTAATACGGATGCGTTCACCAAATTGCAATTTATCGGTATAATAATAGTTAAAACGATCCCCGTAAGGTATTGTATATATTACGGTTAAAGAACAAAAAGTTACTTTTTTTCACCATTGTAAGAGTCTTTTAGCCAAGGCTTCGTCTCGAGTCGTTCTCTTGATAAGGCAAATATATTCCGAGTTTTTCGAAGTAACGTATAGTAATGATTAGATAGGCACATTGAGCGCCTGTTGTCTGAGAATGAAGGGGCAGTCGGGGTAAATTTGTCTATGTTTATCGTGTACCGATTCCGAGGCTGTCCATACTTGAAGAGTGCCGTGGCAAAGAAACATCTGAAGGTATCTCTACGGCTCGTATGGACTAAATAAAACCATCTGGCGCTAGTTCGATGGTTCCACGTAAAGTGAACAGCACGATTGGAAAGATTTAAACGGGCTTTTTCCGAATTCATGTCCTATTCAACATATCACGGTTCTTGGGGTCGCTGAAAATTTCTTTGACGTAGGTATCCAAAATTGCCTTTTTGAATGACAGTCTTTGGAATGCGAAACTCCACATAATCAGAACTGGCGGTGGGTGGAACGTCGTGACCCTTGTCGTCTTCGATCGGTACGTTGTTTGTTGGAAGTCTGCAGATTGTATCATTTCAAGCTATTATAAAAATGAAAAGACTGTTTCTAACAGAAAACGATACGTGTTTATTCTTTGTCTCCAGATTCGACTCTGCGTACATTCTTATAATACAGTCTACATCATACAGTCTACATCATGCATGTTATATTTTCTAACATTATTGATTTTGTATAGATAGTCACGCCATCTAGTGGTTACAATATGAAACATCCCGTTTTCTAAAGATGAAAGTAATCATTAACGTTAAAGTTACGTTTAGGAACCCGTAACCGTATGAGATACATAAAAAATAGGAAAAACAAAAACCAAAAAAAAAACCATTAAATAGTATACGAAACGCTAGACATAGTCTTGAAATTTTAGTGGTTTTTTAATTAGGCGGCCACGACATGTTTTCTGTGGAGACGGTGCGCTCCGTGGAGTAGATGGCGTGGTTGGGTGCTTGAACTAGCCGGTTCCTGAGTAATTGTTGTAGTTGTTGTTGATATATAAATCGAAACGATTGCAAATGCCGATCGGAAAACTTAAAATACTCAAGTCTACCTACTCGTGGGGAGAAATTGGAGGGATCCAATTGCAAAATCGATGTATGCGCAGGTGGAAGTGGTAAGGGTAATGAGCCCTCCCCCCCAAAAAAAATTAGAATCGGTCGCCCTAAGATTAAGAACCCGAAAATCCCTCTTCATGCTGCTGCCAAAAGGCCCAAACAATATGAATACGAATTTCCCCAATCCAACAATAGAGAAGAAGCCACTTTCGTAACTGACGGCTTAACGCCTTCCGTTGTAAATTTATGATATATTCATTTTTTTCCATTCTGGAAAAAGGTAACATCTAGTTAGGTGGTGGTGGTGGTAAGGCTACAAATTTTAGGCTATAAATGGCCTGTTCGTTCTGTACGATAATAAGGTTGTAAGAAAATCTGCGGGGTTTAGGCTTTTGACCGTGATAGCTCATATCAATATGATTTCTTATAAGTAAATTATTCTGGGGTAGACAGAAGATATTATTCAATGTCTGTACAAGATTTTATTCCAAAATATATTGATCGTAAACGTAATTCATATAATTCAGCACAGTGAGACTCACAATCGTGTAGATCTGAAAAACCTCACAGCAACACAGCTCCGATTAATAATTGGAAAATTTCAAGATAATAATCCTAACATTAGAATACTGAAGTATTTGGAAACTTCAGTGGAACTTGATGAACCGTGGGAAAAATAGTAAACGGATTAAGCGCAGATGATAATGAGCCTCCACAACCAAATCCCATCCTTAATGTTGACCCTCCACTACCTAACTCAGATGAAGGAAATGATGCCCCATGGTGTAAGCGTGGCAATTGCCAAGAAATGCCAACCCCAGAAGAGAGGAAATGTTGCTCCAGGAGAAGAAACGTTGGTTGCATGACAGATAGCCCAGATTTTTAAAATTTAATTTTGAATAGAGGAGAGTTGGATATCCAAATGGAAATGAAATGAGACAAAATTTAGTGCACTTCTCCAGGAGGATGGGTATGTTAATAGAAAATATAGGCATGCTGCTTATAGGAAGTATATTTACTGGCAATGGGGTAAGCTAGGCCGAGGGATTCTGCGAGTTACACCTTCCTTTGTAGTATGGAAAATAAGAGTAAGGTATCCCAATCCAAATGCTATTTACACAGAATAAAAACAAAACCATTAGCTTTAGGGGAGGTTATTATTAATGGTTTGCCCAAATTCATTTTGGAAAATTAAACATTTGATTAGTAGGTTGTTTTTAATTTATTTTAACGAGTTGATTCTGTTAAAAAGCTGGACTGCGGCTCACTCTAAATTTTAACAAAAATCGGCAGATAGATCGTATTCTCTTAGATTGGAACTACGCCAATCAATGATTTTTAGCCCCTTAATTTGAAGGCAGTGACAATATTTTTTTTCAAATTTACAAATTAATTTCTGTGTAAGTTTTTTCTACAAATTTGCGATGCTTTGTTCAGCCAGCAATTCATGTCTGGGAGGGCAAGGGACTTTAGCAATGTTCATCCTATTCATAGTTATAACAGGGTCTTCTGGAAACATATCCAAAAAATTGCGAACAACCTAGCGCGACATCGTGAGGTCCATAAGATTTTTCGCTTGCCGATGTCTTTTTGGTATTTTTTCTAGGACAGCAGTCCATCTCGACGTAGATTTCGAAAACTTCGACTTCATTCAGGACAAAAAGTTCTGTCAACTATAAATTGCGAAAGAAAAATTTATTATATTCATTTTACCGTGTTGTTCCATTTTTATTAGTCGCCACTGGGCGAGAAAGGATACTATTAGGTCAAGGACGGCCAAAATATTCCTCGCAATATATCCTTTCCACCAAAAAAAAATTTAATATTGAGCATATAACATATGACAATACTAATGCTATATTCTTACGGATAAATAGTCCAGGGATGTCCGACTTCAATCCACGGTGGGCCAAATTGAAAATTAAAACCATCAAGCGGGCCACACAATCAAAAATTCACCTTTTTTCATTTATTTGATAAATTTTACAATTATTTTTTACCAGTTTTAGTGAGAAACGCGACATTTCTTTTGTTTAATTATCTCATAAATATTTCAGTTTCAATGCATGCCTTCACTCTTTCACGATCAGAAAATGGCTTCGACTTTTTACTAATATTATTGGTATTTTGAAGCTAGCTCTCACATCAGATTCAGCCTCATTTTTTGACTTCCTAAAAAAGCTTTGTTCACTTATTAAGTTAGCTTTCCACTCTTTAATAGCATCAACCCGAATTTTTCCCGTTATATTTCCATATTTTTTCGAATGCTTCGAATCAGTGTCTATTATTATAGCAACTGGATTCTTGCATATTAAGCAAACTGCCCTACCTTGAACAAAAACAAATAAGTAGTTGTACATCCATTTTTCTTGAAAAACGCGATAACTCTCCTTAGAATTTTTTTTTGGGAACTTTAAGCCATATTTTAACATAAAATTGAATCAGTCTCAACGAAATAGAAACCAAAACTAAACCTTGAAAATCAGATGAAAATGTCAAAACGGGCTGGAAATATGTTTTTTTAGGCAAGTGAGAAAAGTGCGAAATTAGTAGCACACCACCATCTGGTGACAGTAATTAAACTTGGAATTTCTAAATATAGCTTTTATATAAAAACTTCCTTGTTAAAAATTATTTATTGTCCTAATACAGATTGTCATTCATCCTATGGTGGGCCATTAGAACTTATATCTGGGCCCGTAGAATTACTGTGACGGGCCATTAATACCATTAAATTGTTCACTCAACTGAGGCCAAATTAAAGTACTCGGCGGACCAAAAGTGGCCCGCGGGCCCGTAGTTGGACATCACTGATTTAGTCTTTTTGGAACTTACTTTAACAATACGCTATGGTATGATTCCAAAGCCCCTGCATGTCTGCAATAAAAGTGTTATTACCACATTATCAAAAGCTATGCTAAAAGTACCAAAAAAAAGAGTTAAAAAAAACCAACTTGAAATTCTTAGAATATGGAAAATGCTATGCTTTTGTTTGTCGCAAACGATTTTTCGTGACTCAATGAATGGCAAGGTGTTGTTTTGCAGCCATGGCTTTACACGATCGTCATCATTAATTTCCTAATGCTTACATTCACCGTAAGGAAAATTGTGCACATGAGAAATCCATAGAATCTTAAGATATTTTCAAACATTTTTAAATAATTGAAATCAAACCAAAGGTACAGTCCCGGACAAAAGTTTCTGGACATTTTCATTTGGCTGCCATTTTGTTCCTATTTGAGCTAGAGTAACAAAATAGGACTTTCTAAATAGGTTTACTTCTCACAATTATATTAAAATTACAAATGACACTGTGGCGCTAATAGAGCGTTAGCCATAGCGGAAATAGTAAAGCCCCCCGATAATGACGTTACGAAATAATGCTTCAAATGGATCAGCAATGCTATCGTTGCACGCGTCTTGTCACGTAGAATCCGAAACTGTTTTCAAATTGTCAGAAAATCAAAAGTTATGGCAAAAAACGTGACGTTCAAAACAATAGCAAATAAGCCTAACGATTATTTATTTCTTCTATATCAACTTAGCTCAGTAGTAAAATATTACGATCAGAAAAACAAGATGTTCCAACCCGAGAATTTTTAGTTCCACACTGACATATGAGAAATGAGAACTTATGAATTAGACTCAGTCTTCAGAAATGGAGGGTTGTTGGTGGCGGTTTGTAAACGTATAAATATTTAGAGATTTGGATATGTTTAATGATTTTTTATAATTTCCTAGTTGCTAATACAGTGGGTGAATATTAGGGGATAATTCTTTTCACGGATATTTTACGGCAGACGGCGTTATCTGTTGAATCGCTATTAAAAGTTGGACGCGCCGCGGTATTGGATGATGGACAGTGTTTCAAGAATATTCTTTGAGAAAGTTTAAGGAGCAAAATAGGTGGCATGACTAAAATACAGGTGTAACAGAGATAGTTTATGGAGCAAAATAGGTGGCATGACTAAAATACAGGTGTAACAGAACTTATTTGATGTTCGGTAAATAATGTTTGGACGCTTGAGAATTGGATGTTGAGAAATGCTCTGAAAATAATATTGTGGGAATAATATTTCGACGGCAAATTCATGAGGATGGTTGAGAAGACATATTGTTCAATTCAAAGTGGATGAGAATGGTTTGAATTATAATAATAATATATATACAGGTTAAATTATTCGCAAGTTCTTATGACATGAAAATACTTTACGACGTGGATAATTTTAACGTATTTCCCGCTTTCTCGGCTTTACTCTGCAAGTTTTCTTATTCCCAGCACATTTTAAACGTGATAACTATCCCTTTAAACTTTACTTAAGAATTTGGTTTTTTGAAAATGATGGCTGTTTTTGGAACATAGAGCAAAAAGAGAGAGAGGCCCTACAAACGATAAACAGCACAGCGTTTGCAATTGTGTCGTGTTTCAGCGTATGAAGGTTGCTCTATATATTTTTTAGCTTAGAGTAGAGCAGTTTCAATGATCATCGGAAAACATTCAGACTCAATAGCGCATACTTTTCCTGCTATAATATAGTCGGTAAGCGCCTTGGTTTGTGACATTGTGAATTTAATATCTCAATTTTACTATCGTTTATTTGGCAAAAAATTAAATTTAGTCAGCGCTCATTATTAACCCTGACCATTTCCCCTAAAATAATTTGATATTAATCTTTTGTAGTTTAAAGTTTACGTTTCATAATCTATATGGATAGAGGGACACTTAGATTTACACAATAATCTAGGACGCCTTGGATTTTTTTACTTGAAATGAGAAATTTAACGGGCGCCCATGTATAGAGTTAAATACCATTTTCTTGCCCTGTCAAAGGTTGAAGCTTCTCCAAGGTTGTTCGGATAGAAATGTTTATTTTATTTATGTATTTTATTCGCAGATGAAGTTTTACAGAAATTATGTCAAAAACATTAAGAAAAGAATTCATCTTGAATATTTAGAAAATAATTCATCTTGAATATTTAGAAAATAATTCATCTTGAATATTTAGAAAATAATTCATCTTGAATATTTAGAAAATAATTCATCTTGAATATTTAGAAAATAATTCATCTTGAATATTTAGAAAATAATTCATCTTGAATATTTAGAAAATAATTCATCTTGAATATTTAGAAAATAATTCATCTTGAATATTTAGAAAATAATTCATCTTGAATATTTAGAAAATAATTCATCTTGAATATTTAGAAAATAATTCATCTTGAATATTTAGAAAATAATTCATCTTGAATATTTAGAAAATAATTCATCTTGAATATTTAGAAAATAATTCATCTTGAATATTTAGAAAATAATTCATCTTGAAAATTTAGAAAATAATTCATCTTGAAAATTTAGAAAATAATTCATCTTGAATATTTAGAAAAGAATTAATCTTGAATATTTAGAAAAAAAATGTTCTTGATTATTTAGAAAAAAAGTCTGCTTGAATATTTAAGAGAATTCTCACTTGAATATTTAGAATAAAAATCCATCTTCAATGTTTACAAAAATCACCTTTAGTATTTACAGAGAAGCAAATAAAAAAAACAACCGGCGTTGCCCATCGAGATATATTATTGCATTTCAGGTCGCCAATTTTAACGAAGGTGGCAAATTGAGCTCTAGTAGGCCCCGAAAAAAGGTTGAAGTGCCTCGACTGTCGAGTCTCGACTTCATAGTCGAGCCAGTGACTTTTAAAATTTCAAGTAATACTAATTTAGACTATTACAGAAGGATGTTAGAGTTAGTATTATAAATATTTATTACGTTTCTAAATCTTGATTACATACTCCTACACGTATTTGAAACTAAAGCCTACAGGTCCATGCATTTGAGCTAAAAAACTCGCGGATATTTATAGTCCTTTTTTCTTTGTCTCTAGCCTGCACGCACTACATAGCATAGAAACAAAGGTTTGCGCGTACTGACAACCGAAGTTGAAACAGAGTATATACAGAATAAGCTGCTGTTGGAGATAGGGGAGTTGCCTATCCTATAGCGTGAAAACAAATTTCCTCGCGCGCATTCTTTATCCATAAAAAAAGGTTGAAATGTGACAAAGAGTTTCCTGAGACATCGTGAATGATATGAGTAATTCTAAAACTCCCACAAGTGTAATCTTTCAGTGGTTTAACTTATTTTTTCTCTTGAAATGAATGAAAGTCAACGAATTAATTAGAAATAGTCCAACCCCTGATCTATTGCACTGCCGGATTGCTGAAGTGTTTTGGATTATATTGATATTGTTTTTTTCTATGATGGGGATAATTATCGGGGGATTTTTCACTTTTCTCGGATAGGGTTAACAACCGAGGATTTTGTCTCGGGATGGGCGATTTTGTGCATTTTCAGTAATGGGAGATTATGCTTGGGGTTCTTTGTCTTGGAAGTGTTTAGTCCGTATACCCAAGTGAATCGATAAAAACCTAAAAGCCATTTTTCAGTTCTAATATGTAAATCGAGATATTGAACAGGTTTTGAACATACTACCCGTTTTTTATACGTCAATCAATCCTGTATCACGTTTTTTGCATAAGTTAATAAACCGTCGTAAGTATACTAATACAGAAATTAGTACTGTAAGACCAATAAATCGAACCCATGTTCTACAATGCCCTATATATCATTTGTTACTCAAATTTCAAAGACACCACTAATCTAAGACATCGAGTTTTTATACATTGGGAATTTCAATTTAAATCTTAAGGACGTATAGGACAAGCTCAGACACTTTTAGGATTACCATCTATAAAAACATTCGTTATAATTTGAAAATGTTCATGATGTATTTTTTTTTCAAAATATTCTAGATGCATTTTGTCTCAAAGTATTCATGAAGCATTTTTTTCTAAATATTCATGAAGCATATTTTTTTTCCAAATATTCAAGATGGATTTTTGGAAATATTCATGATAGATTTTTCTTAGCATTCATGATTGATTTTTCTAAAAATTCATAACTGATATTTCTAAATATTCATGATTGATTTTTCTAAATTTTTATGATTAAATTCTTGAAAATATTCATGATGAGAATCTAAAAAATGTTCATGATTAAATTTTCAAAAATAATCATGATTAAATTTTTGCAAACATTCATGATTAAATTCCTGAATATTTCATGATTAAATTCCTGAATATTTCATGATTAATTTCCTGAATATTTTCATTATTGAATAAACGTAAATCATAACATCATCTCCAACGTTTCTGGATGTCGGCAGGCACTTGTTTACCGTGATTTTACACTTTGTCAAGGGTTATAGGGTCTGATCAATTCCTCATGAATTAAGTGATTGCCATGCTGTAAGCTTAAAAAACAAGGCAGTCTACCTACTCGGAAACAAAATACAAAAGGTATTTTTTCACGTTTCATGAAGCCCAGCCCCTTTTATTATTATTATTATTATTATTATGACTGTGTATATTCCGGTGAACTACTACTATAGTTTTTTATATACAAATTAAAAATCCATATCGTTAATTATTTGAAGACTACATTTTTAAATACAACGTTTTACAATTAACCTTAGATTTCACAAAAAAGCATATGGCATTCTAAAATTTAAAGAAATAGTTGTCTAATTTCAAAAGTGGTGGAAAAATTAAACTCCCAGGAAAAGAAGTATTCGAATATAATTATTTTCGTGTCATTAGAACAAGTGAATAGTTTTTTAATTTAAATACTATAATTCAAACCATTATCTTCGGAGATTAACATCCATTTCACAATGAGAATTAACATTCGCATCCTTCTTGAAGAATTTGTCCTTGTAACATTCTTCTCTAATGCATGTCATGTTGAATCTTCATTCCCGATTCTCCGCTACATTTCCATGGTAGACACGTCACCTATTCTGCAAACTGGAGTTCTGCCTCGATATTTATTCTCCGAGCACTCAAAACATTTCCTCACGAAATCCAACCGAAAAGACACCCAAACATTATTTACCGAAAAGACACCCAAACATTATTTACCGAAAAGAGACCCAAACATTATTTACCGAAAAGACACCCAAACATTAATTACCGAAAAGACACCCAAATGTTAATTACCAAAAAGACACCCAAACATTATTTACCGAAAAGACACCAAAACGTTAATCACCGAAAAGCCACCCTCCAGGAACCTACACAAAATATTGTTTCTTTAAGAGCTTAAAACATTGACTACAGAAAAAGGCACAGAAGAATTCAACCCAAAACGCAATCTTCGCGCATTATAGAAGATTTTAATGTCGAAAATCCTTCCACTTTAGCAATCACAACTTGATTATTATTCCAAATTCACAGACTTAACACTACCCTGCACACAAATCCAACACTACCCAGCACACATATCCAAAATTTCTACTTTCCAAAGCACCATCCAAAACCTTTATTTCTAAGCTGGAACCCTTTCCTCCTTTCAAAATCGAGACCCTATTGGCAATTAACTAATAAATCGCCACATTACTGAAAGTAATTCTTGAAATCTCATTTCTATAATTTCAGAGTAAAACTATGCTTTGGCTTGAACATCTTGTTTTTTGATCGTAATGTTTTACTACTGAGCTAAGTTGATATAGATGAAATAAATAATCGTTAGGCTTATTTGCTATTTTTGAACGTCACGTTTTTTGTCATAACTTTTGATTTTCTGAACCGATTTTCAATTAGAAAACAGTTTTAGATTCTACATAACACGACGCGAGCAACGATAGCATTGCTGATCCATTTGAAGCATTATTTCGTGACGTCAGTATCGGGGGGCTTTACTATTTGCGCTATGGCTTACGCCCTATTAGTGCCACCGTGTCATTTTGAATTTTAAAATACTTTTGAGAAGACAACCTATCTAGAAAGTCCTATTTTGTTACTCTAGCACAAATAGGAACAAAATGGCAGCCAAATGAAAATGTCCAGAAACCTTTGTCCGGGACTGTACATATGCCCACGATAACATAGTTTGTCATTGCCTCTATTTGACTTAATGAGTTCCATCTGAGTTAAGAGTAAACCGCAATCCAAATCAGTTTATATAATAGCAGAAAATAGGTTATTAATTTTTTAATTTAGATTTCTTACACGTAGATGTTTTTAAACTTGGGTTTTTATTTCTTGGACTTTTCTACTTTGGATTTTTTTCCATGTATTTATTGGGCGTACACCGTACTATTAGATTGTGAAAAAAGTATACCCACTTGGTTGCGAAACTTTGGGTCTAAATCACAAAACTTTATCCACCTCGTAATATTAAGCTCCATAGAGTTTAACATTACGATTTGGGATTGAGTATAAATAGAAAATCTCTGACGGGATTTTCTTAATTACAACAGGTAAGCTGCATTTCAGTGAATGGTTCTTTAATTGTTAAAAAATTACTTCATGTTAATAAAGGCATCTACCATTTTGAATAAAACGTCATTTTTTATCTAAACGTTTTAAATGTTAACTTTGAAATTCTTTACTTTGCTCTTGGCTCCATGTTTCCGGTTCTGCTTCATTGGTCCATTCTTTGAACCATTCTGGAGCTTCACTTATGTCAGCTGTCTTTCGTTTCCTCTTTTTTAACTGAATAAGCTTTTCTCCAGCTTCTGCAAGAGTCTTCAGTTTCAGGGGATCCTGCTCTAGGTAGGTTAGATGGGTTTTGATGATGTTGATGGCCTTGATGAAGTTGTCGGAAAGGATGCGCTTGATGAGTAGCCGGAATTGCTGGTATCGAGAAAGAGGATGGTGTTTCTATAGAAAATTGTTGTTTTAGTTTTACAAATGTCAAATAATGAAATGCGTTAACTGAACCTTCACTAATTGTGTTTAATAAAGTCAGGGGCGTGATAGAGTGATCAGTATGAAGAATTTCATCCATTTTCTCATAAAATTCCAACGTTTTTTGCCCTGACCAGTTTTGTTGGACTTGTCCTAATGTTTTTATAACTGCAACAAATTTATGGTATTTTATAAAAGAACATTGTTGAATACGTCATGGAAAATTAATTATACATACGTTCCCTTTAAATTTCTAAATTTAACATGGCAGTCCATGAATAACCTTTTTCGCCCATTTTTGCAGCAATTATTTTCCAGATACAAATCTTTTCCTGGCATTTTCCAGTTCTTCTTTGTGATCTCCGAATAAATTTATCAACAGCAAAAGAGCGTTGCAAGTCCATTTAGCTGAAATAGGGCTTATAAATGCATTATTTATTGCACGTTAAAAAAAGAAAATCAACCAAGTGCTTCTGAGCTTGGCTTTTTTACAATATACCATTATCAGTTTCTTTAACACCTGCCGTATATTCTTCCGTGCTTTCAGCCTCGAAATGAGAGACTAGCGACACGTTCCATGTGCTTTGTGGGATTTCAGTCTCGACTTTGCGAGACTTCGGATATGTTTTATGTGTTATTTAAAATTTCAGCCACAATTTGTGAACATTCTTTGCTTGAACATTCCTGCAAGGGCTTAATGCCTAATCTTTTAACTTGTTGCAAGCAAAAGTTTGCAAACGATTCGTCTGAAAAAGTGTGAAGTACGTTTTAATTTAACAATCAGGCCATTTTCGAATCAGCGGCTGAATGTGTGCCATGTTTTCCAAATTGTTTGTTTTTGAACCTAATAATTGGCACCTTTTCCTGAGTTTTGCTTATCTCATATTAAAACAGGCACACGTTTTAGCCACTCGTACTCATGTAGCTCCTATAGTAACACCCCAAATGAACAAAATTTCAGAAAAATACACATTTTATTGTCTAGTTAATATTTATAATGTTAAAAATTAGCCAACCTCTTAAGCTATGTCCGCACTAGGGTAAAATATTCGCTTCGCTCGCCACGCACGCTACGCTCGCCAAGTATGCCGAGAATATCGGCTGTCCACACTGAGAAAAGTTCGCGCGTAACGTACCTAGCGAAGACGGCGAGCGAGAGAAAAAATTGCAGTAGAGTGAAGCGTTTAGCTCATGCGAATAGATTAATTATTTCATTGCTATTAATTCGAAAACAAAAGAAAAGAGACCATATAAAACGTATTTGGTTGAGAGAAGTTTTCCAGCACAGAAAAAAAGATGAGGATTTTTATAAAACCATACCCAAAATTACATATTATTACGAACGTTGCGGGGATAAATTCGTCGTTGAGCCTTTGCATTATTATCAATTCTAGTTGCGTTGTCCGACATTATAACGAGAAAAATTCCAAATAGCAGCCAAACCAAGATTCAACAAGCAATTAATTCAGACTTCTATAGTGAATAAAAACCGATGCAGCTCTTTAAATATGACGTCCCTATAACGATGGACGCTGATTGGTTGTGCGTCGCCTACGCCGGCGAGATCGACGAAAAAAATTCAGCCAGATAAACATTTCTTCTCTCTCTCGCCGTCTTCGCTCAAGGTTAGTATACAAAATCGCTATATAAGGTTTGCTGATTCTGGGCAAATTTTCACCAAGATTTTAAGCCATGCTATTGGTCGTCTTAAATGACGTCAGAGAAAGACCCGAGGCATTTGGAAGAAGACGATATTCCATTTTGGCGGCCGTAGGGCTGTGGCGAAAACAGTCGGAGATAGCCTGCTGCATATTTAACGTAAGTTTAAATTTAAATTTAAGAATTAATTTAAATGTCTCAAGGTATTATGCGAGTGAACTAAAAACCTTTAATATTGTACGCTTGGCCTGAAATATTTTTCTTTTCATTATGCTTTAAAAAACCAAAACTCACCTTTTAGAATCTAGGCTTAGGGACTTTCATTTCAATGAAACTGTTTTGTTAATTTCTGAATTCAAACTGGAATGCTTCAATTTAGGTTAAAATTATCCGAAATACCAGGAACAAGATGCGCAGTTGCAGTTGCAGCAACAGTTTAGCTAAATCAAAAATTTATCCAACAAAGCAACATATTCGTTATCATTTATTTCCCACTGATCAGCAAAGGAGAACAATATGGATTAACAAGTGTCGGAGGGATGATAATTGGAACCCCGCAACTAGCCGCATTTGTTCTGAACATTTTACTGAGGATAATTTTGAACGCGATCTAAAAGCGGAGCTCCTGGGCCTTCCAAGAAGAAAGATATTAAAAGAATCAGAAGTTCCTACTGAGAAACTATTACCAGAGAAAAATAAGTGCCGTCTTAAGGCATGGGCTATATGAGCTATAGCCCAGGGCCCCGCTTGAATTAAGGGCCCCAAATTTCTTGTTCAAAAAGTAGGCAATACGTAACTATGACCGGCACGCTTCGAGGGAATATTAAGGTGTGAACAAATTTTCTAACCAAAATCTCTGCGGACCCCCTTTCTAAAAAGGTTCATGGCCTACACTAGGTTCCATGGCTACAACCACCCTTCTCAGATGAATTCGCACATGTTTACAGAGAGAAAAGTATGCCTAGCCCAAGCTTCAGCCATGTCATCGTTCTATTCTCTTACTCCGTTGACTTTAATTTAGGAGAGCTAAATTTTTTTAGTGTTCCGACCAACTGAAAAATTAAAACATTAGTTCCCGTTCGTTACATCAAAGAATCAGTCTGATGAGTAACATATGTCACCCAATTTTACTTTAGCGGTTTGCCGAATTCAAACGGTTTATTAAATCCAATCAACTCAATGTCTTTCAATCTAGACTGTCTTTCACTCAACTTTACTTAATCTGTAACTTTATATAATGCCTACTTTAATCAAGGCCTGTCCGCGGCGCCGTTTTTCATTTTTCGTTTGGCAACTTATGTTGCCGAATTCCATCACCCGAGAGCGCTGTTAGCTGGACTTAAGGAAATTGAAATGTTCATTTTCCCTAGCTTGAAATTTGAAATGTTCATTTTCGAGCACGTTTTGGTCCAGATCGCAATGCCATCTCGCGGTAAAATAGATAGAAAACCCTAATGCTGTCCGATATCGATGCTTACAAGTTTTTATAGATTTATTGGCGTGGGAACCGGTCTCTTCGTTCAAAGTTTCTGTTTTAACTGTCCTGATTACTAACATCCCCTCTAGCAGTACAGTTAAACATATTTTTACTATAGAAAATTCATGAATATAACTCTTGAAAACGTAAATGTAATTTTTCAAAACATGAATATTTGTGAGAGCGCATTAGGCCTGATTCGTAAAAATATTTACATACAAAATATATACATAATATACAACATTCAACAAGTACAATCTGATTACCAAATTAAATTATTTATACACTCATTTTGAATTTTCAATAAACCTGACTAATCGAATTTTCTTGTTTACCTTTTCTAACGCTAACTGATAACGTGACGCATTGTCCCTCAACGCTATGCAGCGATGTAAATGTGAGTGGAGTTATGAACTTTGCTTCTTAAATGAGTCGGTTTTAGTTTGAGCTCGCATGGATTTTTCAGGCCTATATTTTTCAAACTTCAAAATATCCTTAATCATCGCAAGGGTCAGTGGGTTTCAGACGAGTAAAAACTATGGGTTGCAAATTTGAAAGTTAAGCTACAAAGAGAAAAAAGGCGCTTGAGAAGATGAAAAATTCTTCGAAAATAACGAAACTAACCTAATTTTAACAACAAAACTGAAGACAACATCATCGGATTCTCATTTACACCAAAAGGGTAATGTATCACAGGATGAGCCAGAAGAGCGTGACAATCAAAGAGAACCAGAACTCATGAAAAGACTAGAGAGAAAATGTTTTAAGCTTTCGCTACTTTATTGAAACAACATTTCCTGGAATTTGTATATTTTTGACGACATGAAATTGCCTTTTTAATATAATAGGCTGTCTCGAGTCTTTTACAACTGAATATTTATTTTTTTACGTTGCTGAAAAATTAGCCCTGGGCCCCATGACGCCTTAAGACGGCCCTAAGCGATTGAAAATTGCAACTTTTATCACTTTCAATTTTTCCCGCTTGAGAACAACCAAAGTATTTTAGAACATTTTTCGCTGAAACTTTCGTCTTTTGAAGAATATGTTGGCACGATTTTACATAATTTTCTATTGCAAATTTGTTCCTTTTGAGTAGATTTTTCTTTAGTTCTTCAACAACATGTTCACCTCAAACTATCTCTTTCAATGGCAAATAATTCTCTTTAAATTTCTCAGCGGAAATGGCTTCAAATTTGTCAAAAGGACTTACTTTTCAGACTCTTTTACTAGTACATTAAGCTACATATTTAGTTGACTGCGTATTACGTGAACTAATGGCTCGTCTCTTTGAAATGTTGCAGTAAATTGGGTGAATATTTTTGCGCTAGAAATAACAAACATCACTTCGGCTTTCATTGTAGGCCAACCGTCAAAAAAGTGATGAACTGCGTAATTTAGATCTGATGCGTTGTCACCCAACTCGTTTAAACCTTTCAGAAAGGCATTGTGAACTACATGAATGTTACAAGTACCAATGTTTAGAAGTTTTTTGGTGCTTGTAAGAGCAACTTTTTCCGTCATCAAACACTCTTTTTTTGTTGACGTTAGGTCAATCAGAGCTTAGCATAAGAATATTTCTTAAAGTCCCGTCCACACTAGGCTATTTCGCATAGTTCGCAGACTCCGCGGCCATCGCGTTGTTCGCTCGCTTCCCACGCTTTTAGTTTACACCGAAGAAAAACCTAGCCGTGCGAGAGGTGCGAAGGGTGCAAATTTCTTTGTCGCGTCAAAGATTTTCGCTTGCTTTGCACGTCTCGCAAGGTATCGACCAATAAGAGTCTCGGTAACTTTGACGTTAGGTACTTTCGTCATCGGCCAAATTTGGCGTTTTCAAAATGGCGCCAGTATGTAGTAAGCACCGCAGATTGTTTCTAATTAATAATAGAGTCATTACATTACTATTATTATTAAACCATCTAAAACGAATTAAAAGGAGGAGGATATGGGTAAGAGAAATATTTCAAGACCGGCCTATAGATGGGGACTTCCACAATTTGATACCAAAAATGAGATCCTGCTATGAATATCATGAAGATAATCTCTACAGGGAAGTGTTTCGGATGAGCCCTAGCCAATATGACTATTTATTAAGCTTGGTTAAATCTAAACCAACCAAAGAAGACACTCATTACCGGAAATCCATCTCAGCCAAGGAAAGACTATACATAACTTTGACGTAATGCTATTATTGTTATGTTAATGGAGAAAATAATTGAGAATGTCATTTTTAGATATTTGTCAGCAGGGGATAGTTATCGCACGTTATCATTAGCGTATAGAGGTGGAAAATCAACTGTAGCGAAAATAATCCCAGAGGCTTGTAACGCAATATGGGATGCTCTTCAGCCAATTTATCTCCCTCCACTTACTAAAACAGCAATGATGACGGTAGCACTCAATTATTTTCAAAAATGGAATTTCCCTAAATGTGTTGGCGCTCTTGACGGAAAGCATATTGAGTTGGTCTCACCTACCCATTCTGGCTCAATGTATTTTAACTAAAAAGGATGTTATAGTATCGTCTTGATGGCCGCTTGTGACGCTAATTATAAATTTCCATTTGTTGACATTGGAAATTTCGGGGGAATAAGTGATGGAGGTGTTTTTGGTGCTTCAGAGTTGGGAAAAGCGATTGAATATGAAACGTTCTTCCCACAACCACGAAAAATAGAAGAAAATGGCTCCGAACTTCCATTCTGTTTTGTTGCTGATGCCGCTTTTCCGCTAAAAACCAATCGAATGCGTCCCTATCCGGGTAGAAATCTGCCAGATGATAAAGATGGTTTTAATTACAGATTATCGCGTGCTAGAATGACTATCGAGAATTCGTTTGGTATTTTAAGTTCTAGATTTAGATGTTTACAAAGTGTGATACCTCTTGACCATGTGAATGCTGAAGCTGTTGTTAAAGCCACTGTACACAGTAAAAAATTATGATTTAATCCCCACATGGTTTGGTCAAGTTTGTCAGAAAATCAATCCATCAGTGGTTTACTTTTAGACCCTTATAGGATTTGGTGACCTAAGATTTAAACCGCGAATGGTTTAAATGAAGAACCTTTTTGTTTTGTATCAATCCCTCAGTGGCTTAGTTTCAAACCCTTATGGGTTTTGGTTACATAACGTTTAACCCGTAATGGCGTAAATTAAGAACATTTGGATTTTTCCCATCCATCAGTCGGTATAGTTTTAGACCGTTTTTGTTATTGGTAATCTCAGATTTAAACCGCAAATGGTTTAAATTAAGAACGTTTCAGGTTTGTATCAATACCTCAGTGGTTTAGGTTTAGTCCCTTAATGATTTTGGTGGCCAAATATTTAAACCGTTAATGGTTTAATTTAAAAACATATTTGGTGTATTTCTGGATCATTAAGGATCTTGTATTTGTTCCTAAATTAGTTTGACTAATAGATTTTCTAAACTTATCCCAAAACACTTCATCCAAAATAATTAAGCCTTTTCATTGAAATAACGAATTTTGTAGTAATTGAAATCAACATTTATTTTTGACATGCTTTGATAAGTCTTTTGACCTGCGCTGGACACTTTGTAAAGGTAAACTCTATGTAGCACAATTCAATAAAACAAAGAGTTTTAAACAATTCGGCGGGGTATTGTATGTTAAAAATCCAGTAACTGGCAATGAGCGTTGTTATTGCAACTTGAAATGAAGAAGCCTCAGCAACTTTGATTCTATCGATGTACAACTCATAATTTGAGTCAGATAAAATTTTGTTTCCCGAGTAAATAAGAACAGGCACTTTTGGATACCTGCTTGTGTCACCCTTAGGGAAAAAAAAATTTTCATGGTTTTCTTTAAACCGGACTGGAACTAGCAGGATTGAATGATATCTTTTCAAACCTAACAAATGATAAAATATAATTAAAACATTTTTAATTACTTTATCTTGGCATTATTATTATTGTTATTATGAAATAATTTTCAAAATATTTAAAACAGAATATTACTTTGCATGGTCTCAGCGTTCTCTTCCTTTTTAAATTCAGTTAAGATTTCTGCTTTCAAATTGGTCCCTTCTTTCTTTGCCATGACCCAAATTTTTTCAGAGTATTTTATAAGCGTTTCATCCAGTTTTTCAATAATTGAAACTTTGAATTCCATTGAAATCTTTACGAGAAAAATATTAGTATACTATAGCATTGATTTTACAAATTTTTAATTTAATACTTGTCGAGCGGCCGCAAGCGCCGGGTATGTCTGCAAAACCATATCCACAGATTCAGATTTCAAATCTTGCCTCCGATGAGAAAACGTTTTATTCATTTTGGTATCTATAACTTCCCAGTCAATTTCTCTTTTTTTTCATTTCATTGACCATCACTAATTTGTTAGCTTTAATGCTGTCCTCATCCTCGAAACTTTCCATATCATCAATCTACAAAGGCAATTAATTAGTTTAAAACTATTGACTAATAATTTATACTGGGCATAAAGAGATTATTTTTATTGATTTCTTATCATATAGGAAGAAATCAAACTCCTATGATTGTATTATTTTGACAGTTAAAATGAACTCGATAAAAATATCTCTTCAGGACAGACAGACAGTGCTTGATTATAAACATATACAACTACCTCAACTCTTTCGATAGATACTATGGTGTCGATTTCTGAAGGAGTTGCGTTCTTATGCTGAATGTTTTTATAGGACTGCTTTCCATATTTTTTTCTGTTATCATCCACAATCTTAAAATTTGTAAAATTTTGCCTAAAATTTTTAAATTTTGAACGCAACGACTGGTACCACATTTCCTGTTAAGTAATTTCAAAAAAATTAGTATCCCTTTAAAACTATGCAATTTGAAGAATTTATTGAAAAAACATAGGCGGAAGAAATATCTCCAAAGCTTTACTGTAATCCGACTCATACCCCAGTGTCGAGGTGCGTTTCCCAATGCATTAAGTGAAGAAAATAAGACCCGCCCCATGCTCCGAATCAGTCGGGATCTATGACATGCGCTAAACTTCGGGGGCTAAGACGCGCGCTATATATCTATTCCGTCTTAAATTTTTAATAAATTCCTATATATATATATATATATATATATATATATATATATATATATATATATATCTTGAATAACTTGTGAAATATAATGTAGGTAGGTTATGTAAAAAGAGCACTTTTTAATTCTATCCAAGGCCTCTAACAATAGAGTAGTGTCGGTTGAGAGGGGAGTAGGTAGACTGTGTATCTCTCCCTCTAGGCACGCTTTTGTAAGAGGGGATACTGTACGTGCCTGGTTAGGGGGGATGACACAGAGCTAAGAGATAGAAGAGTATGAAGTTTGCATACTTAGAGCTGACATTACTCTATTCACCATAACTTTATAATATATGTTCCCATATAATATAACTGCAGTCTTACTAAGAGCTACTTCGACAATGTAGGGATCAGGTCTTATAAACTTACGGTGTAACCTTCATAAAAACGTAAATATACGTACATATCCTTCTCCAGGTAGGGTTTTTAAGTGAGGGTATTTCATTATCAGTTTCTCTGCAACGATTTTGTGATGTGGATACCTAAAACGGATATTATTTTTAGATGTGTAGAGTTTTTTCAGGGATTTAGTTCCAAAAACGTGTTTATAATTTCTCTTTGCTGAGTCTACGGCCTATCTTCTTAGATTGCCCCCTTGGTCGGCAAAAAGCCTGCCAGCTTCAGTCAGCCTCTATTAGTAATTAGTGCGTCATTTTAAAAAAAATTGGAAGACCTTAATAAAGGGAGTATGAAATGCCCAAACAAGTTGATTTTATTTTATTTAGAATGTTAAAATAGGTTAGAAAACATTAGTAAATTAACCAAAACATTTCCATACATTTTTTTGTCGATTTTCAAAGTTGCCGACATTAGGCATAGAATAATTAAACCCTTTTTACTTTGCATTTTCAAGTAAAGTCTGAGCAAAGCTCTCATTGCACAACTTTAAGCAACGTTAAATTAGTTTAACAATGGCTTATGAGACCGGTAGTCAGATATAGCTTTAAATATTGTGCTGCGTAAAAATTCGACTTTTTTCCCCGATAAAAACTCCAAATCGTGTTTTTTCCCCTGTTTTTGCTTTAGTCAAATATTATATTTCTACTGGGAGGCTCGTTATCTTACTGGCAGAAATAAATCACTGCTGATCAGCCATTGCTAAAAATACCATTGTCAGATAAGGCTTATCGAGAATGTAAACTCGGATTTCGGAGTACAAAAACGCACCTACGAGTGACGTCAGTTCTTTCCTTATTGGTCGGTTACATTCGCGAAAAAAATTCTCAACGAAAAAATAGCGCAAAAATAGAAATGGTACCAGAGATGGAGGATTCGTACCATTTGCACAAGGAGACCAAGCATCTTAAAGTGTAAAATAGCAGACGATTTTACACTATAAGTCGCTTGGACTCCTTGTGCTAATGGTAGGAATCCTCCATGCCTGTAAACTATGTATAAACTACTTTATAACCATTTCTTGAGACAATTTTCGCCTTTGATAGTGCTCAAATAAATTCGTGTAATCCGTAATCAGTGTAAAGGGAATGTGGGTGATTAGCCTCTTAAATTAATTTAGGGTCATTTAGGCCTAATATCGGCGACTTCCAACCCTATTTTGTCATTCTAAATAAAATGAGTTTGTTTAAACACTTCAAGCTCCCTTGTAAGATGAGGCAATATAGTATTTATAAAATATTCAAATCTAACGATACCTGATAAATTATGTCGGGTCCTACGAAGTCCTGCAATGTTTCATCACTTTTAAGGTGATCCAAAAAGGATGAATACGTATCATCTTTAATTTTTATTTTCTTCCTTCGTTCGTCAAAGCACAACAATAACGATATTGCATTTACGTCCATATTAATTAAAAGGAATCCTAAAGGGTCTTCTTTATAAAATGGTCCACGAGGATTATATTCACCGAAAATCCTAATTCAAATTACCGAAATTTAAAATTATCCAGTATACCTCGGGAGGCCTAGATAGTACTGCGTAAATCAAATAAGTTAAAGCCGATTTGTACCGGGAGTAGTTCTTTCACGGTGCATTCAATCTGTTGAAAATTTTCCAGTAAAACTGATTTAAATGTACCAAAAGAAAAAATACAGGGTTGGCATTTCTATAGAGCGCAAAGAGAAAAACAGAGTTTGAATGAAAGGACAGGTTAAAGTTCGAGCTAACAGAAGATACCCTTCATATTTTATAATCCTACCAGTTTAGCTGGACCACCCCTAAAAATATAAAGAAAAAAAAACCTGTACACCCCTTTAACCGAGGTAGCTCAATGCAGCTTATCTTCGGGCTCTATAGAAATAGCAAACCGAGCTTACTCGTATTGATATGACCGAGAAAAAGGTCACTTGAAACTTGGACAACTTTTAAGAAAATAAACACACACAATGATTGAAGGTGAAGGGGAATTTACCTTTTTGGAAATGAAAGACTTATCGCGGTTGACTTTATGAAAATGCCTTACATGAGACTTTACATTTAGTTATGATATTGTATAGCAGAAACATCACTGCCAAGTGATAAAAGAAAGGAATTTTTTTGGGTGTCGAAAACCGATTTGTCCTGTAAAATTTTCCATGTTACATTTTCGGATATTTAGTTAATTTTTTATGAAAGCGGGTATGGCGTCATCCAGTTTATACAGTTGTGTTAGGTGTACGTTTTTCGCGAAAACTTTTGGAATTCTATTAACTCATATGTTAAATAAACATTCTCACGATCGTAATTTTAGTATTGTTTGTGGACTAGATAATTGCGGGAGATCTTTCACTAAGATCAAACCTTATCACCGACACGTTCGTTATAAACATAAAAACCTTCTACTTGATTCTACAAGAAGAACGCTACCAATCCCCTGTGATATTCAACAACCGGAAAATACGGTACATTTTGAAAATGAGCTCGATGGTAATGAAAATTACGCAACTTGTGAAGAGAAAAATAAAGGAGAATTTAAACCACCCGAAATTCGAGAAACGTTACTAAAAATTATCCTTAAATATCGAGAATGCCATAATCTTCCTCGAACAGTGGTGCAATCACTTGCTAATGACCTTCTAATATTTTGTGAACAAATTCTATCGGCAAATTAGTATAATGTACTAACCGTAATACGCTCAAAAAAACATCAACATAGAAGAAACAGAGCTATTTTCAAAAAATATAGAAGTTACATCCGCGGTTGAAAGCCTTAATTCAAACTACAAAATTAATGATTTGTGCAAGTCCAACTATGGCTTAATAGAGCCTATACAATTCACCTTTAAAGAATCGTTGGTCAAGGAAGAAAAATGTTACTTTCATTATATTCCAATTGCTAAAGTGCTGCAAAAACTGTATTCTTCAGATCTCCAGGTGCAAAAACACGTAGAACTGGCTGAAATTCCAAATCATTTTGTTGGGCATTTTCTTCAGGGTGAAATTTCCACAAGTATTATCGAGAAGAATTCTAATTTCTCATTAAATACACTTCAACTGCAATTATATCTCGACGAATTCGAAATATTAAACCCTCTTGGCTCAAAACGAGGGAAATTGAAAATTATGGGATGTTATTTTTCAGTTTTGAACTTGGATCCAAAATATAGATCAAAATTAAGTGATATAAATTTGGTTTTTTTGGCAAAGTCGGTAGACATCGACGACTATGGTTGGCAAGAAGTTCTTGAGCCTCTCATTTATGATTTGAATCTTTTGGCGAGTGACGGAATCTACATCGAAAATCAAGGCGTATCTTTAACGGCTACTGTTTCAATAATTTCTGGAGATAATTTAGGACTTCATAAACTCGCTGGATTTAACGCGTGTTTTAGTTCAGGACGGATATGTAGATTTTGCATGATAACTAGGGAAAAAATTTCAACTCATGTGAAAGAGAACCAGCTTCAGTTGCGAACATTAGATCGTCACGTGTACCATTTAAAAAGCATAGCGAGAGATCCAAGTGAAAAGTCATTATACGGTGTTAGGTGCGAAACTGAACTTTTGAAAATCAAGGGGTTCGACCTTACACAGCAATTGCCCCCTGATGCGATGCACGATCTCAAAGAGGGCATTATGCCAAAAATACTGAAACACATTCTAAACTATATTTTAAGCAATTCACATTTAACAGTCGAGAAACTAAACGAGATTATAAAAAAATTTCGATTTGGAAAAACGGAATCCAGTCGCCCTGAGACTCAAATTAGAACGGCGATTTTGGGAAAAGGACATTTAAAGGGTTCCGCGAGTGAAATATTTTGTTTGTTCCGACTTCTCCCATTTATGCTATATGAATACTTGCCAAAGGAAAATGATTCGCATTGGAATCTTTATCTTAACCTTAGGGAAATAGTAGAATACGTCTACGCTACACATTTACATGTAGATTTTTTTCAAAAACTACAAAACCTTATGGAATTTTTTTTAAATTCAGTCTCTACTATAATTGGAAGTGAAATTATGACGCCTAAATTTCACTATCTAATTCATTATCCTAAAGCGTTTCAAAAATATGGGCCCCTTAAAACCATTTCATGTCTACGTTTTGAAAGCAAGCACAGCTACTTTAAGAAAATTGCTAAGGCGTCTAATAATTGTATAAATATAACTAAAACTTTGACTTCGCGACACCAATATTTGCAGTGTTATCAGGAGCAGATGACAAAGGAGTCTCGGACGCTAGCTTCCACAATATAGAGGGCAATGGCACCTGCGTACGTCAGAGCTGTAGCGGTATCGTTTGCCATAGAGGCGCTATCAGACATTATAGCAGACGATGCTTTTGGCGGATTATATCTGGCACCAAAGTCTGCTGGGAATTTATTTTTGTAATAACGGACTAACGGTGGCTACTGAGGTTCGTCTTATCCGATCGCGACATAAATATACACAATATAATTACTTTATTCAAACAGCTGTAACCGTTGGTATTAAGATAAAAGATAAGACTACATTTTGTGACTTTAAACCTACTAAATAGTCAAATTAAGTCCAAACTAGCAGAGAAACCCAGGTAAGCCAAGGCTTAATTAACAATTTGTGCCCACTGGAATGATTGGGCTCGGGTTTTCAAATTATAAAGGTTTTAAAAGATGCCGAAACACAATGTTATATATGTGTTTTAGGGCCAAAATATTCCGTATTTTTTTGAATTAATTGACTGCTACAAGAGGTTGGAAACGAAATCACGGTCTCTTACTTTTTGGGTTTTAAAAGATCGTGAGTGATTTCTTTTCCCAACCTCTTGTAGCTATCATTTAATTCAAGACGAAATTAAGAAAAAATTGTCACTGAAACACATTTTAGTTTTTTATTAGTGTACATACGTTACTCGCTGGGCTTTTCATTATCAATTTTAGTCTAAAATAAAAAGCCGTTGAAATCCCTTTTTAACTCTAATACTCGTTAAGCCTAGGCTAATTATAAGCAGACGATACGTATTTTTAAAGAGAGGCTCCAGACGCGATTTCCCAGATCTCCATTCGAGACTTTGCAGCCACGCTATTGGTTCGAAAATAAAGCTCAAATTTCCTACGAGAGGTGGCACTGGCGTAATGATTTTGGTTAATAACCGTGACGTTCGCGGATCCCATTGCCCTCTACATTATGGAAGCTAGCGTCCGAGACTCCTTTGTCATCTGCTCCTGGTGTTATAATATGCTAGACGAACAGCCCAATGGCATTCAAAGCTCAGCGGCGGGAAAGTTTATTTCGAAAGACTCATTACCTGCCCATTTAAAACAAATTTTAAGTGATGACATTCCTGACAATATTTATTCATACTCTTATGCATCTTTTGAAAATGTATATTATTCAACGAATTGTTTTATGGTTTCTAAAATAGAAAGAAATGTTGTTAAATCTTTTTTTAAAATTAAGTACATTTTCTATTTAAATATGTCATTAATAATGGCATGTACGATATACGACGTTGTAAGTTTTGACAAACGTATGCATGCCTACGCAGTGAATGAAGTGCCTGACAAATGGGAAATCCTCAAGGCTGGAGAAGAAAAACAATACGAACTGTTAGACGCTTATTGCTTGAGGGTAAAATGAGGATAGACATAGGGGCCGAAAGCGAGGGACCAGTCACTCAGCGTACCCGGTGTACTCGCTACACCTTGCCTATACAAAAGAGATTACGAGTAAAGAGTAATCAATGTACACGGTGTCCGAAAATGATAAGCCTCTCGGTCGAAAGGAGATAAGCAGAGAGACGGTAAGGGGTGGAAAGGGGGCAGGAAACGACGTCACAGTGGAAAATCCTATTTAGAAATCAATTTTGAATTTGGGTAATAGTTTAATATTTTAATTTTTGAAACTAATTTTCAGTTATGTATACAAGAACAGAATAAGAAATTTTTCCATGATTACTGAAAACCTTTCTTCTCTTAAGTCAATTCCCAGAAAACAAATTTTTCCCCTTGAACGACCATAGAATAACCATTACCCCATGGTGGTTCTATGGAAAGACCATTGGCCTATGGGATTAAGAACAGGAGGCCGAGGGGTCATTCAATCAGCATAATCGGTGAACACGGTATGCCTTTCATTGAACCAAAGTGATTACGCGTAATCTTTAAAAGCCCTAACCTTGACTGTGCTAAAATAATTATGCGTGATCTGTAATTGGCCATATGTCTAATCAGCGCCACTAGCGGATGGTCTGAAAACTAGTCCCATAGAGTCTAGGTATATTTAAGCGGGTTTGCAGAATTTCCGTCAGATGGCGATTCTGTAAACCCTCTTAAATATACCTAGTCTCTATGGGAGTAGTTCTCAGACCATCCGCTAGTGGCGCTGATTAGACATATGGCCAATTGGTGTATAGGAAATCTTAGAGTGATAATCCTCTCGCCCACATTGAATAGAGATAAAACCAAAGAATATAAATGCTTTTAACTTTTTATAAAACTCCTTCTGGGTTCATGGCACTGTTTAAAAACATAAGGAATGTATGGTATCAGGTTTCCCCTCTACTTTGGTGCAACTGGCCCTAACACAATCACAATATCTTGTGCTTTGTAACTTTGAACAATATAAATGGGAAACCGATTTCCGAGAATCAGTACTACTTTTATCCACGTTGTAAGCCAAAGGTCGGTTTTAAATAACACGATGCTCGACTCGAGAAAACCCCCAGCCCCCACCCTGATTTTTATATGGTTATACGAAGTGATTTTTTTTACAGAAATGCCATCTATCGTCACTATTATAAAAGTTAAATAATATAATTATAATTGCAATTGTAATAATTATATTATTTTTGATATATACAAGTTTGTACATTGCGTACAATAGAACACGAAAATATAAATATTTTTAAATATAATATAAAATAAATAATACCAACAGCAAGTCTTTTAGCGCCATCAACGGCGAAGTGTGATTACAAATATTTGCCTAGATATGGCTGGCGCCATTTCTGAAAACTATAATGACTTGGCAGTACTACGTCATGCAAAGTCACGCTACCTTCCACTCATGGTAAAAAATATACCACGATGGCGGCCAGGGGTGTGGCTAATATAGCTGCTATTCTGCAAAATTAGCATATCAGCATGACGACATAGGGTGGAGCTAAGCCCGAACTGCCATAGGGTGGAGCTAAGCCCGAACTGCCAAGTCCCTATTGTTTGTCATTAACTCTAAACAAACGAAAAAAAGCCCTCGCTTAAGCAATTTCTCACAGGCTATCTCGTAATTTCTTTAAACTCTACAATTAAAAAAAATGCCCTTAAAAGTGTAAATTCATACCATTTACGGTATTGATAGTTTTTAATACCATAAATGGTATAGCTAGATAAACCCAAAAACCATTATGGGTCGCTGGAAAAGGTAAAATTCTCGTTTAAACCATTTACGTGTCGTATTCAAACCCTTAATGGTATCTTCATAATGTTTATACCCTTTGTAAACCATATGGAAACCATTATTTTTTACAGTGAATGGAATAAAGGAGATATTTACGTTTCGTATAGGCAGGCATTGGTTGGGAACAAATTTTACTTCAGCTACCCCAAAATCCCTTTCTCTCGTGAGATAGAGGCGGTTTCAGTCCTGTAACATTCTATATGGGATAAAAGAAACGCCAGGCTAGGCAGTACAATTTTGTATATGAAGTTGAGGTGATAAATGATACGGAGAGAGTATAGGGTTTCATTAAAGGAGCCAGACAAACACTATTGCCATAGGAGTAGCGGCCAATTCTCTACTTAGAGGCATTATAAACTTATGACTTAGTAGAACTCAAAGAAGCAAAAAGAGCCCACACTGTTGTTAAAAAGCGCAGCTGGGCAGTAGCAAATTGCGAAGTATTTTCTTTTCTTCAGTGAATAATGCTAAATAAAATGTTAAATAACCTAAATTTTCAGGCAAGCTCAGATTCCATCATTGGCGTAACAATCGAAAAGGAAAGAATAGTCCAAGTAAAGGATTTGACACTGGCGCAATGTCGCACAAATTTAAAAAAACATTCAAAAACAAGATCCAAACATTGATCACACGAAATATTTAAAATCGCCGAAGGAAAAAAACGAGCAAACTAATGATATCCAAGATATTACTGAACATCAATCAGACGAAATTTTACGTAACGTTGAGGGAAATGAGTTGGATCCACCTTCTCCTCCTGAAGGAGAAACAGTGCCTCGCTTTTGCCACTGTGACAATTGCCGTGAAATGAACACTGTGGTTGAAAATAAATGCTGCAAAAGAGGGTGAAACGTAGAAAACAATCCCTGCATTACAGCAGATGAAAACTTGGCAAACGTTATTTTCAATAGGGAAATGTCGCAAATCCAAATGCAAATTTTTCAACATTTAGTGCATTTTGAAGTGAAACAAGGGGATATAAAGAGGCCGTTCCACTATTCTGCTTACAGACAGTGGGGCCGATTAGGACAGGGCAATCACAGAGTTATCCCATCTTGCACTGTTTTAAAGATAAGGGAAACATTCCCACATTAACCAGAAAGAATTTTTTAAAATCATTAAAACCATGCAAATTGTTGTTATTTAATGTATGTATTTCAATTTACACTGCATAAGGCATATTAGTGTTATATGAGTGCAGTAAACGACATACCACAGCGATAGATATTATTCATGTAGCACTGTTCTTCAGCTATAGTAAATTGCTTTAATTACTGGATAAAAATACATTCTCTTCCCTTTTTGGTGCGACATTTTCATCTCGAAATTATTATTCCTATTGAAAAAAATGGATTAGCTATTGATCAAAAATTCTAAATCCTAGAATAGAACTATTTCAATTAGCAGGGGAAAGGATAGCTTTTGGGGCGGGATATCATTAGCTCCAGCCCAAGCACAATTTTGTAAGGAAAATTTAACGTCCCGGAGGGAAGGTGAAAATGGGCACTGTTTAATGGTAGGCAAACCCGTTCAACTGCTATAGCTCTATAGTATATATTTTTACAATAACAAAAAAACGGAGAGGTATCTCTTATGAATCCTTTTTCTATAAGCATCACTTATTTCTCCATGCCTTGAGTTAGTAATAAACCATACTCCAAAAATTTTATTAGCCTTATAGTGAGATTTAAAAAATAAACCATTTCATAGTGGGCTACAAAATTAAAAAAAGTAAAACCATTTCATAGTGGGCTAAAAAATTAAAAAAAAGTAAAACCATTTCATAGTGGGCTAAAAAAATTAAAAAAAAAGTAAAATCATTTCATAGTGGGCTAAAAAAATTAAAAAAAAACACTTAGTAGGCTAAAAAAATTAAAAAAAAACACTTAGTAGGCTAAAGATAAAAAAATAAAACCTTCTTATAGGTTAAAAATTAAAAGAATAAAACCCATTCTTTGCAGGTTAAAAATTAAAAGAATAAAACCCATTCTTAGCAGGTTAAAAATTAAATTAAAATAGGTTTATATTGGATTTAAAAATAAACCCCTTTTGGAGTATGGGACTCAAGGTATCCAAATTGTTCACATTTCAAGTCCTTCTAGAATGGGGAAATTACCGAAGTCACCAAATTTGCAGTATTTTTCCCTAGCTGCTACTAGCTCTGCTCTATAAGGGCAAGGGGTCAAGGCCAAATTTTTCCGTTTTGTTGTTACATAAGGATCTTCAGGAAAAAGTTCGTTTACACTCCGAACAACCTCACCTGACAATGTCAGGTGCAACAATTCCTTCGAGTGTTGGGCCCTCTTAGGTATTTTCACTGGAACAACAGTCCATTTTGACGTGGCTTTGGAATATTTTGCTTTCATTCTGATAACAGTTGGGAAGATTTCAATTAACTTTAATTTAAATTATTACTTCATCATGTGGTACATACCGTTGCTTCCATGTTTTGTCTAATGCAACCGGGCGATTAAGACTTTTTGTGGTCCATAATGGCAAGGATATTTCTTCCTTTATAGCCTTTCCACCTAAATTACATTTCCTGTCTTAGATGATTATTTGAAAAATTTGTTGGTGTGATCTTACGGATAGCTAGGTGTTTTTGGAGCGTACATCAATAAGAGGCTATGAAATGATTCCAATTGCCCTGTATGCCCGAAAGAAAGTTTCATATTTACTTTAGAACTACATTAGGATCATTGCATACAGGTTCGATCAGTAACGTTACAATAAGTTTTCTCATTTTATGAACATTTCAAGTACATGAATTTAGGGCTATTAGATGGTCAAATCTCTTTTTAGCTACCCTAAACGATTGATTAAAAGTTAGAACCAAACTCCATATATCTTGAAAGTACACATCCTAGCCAAAAACATTTATAACCATAATTTTGGGGGGTTGAAATATGGTCACGGTATACTTTTAATAACTTGATATAAGGGTTTTACTTGTTGTAATCCACATTTTTGGGTGGCTAAAACCAGATATATTACCATTTAACCAACCTTGCTGAGATGAGTATAATATAGTTTCATAAATAACATTCAATGAAACCTATTATCTAGGAAAAAATTTAATTCTTTCAAAAAATTCCTTTTGCAAAGTAATATCTTCAACTCCATAAAAGATATAATTTGTTTATTTAACCACGGTTTTGTCCTTTCTTCTTCATTCAATTCGGCATGGGCACTTTTGCGTAAAGGCCATTCGTGCACATTTTGGACATGATGTAATAGCTGAATCCAAGCACCTTCAGTGTTTCAATAAAATGAATCAATAAAATACTAGAGTATTATAAGCTTTTCGCAAATAACTTACAATCATGTAATTTAGGTATTTCTCACAAGTTTTCGCACACCACCAAAAGTGGTTTAACACATCGCCAATAAACTGCGAAAGCACTACTCTTAATTTCGCCTGGAAATAGTTTATAAACTTTCATTATGATTTAGGAATTAGATTGATTTGAACAATTCATCCTATACTGGGCGTGTCTACATCTAAAGCCATTGCTCAGCGCGTTACATAACCCGAAAAGTTTACTTAATTCCCCTATGTGGACTCTGCTTCCCACTGGATCACTCTCCCCATCAGTTTTCTCACTCTTTTGAAATCAGAGATCCGACTCTACTTTCCCCAACCTATTTATTTAAAACTTATTTTTCTCGAAACACAGGTAATACTATTGCCAACGTATTACCTAAAGACTCAAATGACACTTTCATAAAACACACCTAAGAATTATCTCGTTTTGGCGAAAAAGTAACTTGAAAGTAACTGGTTTACTTTCCTTAAACAAGAGGCAAAATAGTTTTGATTTGTGTTTTAAGCTAGATAAAGGTAACGTAGTTACTTAGATGATATTCTAGTTCGTAAATCGCTTCCTTAAAGAAATGCAAGTCAAAAAGTAACGTAAATGTAGCTATGATACCTTCAACTGTATCTTAGGTTAATTCTTAGATTGGGTCGAAATTTTGAATATGATATTGTCCAGTCAATATTACAGTTTTAAAAAACATCTTGGACGTTTTAAATTGTTATTCAACAATATGACCAGTGCCTATTTCCAGCCCTCATATTTAGAGGAATTGAATAAATCTCTCCTAAATGAAAAATAACCGCTCTCCCGCTCTCGTCAGCCACAAATATTCTGTTACAACATTAATATTTGGAATTATGTTTGGTTGGACAATTAGAGGTTTCAAATTAATTTAATTTTCAGAAAGTGAGGCATCAACTCTAAAACCAACCAGCATTGAAGATTTCGCTTCTATTAGTAAACCATCTACTTCAAAGGGGCACGTTGAAACAGAGACGGACCCAAAACTAGTGTAAATATTAGCAATTATTCAGTTGCATCGCGACCAAGTGGAAACCCCTAGTTTAACGTACCATATTACTTTTAAATCATTAACACTGTACCAGACGATCGAGCAGACGGCGTCCATGACGTCATCTGCTCGATCATGTGATGACTCTCCCACTATAAATTGAAGTCAGAACAAAGGAAAAGGGCAGTTGCCGTCGGGTATTAGTAGAGACCATGCAGTTCGCCATTAATTTTAGTTAAACCTGTACAGTTAAATTTGTAATAGTTTGTCAATATCGTGAAAAGGAACACGATGAAATAAAGAAAGGAGTTATTGCGACTAGTAAGGTAGATTGTTATATTTATTAGAGCACAATGTACGCTCTGGCCTACAGCAGTTAATGGTGTAGCCGATTTGGTTCGTTACATATGGTGGCCCATGGGGGGACCTTACTAAGCCTAGTTTGGACCTAATCACCACGTACTTGAGTCAGTGGTCAACAGGTGTCCACAACTCAACACTGACTGTAGTTTAATGAATCTTGATCGAATGCTCATTACCAAACTCAGACTAACAATTAAGCATAAATTTTATTTTTCTCTTCACAAAATGACTTCCTAACTCCCGTCAATGGATTCAGGTTCGTGAAAGAAGTCGTCTGATGACCTTTTCGTCTAGATCAAAATTTATGAAAAAGAACAGTTTGAAGTTAATTATTGTTAATTAATTGACTGGATTTTTATACAGTAATTCTGTAAGTGCATCTTTATTTAAATGAACGGATTAATCACCAGTTTAAACAGCATAAGCTTGGTGTTTTTTACAACGTCGCAACTAAGCCTTGGCTCAATCCGTTATGTTTCAAATTTTGAATGTACCTCCCGTTGTTTATAACTATGGACACCCGACACTAATGAAAATGAACTAAAGACTTTTCTGTTCCTTCAACTTTCTTATTATGCCAGAAAGAGTCTTCAATTACTACGGTTGCATTCAATTTGTTTGCCCTTAACCCTAATAATCAACAATGGTTATATTACTCTCTCCTTCACCTAAGGCAAATCGGTCGTTCCCGCTCTTCTCATACGGAGATGCCACGATCTCAAATCCTAGCCAAACTAATACTACTGCAAGCTGTGATAGCCCTAGTCATGAGGTTAATAAAGTTCCTAAATCTGGTGGACCTACTATTAATCCTGATGTTGAGCACCGTCAAAAATAACCGGTGATATTTCTCTTGGGTTTAACCAATCATCCTATACACAAATTAGCTCAAGCACATTGTCTAACAATCTTTCGCTGACACCAAGTTTCCCCCCCCCAGCAACAAACAACAGCTCCTATTGAAAAAAAACGTGGTCGACCTAAACTCACTGTTTCCACTAGCAAGTCTCTCTCCACTACTGTCAAGCGCAATACAAAATTCATTGCCAACAATTGCACATCCTGCCTACTAACAGTAGCAGATGATCACAAAGCCTTCCAGTGTGAAGCATGCCAAGCCTGCTGTCACACCACTTGTGTAAATATCTCCGATGACCTCTTTGATTATCACAACTCTCACCCCTGTAAAAATCTGGTTTTCTTCTACCCGTCCTGTATCATACTCGGTCCCAAGATTCTCAAGGTTATTGCTACTCTCTACGGAAGTCTGCTGGGATTGGATTCAGCTGCCTTTCGTTTGTCGTTGGTATATTTAGTTTCCAAATGTAATTCGTGACACTGACTGAAATCTTGGGACCCTATTCTCTAAAAATATAAATCATTTGGACGAGGATCCAAATCTGAACGTTTGGATCGGTTCCATTTGGACAGGGCGCTTAAAACCGTATTCTCAAACCCAAATCCTTTACATTTGGATTTCCCACCAAACCTTTATCCAAACCAAATGTACGTCACTTCCTCTTTCATTACGTAATTTTACTTAGTGTTTATTGGTCAATTCTTTTGCAGCGTTTAATATTCAAGTAAAATAATTTTTATAGCGTTTTTCTTTGAAATGATCCGGAGCGCTCCGAAAAATAAATCGTCGCTGCTCCGAGACGGAGGCGCGTCTTACATTGGCCCAGTCGCTCCCTTCCGGTCCCCAACCGCTCCGACTCGGGAGACGGAGCGACCAAAATCGAGCGCCTTATGACGTAGTTCCACACGTTTTCAAAATAGCGACGGACGAAATGAGAGTGTCGTATCGATTTCTTGAATCATCTATAGACAGTTCCGATGAAGACATTTTGCTGATACTCAAAACTTGAAAAAACGACAAAAATTATGCATTACATTGGAAATGTCGTCGAAGAATATACGGATGAAGAAGTAATTCAGGGTAATTCATTAGTCAATTATATGAAACGCACGCATCGCTTTATGATATATACTAATTGATGTAATTATGGTATTTACATAGTTTAGAAGAAATATTCGTTTAAAACGTGATACTTGTGCCTCGATCATGGCAATCTTTGAGAGATCTGAATTCTTTACAGTGGATGCAAAACATGGTGGCCAGATCCCAATTACATCTGAAACCCATATTTTAGCGTTTCTGTGGTATTTTTGTGCCTTGAAAGCGTTTTCATATTTTTATTTTATATTATAACTTTTAGGATAATTTTCAGGTTTGCAGGAAATAAATCTTGTATGAGTGATGTGGCTGGCCAATTTGGCATTGCTGAAACGTCGATGTTTAGAATTTTTACCCGTGTAGTAGAATTTTTGTTAAGATTCCTCCGACGATAATTTAATTTCCATCAACCCGAGAAGAAAATGAAAAACAAAAATAGAACAAGATTTTAGAGACGTATTTACTATATCTCTACACATTTTTCCATCTGCTAGCAGTGATGATAGTTCTGATAGAGAATGATAATTTACCAGAACCCTGTCCTGAAGAAGTCGAACATCAAAATGAACGGATAAAAGATTTTCTAGCTCGCGGGGTAGCGAAAAGAAAAAGAATCTGCGATGGATTAAAATAAATTTAGATAAACAACTCTATTTCTTTCACTCAAATGCCATTTTGTTTTAATACAATACTGATTTTTGATACTTTTTTTCAAAATAAATTCTACAGGGCCGGTAGGCCCTTGTAGATATGACTTGATACTCTTTTGTAACGTTAAAGCAAAATTCACATGCTTTTACCAATTTTCCTATGGAGATTAACATGGGGTTTTTCCTGATATTTAACCACCTCTAACTGAAAAACTAGAGCGAAGTTACTTTTCGGAATACTGTTAATTTAACAATTAAGTATTCAGGGTGTGCGATCGGCTAGTCTATTCAGAAAAAATTAAGTCTAAGTATGTTAATTTTAGTTAATTACGGAAGTACGGCTCTTGAGTTAAACGTCAGGTTAACCTGTTAGCGCGCTGATACCCATTTCTTCAATTTTCAACCAGATTGAGAACAAGGGAGGGCCTAGCTTTGTGCCTGATAACAAGTTAAGTTGACATTTTCAGTTTGCTTCATTCTGTGCTATAGCGCGAGCAGCCTGCGTCCGCGAGTCGCGTGATCCAGGAGGCTATGATCTTAAGAACTTGTTTTTGAGCAGTCGACGCTTGTTTAGTATTTTCCGAGCTTGAACAACTTTATTTGGATTTTCTAACTAACTATAACACCCTTAGAAACAAATACTTTGTTATCAGGTCGAATTTTCGTCTAAAAAAGTAATTCAGGTAAATAATTACAGTTAATAGAAGTTTTTATATCGTTTGAAATACGTTTTCCGACGTTCTTTACGGCCAAGGCTTAGTAAGTCTCTGTAAAGACTTCTGCAATATAGTCTTTATAGTGTCATTCCTCTTTAAAGATTATTAATAAAGCTAATTTCCAGCTCCTTTTTTGGAATTCTGTTGTCTGTAGTCTGCTTCGTTTCCTGCTAGAAACATATCCTAGATTTTACCGGATTTACGGGGCCCTTCCAATTTGAAGTAAAAATGTTATATCTATTCAATTTCTTAACGTGTTGATTCTTAAAATAGAGTGTTTTCACCTTGTGAAAAGTTAGAAAACTTCAAAATACTACTGGAATGATGACAAAAAGTTTAATGTGTTTTCACTAGGGAAGTTAAACGAGTGGTGTTTATTTAATTCAACATTCCCATATGAGGTACACAGGGTTTCATTATTTGTTAATCTCACTAAAATTCTACTAATTTGAAGGTGTGTGATATAATTCCTGAAACTCAACCAACGCATCATCATTCGTTAAAACAATTTTTAATCCTAATGATGTTACGTAATCATTTTTTAAACTATTTGTTACCAACAGTGGATTGTTTAATCCATAAATAGAAGTAACAGTGGTGCTGGTTAATCCAGGATCACAGTGTCGTTATGTAATTTTATTAGTGAAATAATTTTCATGTTTACATCAGCCGTGAATTTTCCAACGTAACCACGTGGGAGTCAAAGAGTTACGCTGTTCGCCAATCGGTTACACGCTATTTCCACAGTCCACATTGCCCTTTGTTTATTAAATTGCTATGAATTATTTACGCATTTGATGTAATTACTGACATAAAAGCCAAACTATAGAATAGCATCATTCATTAACTTATTTCATAGATATTCTTTCCGTTACCGCAAATTTAGCAAGGGTATGATAAAAATTGAACGCAATGTGTTGGAATAATCAAAAACTCCTCTAAACATTACAATAAAGGTCAATTATTTATTCAAACTCTTTTTAAAACGAAAATGAACACTGTCGAAACACACTCCAGCTTTAATTTAAACTTAATTAAGTATAATTAAGGTGAAATTGAACCAAAAATATACATTTTTCTGGATAAAAACTGAAATAATTTTTTAATGAACTATTTAAATAGGATTAAAACTACCCAAGCCGTTGGTAAAGCCAAATGTTTTCTATTTCACGCTTAAATTAATTTAAAGTACTTTAATAGGCGTGAAATCCAAAGGTTTAGGGTAAAATAGATAAAGTTCGGCAAGAATCAAAAACGACACCAAACATTTCAGCCTGTTAAGAGTTAACTACCGCCTTAAGACTGAAGTGACAGATATTATACAAAAATGTCTTGGTTTGAACCAAGGCCGAAAAACAAATGATATGAGTGAGGTTTATCAATTGACTGAAGTTCCAGATATTGCAATTTTTCTTTAATTATTATTATTATTAATTTAATCCTTAATCACAATTTATTTCTATCAACTGATTTTACTGTTAATCGATTTATTTCCTCTAAATTTATTCAAAAAATTGCATATCTACGCTTTTTCAAGAACAATTCCATTTTCCGAAAACATTTTACCATGAAAATATTTTGAAGGGGTTTCGTATCGGTGTTCACTAACATGTAAGCACCTTGACGGACATAGTTTTAAATGTTAGTGGCTTGGCAATTAATCTTCAAGTTTGCACCACTAGTAGTCTTTTCAACGGTTACAATTTGCTGAGAAGACGGATATTCGATAAATAATGATAAAGAGAATTTATTTTGCACGGACTAATTAATAAAATAATGCCGTTTACTTAAGACATAGGAACAACGTTTGTCCCTTGTGGTTTCTTTTAGTAGGTAGCGCTTCTTTCATGGACTGGAAAAATATTATATAGGCATAACGAAGGTTAGGGTAAAGATCCTATAAAAAGGAAAACGTCTCAGTACCAATGATATTTATATTCTTTTCCTTCGGAATTAATACATAAACCACTCCATTCTAAACGAGTTGTGCGAAGGAGGGCACACTAAAGCCCGCCCCTTCCAAAATTTTCTTAGTATATAAAATTTTGCAATTATCAGTGCTTGCAGTGTATGGGTCATCAGAGCCCGCTCAAAACACGCGGTCAGATCCAAATCTTTCCACAATGTAAACGGTACGTGACTCTCTGGACTTTCCTGCCAACCTAAATAATCTATTAGCGATTTCCACTGACTGCTCCAAAGAGTGCTCTCAGTGTCAGGATGACGTAACTGCCCTCAGCGAGTTTTGGAGAGAATAGTTTCGTCAGTGGAACACGATCGAGAGGTCAGAGCGCGCTCTGAATAATCAAAATTGGCGCCGGAGACGAAATTGCAATAAAGTGTGTATATCTTGACGCAAATGGGCCGAAACCAATTAATAGAATTAACATTTGAATTAATTTTCAAAAAATCTATTTTGAATAATGATCGACAACGTCTCTGATATAATTATTGGTTTTAGGAAGAGGCGTAATATCTTTAAAGTAATGATAAAACCTCGTATTCTTCATCTTCAGAACTTTAAGAAGATGATTCCAGAAATAAATAAGCATAAGCGAGAGCCTGTCTTCTATGAGATACCGCGTGGTTCGCCATTTTAATTTTATTACGTCATATTCGAGCACCGTCGCTCCGTCGAATTTTTCAGAGCACGAAAGAGCAATTCTCGGGCAGTTTTTGGGGTCAGTGGAAAACGCGATTCTGGGCGAGTGTTGCACTCGTGTTCCCAGTGGCGGACGAAAACGCGCCGAGAGTGCACTTAGAGTGCTCTAGTGCAGTCAGTGGAAAACGCTATATGACTACAAATTGTTTGCTCTTTTTAGGGAGTCAGCAGAATATTTCAAATATTCATTATTGTTCCCTCAATACGTATTGCCTTCAAAATAATTAATATCATGATATAAAGTTTTCGGAAAATGGAATTGTTCTTGAAAAAGCGTAGATATGCAATTTTTTGAATACATTTAGAGGGAATAAATCGATTAACAGTAAAATCAGTTGATAGAAATAAATTGTGATTAAGGATTAAATTAATAATAATTAAAGAAAAATTGCAATATCTGGAATTTCAGTCAATTGATAAACCTCACTCATATCGTTTGTTTTTCGGCCTTGGTTCAAACCAAGACATTTTTGTATAATAACGATTAATGATACGTTCTTTTTTCCAAATGAGTGATTTACTTTTGGAAAATAATGATTAATGATACAACGTGTTTGTTTTTCAAATTTGTGATTCTTTTTTTTTGAAAATAAGTAAGGATGAATGTGTATTCTTTAAAAAACAGTTATTAATTAATGATACTGCAGCAGTTTCGCCCAGAATTTAACGTTCTCCCATTTGGACTCTGCAACGCGCCGAGCACCTTTTTCGAGATGGAGAAAATTTCTCAATCGTCGTATACCTAGATGACATCTTGATTGCATCCGAGACGTCAAAAGAGCAAAAGAACGCTCTGGAATATGTCATGACTAAACTGAAGAACGCCGGCCTTACTCTTCAACTGAAGAAATGCCGATTTGCCCAGTCAGAAGCAGTAGTCCTGGGACATGTCATAAACGAAACAGGAATCTACATAGATCCATCCAAAGTGGAAGCCATCCAGAATTTTCCCCAGCCGAAGACGCTAAAACAACTTTAACGAATCCTTGGAATGGCTGGATGGCACCACAGATTTATGCCACATTACTCGAAGATAGCCACCCTGCTCAACCAGTTAAAGAAAAAAGGAGTCAAGTTCGAATGGGGTCACGCTCAAGCATTCCAAAAGATCAAGGAAGCCATCTGCAGTTCTCCACCTTTAGCAGCATACAAGCCAGATGCAACAAGCATCCTAACTACGGACGCCTCAGATGCAGGCCCAGGAGCAATGCTATCACAGATTCAAGACGGAATTGAGGTCCCGATTGCCTACGCCAGTAGAAATCTGAGCAATGCCGAAGCAAATTACAGTACATCAGAGAAGGAATGTCTCGCTATATACTGGACCATGTGACATTTCCGCCCGTACCTGGAAAGCAGACCTTTCACCGTCATAACCGACCATAAAGCACTACAATGGCTATTCGGACTCAAGGAACCAAATTCAAAACTCGTCAGATGGGCGATGTATCTCCAGACCTTCGACTTCAAAATCCAACACAAGAAAGGGGTCGAAAATACTGTCGCAGACGCCCTTTCAAGAGCTCCTCTTGGACTGTTTGCCATCTCAGTCGCCTCCACCATGGAAGAGGAAAATCAAGAAGCATCATCCGAAAACTCGAATATCCCATCGGATCATTCTCACCATGCGTATGTTCTTCCTCCATATCCACATACAAACTTTCACATTTTCGACCGCGATGACATCATTACCTCCCAAGGAGAAGACCCCATTTTCCTAGGTATCATTGGACAACTACGACAAGACAATCCTCCGAAACATCCAGAATTCGAGATGGTCAACAACTTGATATATAGAAAAGCGCCTGGAACGCGTCCAGCAAGAATCTATCTGCCAAGATCTCTCCGCAGGGAAACCATGAGATTTCTACACGACCATCCTCTTTCCGCACACCGAGGAAATTACAAGACAAGAGAGAAAGTCGGACATAGATATTGGTGGCCCGATCTGGACAAGGACGTAAGGCAATACGTCAAAGAATCTAACAATACAAGATAAGCAACCGGAAAACTCCCGGACTTATGATATCAACAGTTCCAACAAGACCATTCGACAAGATAGGAGTAGACATCATGGGACCATTTCCCATCAGCCTAAGAGGATATAAATTTCTACTCGTATTCACAGACTACATGCCCAAGTTTGTCGAATTAATCCCCTTAAAGAGAATAACAGCAGATGCCTGCACACTAGCCCTTAAGAACTTTGTTTGCCGTAGTGGAGCGCCAAGACAGATCCTGAGTGATCGAGGAACCCAATTTGTGTCATCCTTATGGCACGACACGTGCAAGTTATTCAACATTGGACCCATCCACACTTCTCCATATCATCCACAGTCTAACATCACTGAGAGAGTTAATCGCGTACTTGGAGAGGCCATTTCAATCTACGTGGAGAACAATCATCGAACATGGGACGAAACTTTAAACGCTCTCGCTTTCGCAAGAAACTCGGCTGCACATGAGACGACGAAAAGATCTCCATTCTACCTCAATATGGGAAGAGAACCAAGACTCCCTTGGGATATCGACATCGGTATGCCCTTGGAAGAGTTTGAAGATCCTAAAGGACCAATGGAAATTGACAAAGAACTTCTCGAAATTGGCTCAAGCTAAACAGAAAAATACTACGAAATGAGAAGAGAAGGTCTCGAATTTGACGTCGGAACGATAGTCTGGAAACTAACTCATCCTCTATCTAACGCAAATCTTGGACGAATGGGAAAACTTTGCCCGAAATAGACTGGACCATTCAAGATCGTAGAAAAAAGAGGCCCTCTTGTTTACATCCAAGAAGATATAATTTCTGGGCAGAAAACAGATCCCACAAACTTGTCTCAACTAAAGTTGTACCAGACTCCAGAAGTTCTACTGGAAGAAAATGAAGACTCGGAAACTCCGAGAGAAGAAACAGGCGAACCAGTCGAAGTCATCCTTCAGGAAAATATCTAGGAAAATGAATCTAATCGACCAAAAGAAATCATCTCTCCGCCAAGCCCAAGAGCACAGCCTTCAGAAAGAACACCACCTCAAGATGTACCAGAAGAAAGACCTCGACCTTCCTCCGAGTCCTTCGAGGAAGTAGAAGAAATGATCGGCCAATTCCGATTTGTTGACAGAATACCGAAAAAGAAAACTCAAGAAGAAGAAATACGTCAGACGGAAGAAATCCAGCCGGAATTGGAATTAGAGGATGACATTGTCAATCAAGGAGAGACGCATCCAGTAACCGAGCCATTGCCTCAAGGGCCTTAACCTCCTCCAGCGACAACTCAAGCCGAAAGAACAAAAAGAGATTTCCCTACAATAACGACAACAGAAGGAATCTGACCCAGAAGAAAGACTCTTCGAAAATTAAGCACTTCTACTGATGAAGATAGAATGTCCGAACCGGAACCAGAAAAACGAGGTCATCCGACTACCTCTTCCGCCGATCCTGGTCCTAAAAGACGACCGGTTAGAAAATTAACAAGCAGCATTCTCTCAAGTGACGAAACTGAGGTCCCCGATCTCCGAAAGAGAAGTCACCCAACGACCACATCTTCTTGCATAGGACGAAAGAAGAAACAATTAAGAAAATTATCAAGTAGTCCCACTACCAAAGATCCTTTAATTACTCCTAGTCCCCGAGTCAAACGAAGAAAAGATGTCCACTCGAAAGATCAATTCCGAGATCAACTAAGTTCATCCTCCGACGAAATAGACCGAGTCTCTGATAGAGAAAAAAGGAGAAAGCGAGCCAGAGCTCCAACAACAGGAAGTTTTTCGGCAAGACCAAAGAAAAAGGCTCCAAAATTTCATTCACTATCGACGAGTCCGGAAGGAGAACCACAGCCCCGAGAAGCAAGTATTGAACCGCTCATATCATTCACTCCCAAACGTTTAGTTCCCGTAGACGAACTCTCTGAATCCCCAAGTAGCGGAGAAGCTCATCCTCCCTACCTTCTTCTACTCAGGAACAATTTCCGACCAATTATGAGAAACCATTCCAGAAGGGCTGGGTTTGCGAGTTATGCTATCGCCACACTGTCCAACCCGGAAGAGTGAATATGGATGTATACTACTATCCACCAAGGTCAAAGAGCCGCATGTTACGCTCTCCGAATGAAATATCCCAATATTTGAGGGAAAAGAGAATCCTAGATTTAGAACCGGTGGATTTTAATTTCGAACGATTACCTATCGCAAAACCTCCATGGGAAAGAGTCTGGATAGCCCACCCTAGGAGAACAGTGTTGAGGGCAGTTAAGCCTCTGAAGAGAATCAAAAGAACATTGCGATCCGTCAAACTCCGATCCCAATGGAACTCTTAATTATTATCTCTTTATTTTCTTTTACGAATTGACAATCTCGCGTGAAACTATATAATTGTCGGGCATTGAAAATATATATATATTTGTTTTAAGCTATCCGCTTAACGCAGTTATTTTGAAACTATTTTCTCAAATTGTAAAACTTTATCTTATGTTTTAATCTCGCGCTTATTTTCAAAATTCTTTTCCGAGGGGTTTAATGCAACGGTTTCGCCCTCCGACCCCGTTGCAGACGACGGACAGCTGAACTTTGACTTTTATATACTTTGCTGGGAAATTGGTTCCTATTTTAAAACGTAAATTTTATTTCTGTTTATTTGAAATTTGGCAAGAAAAAACAAGAAACATCCTTTTACAGCCCCTTTAAAACGGGGAGAGTCATGTCACTCAATAAGGCATTAAAAATTAAGTGAAAGAGGATAAAATATTTTCCTTATTTTTCACACACATCTAGCCCAACTATCCTGTATGACGCCTCGGCATTTTGAGAGGTTTTGGTACATCCCTTTTATTAATAAGGCACGTCTTGCACTGGTATAGTTCAAACTTGTTAGTTTCCCTGCAGTTACTATTTCATTTGGCTAAAACACGTTTCGATTGCCGAACCATTAATTCGCAAAGGGTAAATGTATTTTGATGGGTGCTGAGCAGTGAAGTCTTGGATATAATCAATGAAACCGTAAATGGATATTCGCAAAAGCTCAAAGGTTTGCCATGCAATAAACTTGGAATTGTTCGTCTTTTTCTCAGGATCACCCATTCTTTCAGTTGCCCAGTCTTCAAAATATCTGAGGCCATTTAGCATTGATTTGATTGGCGTAGAATCTACGCCGTAAAATCGTTGTTTAGAGAGCAGGCCTTCTTCGAATATGTTATGGCAAGCCTTTAAGTAATCGTAACAAGCTATTACATTTGGCCTGTCCTGTGGTACATACATCTTCAAACATTGGTTTCGCGTAATTGTATAGCTCTCCCTAAACTTTCATCTGTTGCATTATTCTTGCAGGAGTGACGTTCGATATGAGATTGCTGAAGGTGTTTAACTTTGATTAATTCGTCACTGTCCGTTCTATCATCTTCTCGCGATTTCATTGAAACAATTTGTTTCCAGCCAATTCTTATGACATTCTTGGTGAAATCCTTACTCCCTTCATCCTGGGAATGATTTAAGCCATTGATCATGTTCTTGAGCTGGTGACTGGGGCATACCGTGCAGTAAATCCACTTTCCTTGACGACACCAATTTTTAATCTTAGTACTAAAGCAGAAATTGAACGATTTATGTACAATCTGGGTAGGTTCAATGGCTTTTGTGAGACCTAAACTTTGTCTTAAAGAAGACATGTTGGCACTCCCTCCATCACAAACTAAAACTCCTACATCTAAACCCACTGAATGAAACGCAAAAACAGTCTTTAAAAGTGTGCTTGTGATAGATGCATGCGTGACGGGTTTTGAAAACATGAAATAGGGACCAATAATGTCGAACGATATTGTGGTACAGCACCAAAGATACTGCAAAGCGTATTCTGCTTCCAATACCTCGGAAAGAGTTCTGGCTTTATACAAATTTTCCATAGATGCATATTCACAAGGATCCATTGCACATCCCATGAATTCGCCATTTTTTGAGTTCCACATTAACTTTCCTATAATTTTCACTTCATCAAAAATGAGTGCACCTTCTTTGATGGGATCACATTAATCAGTATGATCTTCAACAAATTTATCAAACCGCTTCGATTCTTTCTTAAGGTGACCTAATTCTATTCCTGGTTTGCTTTCTATCTGTCTCACTATAGATCTTAAACTGTGCGTGCTTGGCAATTGTAAAACATCAAAAGACGCTAGAGCCTCGTAAGCGGCGGGAGACCGTGAGTAGACGCTATGGGCAATTCTGAACGTCAGGGGACTCCATCTATTGCCCTGCCAACCTTTAGTGCATTTTTGTTGGTCAATTAGAAAGTCATTTTTTGGAATTGCTTCACAGTTGAGGTCCCAGGCTTTTTTCAATGCCAATCCAATAGTTTTGTTCTTTTTTGAAGCTTCATCAAATATTTCATCTAGATCTTTCTTTCCTTTAACGTTAATTTCCGAAACTACTTTTCTCATTTTTTCATTTTGATCCTGGCTAAGTTCGAAACTATTTTCAATTAGTTTTTTTTTCTACTTCTTTAACTTTGCGGATAAGTGTTGATCTTTGCTGTTTGTTTTGCAACAATCTCTTGCGCTTTGACTTCGGGGTCAAAATTGATATTCTGCATCTTGAATTTGCAAGTTGTCTTCTCATTTTTGATCTAGGTGTAACCTGTTCTTTCTTCTTTTTTGAATCATTCACATACCTAATAGATAAAATTATCAATTATCAACTTCATACATTTGGTGGCTTTAAAATTTATACCAGTTAAGGCTACGGCATTTAGAACATTGGTAGATCTTGTCCTTGATTTCTTCTTTTTTAGCATTGGATGGCGGAAAGAACCAAACAAAACAATCATTAGACTGCAAAGAATTATTGTGTGTTAGTGTGTGAAAATCGATAGTAAGGGTACCAGCCATATATTTCCGGTTTTATTTCGTTACGTGGCAAGAAAGTATCGATTTGTTTACAGTATAAACTATACTTTTTTACGTTACACAACTATATTATATTAATTAAAGCGAGTCTCTGCTGTATAAACAATTGCCAGTAGATACTTCCATAGCCAAGGGTTGGAATTAACTGGCCCGCTAAATTAAGCCAAGGTTAGTTTTAGCTAGTGGGCAATTTTTAATTGGTTCCTGCCTTTGGCAAGGAAAACTTGGTGTGTAGAAGATTAGCCATCACGTTAGGGTAAGGGCAAAGAGGTGGAGTAGAAGGCTTAACTGGAGTGTTCTCGTTTGAAAGTTTACCTCTAAGGTTCCGGTGCGCGCGCGCATCTATCTCTGCCTTCTTATTGGTTGAAATACGGCGAACCTGATATTAGGAGAATAATATAACAAATAAATAACAAAAAAAATTAGAAAAGGCCGCCCAAAGCTGCTATCTTCAACTTCCCCTCTTCATACCCTCTTTGGTCAGAGGGAAGCCGGCATTTGCTTTAAGTGCAATTCAATTACTTAACCGTTCAATTTGTTTTTTGTGGTTGACTCCACTAGGCTTCGTGCAAACCTAACATTAAAAGAGTCCAATAATTATAGTAAAACCTGCACTTGGCAAAGGTAGTTGACGTTAAAGGTCTCTATTTGGATAAACTCAGAGTTATGACTTAACCAGATCGAAAAAAGCAACGACAAAAAAGGGAATTACTGGTGTTGTTTCCCAAAAACAACTGGACAAAGCCACGCGTTGTCGTTGATATAGCCAGTGCTAAATCATTCGGTAAGAAACTGTTATACGAGAGATAGATGGATAGCCGCCATTTTTTTGTGGTTGACCAAGGCTTATCGGAAACATGCCACCTAGAAAGAAAAATGATAATAACGGAAGTGAAAAGATATAAGATTTTAATAAGGAAGACTTTATTGAGGAGGTTGGAAAATATCCCTACTTGTACGATCTAAGCGCCAAGGGGACAAAGATACCAATTCAGAGTGGAAACCACTCAAATCTGTCACGTGACCCAAAAATATCTACCGCCAAACTCAAAATTCAGTCGTAGTGTGAACGGTCTACCGCCGGACGCCGGCGTAAGTTAAAATTTCTACCGTTGGCTGTGTGATTTCCGCCGGTTTTTTCCGATCGAGTGGGAATCTAGCTTTAAAGAGAACTTGGTGAAAGCGTTCGTTGGACGTCAAACTTTGGCTAATGGTTCAGCCTCACCAGGGTTCGCTTCTACGTTTATGTTTTGTTCGATGGCGGAATTTACGTTTCATTCGGAAACACCTTCATTATTTCTCTTAGCGTTATACTCATTGTTTTAACGCTACTTCGTTTTGTGGTTAATTGAAAAAGTCGTAATTTTCGTTATTTGCGTAGCGTCCACGAATATGTTTATTATCTTGGTATAAACGCACTAAATATAAATTTAATATCAATATGATTGCGCTACTAAAGTCGGTGGTCGACCACATTTTGTGCAGCGTATTCTACTGGTAGAAATTCGGAAAAAAGGTAGAAACGCACATGCTTTATAGCACTGAACTGTATGAACAGCACTTGCCTTCGAGTAAGCATGCTTGGTAACCATCTTACACTGTACAGTATAACCACTCAAAATATCACGTTTTTGACTTTATATTTATACTTCTAATCCTTGTTTTGTTTCAGAAATTGGATTTAAAATTTCAGTTGAAAAATACATGATGAACTGCGTTTCCTCGCGAATTAAAAATTATTTTATAATAATAATAATAATAATAATAATAATAATAATAGTGATGAAAGGTAAGAATCTTAGTCCAGGGTACGCGAGAATACGTAAACTACGTATCCTTAAGTGCTTGAAACTTCAGCGTTTCTTGTGAAAAGGGTATATTACAAAATGAATTTAGACATAACATAAAGTCAGGCACTCGGTTACACTGGGCGTTTTTCGTTGCGCAAAAATATCGCAAAATAACGCAAAAACGTAAAATTCGCGCCAGTGGTTTTTATTGACGGGTGTCGGTTTTCACTGAGTGAAAAACGAGAAAATAAACCCGCAAAGTACGAGAACATCGTGGCGATTGAAGTTATTCTGTTATCTTTTATCCCAAAAGATATGGATACTTCGTAGTTTTTCCTATTAGAAATTAGAATCTCGACACATAAATATCACAAAGCTACGTGGTTGTAATTAGTATAATTTCTAAATCACAAGCAAGTACTAACCAAGGCTTAGCATATATGCTCAGGCTCAGCGAGTGTAGATTATAAAATGGCGACACAATTCAAAACCTTTACCCATGTGTTCAATGAAGTCAAACCGAGAAAGCCTATGATTGGTCGGTTAGTGCGTAAGAAAAAACGCAAAGGAAGAAAAAAACGAAAAATAGAAATAGAGCCTTCGGCGGCAAAACGCGTATTTCGCAAAATAAATGGTAAACTTTTTGCGAAAAACGCACGAAAAACGCCCAGTGAAAACCAAATGTTAGGTGAAAGTGTTCAATTGTGAAGTTTACGACGTGAATATCCTTACGTCTTTTATACAATTTCTTGATACTTATAGGTACCATGCCTGAGGACATTTTCCCATACGTTAAAATATCCGATACTCAGTTTATTAAATACAAGTAAGTGATAGGTCGTTCTTAGCGTGTTTCTTCAATAATGAAAATAATTTATTTCTGTCAAAGATTCTCCAACTTAACCAAGTTAACGCTGGGTGTTCTTACCGTGAGTGTATTGAGCGGGAAGCTTTCATATAAGCAGTTCCCCTATGAGCGGATCCTATAAAAGCGGTCCTCATAAACGCGGTTCTCCAAAATAGCGATTTCAAAAAACTGCAGTTTACCCGTTGGGCAGCTGCTCTTGTAATCGCGGCGTACCGATACATTAGTTACCAAAATAGCAGAACAACCGGGAGTGAAAAACGATAATAGTTTATTATGGTGGAGGTTTCGTTATTTGAACTCTAATATTACAAAGTCTGGTGAGGTTAAGATTGATTATTTGAACCCCAATAGTATTACGTCAGTTTAGGTTGTGTTATTTGAACCCCAATAGTACTAGGCTATGTAAGGTTTTGTTGTTTTAACCAGAATAGTATTAGGTCACATTAAGTTACGTTTTGTTATTTGAATCCCAATAGTATTAGGTCAGGTAAGGTTAGCGTATGATGATCTAGTTGTACTTAATAGATAAGGTAAACTGTAGGGTTTAGTATTAATCAAACATCGCGTAAAAACACTGATATTTCCCAAAAATAGCAACCACTATTCCTAGAGCAGTAGTTTTGAACAACACCCGCTATTTTATGGAATCAAGTTTGGCATTTCGGGAACTGCTCTTCTGGGAAATGCTGATATAAGGCATACCCGTATTAAACGAAAGCGTTCCAAAGAAAAGATTTTAGTAAAATTATATTTCTATAAATGCGTAATATCGCTAAAGGAGACCACGTTTATAGAGGTTATAAATACGGAGGTGAAAGGCATAATTCAGTACTTGGACAGAATGCACAATATCAAGTAAGTTTAACCTTATTTAGAAATTGTTTAAATTGATAATCTCCCACTTGTCGTAGCTTCCAATTGGATTATACTGATTTGGGAGTCTTAACGGAAATTTTCAAAAACCCAGAAACCTACAGCGTAAGTTTGCCCCATAACTTAATTAAACATTGGACTTGTACAATTGCAATTTATTTCTCTTCAGCATGTTCATTTCGTGGCATTACCATGGGAACTAAGCCTATTCGAGAAAGAAACATTTTGGGCAGCGACTGGTTTGATCGGGGTGACGGAAATAGTTGTCATGTCAAGTGCGCCTCGCAAATACGTCACCACCAATCTCGATATTCTCCAAATGGATTCTACGGCAAGTTGCAACTTTACCCCAAAAAAATCACGTGCAATAATTTGGTTAATAATTAGGTGAAACACCTCATATTGGCTGCTCTATTGACAGTCGCTTTCATTTTGACGGCGAGTCGCGTTATTTACGGGGACTACCGATTAACTGCTAACCGCCAGTGTTTACTATCACTGACCTATCCTTTCATCATTCATTTATGGGACACTGTTTCTGTATTTTTCGCGGAACGTGAGTCGCTGGTTAGAAAAAGAGGCAAGAGTCAATGTAATAATTTCATTCACGATTGCAGCTTATCCTCGAATCAGGAATCGAGTGCCGGATCGGATCGTTTGTTTATTCTGGCTTTTGGGTTGTGCCATTATTGTTATCTTTTTGACATCTTACATGAAATCAGAATTTATGGAAGAGAGTTATTCTTACATCGATTCCGTTGACGATCTAATCGATGATGAATCGATACATATTGAGTAGTTCACCTTCTATCAATTCCTTGATGAGAAAGGTTACACTCAGCCTTTTGGGCGAAGGACGTCCAGTGGTCATGACCAGAGTGGCTGCGCAGCTCAATATCTAATTTTTGAATTTTTGGTATTATAGGAGGGTTGAATTAAAAACTGGTTTAATAAATTGGATGCGTCGAGTTTCGGGACTGCCATCGACTTTAATGGTATGGATTATCAAATGGAAATTTGCGACGGGACAAAAGCTGTCATTCTCGATAAACAAGCCTTCTTGTGAAGCATCGGCAGATTGTTGGTGGAGAATGTTGAAGAGCGATACAAAATGAAGGAATTATGCCAAGGAGTGTATTTTTCCAAGCCCAGTGGTCAAGAATTCACCGCTTACCTAGTCAACAAATCTTTCCACGACAGTCACCCTGAGTTCATGGAAAGCTACGGTTTATCGTAAGTCAATAGAAATATTGCTCCATGTTACCAACACCAAAGAGTCTATTGACTAAAGGGTCTCCAAAAATTTAAATTTATTTGAAAGCACCACATGATGTCAAGATCCAAATATCCCATTTGACGTATTTCAAATAATTTGAACCCATCTGCTCTTGACTTTTTTCAAGTTATTAAAAAAAATTCTCAGTATAAAAATTAATATGATTTTTAGATTGATGGTAATCTTCGAAACGCAGCCTTTCGAGTACTTGTACTTTCTCATCCACACATCTCTGGACTTTGTAACTTGGTCAAAACCTCTAAAGGACGATTTCACACTAAATCTGACTTCGTTGGCTTTCTTGTTTCGAATTTTATTTATTGGATATGTGGTTTGCATTGCTGTACTCATATCAGAAATATTCGTGTCGTACATTATTAGTTACTTGAAAGGAGGCAAGAAAGTACGTCGACCTCGCCATGGAATCTTCACGCAGTGATTTTATTAATTCAAAAATACGGTGACGGTCCAGAACCGTCATACAATGCCGTCGTAAAAAGTGACCCCAGCAGGCAAATTATGATTTTGCGAACCTTCTAGTTGCTGGAATTTTTCAAGCGGGAAGAGTAAAATACGAGAAGCTACCTTTATAATGGATTATCTCACGTCACGGGAAAAATGGCGGATGAATGAAGCGTCCAGCAACAAGCAGTCCAATGCTTGCACAACACCAAAGAGGGCAAAAGGAACAATTTTGGAAAAAAATCAAAATATTACTTTTCTGAGTCCTCTCCATTTATTTTCCCTGAATCTATTAGTGTTAATTAACGATAAGCTATTAGAGTTAAAATTAAAATTTATGATTTATTCAAAGCTTTATTGACAACTAGGTAGCGTGTAAACAACTCAACGGTATTCTTAGTTTGCCAGCATGACAGTTACCTTTAGTTCATACGAAAGCTGCATTATCTCTAGATGCACTAAAAGAGAGTGTGCACAAAAAAGAATGGAAACTGCGAAGTTAAAACCCGATTACGATCCGACCTTTAACTACCGCAATCTAGTTGCCTTCATGAAAGTTGGTTCTCTTAAAGGACCTAACACTGTTCATTTTAATGTGCATTTACCTTTCGAATCACACTGAACCTTTAATGTCTCATCATAGAGGAACGAACCACAAACACAAATGTTAATTCATCTCACCTCAGGCCTTGAGTATTTACTTTAAGTCCACTACGAACAAGCGTGCCTTTAAGTTTCAGTTAAAAAGAAAAACTAATATCTGATCCTTTAGTCAAGTGATATCCTCAGTCTTATCGATACTTTTTACGTCTTGATTCTAATCAAGACATTTTTGATTATCTGCCAATGTCTTAATCATTCTTCGGCCTACATATAAATGTTGTATACCTTAATACTAATTTCAAATATTAATATCGAAAGATGTTCTTGGAATATCGAAATGAAACAAAGCTTTAGAGCTACAGAACTGCTAAGGCCCCAATTTTACGAAAACTACTGTTCATATTTCGCTTTATATTGTGAAAATAGAAAATAATATGGTTTTGTAGCATTTGTTAATACACCGACACAAAAATAGCAAAGAGTATGAATCAAAGAGTAGAAGCTGTATAATTAGAAGGAAATATGAATTGTTATCGCTTATCTCATCACCTCGTTAAATAAATTTTAAAGTGTCGCACTGTAGCTTTTGTTTTTGTTTTGCTACATTATGGGAAAACAACCTTCTTTACTGTAATTGAGAGAGTCACACGAAACACCTCGTTTGCTTTTTTATCCTAAATCGACATCTCTACTCTGTTTTTATAAACTTTTCAATACTCGTCCAATATTAACTTTGGAATGAGTTTCCATGATTTGTAATTTCATAATGGGGTAATTCTTAATTACTCGAACCCGAGGGCGACTATAGACAATTGCATGAGAGGCTAAGAAGTGGGGAAGTTCCATTTGTGACATAGTTTATATCTATTTTGAGCGCATTTAGAGCCCAAAGGGATATATTGTGGAGAAGATTTGGTTAAATGAGGTTCTTAATGAAAAGCGATTGTTATATTTCACAAAAACGTCTCTATCTACTGCTTGAATATTATGCCCTCAAAAACCGATTTAATACCCCATACATTTGTACAAATTGAAAACTTTCTGCCTTTTCCAGAAGCTTTTAGTTTGTTGAAGTTTCTTACTGCGTTTAAGTTGATCAAATGGCCGCCTTTGTTTGCAGTTTTACACTGCGTGTGAGAACTACCCTTACTTTAACGGGTATAGTTCTGCATGTACGAATGCATGTACGGGGGATTTCGTTCCCTCAAGGCGGAACCTTCCTACAAATGTAGAGTTAATCGCTATATATAATAATAAATTATATATATAGTAAAACCAAACGAAACCGTTTTAAGTCAGAATTTAGCTATCCATAGTATTTTCTCCGTCATCGGTTTAGCTTTTCGGTTCTAGGAAAAATACTACTACTTTTACTACATTCCTACTAAAAAAAATTCCCACTATCGAAGGCGGCCTCTAAAATAGGAAAGATCCGTGACTTTTCTGCTGCACAATGCACAGCAACATAAGCTTGACAAAGGCTTAGTTTTAACTGGGTCTGCCCTTCCCCCTTTCGTGAAAGAGAAAGAGTCCCCCCATTGGTTTTTGCCTTTGCCAAGGTATATTCGGTGTGTGGAAGATTAGGCAGCATACTTGGGGCGCCAATGGAGACGCGCTGTGCTTTAAAGGGATAGAACTATTTTCCAAACAAGTAGAAACTGCCTATGGTTTTTCACTCTAAAACTGCCCCCAATTATGTGGAACACACAAAAATTCGGAATTTTTAGTTTTAATTATAATATGGGCATTTAAAATTTCAAATTTGTAACGGCCAAGTTTGAAGCGTCCGATATGAAATACCCGTGCTTACGTAACAACGGGAAATGATTTGATTGGTTGACAAGAGTGCAGTGGGTTTTTGAGGATGTAGTAGGATTTTATAATAAAAGTAGGATTAATCGTTGGAGAAGCGAGTGACTCGCGAGTGGGAATCATTGCCGGTTTTTAGAAAGCAATATGTCGGGAAGTGAGGACTTGGAGTCTGACGCTGACCTTTCTGGTGTTGATTCTATTGAATCGGAAAATTACTACATAGCTGACTCGGACACTTCTGACAGTTTACATTCTGAAGAATCTATAATCCTCAATCAATCAAACGAAGAGGGCTCAAGTTCGGAAGTAGAGGAAGGTTTCGGTTTACAACCTTATCAATTTCAGCCTATGGTTCTAGACAATGTCGAAGGTAATAACGAAGAGGGTCCAATGGAAGAGGATCATGAAAAATTAAATAATACAGATTGGTAAGTTACAGTGTCTTATAGTTTTTGTAAATAGCAGTTACTTGAATTTTATATATTTTTACAGGTGCAACTGTGGCTACTGTTTTGTTATGGCAACAGTGGAGGAAAGTTTTTGTTGTAAAGATAATGACCGGCCAAATCATCGCTTAATTGAACAGATTGGTCCATTAAATTGTGTTATTGAAACGGAAACATTTGAAGACATTATGACGCAAACATTTTGCACATATTGTTTGAAGAGTTTCGAGAAAATAACTTTGTCCCAGCGGAGAACGAAATAAACCCGTAGGTATTTTGTTTTCCATATTGTGTTACGCCTTTTTAAAAATATGAAGCTTAAGCTGGAAAAAAGGTGATAACCAGTCGCATTTCTATTTCAATCGAGCTCAAATTGGCTTTAGACTATTGCCTCTCTTATGTGTTAAGGGCTAAGCATTGCAAAATTAAACATTTTCAGCCAATTGGGCAGGAATTACATTTGGACAAAATATAATGCGGTCGTAGTCTGAATATGACTAAAACCAGTAAAATATTTCAGTGTTTACAGATATTTAGTCTATCGCTTCTACACCGATGGATTTGTAGAGTTCCCGTCTGATGACTATAGGGGCTACATGGAACCAGGCCATAGATAAAGGAGGCTCCACACTATTGTAAATTTGTAACAAGATGGCCCCGGTCATATTAACGTTTTGCCTGGGCTAGCTAAATTTATTGTAAGATGACCCCGGCCTATATACTTTACCGGTTTTTTTTCTTTTAAATATCAAATATCATTCCAATTATGAATAAAAATAATCTAGCATGATTTTGGGTTATAGATTAATGAAACAAGTAAATAGCAAACTTCTGTCCTATGAATTCGAACAATTTTGTTGATATTTTTGTTGCAAACCTAATATTTGTGGGATAATAGTAGTGTTTGGGTACTAAAATTATTCTTGCCGGCTATTTTTACTTAACGGTTTTGTTAATTTATATAAAATAATATTCCGATTATGAGAAAATCAATCTAGTATGATTTTGGTTTACAGTTTAATGAAATTAGTAACAAATTTCTGTCCAATGAACAAATTCTTGACTTTTCCTTAATGCAAAAGTAACATTTGTAGCATAATATATGACTGATGGCTAAAATTATTCAATGTTTGTACTATTATACCAATATACAACCATTGCCTAGAATTAGCCCCCAGTCACGTTGTCAAAATTTGATACCAGAGAAAACAAATAGCCTGTCTAATGAGTAAGAATCATACATTAGCAGGTTTCTTTATCAAAATTGTTAGACTACTTTCTTATTAATTGAAATTAAATGGAAAAATTAGTAGTTGTACAGTTTGGAAATGCTTCCCTCGTTGAGGGGCCTTGATTCCCTTATTGAAAAAAAAAATGAATTTGCAGTGTTGGCTCTATTACAAGTATAATGTATTTTTGACCTGGTAGTTTTACTTACTTCAATCTCGAACAGTGCTGATTTCTTAGTTTTACCTGGATTAATGTTGTTGTTGCAGCTTATATGGGGGCCTCTTTTTCCTATTATCTGAAACGTAAATGGGTGTCTTTCTCAAGGATCCCAAGCCTCATATGGGTGTCTCTCTCAAGGATCCCAAGCCTTATATGGGTCTATTACTCTAGGTTCTCAAGCCTAATAGGGGTATCTTTTTCTGGGATCCGAAGCCCACTGTTGATCTTGACAGTTGTAGGAAGCTCAATCTGGACATTGTAGATCAAGTACTTCGATTTGGGCTACCGTTCATCTTGTAGCATATATTTGGGCTTAATTTTTTAGGATCCTAAACCTAATATGGGTGTCTTTATCGAGGATCCCAAGCCTTATTTGGGTTTCTTACTCTAGGTTCCCAAGCCCACCATTGACCTTGTAGTTGAAGTTTCATCTTGTTAATGTAGATCTTGAAGTTTCATCTTGTTACTGCAGATCTTGAAGTTTCAAGTTGCACTTGTAGATTCATCTGGAATTCTGTTAATTACTTAAAAAAATATGATTGTAACATTAGATCATGTTTTATTGCGAGTGAGAGCATCTTTCTCTAGGGCGCCAAGCCTAATTTGGGTTTCTTTAACTAGGATCCCAAGCCTAATATGGGTTTCTTTAACTAGGATCCCAAGCCTAATATGGGGTTCTTTAACTAGGTGCCCAAGCCTACCATTGACCTGTAGTTTCATCTAGACAACTGTTGACCTGTAGTTTCATCCAGACAACTGTTGACCTGTAGTTTCATCCAGACAACTGTTGATCTTCTAGATTCATACGGAACAATGCTGATCATTGAAAATTTGAAAAATTGGTTTGAGAAGGCAGATGATGTGTTAGATTCTAGGTTATTTAAAATGTAAACATATTCCTTTATGATAAGAATAGTAACATTCTCGATAACTAGAGCTGAAAATGGTGGAAAATTTCTCATCGCCAAATGCTAAATCCAGTTGAGTACCACCATCAGTTGATTGCTTCAAGTTAAGACCTTGTAAAAGTTGAAACCCATTATCAGAGAAGAAATCGATGAGCTTCTTGGTTTCAAGAGATGATGTCTCAAAAGGTTAATGTTTAAGTCACCAACAATGACGCTGGAAATATCTTCATCATAATATTCCGCCACGCATTTCCCAATACCATATATTATGTCGCGAATGTTGCAAGCTGGGGAAGAGTAAACTGCTAGTACAGAAAGGCGTAAATCATTTAACGATCCATCCAGCCACAAGCATTCAATATGAGAGGTTATTGTTGGTTCGGATGTGTACATACGAATTCTGGTGTGAGTTACAGCAGTTTCTTTGATATAAGCTGATACTCCATATGGTTTTCGTCGAGACTGACGAGGAAGGCATATACCATTTAGCTCCGAAAATCCAGGAATTTTAAAATTGTCAGTTTCTTTGGCCCAGGTTTCCACAAGAAATATCATATCCGATTCCATTATCTTGAGATCCGAGGTTACATCTTGTAAATGACAGTTTAAAGACTGTACGTTATGCACATCAATAGACATTTTTTGATCCAAAATAGGTAGCATCAACGGGCAATCTTTTCGAAGTCGCTCCATCTCTAAGGCAACAGAGTCTTTACTTTTAACCACTGGGTTAGGCGCCGTGAACTTTCCCACGATGAACAAACCGTTTGAAGTTTTGGCTCTACTACAAGCGACGTATAACTGAGACCTTTCATCTTTCGCTTTTGATTAAGATGAACAACTACTTCGGAATAGGTGTCTCCTTGGCTCTTGTGTACAGTAATAGCTTCGGCAATTACTAGAGGATACTGCTTTCTTGAAACGTAGATGTTTTTTTGTCCTGAACGTCTAGTGAAACTTCTGACAACCTTCTCAACAGGCGTCCATAATTCATTAATATTATTGGCTATCACTAATCCTTGAGACTGGGCTGTAGTCTCTTTTCCAGTCTTGTTATCGTTAAATTCAATCCAAACTCGAACGGGGACTTGTTCACCTTTTTGATTTTGACCATACTGTATTTTTCTTAACCTTCCAGTTGCACCATTTACTAGACCATCGGCGGTGTTCAAATTATTGGTGATCATGTACCTGATACCAACCATTTGGGTTAATTCTCTTGGTAAACCGCTGGTTTCTTGGGGTTTCAAAGTTTTTACGGCTTCAAGAATTCTTGTTTTGATTGCATTGCTAGCGTCAACCGTAGCCGAGTCAAATGCGACAGAGCATATCTTTTCAGCATTCCGTGACCATAACTTTGATTCATTGAACGCATTTACTTCATCATTTGTTGCAAACAAATGAAGGGCTTCCAGAGGTAGAGGCCTTGAAATAGATGTTTTCAGGCTTCGAAATAAGTCAACGTCGGCGGGTGTCATCTCTCCCATGGATATTCGATTTAAAGCCATAGCGAATATTTTGTTATCTTTCTGTCTCATAAGTTCATCAAGCACATACAACTTAAATTCCTCCCACAGTGGACTTACAATTAGGGCCGCATAGGGGTTGTTCTTTTCTTTTAAGGGCATAAATGTGTAATTATCCCCAAAAGGGGGTAACTGGTTGTAGTCTCCCACGAGAACAACTGAAATACCACCAAAATGCTTTGGAGATCCGAAGATTTGTTGGGCTCTTACATTAAAGGGCTCCTTCGGACCCTTAGACACATGGCCCCGCGGATTTCCATCCCCTCTTCATAGACGATCTTCCTCAACACTTTGCCCCACCGATTTCCGACCCCTAAGTAGTTCCCTCCTTGTTAATATCCCCCTTCTTTCACTCCCTCCCTCTGGTTAGATAAAGGGGCTCGAAAATCCGCGGGGCCATGTGTCTAAGGGTCCGAAGGAGCCCTTTAATATAATTGAATATTTTGGCTCCACACATAGATATTTCATCTATTATCAGAAGTTTCAAGCCTAAAAGAGAACATCTTTTTCTGTTCAAAGTGTCGTTGTCCATTGAGTTCATATTGCCAGAAAATTGATTTGTTGGCAAGTTAAAGGCAGAGTGAAGAGTGACACCATCAATATTAAAAGCCGCTTTCCCGGTGGATGCCGTTCTTAGAACAGATAATCGTGATGGATCGGCACCGGGTTTATTCTTTTCATGCCTGGATACGGCTTCAAAAATGGCTTGAATCAAGAGACTTTTCCCAACACCAGCACCCCCTGTTATCAGAATCCTCAAAGGTTCTTCTTCAGATGTTTTGAGATGTTTAAGCACATAGTAGAAAATCTCTCGCTGCTTCAAGTTAAGTTTGCGAAGCATGCTGTAATATTCTTCATTGTTGACCAGAGTTATTGTTGGAGTAAAGTCGGTAACGCTTGTCTGTTTGATATCAGAAGTTATGTCACAAACAGCTTCTTGAAGAGAGTTGACAAAATACTGCGGATCATCCAAAGTGAAACTTCTGTCACGTTCGTTTTGATGTTCAATCATAGGTTGAATATTTTGAACTTCATTTGTATGTTGGTTTTCTCTTAATTCTTGAATCATTTGGTCCAGATCCGAATCATCAATTCCACTTATAAATTCCCTTCTAGCTTGAGATATTTCCAGCTTACGGGTTTCATAGATTTCTTCGACGTTAGATTCTAGTAATTCGGTTTCCTCACAACGCCAAGGTAAAAACAACATCAATTCCACTCGACAGTAATTTTTGAGATCTTTTACCATACTGTACTTTTTGAATCTGATTACTTTGGCCTGCATCCTTTTCGTGACGTATCCTGAAGAATCTTTCAGCTCAAGAGACGTTTCCACAGAAGTCGTTTCAATTTCTTGGTCTTCATCTTCGTTCAAATTTTGGGTTCTTCTATTGCGGTTGGTTCGGGAAAACTCATACCATGAGGCGAAAGCGGCTAGACTGAGATTTTCCAGTTCATCCGGTCTCGCAACATAGTGCTCGATGATGCCATCAGAGAAAACGTCAGTACTATCATCGGGCAATAATTCCAATTCAGATGGCCTTTTCAGAATGTGCACCCTCTCTTCTGGTGGTGAAGTGTATATGAAAACGTGAGCACGACTGCTCCGACAAATTGGTATGGAAAGAAGTATGTAGCAGCATTCTTGGGGGCCAATTTCTTCACAATGAATGAATTTATTAGCAATAACCTTTAATCTCTCTTTTATACCACTGCCTTTATTTTTTGCGTCTTTGATAGCTTCTCTGAGAAGCATTTAGGAAACTATATACATGAGACAGGCGTACGGGTCTAAGACGTATATATAAAAACGTCTTGGTTTGGACCAAGGCCGAAAAAACAAACGATATGTGTGAGGTTTATCAATTGACTGAAGTTCAGATATTGAAATTTTTTCAAGTTATTTTTATACACTCAATCCTTAATCAATATTTAATTCAATCAACTGATTTTACTGTTAATCTACCTAGTTCCTCTAAATTAATAGAAAAAATTACATATCTACGCTTTTTCAAGAACAATTACATTTTCCGAAAACATTTTATCGTGAAATTAATTTATCATGTTGAGGATACAGTATTGAATATTTGAAATGTTCTACTGGATGTCTAAAAAAAGCAAGCGAACTTTGGCATAACTCGAATGGAAAATGTAAATATTTGATCGTGGATGCCAAACAAGGGTGTTGCGCGAATTTATACATTTAATTTCGTATATCGAAATGCTACATTTCTATTGTCGCCTCTTTGATGGTAAAAATGCACTGGAACTTCCTTTTCCGTACTTAAGAATTTCTTTGTCATAACTCAGTCTATGGTAATATTGGCTGAGTGTGTTGCGACGGCTCAGATGACTCGTACACTGAAACCACTGGTGATTATAAAATGCCATATATTGGGAAAATAGAGGAAGGGAGAGGGTGTCGGAGTTAAATGTGACCTTCTTGGCATAACTAGTAATGAATGATGTGTTTAACCATATTATTTCCGCGGGAAATGAATATAACAAGTCTGAGAAATATTTCTGTTTATGTGATCTTTACCCTTTACCACACAGGATAAACTTTGTTGCTTTGTCTTAAGTAGACGACATTCACTCTAAACGACAGTCTTATCAACAACTTAAAACAGATTTAAACTTCTTTTGGTGCAAACTTGAAAATTTGTCAAGCCAGCAACAATTAAAACTATGTCGGTCAAGATGCTCACAAGTTAGTGAGCATCGACACGAAATCCCTTCAAAATAATTAATTTCATGATAAAATGTTTTCGGAAAATGTAATTGTTCTTGAAAAAGCGTAGATATGTAATTTTTTCAATTAATTTAGAGGGACTAGGTCGATTAACAGTAAAATCAGTTGATTGAATTAAATATTGATTAAGGATTGAGTGTATAAAAATAACTAGAAAAAATTTCAATATCTGAAACTTCAGTCAATTGATAAACCTCACACATATCGTTTGTTTTTTCGGCCTTGGTCCAAACCAAGACGTTTTTATATAATATCTGTCGCTTCAGTCTTAATGTAATTAAATTTTGAGTAATTATGTTTTCTTTACCGCTTATTATTATGTCCAATTACGATGGTCAAAACAAGTATCTAGCAGGGCCCGAACGTTGCACCTTCCGCGTGTTAGGCGGACGAGATAACCACTACACTACACATACCTGGTAATACTGAGATTCCTAAGAGATCTAGCTTATTATTATGTCCAATCACGATGGTCAAAACATGTATCTACCAGGGCTCGAACCCGGGACCTTCCGCGTGTAAAGCGGACGTGAAAACCACTACACAATGAATACTTGGTTATTCTGAGTTTTCGAAGAGATCTAGCTTATTATTGCGTCCATTAACGATAGTCAAGTCATGTATCTACCAGGGCTCGAACCTGGGACCTTCCGAGTGTAAAGCGGACTTGATAACCACTACACCATAGATACTTGGTTATTTTGAGTTTTCGAAGAGCTCTAGCATTATTATTATGTCCAATCACGATGGTCGAAACAAGTACTTCTGTAATTAACTAAAATTAACATACTTAGACTTAATTGTTTCTGATTAGACTAGCCGATCGCACACCCTGAATACTTAATTGTTAAATTAAGAGTATTCCGAAAAGTAACTTCGCTCTAGTTTTTCAGTTAGAGGTGGTTAAATATCACGAAAAACCCCATGTTAATCTCCATAGGAAAATTGGTAAAAGCATGTGAATTTTGCTTTAACGTTACAAAAGAGTATCAAGTCATATCTACAAGGGCCTACCGGCCCTGTAGAATTGGAGATCCATATTAGCGTTCCATAGCTCCAAAATCTTCTTGTTCTATGGATTGATTCTATTTTCTTTTGGTGATCTTTTAAGAACACACTGAGAAATTAATGTCAAAGAAACAATAGTTTTCACCATGTTTTTGATTGTTTAATGCTGTTATCCAGAAAAACCTCTAACAAGCCTTAATATATACAGGTAGTCGCTGTTTTTTGAAATTACATTACCTTAATTTTAAATATACAGCAAAACATTGTTTCTTTACGTTAACGACTGTGGAAAAAACAGCTAATTTTTATTTCTCAAACGGAAGTGCAAGATATGTTATTATTAATAGAACGTTGCTGTTTTCCGGGAAAAACGTATTCTGCCGTGAAGAATACAGTAGTGTATAATTAAAAACACAGATAGTTACACTATTAAGTATAAATTTAACGTAAATTTTACTGAATAATCCACCGTAAATAAAAAGTTAAGCATACTATAATTTGAACATTAAGCACTTTATTTTAAACCTTGAAGCACTTTATTTTAAACCTTGAAGCACTTTATTTTAAACCTTGAAGCGCTTTAATTTAAACCTTGAAGCAATATAACCTAATCTTACCTAACCATGCTAAGCCTTTTGGAAAAGGTCCGCGTTTATTATGAAAGGACCGATATGAAAATAAAAATATTTTGGAAAGTCAGTGAGTTGCTATAATTTTAAAACCAATTTTTTAACTTTGCAATTGCTCTTCTTCATTATAATTTCAACCTACTTATTTCTAAAATTGACCGAAAATGTATAAAACGTGTTAGGCGACATTCTTAAAAGCGTTATGCGACACTCTTGGAGTGGCGTCGCTAGGCCTTTTATGGGGCTATAGCGCCCCCAAATTTCAAAGTTAGCCCCCTCAAAATAATCCGTACACTAACTTCTAAATCGTCGACTTTAGTTATACAGTTAGAGAAATTTCCGCTTCAAAAACGTCGTTAGTGCCAAACTGTTCCAAGTTCTCGCACTTCCATGGATTTTCTTTTTTTAAATATGGTAGAGTAGATTAGGTCAAACGCGTTTCTGGTGCTCGAAAAACTCTTCGTGAAAAGAGATTATTAAATTTAACGAATACGTCTGTATCTACTGCCAGGATATTAGGGCCTCCAAAACCAATTTAATACCCGATGCATTTATACTAATTTATAAATTTCTGCCTTTTTCCGAAGTTATTAAGTCGGTGAAAATGACCAACTTACCAAGCAGTTTCAAGCTGAATTTAAAGTCGATCAAGTGGCCAACTTTTTGTGTAGTTTCACATTAATGCGAGAACTACCCTTGCTTGTTAGAACTGTTCTCTCAAGGTTGAACCTTGCCAAGCATATAGCGCCATTTGCTGACAAATCAACCACTCAGGAAGCTGTCATGCGACACTAAGAAAGCGTTATTTAAACTCGGAAAGGTGTTATGCTGCACCCTTTAAGGAATTGCACAACACTCATAAGGGAGTAAAAATTAACTTTAAGTTCGATATAAGAGTTAAAAAGATGTTAAACTGAACCTCTGTTGCACCATTTTATTCTTATCTTTGACACTAATTGCTCAAATAAGTGTTATTAAACCCTTTCTGGGGTGTAAATGAACACCTGTAATGGTGTCAAATTTGGACCCATATAAACTACTTTTAAAGGTGTTAAAGCACACCGCATTTTCTAAAAGTGTATAACAGCAACCAGTATAAATCTGCCCTAATGGACTGTATGTTAAAAACAGCTAGTCGTCTTATATAAATGACAAGTTGCATCTTAACCAACAGAGCTTAATGTTTTTAATAAAGGTTTGAGTGCTTTTAGTTTAACAGCAAAGACCGTCTTTATCAAAATAAGCTGCGGGATTTAAAACTGTTCTAAGAGCTGTTATTTTTACAGCAACCCTATTTTTTTAGTGTACTATAAGCGGTTTGAAACAGCATGATGTGTTTTTATTTTCACAGCAAACCATCTTTTAATCCCAAGTGCTTAGTGAGTTTAAAACCACATATTTTGCTGTTAGTTTTACAGCAGCAAACATTTTATGAAACTGTAATTTATTGGTAGTAAAACAGCATATAGTGCTGGTTTTTCATTGACCCCTACAATATATTCAACGGTTAGGACTGCCTTTAAAACAACCTCTGAAGCGGTTATTTTAAAAGCTAAGAACGACCCTGAATACACGAACAATTAATACTTAAAACTGTTAGTTCCACTGTTTAGAAAAACAGTATTGTTGACGGTATTAAAAACAGGGAGGATGTGCAATTAAATTAGCATCATCTTGATGGCATACGCTATTGCCATTACCATAGTGTTTATTTTACAGCATTTTTATTCTGTGTGAAGTACACTGCACCTTCTAATTGGATAAGTTACAGCTGCAATATATTCCTCTTCCGTCACGCTCAGAGTTTCCAAAAATTCTTCAAATGTTTCCGGTGCAGTTTCAACACACAATTTCTCGATAGCATTTCGCACCAATTTGCTTAAGGCTTCAACCTCTTCAACGTTTTCGATTTCATCACGTTTAGAAGGGTCGTAAATAATGGTTGGAGGAAAAGGTATTCCAAAACGACACGATGACTATCCACTATCATTCTTCTTACGACAGGTTTTGGAATGCTTTTGGGTTTGCAGCTTGACCAAGTTGTTCCATTTTTAACTTCCATCGCCCTTCGAGCAAGTGATGTTGGAATGAATGAATATGATAAGATCTTGCAGATTGGAGTTATCGGTTCTCAATTGTGGAGCGTTTTTATTCCAGAGTAGAATATGAGCGTGTGGTGGTCCCCTCATTTGGAACTCAATTCTAATATAGTAATGATCAATGGTACCAATCGGTGACTCCTTGCTTCGTAGAAACTTGAAAAATTCTCTCAGACGATAATCAAAATATCTGCTGCAGGTGACAGGGTCCTCGTTATTAAGCTTAGCTCTCTCCATAAAATCCCAAGGTTTTGACATATTCTTTCGCAGTGTCTCGTGGGTGCCCGGCAATGACGCACAAGGACTCCAAAAGCTCTCCCCATTTCGACTCAGCGGCACTCAGAGTGAGGAACCACGTAGGATTAGCAAGTTGGCGAACCATAGCCAGAAGATCTTTCTCACGCTGTTGTAAATAGCCAGGGGGAAGATCTTACGCTTTCCAAAACTTTGTAACCATCATCGTGTTTCACAAAAGAATCCAGGCTCTGTTAATGCTCCTGCTGTGTATGCTTGGCCAGCTTTGGACTTGGTTTTTCTCATGCAAATATTAGTAGCGCTCCGTAGTTTTGACGATACTAATTTAACATAGGAATAAAATATTTTTGGAATACTAGAGGCACAACGCCTATCGCTGCATCTGAACTCCCATGTTATTTGCTGTGGGTACGTTGCCTTAGCTGGGAGCTTCAAAGCTTGGCCAGCGTAAATACTCGGGAAAGATAGGTATTCGGAGTCCTCATCATAAAGAATTGATTGTGGTGTCTGCCCTTCTCCAGGAGCATAAGCAATACTTTCAACTTGGGGCGTAATTAGATCTTCAGATGAAAGCAAAAGGGTATCACTGTTGCCATTGTTCAATGCTGTTTCTTCATCAATTTCGTCCCATTCCTGGTCGCTGTCAGGTGCTTGTTGAGGTTCTACAGCAGAATTACTTGGTTGATCTGTACCAACAGGGGGCGTGTGCTCCACTTCAGTTGGCATATCTTCCTCATTCGATACGAAATTATTTAGTTGATCTGTACCAACAGGGGACGTGTGCTCTACTTCAGTTGGCATATCTTCCTCATTCGATACGAAATTTACACTATTAGATTCGCTGAATTCCTAAGCCACTTCATCTGGAACTGTAACTTCATGTTTCAAATACAAAGGAGTTGTTATTAGAATCTTTAAAGCATCAAGTATTTTTCTGGGACGAACTGTTTCAAACATATAGTGGTGTTGATATTCCTTCTTCCTCATGAGTTTAATTTGAATAACTTGAGTGTCAGTGGGGCCTCTGGGCAGAATTGAAACAGAAGAGTCGATTAAAACTGGTACATTTACGACATTACTGCGAATGCCTCTTTGCTGATCAACTCCAAGTTTTCTTATTTGCATAAACGGTAATCGCGGAGAAATCATTCTACATTCAAGTTCTGTAAGATCTTTCAACTCCATGGGCAAATCAGGAAAAAAATAGCTGTTTTCTCTAGAGAGTGGTGGTACTTTCCCTCTAGAAACGTAGCTGTGGCAAGAACCACACAACAAAATATGTGACGGAAGCACTCTCTCGTGTACTCCTTCAACTGACAAGTATTTCACCGACTCTGTTTTTTTAACAAAAGTACGGCAAAATAGTCGAGAACAGCATTCGCATTTATAATCTGGACCATATGATATATTTTGCAGATAGGCGTTTTCGAAATATTGTGAGTGTTGTCTCCTAATCTGCCTTGTAGCGTTGTCCCTCTGCATTTCGGCTTCTCTATAGTTGGGATCTTGACGCCTGACAATTCTTGACAGATTATCTCTCTGGTTTTTGGCTTCACAGTACACAGGATTTTCACGCCTAATTTGCCTTGTAGAATTATCTCTCTGGATTTCCGCCTTAGCATAATCCATATTTCCTCTTCTTTTCTTCCTGGAAAGATTATCCGTTTCTAACTCAGATTGAGCATAATTTGAATCTGTGCGCTTTTGTCTCCGTTTCAAAAGATAATTTTGCATGTTATTAGTTTTCTAATTCACAACTGAAGCTAAAGGATGCTGACCAGCTGATGGGTCCTGACAAGTAAAGTCCACACTAGTTGATGGGTCCGGCAGAGTTGAAGAACTCTGACTAGTCGATGGGTCCTGCTGAGTTGAAGAACTCTGACTAGTCGATGGGTCCGGCAGAGTTGAAGAACTCTGACTAGTCGATGGGTCCGGCAGAGTTGAAGAACTCTGACTAGTCGATGGGTCCGGCAGAGTTGAAGAACTCTGACTAGTCGATGGGTCCGGCAGAGTTGAAGAACTCTGACTAGTCGATGGGTCCTGCTGAGTTGAAGAACTCTGCCTAGTCGATGGGTCCGGCAGAGTTGAAGAACTCTGACTAGTCGATGGGTCCTGCTGAGTTGAAGAACTCTGACTAGTCGATGGGTCCGGCAGAGTTGAAGAACTCTGACTAGTCGATGGGTCCGGCAGAGTTGAAGAACTCTGACTAGTCGATGGGTCCGGCAGAGTTGAAGAACTCTGACTAGTCGATGGGTCCGGCAGAGTTGAAGAACTCTGACTAGTCGATGGGTCCGGCAGAGTTGAAGAACTCTGACTAGTCGATGGGTCCGGCAGAGTTGAAGAACTCTGACTAGTCGATGGGTCCGGCAGAGTTGAAGAACTCTGACTAGTCGATGGGTCCGGCAGAGTTGAAGAACTCTGACTAGTCGATGGGTCCGGCAGAGTTGAAGAACTCTGACTAGTCGATGGGTCCGGCAGAGTTGAAGAACTCTGCCTAGTCGATGGGTCCGGCAGAGTTGAAGAACTCTGACTAGTCTATGGGTCCTGCTGAGTTGAAGAACTCTGACTAGTCGATGGGTCCGGCAGAGTTGAAGAACTCTGACTAGTCGATGGGTCCTGCTGAGTTGAAGAACTCTGCCTAGTCGATGGGTCCGGCAGAGTTGAAGAACTCTGCCTTGTCGATGGGTCCGGCAGAGTTGAAGAACTCTGACTAGTCGATGGGTCCGGCAGAGTTGAAGAATTCTGACTAGTCGATGGGTCCGGCAGAGTTGAAGAACTCTGACTAGTCGATGGGTCCGGCAGAGTTGAATAACTCTGACTAGTCGATGGGTCCGGCAGAGTTGAAGAACCCTGAGTAGTTGATGGGTCCTGACTCGCAGGAGATTCTAAAACCAACTGCCTGTTTAGCTTCTTATTTGCTGTATATCTCTCTCTCGTCTTCGAGCTTTTTCTCTTTCTCTGTATTCTGGATTCAAACGAAGCCTTCTCATCTTTTCCGCTGATGTTTCTTTCACATAAGATGCCATTTCTGTACTCTTTCGTATTTGTAAAACAGCCGAGTTAAACAGGCGCAAAGTCAATTTTGATTTCAGACCGTTGAAAATGTCCTAACTTAGTTCATGACTTGTTAGATATCCTGAAAACAATCTTAGTTTACGCGTAAATAGGCCTAACAAATAATAATATAAGACAAAACTACCCGTTCAAAGAAATACTTACTTGAAATTAATTCTGAAAATAAACTATAATTAGTGGTAAATTAATAGGCCTAATAAAAAATGAGAACTATGGTAACAAAATTCAAAACAAATACTTATTTCGAACAATAAGTTTTCAATTGGCATTCACAAAAAGCAGAAGAAATCTTCCACAGCCGTTAAACGCAGAGCTCGCAAGAGAAAGGAAAGGATGTTCAAAGCAGTGATGCCAGGTGGGAAAAATGAAATTTCCCTTTCTAACCCTTAAAATTTCCCTTTTTGGACCAAAATTTACCTAGTTCAGGGCTGCCAGATTCCGCGCCTAGAACCAAAAGTTTCACTAGTGCCACCGTGCGGAGAAAACGCGAAGCTTGATCTAGGGGGAACAAAAATGGCAGGCCTGAGAGGCTGAGACCTGCATCAGCGGCAGTGTATGTGACGTTTGATAATTCAGTCCCAAATGAAAATTAGTGCTCGAAATTTCTTGCAATGGATAAACCACAATTTTCAGAAGAGAATATTTTCAAAAATGGTAAGTGTTGAAAACCTAATCACCCTAATATTAACCAAATTAGTTATGTAAACTCTTAAGCCTTGGTCATAACATGAGTATAAAATTGGTAATACTGTTTTCGTTTTGTTTAGTACCTGTTGCTCTCTATCTTGTCAAAATTGCTACGAGTATTACACATATTTTCCAAAAGATCCTACTGAAAAAATTCGAAAAGCTCTTAAGTCTAACTTTAAGAGAAATGAATTCACACAGTATGGAATTATAAACGAAAAAAACTCTTGTTGCTTTAAAAAAAAGTCCAATTTTAAAGTAACGAAGATTAATTTTGAAGTCAACCCTTCTTATCCATTCTTGGGGTGTTCCCCTGACGGTCTAGTCAACGATAATTTGGTCGAAATGAAGTGTCCAGTCATTGGTGAAAAAGGAAACTTAGAAACAGTCCTCAAGAAAACTCCTTACGTAATCAAGGACGGAACATTTTCTTTGAAACCCTAACTAATGTATTATGGGCAAGTGCAACTTAGTTTGGCCCTTTAAGGACTTCAAAGTTGTCATTTTGTAATTTATTCTAAACTGGAAGATGATTGTTTTGATATTGATGTGCCTAAGACCAAACATTTATTAACAATCTTTTACCAAGATTACAAATTACTTATTTTAAAAGGTTTTTTTGCTTATTTTAATTACTACATTCCAAATTATTTGAAATGGAATAAATAGGACGGAATGTAATGTGATAGAATCTTACAAATTTATTAAATAAAATTGTTTTACAAAATTTCCGGAGTCTTGGGTGCATTATTTATTTGCATTTTTTTTCACGGGTTTTAACAAGCTTGGGAACTGCGTAAGAGTTAATTTAAAATGATTTGAGGTCTGAACTTTACTTATTCCAAACAAAGCTGATAGAGCGGTGAATGAAATCAAATGCCAAGTTTTAGTTTCATGAGTGTCAAAAATACCCTATCTCGAGACTCGTAGTTTCCCCCATTCTTGGCCCTCTCTACCTTATTTGTCCATGAAAAAGGGGTATGAATTTACTGTAAATATTTTTAATGATCGCATATCGTTGAGCAGATAGTTGAGTTGTTGATTTAATTTTATAATTATCTTTGAGCAATTCAATTTAATTAACTTTAATTTAACCATGAGTATGTTGATTGCGTTTGTCATTAATGGTATCGCCGGTATTAAGTTACATTTAAACACCTGATTAAACTATCTAATCATCGATCATCCGTTAAGCCTTGGACCTTGCAATAGGAGGCTGGAGGCAAAGAGACAACAAAAAACCAAAACAAACTAGTATTTATGACATCTCATGTTGCCCTCTATTGAATCTCTCAACAACTATCGTTAAATTTATTACTTAAATAATATAATTTTTTTTAAATATAATAATCATATTAGCTAATTATAATTACTTAACTTTAAATGAGTATGTTTCATTGATTTAAATCACATTGCTAAAAATTATTGGCACGCGCTAGGCAGTCATTCTCTCTACTCTCTCTCTCTCTCCTCTCCCACTTACAAAATCCAGCTGCAGCTGGTTGGCGCGCGTCGGGAAGGAGTGGGTGGGTGGGGATCCACATAATTCTACCTCTCTCTACTCTACATTCTAACTTAACTCGGGTTTTGTACTAAGCGAGCGTGGCTTCGTGGTAGCACGCGCGGGCGCCTTCACTGGCGTCTCGTATGGATTGGGACGTCGCAGGTTCGAGGCACCGACGGGAAAATAATTTCAATTGAAATTAAATACGTTACGCCACCTATGAGGTGTGACGTGAACAACGGATGAATTTTGAGACGAAAATTCGCGGGAAATTTGAAATTCAAAATATTTATTTAGCTGGAAATATCCGAACGCGCACGGGGAAAAGGGGGGAAACAAGCGCCAAGCGTTCCAGCAAAGGTCGGAACAATACTTTCGCTGCTCTAAAGAGCGCAAAAGTAAAAAGGGCCACGTTATCAAGTCCATATCCACATCTTCAATAAACTCCTGGCCCGACTTTGATTTCGAATGTAAATGAAAATTGGACCGAAACTGGTCTTTCAGATACTTCCACATATTTTTCACTACTTTTTAGCATTTCTTTTTTTTGTAGATCTTTAAGTAGAACCTCGGCCTTCAATGCTTTTTCCATTGCTTTTTTCTCTTTCAGAGACGACATTTTTAAGGACAATGCTACGTGAAATTCATCCGAAGAAACAGGCTGCTAGAGCATAAATTTTGTATGCTCAAAGTAAACTCTCTCAAAAAGGGGGGGAGAGAAGAGCATAATGCCAAAAATATCTATCCTCAACAGATCGAAGCGGACTTCAGCAATCAGCCTCAGTAGCCAGCGTACGCTACTCCGAATATCGCGTAAGCGGCTTTGTGAACGGGCGCGCGAGAAGCAGAAACGGAATTCAGACTACACTCTAAGCGATCAGCTTCAGAAAAACGCGCCTTTTTGAACGGGGTTTAAGGGTTTGACTTTGCCTGTTGGGGGCTCTCGGGGTCGCAACACGTGACCGCCATAATTTTGGACTGGCATCCCCCAAGCATTATCAATATCATCGTCCTTGCCTATGGCTTCTTGACAAAAGTGAGCGTCAGTGAGGTTAACAGCCTCACGCGGCACGTGGGGTTTAAGTTGCGATATATGGTACGAGCCATATAATATCTTCTTGTTCAAGGTCTCAAGCTTATAACTTCGCGCACTTAATTTCTGCGAAATTTTATAGGGACCTTAAAATTTAGGCATAAGCTTAGCCGAAATATTTTCTCCGGCATTAGAAAGGTAGTGGGTTCTTTTATAAACCAGATCTCCTTCGAGCTCAAAATCTCGGTGATGCCGAACATAATAGGCCTTCTGCCTCGTCTGGGCCTTATCAACATTGATACGAGCTTCGTCCAAGATTTTCTGAACCTTTGGAATTACTCTCAGCCGATATATTTTTCTAGTTTCCTCATTTAAAAAGTCATCGAGGTCCTTGCCCGACAATACATGTGCGACAGTCTTCAATTCTATGCCAAACATTAACTCAGGCGGTCTAAAACCGGTGCTTTCTTGTACCGCGCTACGAATCGCCATGGCGTACTGCTGTAGACCCAAATCCCAGTCCATTTGATTGTTCTCAACAAAGGATGCAATCATAGTACCAATTGTGCGATTATAACGTTCGGTGATATTACTGGAGGGTCTATACAGGGATGTCAAACGGCTTCTTATGCCAAGTGTGTCAAAAACCTGTTTGAAAATTTTTGAAATAAATTGCTTCCCATTATCTGAGACGCAATAAGCTGCTAAGCCAAATCGACTAAAAACGTCATCTATTAAATGTTTAAGTATTGGTTTAGCAGTAGCATTTGCAAGGGGGAAAATTTCAACACACTTAGTTAAATAATCGGACACGACTAAAATATAAAAGCAGGGGCCGAGTAATTAAGCGAAATGTTCACGAAAGTAGCCCCCGTTCGTAGGAAAAAAGCTTTTTTTGTAATCTTCAATAGGGCAGGGTCTGATAAAGATTTTTCTAAACGCGCGGTCCGACCAACCAATTTAGCGTGGCGAAAAATTCAACTCAGTTTCACGAGTTTCGGGTGCGCAGTAGGAGTAGGATGCGTCAAAATAACCCACAATATTGAGAATGGACCATTTCGATGAAATAAAGATGTAAAGACATGTGGGTCAAACTTTTCCATCTCACTTTATGGTGCCTGCGCTGTACTCTATTATTATATTTTATGAAAAATCCACTGAATTTTTCAACGTGGTTTAAACATGTTTAGTCGAGGTAACCGGACTGGATACCAGCGTGCCGACCCTGAAAAGCAGGGGCCGAGTAATTAAGCGAAATGTTCACGAAAGTAGCCCCAGTTTGTAGGAAAAAACTTTTTTTGTAATCTTCAATAGGGAGGGTCTGATAAAGATTTTTCTAAATGCGCGGTCCGACCAACCAATTTAGCGTGGCGAAAAATTCAACTCAGTTTCACGAGTTTCGGGTGCGCAGTAGGAGGATGCGTCAAAATAACCCACAATATTGAGAATGGACCATTTCGATGAAATAAAGATGTAAAGACATGTGGGTCAAACTTTTCCATCTCACTTTATGGTGCCTGCGCTGTACTCTATTATTATATTTTATGAAAAATCCACTGAATTTTTCAACGTGGTTTAAACACGTTTAGTCGAGGTAACCGGACTGGATACCAGCGTGCCGACCCTGAAAAGCAGGGGCCGAGTAATTAAGCGAAATATTCACGAAAGTAGCCCCCGTTCGTAGGAAAAAACTTTTTTTGTAATCATCAATAGGGCAGGGTCTGATAAAGATTTTTCTAAACGCGCGGTCCGACCAACCAATTTAGCGTGGCGAAAAATTCAACTCAGTTTCACGAGTTTCGGGTGCGCAGTAGGAGGAGGATGCGTCAAAATAACCCACAATATATGGGAATGGACCATTTCGATGAAATAAAGATGTAAAGACATGTGGGTCAAACTTTTCCATCTCACTTTATGGTGCCTGCGCTGTACTCTATTATTATATTTTAAGAAAAATCCACTGAATTTTTCAACGTGGTTTAAACATGTTTAGTCGAGGTAAACGGACTGGATACCAGCGTGCCAACCCTGAAAAGCAGGGGCCGAGTAATTAAGCGAAATGTTCACGAACGTAGCCCCCGTTTGTAGGAAAAAGCTTTTTTGTAATCTTCAATAGGGAGGGTCTGATAAAGATTTTTCTAAATGCGCGGTCAGACCAACCAATTTGGCGTGGCGAAAAATTCAACTCAGTTTCACGATTTTCGTGTGCGCAGTAGGAGGATGCGTCAAAATAACCCACAATATATGGGAATGGACCATTTCGATGAAATAAAGAGGTAAAGACATGTGGGTCAAACTTTTCCTTCCATCTCACTTCATGGTGCCTGCGCTGTACTCTATTATTATATTTTATGAAAAATCCACTGAATTTTTCAACGTGGATTAAACCGGTTTAGTCGAGGTAACCGGACTGGATAGCAGCGTGCCAACCCTGAAAAGCAAGGGCCGAGTAATTAAGCGAAATGTTCACGAAAGTAGCCCCCGTTCGTAGGAAAAAAGCTTTTTTTGTAATCTTCAATAGGGCAGGGTCTGATAAAGATTTTTCTAAACGCGCGGTCCGACCAACCAATTTAGCGTGGCGAAAAATTCAACTCAGTTTCACGAGTTTCGGGTGCGCAGTAGGAGTAGGATGCGTCAAAATAACCCACAATATTGAGAATGGACCATTTCGATGAAATAAAGATGTAAAGACATGTGGGTCAAACTTTTCCATCTCACTTTATGGTGTCTGCGCTGTACTCTATTATTATATTTTATGAAAAATCCACTGAATTTTTCAACGTGGTTTAAACATGTTTATTCGAGGTAACCGGACTGGATACCAGCGTGCCGACCCTGAAAAGCAGGGGCCGAGTAATTAAGCGAAATGTTCACGAAAGTAGCCCCCGTTCGTAGGAAAAAACTTTTTTTGTAATCATCAATAGGGAGGGTCTGATAAAGATTTTTCTAAATGCGCGGTCCGACCAACCAATTTAGCGTGGCGAAAAATTCAACTCAGTTTCACGAGTTTCGGGTGCGCAGTAGGAGGATGCGTCAAAATAACCCACAATATATGGGAATGGACCATTTCGATGAAATAAAGAGGTAAAGACATGTGGGTCAAACATTTCCATCTCACTTTATGGTGCCTGCGCTGTACTCTATTATTATATTTTAAGAAAAATCCACTGAATTTTTCAACGTGGTTTAAACATGTTTAGTCGAGGTAAACGGACTGGATACCAGCGTGCCAACCCTGAAAAGCAGGGGCCGAGTAATTAAGCGAAATGTTCACGAATGTAGCCCCCGTTTGTAGGAAAAAAGCTTTTTTTGTAATCTTCAATAGGGAGGGTCTGATAAAGATTTTTCTAAATGCGCGGTCCGACCAACCAATTTAGCGTGGCGAAAAATTCAACTCAGTTTCACGAGTTTCGGGTGCGCAGTAGGAGGATGCGTCAAAATAACCCACAATATATGGGAATGGACCATTTCGATGAAATAAAGAGGTAAAGACATGTGGGTCAAACTTTTCCATCTCACTTTATGGTGCCTGCGCTGTACTCTATTATTATATTTTAAGAAAAATCCACTGAATTTTTCAACGTGGTTTAAACATGTTTAGTCGAGGTAAACGGACTGGATACCAGCGTGTCAACCCTGAAAAGCAGGGGCCGAGTAATTAAGCGAAATGTTCACGAATGTAGCCCCCGTTTGTAGGAAAAAAGCTTTTTTTGTAATCTTCAATAGGGAGGGTCTGATAAAGATTTTTCTAAATGCGCGGTCCGACCAACCAATTTAGCGTGGCGAAAAATTCAACTCAGTTTCACGAGTTTCGGGTGCGCAGTAGGAGGATGCGTCAAAATAACCCACAATATATGGGAATGGACCATTTCGATGAAATAAAGAGGTAAAGACATGTGGGTCAAACTTTTCCATCTCACTTTATGGTGCCTGCGCTGTACTCTATTATTATATTTTAAGAAAAATCCACTGAATTTTTCAACGTGGTTTAAACATGTTTAGTCGAGGTAAACGGACTGGATACCAGCGTGCCAACCCTGAAAAGCAGGGGCCGAGTAATTAAGCGAAATGTTCACGAATGTAGCCCCGTTTGTAGGAAAAAAGCTTTTTTTGTAATCTTCAATAGGGAGGGTCTGATAAAGATTTTTCTAAATGCGCGGTCCGACCAACCAATTTAGCGTGGCGAAAAATTCAACTCAGTTTCACGAGTTTCGGGTGCGCAGTAGGAGGATGCGTCAAAATAACCCACAATATATGGGAATGGACCATTTCGATGAAATAAAGAGGTAAAGACATGTGGGTCAAACTTTTCCATCTCACTTTATGGTGCCTGCGCTGTACTCTATTATTATATTTTAAGAAAAATCCACTGAATTTTTCAACGTGGTTTAAACATGTTTAGTCGAGGTAAACGGACTGGATACCAGCGTGCCAACCCTGAAAAGCAGGGGCCGAGTAATTAAGCGAAATGTTCACGAATGTAGCCCCCGTTTGTAGGAAAAAAGCTTTTTTTGTAATCTTCAATAGGGAGGGTCTGATAAAGATTTTTCTAAATGCGCGGTCCGACCAACCAATTTAGCGTGGCGAAAAATTCAACTCAGTTTCACGAGTTTCGGGTGCGCAGTAGGAGGATGCGTCAAAATAACCCACAATATATGGGAATGGACCATTTCGATGAAATAAAGAGGTAAAGACATGTGGGTCAAACTTTTCCATCTCACTTTATGGTGCCTGCGCTGTACTCTATTATTATATTTTAAGAAAAATCCACTGAATTTTTCAACGTGGTTTAAACATGTTTAGTCGAGGTAAACGGACTGGATACCAGCGTGCCAACCCTGAAAAGCAGGGGCCGAGTAATTAAGCGAAATGTTCACGAATGTAGCCCCCGTTTGTAGGAAAAAAGCTTTTTTTGTAATCTTCAATAGGGAGGGTCTGATAAAGATTTTTCTAAATGCGCGGTCCGACCAACCAATTTAGCGTGGCGAAAAATTCAACTCAGTTTCACGAGTTTCGGGTGCGCAGTAGGAGGATGCGTCAAAATAACCCACAATATATGGGAATGGACCATTTCGATGAAATAAAGAGGTAAAGACATGTGGGTCAAACTTTTCCATCTCACTTTATGGTGCCTGCGCTGTACTCTATTATTATATTTTAAGAAAAATCCACTGAATTTTTCAACGTGGTTTAAACATGTTTAGTCGAGGTAAACGGACTGGATACCAGCGTGTCAACCCTGAAAAGCAGGGGCCGAGTAATTAAGCGAAATGTTCACGAATGTAGCCCCCGTTTGTAGGAAAAAAGCTTTTTTTGTAATCTTCAATAGGGAGGGTCTGATAAAGATTTTTCTAAATGCGCGGTCCGACCAACCAATTTAGCGTGGCGAAAAATTCAACTCAGTTTCACGAGTTTCGGGTGCGCAGTAGGAGGATGCGTCAAAATAACCCACAATATATGGGAATGGACCATTTCGATGAAATAAAGAGGTAAAGACATGTGGGTCAAACTTTTCCATCTCACTTTATGGTGCCTGCGCTGTACTCTATTATTATATTTTAAGAAAAATCCACTGAATTTTTCAACGTGGTTTAAACATGTTTAGTCGAGGTAAACGGACTGGATACCAGCGTGCCAACCCTGAAAAGCAGGGGCCGAGTAATTAAGCGAAATGTTCACGAATGTAGCCCCGTTTGTAGGAAAAAAGCTTTTTTTGTAATCTTCAATAGGGAGGGTCTGATAAAGATTTTTCTAAATGCGCGGTCCGACCAACCAATTTAGCGTGGCGAAAAATTCAACTCAGTTTCACGAGTTTCGGGTGCGCAGTAGGAGGATGCGTCAAAATAACCCACAATATATGGGAATGGACCATTTCGATGAAATAAAGAGGTAAAGACATGTGGGTCAAACTTTTCCATCTCACTTTATGGTGCCTGCGCTGTACTCTATTATTATATTTTAAGAAAAATCCACTGAATTTTTCAACGTGGTTTAAACATGTTTAGTCGAGGTAAACGGACTGGATACCAGCGTGCCAACCCTGAAAAGCAGGGGCCGAGTAATTAAGCGAAATGTTCACGAATGTAGCCCCCGTTTGTAGGAAAAAAGCTTTTTTTGTAATCTTCAATAGGGAGGGTCTGATAAAGATTTTTCTAAATGCGCGGTCCGACCAACCAATTTAGCGTGGCGAAAAATTCAACTCAGTTTCACGAGTTTCGGGTGCGCAGTAGGAGGATGCGTCAAAATAACCCACAATATATGGGAATGGACCATTTCGATGAAATAAAGAGGTAAAGACATGTGGGTCAAACTTTTCCATCTCACTTTATGGTGCCTGCGCTGTACTCTATTATTATATTTTAAGAAAAATCCACTGAATTTTTCAACGTGGTTTAAACATGTTTAGTCGAGGTAAACGGACTGGATACCAGCGTGCCAACCCTGAAAAGCAGGGGCCGAGTAATTAAGCGAAATGTTCACGAATGTAGCCCCCGTTTGTAGGAAAAAAGCTTTTTTTGTAATCTTCAATAGGGAGGGTCTGATAAAGATTTTTCTAAATGCGCGGTCCGACCAACCAATTTAGCGTGGCGAAAAATTCAACTCAGTTTCACGAGTTTCGGGTGCGCAGTAGGAGGATGCGTCAAAATAACCCACAATATATGGGAATGGACCATTTCGATGAAATAAAGAGGTAAAGACATGTGGGTCAAACTTTTCCATCTCACTTTATGGTGCCTGCGCTGTACTCTATTATTATATTTTAAGAAAAATCCACTGAATTTTTCAACGTGGTTTAAACATGTTTAGTCGAGGTAAACGGACTGGATACCAGCGTGTCAACCCTGAAAAGCAGGGGCCGAGTAATTAAGCGAAATGTTCACGAATGTAGCCCCCGTTTGTAGGAAAAAAGCTTTTTTTGTAATCTTCAATAGGGAGGGTCTGATAAAGATTTTTCTAAATGCGCGGTCCGACCAACCAATTTAGCGTGGCGAAAAATTCAACTCAGTTTCACGAGTTTCGGGTGCGCAGTAGGAGGATGCGTCAAAATAACCCACAATATATGGGAATGGACCATTTCGATGAAATAAAGAGGTAAAGACATGTGGGTCAAACTTTTCCATCTCACTTTATGGTGCCTGCGCTGTACTCTATTATTATATTTTAAGAAAAATCCACTGAATTTTTCAACGTGGTTTAAACATGTTTAGTCGAGGTAAACGGACTGGATACCAGCGTGCCAACCCTGAAAAGCAGGGGCCGAGTAATTAAGCGAAATGTTCACGAATGTAGCCCCGTTTGTAGGAAAAAAGCTTTTTTTGTAATCTTCAATAGGGAGGGTCTGATAAAGATTTTTCTAAATGCGCGGTCCGACCAACCAATTTAGCGTGGCGAAAAATTCAACTCAGTTTCACGAGTTTCGGGTGCGCAGTAGGAGGATGCGTCAAAATAACCCACAATATATGGGAATGGACCATTTCGATGAAATAAAGAGGTAAAGACATGTGGGTCAAACTTTTCCATCTCACTTTATGGTGCCTGCGCTGTACTCTATTATTATATTTTAAGAAAAATCCACTGAATTTTTCAACGTGGTTTAAACATGTTTAGTCGAGGTAAACGGACTGGATACCAGCGTGCCAACCCTGAAAAGCAGGGGCCGAGTAATTAAGCGAAATGTTCACGAATGTAGCCCCCGTTTGTAGGAAAAAAGCTTTTTTTGTAATCTTCAATAGGGAGGGTCTGATAAAGATTTTTCTAAATGCGCGGTCCGACCAACCAATTTAGCGTGGCGAAAAATTCAACTCAGTTTCACGAGTTTCGGGTGCGCAGTAGGAGGATGCGTCAAAATAACCCACAATATATGGGAATGGACCATTTCGATGAAATAAAGAGGTAAAGACATGTGGGTCAAACTTTTCCATCTCACTTTATGGTGCCTGCGCTGTACTCTATTATTATATTTTAAGAAAAATCCACTGAATTTTTCAACGTGGTTTAAACATGTTTAGTCGAGGTAAACGGACTGGATACCAGCGTGCCAACCCTGAAAAGCAGGGGCCGAGTAATTAAGCGAAATGTTCACGAATGTAGCCCCCGTTTGTAGGAAAAAAGCTTTTTTTGTAATCTTCAATAGGGAGGGTCTGATAAAGATTTTTCTAAATGCGCGGTCCGACCAACCAATTTAGCGTGGCGAAAAATTCAACTCAGTTTCACGAGTTTCGGGTGCGCAGTAGGAGGATGCGTCAAAATAACCCACAATATATGGGAATGGACCATTTCGATGAAATAAAGAGGTAAAGACATGTGGGTCAAACTTTTCCATCTCACTTTATGGTGCCTGCGCTGTACTCTATTATTATATTTTAAGAAAAATCCACTGAATTTTTCAACGTGGTTTAAACATGTTTAGTCGAGGTAAACGGACTGGATACCAGCGTGCCAACCCTGAAAAGCAGGGGCCGAGTAATTAAGCGAAATGTTCACGAATGTAGCCCCCGTTTGTAGGAAAAAAGCTTTTTTTGTAATCTTCAATAGGGAGGGTCTGATAAAGATTTTTCTAAATGCGCGGTCCGACCAACCAATTTAGCGTGGCGAAAAATTCAACTCAGTTTCACGAGTTTCGGGTGCGCAGTAGGAGGATGCGTCAAAATAACCCACAATATATGGGAATGGACCATTTCGATGAAATAAAGAGGTAAAGACATGTGGGTCAAACTTTTCCATCTCACTTTATGGTGCCTGCGCTGTACTCTATTATTATATTTTAAGAAAAATCCACTGAATTTTTCAACGTGGTTTAAACATGTTTAGTCGAGGTAAACGGACTGGATACCAGCGTGCCAACCCTGAAAAGCAGGGGCCGAGTAATTAAGCGAAATGTTCACGAATGTAGCCCCCGTTTGTAGGAAAAAAGCTTTTTTTGTAATCTTCAATAGGGAGGGTCTGATAAAGATTTTTCTAAATGCGCGGTCCGACCAACCAATTTAGCGTGGCGAAAAATTCAACTCAGTTTCACGAGTTTCGGGTGCGCAGTAGGAGGATGCGTCAAAATAACCCACAATATATGGGAATGGACCATTTCGATGAAATAAAGAGTTAAAGACATGTGGGTCAAACTTTTCCATCTCACTTTATGGTGCCTGCGCTGTACTCTATTATTATATTTTAAGAAAAATCCACTGAATTTTTCAACGTGGTTTAAACATGTTTAGTCGAGGTAAACGGACTGGATACCAGCGTGCCAACCCTGAAAAGCAGGGGCCGAGTAATTAAGCGAAATGTTCACGAATGTAGCCCCCGTTTGTAGGAAAAAAGCTTTTTTTGTAATCTTCAATAGGGAGGGTCTGATAAAGATTTTTCTAAATGCGCGGTCCGACCAACCAATTTAGCGTGGCGAAAAATTCAACTCAGTTTCACGAGTTTCGGGTGCGCAGTAGGAGGATGCGTCAAAATAACCCACAATATATGGGAATGGACCATTTCGATGAAATAAAGAGGTAAAGACATGTGGGTCAAACTTTTCCATCTCACTTTATGGTGCCTGCGCTGTACTCTATTATTATATTTTAAGAAAAATCCACTGAATTTTTCAACGTGGTTTAAACATGTTTAGTCGAGGTAAACGGACTGGATACCAGCGTGCCAACCCTGAAAAGCAGGGGCCGAGTAATTAAGCGAAATGTTCACGAATGTAGCCCCCGTTTGTAGGAAAAAAGCTTTTTTTGTAATCTTCAATAGGGAGGGTCTGATAAAGATTTTTCTAAATGCGCGGTCCGACCAACCAATTTAGCGTGGCGAAAAATTCAACTCAGTTTCACGAGTTTCGGGTGCGCAGTAGGAGGATGCGTCAAAATAACCCACAATATATGGGAATGGACCATTTCGATGAAATAAAGAGGTAAAGACATGTGGGTCAAACTTTTCCATCTCACTTTATGGTGCCTGCGCTGTACTCTATTATTATATTTTAAGAAAAATCCACTGAATTTTTCAACGTGGTTTAAACATGTTTAGTCGAGGTAAACGGACTGGATACCAGCGTGCCAACCCTGAAAAGCAGGGGCCGAGTAATTAAGCGAAATGTTCACGAATGTAGCCCCCGTTTGTAGGAAAAAAGCTTTTTTTGTAATCTTCAATAGGGAGGGTCTGATAAAGATTTTTCTAAATGCGCGGTCCGACCAACCAATTTAGCGTGGCGAAAAATTCAACTCAGTTTCACGAGTTTCGGGTGCGCAGTAGGAGGATGCGTCAAAATAACCCACAATATATGGGAATGGACCATTTCGATGAAATAAAGAGGTAAAGACATGTGGGTCAAACTTTTCCATCTCACTTTATGGTGCCTGCGCTGTACTCTATTATTATATTTTAAGAAAAATCCACTGAATTTTTCAACGTGGTTTAAACATGTTTAGTCGAGGTAAACGGACTGGATACCAGCGTGCCAACCCTGAAAAGCAGGGGCCGAGTAATTAAGCGAAATGTTCACGAATGTAGCCCCCGTTTGTAGGAAAAAAGCTTTTTTTGTAATCTTCAATAGGGAGGGTCTGATAAAGATTTTTCTAAATGCGCGGTCCGACCAACCAATTTAGCGTGGCGAAAAATTCAACTCAGTTTCACGAGTTTCGGGTGCGCAGTAGGAGGATGCGTCAAAATAACCCACAATATATGGGAATGGACCATTTCGATGAAATAAAGAGGTAAAGACATGTGGGTCAAACTTTTCCTTCCATCTCACTTTATGGTGCCTGCGCTGTACTCTATTATTATATTTTAAGAAAAATCCACTGAATTTTTCAACGTGGTTTAAACATGTTTAGTCGAGGTAAATGGACTGGATACCAGCGTGCCAACCCTGAAAAGCAGGGGCCGAGTAATTAAGCGAAATGTTCACGAACGTAGCCCCCGTTTGTAGGAAAAAGCTTTTTTGTAATCTTCAATAGGGAGGGTCTGATAAAGATTTTTCTAAATGCGCGGTCCGACCAACCAATTTAGCGTGGCGAAAATTTCAACTCAGTTTCACGAGTTTCGGGTGCGCAGTAGGAGTAGGATGCGTCAAAATAACCCACAATATTGAGAATGGACCATTTCGATGAAATAAAGATGTAAAGACATGTGGGTCAAACTTTTCCATCTCACTTTATGGTGCCTGCGCTGTACTTTATTATTATATTTCAAGAAAAATCCACTGAATTTTTCAACGTGGTTTAAACATGTTTAGTCGAGGTAAACGGACTGGATACCAGCGTGCCAACCCTGAAAAGCAGGGGCCGAGTAATTAAGCGAAATGTTCACGAACGTAGCCCCCGTTTGTAGGAAAAAAGCTTTTTTTGTAATCTTCAATAGGGAGGGTCTGATAAAGATTTTTCTAAATGCGCGGTCCGACCAACCAATTTAGCGTGGCGAAAAATTCAACTCAGTTTCACGAGTTTCGGGTGCGCAGTAGGAGGATGCGTCAAAATAACCCACAATATATGGGAATGGACCATTTCGATGAAATAAAGAGGTAAAGACATGTGGGTCAAACTTTTCCATCTCACTTTATGGTGCCTGCGCTGTACTCTATTATTATATTTTAAGAAAAATCCACTGAATTTTTCAACGTGGTTTAAACATGTTTAGTCGAGGTAAACGGACTGGATACCAGCGTGCCAACCCTGAAAAGCAGGGGCCGAGTAATTAAGCGAAATGTTCACGAATGTAGCCCCCGTTTGTAGGAAAAAAGCTTTTTTTGTAATCTTCAATAGGGAGGGTCTGATAAAGATTTTTCTAAATGCGCGGTCCGACCAACCAATTTAGCGTGGCGAAAAATTCAACTCCGTTTCACGAGTTTCAGGTGCGCAGTAGGAGGATGCGTCAAAATAACCCACAATATATGGGAATGGACCATTTCGATGAAATAAAGAGGTAAAGACATGTGGGTCAAACTTTTCCATCTCACTTTATGGTGCCTGCGCTGTACTTTATTATTATATTTTAAGAAAAATCCACTGAATTTTTCAACGTGGTTTAAACATGTTTAGTCGAGGTAAACGGACTGGATACCAGCGTGCCAACCCTGAAAAGCAGGGGCCGAGTAATTAAGCGAAATGTTCACGAACGTAGCCCCCGTTTGTAGGAAAAAAGCTTTTTTTGTAATCTTCAATAGGGAGGGTCGGATAAAGAATTTTCTAAATGCGCGGTCCAACCAACCAATTTAGCGTGGCGAAAAATTCAACTCAGTTTCACGAGTTTCGGATGCGCAGTAGGAGGATGCGTCAAAATAACCCACAATATATGGGAATGGACCATTTCGATGAAATAAAGAGGTAAAGACATGTGGGTCAAACTTTTCCTTCCATCTCACTTCATGGTGCCTGCGCTGTACTCTATTATTATATTTTATGAAAAATCCACTGAATTTTTCAACGTGGTTTAAACCGGTTTAGTCGAGGTAACCGGACTGGATAGCAGCGTGCCAACCCTGAAAAGCAGGGGCCGAGTAATTAAGCGAAATGTTCACGAAAGTAGCCCCCGTTCGTAGGAAAAAAGCTTTTTTTGTAATCTTCAATAGGGCAGGGTCTGATAAAGATTTTTCTAAACGCGCGGTCCGACCAACCAAATTAGCGTGGCGAAAAATTCAACTCAGTTTCACGAGTTTCGGGTGCGCAGTAGGAGTAGGATGCGTCAAAATAACCCACAATATTGAGAATGGACCATTTCGATGAAATAAAGATGTAAAGACATGTGGGTCAAACTTTTCCATCTCACTTTATGGTGACTGCGCTGTACTCTATTATTATATTTTATGAAAAATGCACTGAATTTTTCAACGTGGTTTAAATATGTTTAGTCGAGGTAAACGGACTGGATACCAGCGTGCCAACCCTGAAAAGCAGGGGCCGAGTAATTAAGCGAAATGTTCACGAATGTAGCCCCCGTTTGTAGGAAAAAAGCTTTTTTTGTAATCTTCAATAGGGAGGGTCTGATAAAGATTTTTCTAAATGCGCGGTCCGACCAACCAATTTAGCGTGGCGAAAAATTCAACTCAGTTTCACGAGTTTCGGATGCGCAGTAGGAGGATGCGTCAAAATAACCCACAATATATGGGAATGGACCATTTCGATGAAATAAAGAGGTAAAGACATGTGGGTCAAACTTTTCCATCTCTTTTTATGGTGCCTGCGCTGTACTCTATTATTATATTTCAAGAAAAATCCACTGAATTTTTCAACGTGGTTTAAACATGTTTAGTCGAGGTAAACGGACTGGATACCAGCGTGCCAACCCTGAAAAGCAGGGGCCGAGTAATTAATCGAAATGTTCACGAACGTAGCCCCCGTTTGTAGGAAAAAAAGCTTTTTTTGTAATCTTCAATAGGGAGGGTCTGATAAAGATTTTTCTAAATGCGCGGTCCGACCAACCAACTTAGCGTGGCGAAAATTTCAACTCAGTTTCACGAGTTTCGGGTGCGCAGTAGGAGTAGGATGCGTCAAAATAACCCACAATATTGAGAATGGACCATTTCGATGAAATAAAGATGTAAAGACATGTGGGTCAAACTTTTCCATCTCACTTTATGGTGACTGCGCTGTACTCTATTATTATATTTTATGAAAAATCCACTGAATTTTTCAACGTGGTTTAAACATGTTTAGTCGAGGTAACCGGACTGGATACCAGCGTGCCGACCCTGAAAAGCAGGGGCCGAGTAATCAAGCGAAATGTTCACGAAAGTAGCCCCCGTTCGTAGGAAAAAACTTTTTTTGTAATCATCAATAGGGCAGGGTCTGATAAAGATTTTTCTAAACGCGCGGTCCGACCAACCAATTTAGCGTGGCGAAAAATTCAACTCAGTTTCACGAGTTTCGGGTGCGCAGTAGGAGGATGCGTCAAAATAACCCACAATATATGGGAATGGACCATTTCGATGAAATAAAGAGGTAAAGACATGTGGGTCAAACTTTTCCTTCCATCTCACTTTATGGTGCCTGCGCTGTACTCTATTATTATATTTTAAGAAAAATCCACTGAATTTTTCAACGTGGTTTAAACATGTTTAGTCGAGGTAAATGGACTGGATACCAGCGTGCCAACCCTGAAAAGCAGGGGCCGAGTAATTAAGCGAAATGTTCACGAACGTAGCCCCCGTTTGTAGGAAAAAGCTTTTTTGTAATCTTCAATAGGGAGGGTCTGATAAAGATTTTTCTAAATGCGCGGTCCGACCAACCAATTTAGCGTGGCGAAAAATTCAACTCAGTTTCACGATTTTCGGGTGCGCAGTAGGAGGAGGATGCGTCAAAATAACTCACAATATTGAGAATGGACCATTTCGATGAAATAAAGATGTAAAGACATGTGGGTCAAACTTTTCCATCTCACTTTATGGTGACTGCGCTGTACTCTATTATTATATTTTATGAAAAATGCACTGAATTTTTCAACGTGGTTTAAACATGTTTAGTCGAGGTAACCGGACTGGATACCAGCGTGCCGACCCTGAAAAGCAGGGGCCGAGTAATTAAGCGAAATGTTCACGAAAGTAGCCCCCGTTCGTAGGAAAAAACTTTTTTTGTAATCATCAATAGGGCAGGGTCTGATAAAGATTTTTCTAAACGCGCGGTCCGACCAACCAATTTAGCGTGGCGAAAAATTCAACTCAGTTTCACGAGTTTCGGGTGCGCAGTAGGAGTAGGATGCGTCAAAATAACCCACAATATTGAGAATGGACCATTTCGATGAAATAAAGATGTAAAGACATGTGGGTCAAACTTTTCCATCTCACTTTATGGTGCCTGCGCTGTACTCTATTATTATATTTCAAGAAAAATCCACTGAATTTTTCAACGTGGTTTAAACATGTTTAGTCGAGGTAAACGGACTGGATACCAGCGTGCCAACCCTGAAAAGCAGGGGCCGAGTAATTAAGCGAAATGTTCACGAATGTAGCCCCCGTTTGTAGGAAAAAAGCTTTTTTTGTAATCTTCAATAGGGAGGGTCTGATAAAGATTTTTCTAAATGCGCGGTCCGACCAACCAATTTAGCGTGGCGAAAAATTCAACTCAGTTTCACGAGTTTCGGGTGCGCAGTAGGAGGATGCGTCAAAATAACCCACAATATATGGGAATGGACCATTTCGATGAAATAAAGAGGTAAAGACATGTGGGTCAAACTTTTCCATCTCACTTTATGGTGCCTGCGCTGTACTCTATTATTATATTTTAAGAAAAATCCACTGAATTTTTCAACGTGGTTTAAACATGTTTAGTCGAGGTAAACGGACTGGATACCAGCGTGCCAACCCTGAAAAGCAGGGGCCGAGTAATTAAGCGAAATGTTCACGAATGTAGCCCCCGTTTGTAGGAAAAAAGCTTTTTTTGTAATCTTCAATAGGGAGGGTCTGATAAAGATTTTTCTAAATGCGCGGTCCGACCAACCAATTTAGCGTGGCGAAAAATTCAACTCCGTTTCACGAGTTTCAGGTGCGCAGTAGGAGGATGCGTCAAAATAACCCACAATATATGGGAATGGACCATTTCGATGAAATAAAGAGGTAAAGACATGTGGGTCAAACTTTTCCATCTCACTTTATGGTGCCTGCGCTGTACTTTATTATTATATTTTAAGAAAAATCCACTGAATTTTTCAACGTGGTTTAAACATGTTTAGTCGAGGTAAACGGACTGGATACCAGCGTGCCAACCCTGAAAAGCAGGGGCCGAGTAATTAAGCGAAATGTTCACGAACGTAGCCCCCGTTTGTAGGAAAAAAGCTTTTTTTGTAATCTTCAATAGGGAGGGTCGGATAAAGAATTTTCTAAATGCGCGGTCCAACCAACCAATTTAGCGTGGCGAAAAATTCAACTCAGTTTCACGAGTTTCGGATGCGCAGTAGGAGGATGCGTCAAAATAACCCACAATATATGGGAATGGACCATTTCGATGAAATAAAGAGGTAAAGACATGTGGGTCAAACTTTTCCTTCCATCTCACTTCATGGTGCCTGCGCTGTACTCTATTATTATATTTTATGAAAAATGCACTGAATTTTTCAACGTGGTTTAAACATGTTTAGTCGAGGTAAACGGACTGGATACCAGCGTGCCAACCCTGAAAAGCAGGGGCCGAGTAATTAAGCGAAATGTTCACGAATGTAGCCCCCGTTTGTAGGAAAAAAGCTTTTTTTGTAATCTTCAATAGGGAGGGTCTGATAAAGATTTTTCTAAATGCGCGGTCCGACCAACCAATTTAGCGTGGCGAAAAATTCAACTCAGTTTCACGAGTTTCGGATGCGCAGTAGGAGGATGCGTCAAAATAACCCACAATATATGGGAATGGACCATTTCGATGAAATAAAGAGGTAAAGACATGTGGGTCAAACTTTTCCATCTCTTTTTATGGTGCCTGCGCTGTACTCTATTATTATATTTCAAGAAAAATCCACTGAATTTTTCAACGTGGTTTAAACATGTTTAGTCGAGGTAAACGGACTGGATACCAGCGTGCCAACCCTGAAAAGCAGGGGCCGAGTAATTAATCGAAATGTTCACGAACGTAGCCCCCGTTTGTAGGAAAAAAGCTTTTTTTGTAATCTTCAATAGGGAGAGTCTGATAAAGATTTTTCTAAATGCGCGGTCCGACCAACCAATTTAGCGTGGCGAAAAATTCAACTCATTTTCACGAGTTTCGGGTGCGCAGTAGGAAGAAGCGTCAAAATAACCCACAATATATGGGAATGGACCATTTCGATGAAATAAAGATGTAAAGACATGTGGGTCAAACTTTTCCATCTCACTTTATGGTGCCTGCGCTGTACTCTATTATTATATTTTATGAAAAATCCACTGAATTTTTCAACGTGGTTTAAACATGTTTATTCGAGGTAACCGGACTGGATACCAGCGTGCCGACCCTGAAAAGCAGGGGCCGAGTAATTAAGCGAAATGTTCACGAAAGTAGCCCCCGTTCGTAGGAAAAAACTTTTTTTGTAATCTTCAATAGGGCAGGGTCTGATAAAGATTTTTCTAAACGCGCGGTCCGACCAACCAATTTAGCGTGGCGAAAAATTCAACTCAGTTTCACGAGTTTCGGGTGCGCAGTAGGAGGAGGATGCGTCAAAGTAACCCACAATATATGGGAATGGACCATTTCGATGAAATGAAGATGTAAAGACATGTGGGTCTAACTTTTCCATCTCACTTTATGGTGCCTGCGCTGTACTCTATTATTATATTTTATGAAAAATCCACTGAATTTTTCAACGTTGTTTAAACCGGTTTTGTCGAGGTAACCGGACTGGATAGCAGCGGAGGAATGCACAAGGTTTGTGTCTGTGAAATACACCAAAATTTGAAACTCATGTCTATGGCACTACCCTCAAAAATTGATTATAAGTCACTTATGCTCGAATTCGTATGCTCGGCAGAAAACCGACAATGCATGATTCAGCGATGCGATCATTGTCCATCCCAAAACGATTTCCAAAATTATTTGATCTCTTTATTTGATCAAAAGGAAATAGATCAAGACGATTACGTTCGTTATAAACAATGGGCACACAAAGATGGTCAAACGAAGCTTCTTGGTATCCATGAAAAGGTTTTTGAGTTCGTTTCTAGCCTGACATTTTTGATAAGCAAAGGTGTTCAACACCATTACGTTGCCAAGCAGCATACTTAAGAGAATTAAAAGAAACCCTTGCACCGAACCACGCCATTATTCTTCTTGACTTTGCGGAGAACTATTCTTTAATTGTACAAGATGCTGTTAAAGGATTTCATTGGGAGAATTATCAATGTACTCTTCATCCCTTCGTGATATATTCCAAGAACGAAGAAAACCTAATTCAAAACCACAACTGTTGCATAGTTAGTTAGAAATAAAATGGACCACAATGCCGGTACCGTTAACTGCTACATTAAGTCTACGATATCTCGCATTAAAGACATTTTACCACACGTCACACATCTGCACTATTTCAGCGATGGAGCTGCTTCGCAGTATAAAAATTGCAATAATCTGCTAAATTTATGTTTTCACTATTCGGATTTTGGTTTAACCGCAGAATGGAATTTCTTTTCTACTTCGCATGGTAAAAGCCCATGTGACGGCATTGGTGGAACTGCCAAGCGTTTGGAATCCCGGGCTTCCTTGCAAAACACAGAAAATTATCAAATATTAACTCCTTTACAATTCTATGAATGGTCAGCAAAAAACATTCATGGTTTTAAATTTTTCTACATTTCGAAAGAGGATGTTGAACTCGATCAATTTTCTCTTGAAGAACGTCTTTCCAAGGCTTGTACTGCCACTGGCACTCGATGCCACCATATATTTGTTCCCACATCACATTGTGAATTAAAAATTTAGAGACTTTCAAGCGATTAGTTCGGAACAAATGTTATGGTCTTAATAGTTGAGGATGTTGATGCCAACATAAACACACTTGCATTCAATAATGTTTCTGTTGGTGACTACGTAGCGGCTGAATACGATGAAGAGTGGTATGCGGCTTTAGTGATATAAGCCATCAAAGAAGAAAATGATTTCCTTCTTAGATTTTTGAAGTGCGACAAAGTTAAGGCGGAAGTTTCTCGGCCTTCTCAAAATGATAAATGTTTTGTTCCGTTGAATTGCATTTTACCTGCCCCCGTAAAAGCAAAGTGTAGCGACAACTTCATCTAGACGTGCAACGTACTATTTGACTATTCCAAAAATATGCCTGGACAATGCCAAAGCACAATTTATAGCGAAATAATGTTTTCTCTCGCGCAGTAAAATAATGTTTTTTTTTCCTTTATATTTCGTTTTTTACGGTTTTGGCCTTAGAACCACAATATCACAAACAAATCTGGTATCAAATTAAGCCTAGGAATAGGGCTATCGATATTTTATAAAAACTTAAAAATCGAAGTTAACGCCCTTGTAGGGTTTTGCTTCAAAGTTGACCTCCCGCTCTTCGAGAATTTGGAAAGGACCCATATTTGCGAGACAACCGTTAAAGTTAGAGACGTATCGTTAGCACTATTAACATCTACTGGTTATATTACCGTACATTTGAAAATATTAAGAAATTTGACAAAATAGGAAAAAGGTTATTCAACATTACGCTTAGGTGTACGAATATGGTCATGGCGGAAACCTAAAAAGAGGACTTATTTTCAAAAGCCTCTTGTTTTGGTTCTAATCAATATTTTGGGCTGAATTTGGGATTTCACCATCAAATAGTTGCAAGTTAGAGTGGTTAAAATTTCATTAAAATCGCCCGACCCATGGAAACATGGTCGTTCGAATCGGTGTGGAATGACTCAAAAATACAAGATGACCTTAGTAAATACAATAATAAATCACGCCTAGGCCTAACAGTGGAATTATAAGGGCTTCCTTAGTGTTTATAAAATTATATATTTGCCAACTATGTAAATAGTAAATAACCGGGAAATGTAAAATATAAGCTAATTTGAACCGTAAAAACCCACAAAACACGTAAGAAACAAGGTTCTGGGAAAACCCATATCGGAAAAAAACCAAAACACAAAGTATAATTGTTCAACCGATGTTTGTTGCTCAGGTTCGGAAGAAGGCAGTAACTCTAAGTAGAGGGTTAGTTTGAAGTAAATTGCATTTACTTGTAGTTTGAAAGTAAATTGGTGGTGTTAGATCCGTAGTTTCATATCCGGTAAAAATTTGACATGTGGTAAAACTCAACATAATTATTGTGTAAGAGAATAAGCCGAATGCAAATGACACTATCGTAAAACGTGCTCTGTTGGTTCGAACTACACACATTGTCTATTTATACTAGATAAAAAATCCGTAAAACATACGTAAGATTGTTTATCAATGTTTTAGACAGAGTTAACAATGTCGTAGTTGTGACGACACAACACTGCCTCCGCGAAATTCTAATTCTTCCTATCGTACGATAGATGTGTCCAATATAATATTCGAAGTTTCGCTTTAATTACACAAAACGTGCACCTCACTTCACATTATAAACTTCTACCGTACGATTCTAAACAAGTGTTATTCTCGAAGATTTCTATACAACCCCTTTCCTTTTGTGTAACCCCTCTGTATAAATCGAAAAACCTCTATCTATAAATAGCCATCCCTTATAATCCCTTTCAACCTCTGACCTTTTACAAGCACACGTGGAAAAACCAAGTTCAAACACCTTAACTTGTTTAACCTCTGACCTCACCTGTAAAAGTATAAAAATTCTCCTCTCCCACTATTTCGACAGCAGAACTCTTTGGTCACTCTCTCAGACACCATACTCTCGCTCTAGGTTAAGCCTCGCTTATAGGCTAACCTCCCTCTCGCTTGTTATCCTCGCTAAAAGGTTAACCACTTTCGCTTTGGCTACGCTCTGCGTTAGGACTTGCAATTCAAAACAGTCCTAACCAGGCTCCGGCCTTCGAAAGCATCAGACCCTCGCGTCTTTAGTTTTAAAGTTAAATTCCCCCGACCCTCGTGTCAGTTTACTTAGTCGTTTTTTGGCAATTCAATTATCATTTTTTTGTTTAATAAAACTCACGTTATTTTTTATTGATTTAAATCGCTTCGCTTTTTTATCGCTTTAACGAAACCCATAACGCGTCCACTAATTCACGAACCAGTCTACACAAAACCTTTAGATATTTCAGTAACCGCTTCCACATTTTGGTGCCGAAACCCGGAATAATTAGTGACGCGTTCGCGACGAACAATAACTTCGCTTTTATTCGCTTAAATTACGCTTCCGTGAACCGAACTCAAACTACGCTTAAATTACGCTTTCGTGAGTAAAGACCTTAAACTAAACATCGCTATTTCGTGAGTAAAATAACTACACTTTAATCGCCTTAATTACGCTTTCGCGCATCGAACTTAAACTTCGCTATTTCGTGAGTAAAGTAACTACGCCTAAATTACGCTTTCGCGCACCGAACTTAAACTTCGCTATTTCGTGAGTAAAAACCTTTGAAACAATGGATGACTTTACGCGCTTAAAATCCAAACGTACTGCCACCAAGCTATCCGCTTCTCGCGCTAAGAACAATTTAGAAGCTGAATTAGGAAAACCAAATCCCGATTACGCCGCAATAGAAAGATACCTCGCTATCCTACTCTGTGTGGCCCGGGGGAGGGTTTCATTACTTCCCCCTTTTCAGTCTTCTCTCTAGGCGGTGGCGTGTCAGAGGGGAGGGGGCGTATTGCTGAGGGGATGGGGTTGGGAAGAATTGATAACGTCATGTGTCACGTGATGGTGTTGGCGGGAATTTTGAATTTATTTTTATTGTATTGGTATGACGTCACGTAATTTATTGGTGTTGAAGGCATTCAGTGTCACTCAACACTAGTGGTATTGAAGGATATTGTGTACATTAAGGGGATGATTTATAGGTTCAGTAGACCCTTTCTACACCATCCTGTAATGCTATTCTCTGTATGATTTTGAGGTCTCCATGTATGCTTATGTCATACTAAAGAACTAGTTTTAATTGAGATAAGGTTTACGTAGTTTATTGAAAATTAAGCTATGACGCGGTTCCAGGTGTACTCCTGTTTTGTATAGGTTATCAAGTTACAGGGTTAAAATGATAATACATTTTAGTATCAAAAAAGAAGAAATACGGAAGTTTTTACACTATTCGGTACCCAATAATTAGTTAAAATGAACAAATATTACTAAAACATCACCAGAAAATTAGATTCACATTGGTTTTAATACGATTGGGTAGTTCATTAAGAGTTAAAATGCAAAAAACTACTTATAAAACATCAGAAAATACGAGTTACATAGAATACATGGCAAATAAGCACAATTAGGAAGTTATTAAACTAAAAACCCTCATAGGATTGATTGACTGTACAATATATTTTTTCATACGCGCTAAAATATTGATATACAGTTAAAATGCGAAATCATTACTAAACAAGTTTGTCAACACAAAAATATTAGCCACATCGTATGATCGTAAAGTACGTAAATTAGAACAACGAGATCAATTGGAAAAACGTCTTCCCGGTCGGTTAAATTTTATATAATATACTTTTTGCCTCTCCTACCGCGAAGTTATATCTCCTGGCCTCCAATAAGATCATGACTCCTAGTTGAAGAGATAGAGAGAGAGAGAGGAAGGGGACCCTTTCTCTGACAAACTCTCCGAGACTAGTCCTCTATTCGCGAGCGTTTCTCAGCAAGCGCTTTTAGGCGAGGCTGCTTAGTACAGGGCTGGCGAGCGATAGGTCCGCGATTCGATTCTCCGTGGAGGAAAAAAATTTTAAAAATATAATCTCTTCCCTGTATCAAGTTTAAAACTCCACCTGTGAACTGTAACGTTAACTAAAAAGAAAAATATTTTCTCTCGACGTTCAAAAATGACGAACGATACTGCCAAAGGAAGGACTGGCACTACTACGAGAATGACAACAGGGCAGGTCAAACTAAGAGCCTCATCGTATACTACGATGTGGCTAAAAACAAATTCAATAAAATGCAAAATTAATACAACTTCAAAAAATCATAGTACAAAATGATTAAGCACATATATTAACATATACCTTCATAGAAAATAGAGCAATATTACTACATGCGAGATTATTAAGTACATATATACCCATGTACCTTCATACAAAATTTAGCAATACTACATTTCACGATGATTAAGCAAATGTATTGACATAAACACGAACCTACAGTACTCGTAAAAATCTAGAATGGTTATTATACAATTTTAGTACAAATATTAGGCTAGTTATTAAACTAAAATGTTCACTGGATTGACGAAAAAATATATTTTTTCAGACGCGCTAAACATGCTAAAATACTGATATACGATTACGGATAAAAATATTGAAATATTACTAAAAAACATCTTCAAAAAATAAAAATTACACTTATACAAACCATTAAATACAAATACTAATCGACTAAAATATATACAGTCTTTTGCAAAAAAGCGTACTTTTATAAGTGCATTACGAGAGGATTACGCACATATAGTTGACATAAAAATATGCCTTCATTATTCATAAAGAATTATAATGGTTTTGATACGATTTGATTGTAAATCAATGAATACAAGACTAATTGACTAAAATGCAAAATACATACAAATTGTTACACCCAAAAAGCTTACTTCTAGGCATATAATACGATAGGATTATGCACATAAACATGTATCTTTAGTACTCATAAAGAAATATAATGGTTACCATGCGTTTTCGTACGATTATTGAGGTTGTTATTAAAATGGAGCTTCCCTATGGGATGACTAAAAATATAATTTTTCATAAGTGATACACGATTATAGTTAAAATACGTTAAGAATACTAAAAAATAATACTCGAGGTACTAATTAAAAGACTGATTCAGCTATCGAGATATATACAAGTAACTCATGTGGAAAAAAATCAATGATTCTACTTGATATAACCGTAGGGGGCAGTTTTATAATCAGGAAATATTCTAACTTTATCCACTACGACCTGATATGTTATAGTCTGATTGATAGTGATCAGATTATGATCTGGAAGACGTCTGATTTGTGGGCCTATAAGGACTTGAACCGAGTTCAGTAGAGGTTCACCTTCATTGTTTACGCCAAGTAGGTTCTTCATTGTTTCAAAATTTATATAATTTTCAGTAGAGGCGTTTAAATAAAATCCTTTAACTTTGATAATGTTAGTTTTAGGGTCGAGAATGTCCATAGAATAGTTCTTTGGTCCAGCACTCCCCCATTCACAAATATAGGCATCTGGTCCATAGGATTCTAATTCATTTTTAGTTGCCCCAAATAATCGCCTGTGGGTAGCAAATGAGCGCCGTCTGGCGAGAGGTACACTAAACTGTCAGTGTCATATTAAAAACAAAGGTCACCGACTAATTGAAGGTGCCTTAATAAATGTTACCGTGACATGGCTGTTGTATAACAAGCGATAACTACGTTTGTATGTTTGTGCACAATGTCGTTTTCGAGAATGTGTTCGTATTTTACTAGTACTGTGTTTTCGTTAATTGTTAATAGACTTTTAACCTCTATATCAGGATTTAATATTAAGCCGTATAATTTGTGGGCATCTTTGATTAGTTCTGTAGAGGTGTGTCTTGTTTTTTGGCCGAATTTACCCCAAATAGAGTTAAGCATAAGTTTGCTAAGGCATCTTAGACCCTCATTTTTCTCTACTTTAGTGATATCTAGTTCTAGCCCTCTTCGTCTTTGAAGTTTTTGATATAGTTCTCTTTATCTTCTTGAGTCTGACAATCTGCCGGGAAGCCACTGGCTTGGGTTTTGTATTAACGTAATCTTTAAATAACCCTCCTTGCTCTGTTTCGGGGTCGAATTGCGTCACTTTGTATGACCAAGCCTCGTACATTCGTGTGATTTTGTAGCCATTCTCTACTGCATGACGTAACTCATCGACTACCCATGTACCTCTCAATTCTCTTTGTTCAGGAGTGTGTTCACAATCGTCTTGAAATTGAGTTTTGCAGCAGGTGTAAAATAATGAAAATGTTAATTTTCCATTAATACGAGCAGGCAAAACAGGATGAATTAGGTTTTGCGCCGGTAAGACGTCACATTTTAGAAGTCAATGAAACGAATATATGTCAGGAATGTTGTCTAATATTATTTCAGGATGGCCTATAGGTATCTTGGTGGTTTTGTTAATGAAAGGGTATAAACTTGTGAAATCGACGTAATGAATACGCCCCGATCCTGCTGTTTTATGATTGATTTTTGTGGCGCAACATCTTCCTCCGAAGAATGCATCACGGGGATCCAATCTTTTCGCTATTTTTTGCCTTATGTCGTTACGTTTTAAAAACTCTATTATTTCGGGTTTATTTGCTTTTTCTTCCTGCCAGTCGCACTCCCATTTGACATTTACTTTATAATTGAGGGATTCAATTTTGGCTAACACGTTCATGCTTTTAAAATATCTGGAATTCAAGGTCTGTGCAGGGTCTCCGTGCAAAGGCTTGTTTCTGTTTAGAGGAAAGTGCATTTTACATCCTTGATAGAAACACCCCCAATACTAAAATATTTCTTGGTTGATTTCGCAAAAACAGTCTACTTTATTTTTTTGTATTCTGGTTTCTCTCCCTCCAAAGGAAGATTGTATATATATATTTCGTTTGTGCGCGGTCCACTCCAGCCATTCTATAGCCCCTATTGACTGATTTTCGCTAAGTCTGTAATAATTCACTGGTATGATACCTATAGTATCGGGTTTAAGATAATTTCTGCGAAATACATAAGAGCAAACGCCGCGAAGAGTAACTGCACCGCAATTAAATGGATCTACGCCAGTTACTATAAAGAGTAGTGTACGTAAAGTTAAACATCCTTGGAAGAGTAAAACCGTGTCGTTCTCACAGTAATAATTTAGTTCGTTCAAGAAGTCGAAACCTTTACCTTTACTATCTTCGGAGCTATGCCATTTTAAGAAGGCATCTAAATTTTTCCTTGTAAAATATTGACAACCATAAGCTTCGATAGAGGGCAGATTACTTTCTATAACATAGTTGGTTTCATTCTGTCTATTTACATCAAAATAGTGTTCTATTACATTGAATAAAAAATGTGGAAAATACCCTTTAGCGGCGTTGGGTATACCAAATGTAGCGGAAAACTTTTAAGAATTATAAGAATCCAGAAATAGCAAGTTAAACAATTTCATTTCTAAAATTCGAGTTCCGTTAATTTTCAAAGACGGAACGAATTGTTCATCTCGATTAATTATTTCTCGAATTAGTAGTTGATTATCATAATTACTGCCAAAATGTGACAGTATGATGACGTTCTTAACGGCATGCAATTGCTTTAAATAATCGAAAAATAATGATATAGGATTACCGCCTGAAAATTGTTGTTTACGCTTACCAAACCGACTACACATATTACAGTTAAAATTTAGGAAAGTTTCATCTATACAAAAATCACACACGGTTATACTGACTAACAGAATAGCCTGGTGTTCATAGGCTCCTAGCTTTTCCTGACATACCTTCGTTTTTACGCATTCTACGTCAAAGAAAATATACATAAGGTTAGGCTGATTAGGTCTAGGCTTTTTAACGGATGGCACTTTCAGAGGTTTGTCTGTGACAGTTTGAATAAAACATAAGTGGTTGCTGGGCAGATATTTCTTACAGACCATGCAATATATCTCCTCAAAGGTATGCGTTTCCGTTCTTCGAGAAAAATCAATAATTTTTAAACAGTCTTTACAATGCAAAAGGCGCTCACATAGCGGATTTTTATTGCTTGAAGATAATAAGTGGCTTTGGTAGCAATCATCGCCTGGGAACTTTCGTTAACAAGACTCACAAGCTATCTGGGGGCCTTGGCAGATAGTGGGTCTCATACAACTAAAACAAAAGTCGTTACATTTATGGGACCTGTATTCTCCAATAAGGGATAAGGCACTTTTCGCAGAATCGGTCGTGGCTAAAAAGTGGCCTTAATTTTGTAATAACGTTATAATGGTTATTTTCATTCAATAAAAAGAGGCGGGCCCTAGTATCATCGGGGTTGTTTTCACCTAATCAACATAGGAACGCTTTTTTCGAATTTGTAGACGAAAATCGAATACTGATTTTAATGACTTTTGAACTTATCAAAAGACTCAGCCGTCCCACACTCACTAACCCTTACTCTTGCCATAAGACATAGTTCTAAAGCAGCCTCTTTTTGGGATTTATTCCCCGGTCTTTCCCCAGATATAGCTTTGAATTGAGTTTTCAGAGCTTCGGTTGTATCGTCAGCATTTGTAGCTATAGCTACACAAAGGGCTCTAGCTTGACAGAGATAATTTGAATTGGCTATACGTACAATACCTCGTCTCTCTTTACAGAATAGATTAAAAGGTTTAATGTCTCGGACCGTAGAGAGGGTCTTGCCTTCATGCAAACGTACAATGCTAAAAATCATTTTAACAGGACCTAGGAAAAATGCTTCCATTTCGTCATCATAGAGCATAACACTAAGCTGGTCAAAAAGAATATTAGGGTCAACTTGATCTAATCGTCTAAAAGATAATTCTAGTTCGGACCTACAAATATTTGTCGCACTCTTTAAAGTAATTTGAACGTAATCTGTAGGTCTGTACTTACTAAGAATGCATTTGGTTACGGTACAAATACTATCGATGGGGTCGTCGGTAACTCTGAGAACTACCTCCCGACCATACATGTTAAAATGTTTGTAAAATCTCTCACTTTGCCCTATTATCTCGCAAGAAGGTACGTTGTCAATAGGTGCGGGCTGGTCCGGTTCTCCTCCTCCCCATTGTACAACAATTTCTTCGTCAGAAAGGGCCTCTACAGATCCGCTCTCCCTCTGTAAGGTATCGTTCAATAGTGTCTCCTCTGCGGGTGGTCCTGGGTACGTTCTGTCTAAAAACTCGGATATATCTTTGTCATATTGCGAGTTGTTGAAGTCGGCGATCTGGCTTCCTCTTCCCGTATATCACGCTCAATTTCTTCTTGTCGTTTCGCCAGGCGATCTACGTATTCAGTTCTTAAGGGACAAAGAATTAGATTCCTTAGGTTTTCCAATTCAGTCGTCGTCTGGTGATCGAGAAACTGTTTTCATATAATCGAGTAAGTCGAGGCAAGCTTGAATAGCGTTTAATCCACCATGTACTACGAGTAATGGTAGAGTCTGAAGCCGCATTTTCATAGAAGCTAGAAATTGCGTTCTCGCTTCCCGCTTGGCGAGTAGCGTGTTGCTGTAGCGTTTTCAAACTCTTGTGCTAGAAAAACACAGCACGTTCTCGTAATTTATTTCTCGCTGACGCATTTTCATTGAAGACGGTAAACTTGATGTTTTTAACCTTCGCGCCCTCTACCGTCAAAAACTAAAAGTAGTTAATACTACAATTGATCTTAACACTCTCCTCTGAAGTAACAACCTTTCAAGGCAAAAACAACGACAACAGTAGGCCAACACGAAATTTTATAGGTCTGATTATTTTGGTAAGCAACTTCCTCCCACGTTTCGTTGATCTCCCTATTTCTATAATCTTTCGACTTTCTCCTTCTCAAATATTTTTATTTGTTTCTATTTCGTGTTAAACCTTTTCTTTTAAAGGGATGATGAAGTGGAAAATCATGTGATTTTTGATCTATTCCTCTCCTAATTATCAGACCAATCTGCATAGAGAAACATCCAAGAAATGACACTGAATGATTTTAAAATTACAATTAGGCCTCGATTGAAATTTAATTTCAAATCGTAGCACGCTCCACATCTCGCGCCACGATTTTTACACGGCGCGCAAATTTTATCAAATGTCGCGATAAATAACATTTGACATGGAGCGTGCCACGAGAATTTTGTTAATAAAAAGGCAGGGCGTTACGCAATTGGTAAAAGGAACTTATTTAAAATTATAAATGATATTTTAAACTTATTTGAATTTTTAAATCATTTGGTGTTATTTATTGGATGTTTCACTATGCTGATTAGTCTTATAATTAGTAGAATAATCGATAAAAAATTCACTTGATTTTCGAATTCACCCTCCCTTTAACTCTTTCTTACTCGCCATCATGCCGACATAGAACTCGTGCTTCCAAATGCAGAAGAAACCACGTAAAGAAAACCCCACTTTGTTTATGTCCATATGATTCGTTAAAAATGCATCACGTGGCAGCAGCATCTCGCTTCTCGCTTAGCGGGACGCTAGAAATATCTGTCTCAGACAGATCGTAGCTAGCGTCATTTTCTCGCTCTAGTTTGTCATTTTCTGGCTTCTAGTATATGCTTCCAGCGTAAATGAAAATACCAAAGCTAGAAGCAAGATTGAGTTCTTGCGACATTTTCTCGCTCTCGCGCGTTTTTTTCACGCTTCTAGCTTCTATGAAAATGCGGCTTGAGGTCCGTAGACAGGATCTATTCGCAGATAGACGCATAAAAAGAAATGAAACTCATATATTAAACGTAACGGCCAAGGTCTATATATAGTCAGTTCGTTCAAAGTTGTACTAAGAGTTTCAGGATCCATGTTTATCTTTCGGTGTTTGAAGATCGACTGTGTATTTTGATCATTTCCTCAGCCGCTTTTATACTAAATTTCTTAATAGATACGCCCACATTCCTCAATCATTTAACAATAGCCTGATTTATTGCTTATAAGTCACCAGATGTTTGGCTCTCAATGCATTTCTGACACACGCCTGTTAATAGTTTACCGATTTTATAACGAAAGAACGTTGGATTTGCTTTATGTCAAATAAATTGTCAACAAAAGAGCGTACTATAAATAGAATTTTGTTATAAACACTGCAAATAAGAGACAATTTTACTGGGGTAATAAATAAAAAACAGGGTGTGTAAACGTTTATAGAGATTCTCAAATGAGAAAATATCCTTTGTTATCTTCAAGTCTGTTAAATAAAAACGTTCCGAATTTCTCTAAAAGGTCATAAAAACCATTTTATATTTTCCAAAAAATGCTACCTTAAGCTAACTAAATTTCTTAATAGACACGCCCACATTCCTCAATCGTTTAACAATAGCCTTTATTACCTGATCTTATCAGTCAGCCGATGTTTTCACACAATGCATTTCGGACCCATGCCTGTTAATAGTTTACCAATTTTATAATAAAATAACGATGGATTTTTTTATGTCAAAAAAATTGTCAACAAAAGAGTGGCCTATAAATAGAATTTTGGTATAAGCACCGCAAATAAGGGACTGCGTAAAGCGTTTCTGGAGAGTCTCAATTGTCAAAATATCCTTTGTTATCTTCACATTGTACACTTTTCAAAAGAATTCTACCTTAAGCTAACCTATGACCAGATAGTTTCTCGCCGTCATGAATCACACTATGATTGTGTAGGAGAGAAGTCGATTTGTCGCCTACTCAATTAAAAAAGCAATGAATCACTCTTAAAAGTAAATTCCAATGATAACAAATGGTTCGACCAACCCCCCAAAGCCCTTGCCTGAACGTGTTTACGGAATAGTTAATGAAATACGTTTAATCATTCCTCAACCCGGTAGCCACTAGACATTTAAATATAACATATTTAATTCCTTAAGAGGCTAAATTTCTAAACTTTTAAAGAAGAGACAGTGCCCTCTGAGCTAGTATTCGTTTTATAAGGTTTATCAACGGAATGTAATTCTCAAAACAAGTCGAATAGCAAACTTGCGTCTTTTGTAGGAATAGAACATTAAATTAGCGCATATTAACTCGTATCATATATAGTTAAGGTTTATAATGCCGTTTATCATTCTGTAATAAAAACAGCACAGAACAACGTTTCGTCTTCTAACGTTTATTTGTAACGCCTAAAGGCCCGTCCACACTGAGATTCGCTTTGGCACGCGCAACTTTGCGTTTCTTTTGACACGCGCGCCACGAATCAGCGCAACGCGAACAATTTGCTTCGCTGTTCAGACTGAATGCAACGCGAGAAAAAGCGGGCTTGTGACGTCATCCCAAACATGGCGGATGATAACGCAACTAGGTTGGTAAAACTGGCTAGTGCAGCATTAATTTTAATTAGAAGACGACGTAGGAAACAGAAACGAAGTATTTGGGTTCGAGATATTTTCAGGGATTATTATTATTATTGTTGATGAGGAGGGTACGCGCCCTAGCACCGATGCCAAAGGCATATTGTGCATCCTCGTAATCAGGCCTTGAATAGGCCTGTAGCTGCAGCGTAGCGAAGAATTCGCTCCACCGTGAGAGAGGAGACCCTCGAGGGTTCCAGGGTGTGTGAATCAAAATATTCTAATCTAAGCGAGGCGAAGTAGTCGCACTCGCAAAGTACGTGGGCGGATGTTTCTTCCTTCTCCTGACACGACCTACAGAGAGGGTCGTCGGCAAAACCCATCAGATGGAGGTGCCTATTAAGCCGGCAATGCCCGGTCAAAAGACCGGTGGCCAGCCTAATATCCCATCTGCCGAGCGAAATTAGGTCCCTAGCACGAGACCTGCAGGGACCATCGACAAACAACTTTGTCTGTCTCTGGCTCTCCATGCTGTGCCAGAGCTGATTTTGTATGACAGTCAACCTGTCATGCAGACACCGTTTGACGTGCCTGTAGGGGATGGGGACGGCCGGCTCCGGCCCCAAGAGCTTGGCCTCCGCACCCCTTTTCGCAAATCTATCGGCTTGCTCATTGCCATAATATCCGCTATGCCCTGGCACCCAGTACAGCAGAACCCTGTTGCAGGATGCCAGTCGCGCTAGCAGGTCGAGGCAGCTACGCACCAGTTGAGAAGTAATCTGACACTGGTTCAGAGCGTTCAGGGCAGCCTGACTGTCAGAATAAATTCTCACAGTCCGTCCGGTATACCCTTTGTTAATACAGTAATCTGCGCAATAACAGATCGCGGCAATTTCAGCCTGGAACACACTAGCGAAGGTGCCCAGGCAAGCAGAAAAGCCGACCCTTGTGGTTTGACAGTAATAGCCGGCGCCAGCGCCGGAATCAGTCTTGGAGCCATCGGTGAACCACATGGTTTCACCCCCAGTGCCAAGAGGCAGCAGGTTAGTCCACTCTGCCCGACTGGGGAAGTGGATGCTGAATGGCTTAGTGAAATCAAAACTGGTAGCGGTTTTGTCAGAGCACATCGTAAGCGACGGCTCAAGTGCGGCGTACTCCGGAAAGAGCTTCGTATGGCTGTAATCCCAAAGTCTTGGAACCCAATAGCCACTAATGTTGAGCCTGTAGGCTCCCATGACAGCCTCCTCCTCAATGAAGAGATGAAGAGGAAGCATGTCAAGGAGCACCTCCAGGGAAGCAGTTGGGGTCGATCTCATGGCCCCCGTAACACCAATGCAGGCAAGCCTTTGAAGCTTGCGCAGGGCAGCCTGCACCGTCTTAAGCCGGACCCTTGTCCACCAGACAAGTGCCCCGTAAGATAGTATGGGTCTAATGATCCCAGTATAGAGCCAGTGTATAGCCTTGGGGTTGAGGCCCCAAGTCTGGCCGACAGAGCTCCTGGTCCTCCAGAAGAGCATCTTGGCCTTCTTAATACACCGATCAAGATGCGGCTTCCATGTGAGTCTACAATCAAAAGTCACCCCCAGGTATTTCACCTCGGAGGACTTTGTCAGGACCTGGCCAAAGAAAGAGATATCATTGAACAGATCCTTAGTATTCTTCCTCGTAAAAGGAACAAGGACAGTTTTATCAGGATTAACGGTGAGGTTAACCGCCTGACACCATTGCTCCACGCTAGAGAGAGCAGATCTCATAAGCGCGGTGACAGTATCCGGAAACTTCCCCGTAAAGACTATCGCTACATCGTCCGCATACCCGAAGCAGCAACAGCCCCCAGCACCCCCGAGCCTCCCCAGGAGTTCGTCCACCACCAGGCACCACAACAGGGGGGAGAGCACTCCACCCTGAGGGCAGCCCCTGCTGGTAGTCACCCCTAGAGAGTCCCCAAGGAGGGACGCCGACACCTCGCGGTTGGAAAGCATGGACTTGATCCAGCGGCCAAGAGTGGCGCTGATGCCAAATCTCTCAACAGCTTCAGTAATAACCGAGCTAGAGACCTTGTCAAAGGCCCCCTCGATATCGAGGAAGACAGCCAGTGAAATTTCCTGAAACTCGAATGCCCTATCCAGGCAATTCGTAAGGCCGTGAAGGGCCGTCTCAGTGGATTTGCCTTTTTGGTAGGCAAATTGTGCAGAAGAGAGGGGAGTTACCGAAAGTACCTCGTCTCTGATGTACCTGTCCACCAACTTCTCCAGAATTTTGAGGAAGAAGGAAGTCAGGCATATGGGTCTAAATGCTTTCGCCTCGAGATAGGAAGCCTTCCCGGGCTTGGGAATAAAGATGACCCTAGAGCGTTTCCAGTCACGAGGTATGTGACCGAGAGCAATGCAAAGTCTGTAGATCTTGCATAGCGGAGAGGCGATGTGGTCTAAGCCCTCCTGCAAAAGCAGAGGGAAGACCCCATCGGGTCCCGGAGACTTGTAGGGCTCAAAACAGTTGACAGCCCACCGAAGCTTGGGAATCGTGACAACCTGTCTGGCTACAAGCCAGTCTTCCCTCTTAGCCCTGTGCAGGACAGGGTAGAGAGAGTCAAGGTTTGTTGGATTGATAAAAGTAGAATCAGGAAAATGGACCTCCAGCATGTGCTTGAGAGTCTCAGCCCCAGATTTAGTGTACACACCCTCCCGTAGCTTAATAGCATTAAGTCGATGTGTGCTGTCGTGCGCTAGAATCTTCATGACCCTAGCCGTGGCAGGGACATTGGAGATTTGCTCACAGAAGGTCCGCCAGGAGTCCTTCTTAGCAGCTCTAATGGCCCTGTTGTAGGTGTTAAGGGACTGCCTGTATCCAGCCCAGTCACCCGTGCGCTTGGCTTTGTTAAAGAGCCTGCGCGTGTATTTACGAAGCCGGCTGAGATCCGCGTTCCACCAAGGGACAAGCCTCGAGCGGTTGACGGTCTTAAGTGGGCAGTTCCGGTGGAACGACTCCAAGATGGAGCACTGTAAATCACCAGCAGCCCGATCAAGATCCTTAGGTGAAGTAAGTTTAAGAGTGTGACCCCCTCCGTAGCGTAGGATTAGGTCTTCCCTATAGCCGGCCCAATTAGTCCGTTTTGGGTTGCGTATCTCCGTCCCCGCCGGGACAGAAGTAATCGCGACAGTAAAGCAGATGTGCCTATGATCCGACAGAGACGGTTCATTTGACACATGCCAGTTAGACACGGAAGACACGAGGTTTTCTGTGGCTAGCGTGAGGTCAATGACCTCCCTTCTATTAGAAGTAACAAAAGTAGGTTCATTGTTTTGATTAAGAATATAGTTTACAACCAACTAAATATTCTAGTAAATCATCACCCCTCTTGTTGCAGTCAGAGCTGCCCCACGTGATGTGATGAGCATTGGCATCGCAGCCAATGATTAGTTTGTCCCCTCTCTTTTCACATTGATTGACCAAATTGATCACCTCAATTGTCGGGAGAGAGTCCGCGTCGTGGGCAAAGTATGCGGAGGCAGCCGTGATAGTCAACTTGGCATGCCCAGTGGCCAGGACTAGATTCACGGCCGCCGTGTCCTGGGACGTGTACAGCGGTAGAGAGATACAACAAAGATCCCTCCGAACCAAAATACACGCCCTAGGTCTAGCAGCAGTTTGGTCATAAAATAGTGACCCCGCCGCGTCAAGACCGAGGATTTTGCCATGGCAAATCCACGGTTCTTGTATGAGGGCCAGATCAAGACCCTCTATAGCAAACCTCCTGCAGAGTACCGCAGAGGCCGCCTTACTATGGTGCAAATTGATTTGAATTGCACGTAGCGTCCCCATGGTCCCTAAGAGAGGGGTTCAGAAGGGACCTAGCTACACCTCATCGGCCCCGGGAGGGCTAATGGCACCTCCCCCCCCCGACAGGCGAGCTCCCAGTCCCAAGATCCTCCCCCTCACCAGGACCCCTAGAACGCTCATCGGCTGAACCCCGAAGGGTCCCATCCGATTCTTCCAGTAGGGTGGACTCATCCATGGAAGAACAGACTTCCGAATGAGCCACCCCCCCTCCCCCTCTGTGCCTAGAGCGACACCAGAGAGCTCCTCCGCGAGATCCCCCATCTCGCTAGTCCCACCCCCCGCCGCAGACTCGGCTACAGTGGTTTTAGTGGTTTCCGTGTTCTGAAGGAGTTTGAAGGAACCCTTGTCCACTCCAGTATAGCCCACGAAACCAGCATTCTTAATGGCTTCCAATGAGGAGCCATCAATGAGCAGTACCCAGTACCGTACGGCCCTGTCCACGTACGTCCGGATACATTTCCAGCGTTCAGTGGCAAAACCTGCATTAAGGGCCTTTAGGCGCCGAAACAGCACCGCCGGCTCCTTGGTGATCTGGTCCTTGGTGCGGAACATTACCTTAAACGGCTTAGGGAGTTCGCTAGCTCTCATTACTGAGAGCACCGCATCCCCCACCACCGAGTAGGCTAAGTTGTCCTTCAACCATTGCCCAGTGAACGAATCCTCACAGGAGTATACTAGGGCCCCGGTCGTCAGGCTAAAGTTCGCAAGGCGCGGTAGAGGGCTCCCCGAAGGTATCCCATCCAGCGCCCTTAGAATCGCCTTCTGAATTGGGCCCACGTCTTCCTCCGTGATGACCGCCGTCGGATAGCCTTTTTTGACAATGGCCATCTTTTCTGAGCTGGCGGCGTCACTATAGGACTTAGCCTTTTTCGACGCCGCCTGCGAGGTACTTGGTGAGGGAGTCGAATCCTCCGCTCTGGGCCTCTTCATTGGGTTGTCACGAGCCATCGCACCCCCAGCGGGGGTGGAGACCGTTTCAGACCCCGATTTGACCTTTTGCCGAGCAATCCGTCGTTTGAGACGACGACGCACGGTACGTTTCGAGGGCTTTCCAGACACACGCACCGATAAATCGGCACGAGTATCGCTGGATACAAGCCCTTGTAAAGTGGTATCAGTGTGGGTTCTGCCTTGAGCAGACCCCTGCACCGTAGGTTTGGTAGTGTTAGAGTTGTTTTTATTAGATTTATCCATGGGAATCCCACGAGTAAGGGGGCAAGTAAAAGGTCACCACCCGGTAGTCCCCCACCCGGGTGGAAGGCTAGATACAACGGGGTGTCGCCCGGTGCCCCGAGGGGATCGTTAGCGATACCGTAGTTTTACTTCCCCAGTACCATGCAGCCCTCGGCACGATGCCTCAACACCTTGGCTTGGGAAGGGCGCGTATCCGCTTAGCCCACACAACGTAGTGGTTAACCAGCTCTCACCACCGAGGAGGTGTGATACTCCGCATCGATGAGGACCCAAGCTAGCGTGTGTGAAGTTAAAAACGCGAGCGGGAAGCCAAAGCAAGGGGGGGAAAAAGATACACCCCATCTAGCTTGCGTCCCCAACTTCGAGAGCCATTTTCAGGGATAGGTTTGTGGATGGAGATTTTCATAATTTGATCCCAAAAATGCGCTTGGCGTATGAAATGAAACATGATCATCTATTCCTGGAATATAGTCTATAGGATAAGAAAAACAATCATGCACTTTGTGAAGAAAGCATGAAACTTTGCACAATGATAAGTAAGGGTAATCCTAAATAATTCGAGATTAGAGCCCACCTCTAACTCATCTGTGACATTTGTGACAAGCTTTCAAAAGTCCCCATAATGACATATATATTTGAATTCTGAAATTTATGAAATTCCCCAAACTTCGATGCAGAGTGAAAGGCGCCCCGCCGGGACTGGCTAGAGGCATTTCCATAGGGGCCGTCTCTAAAGCCAAAACATACGCAATTTATGCAGCCTTAACGGATAGATATAATATTTTCTTAAAGCAATGGAATTATTTATAATATCGAGAATGTACAAAATTTTGATTTTAATTAAAGTTTTTCTTGCTTGGTTGACTTTTTCGTCAGAACTACACCGATCATACGTTAGTATCACAAATCTCTCTATAGTTGGGAAAATTTCTTTAACGGCCGTTATAGAAGGCCTTCTAGATATGGCTTGTAAAGCGGGAGTTCTTTGAATACATTCCAAGTTGACCTCGCGGTTTCCAAAAACCAACTTCAAATAGCGGCCATGAAGAATGATCGAAATTTATTTTCAAGATTATGTATCGGTTGTCAAGGCCGTATGGGCGATCTAGAGGTTTTTTGTCCGACACGAAAACCAGCCTTGTCCACCTTTATTATCGGATAATGGTGTCATACGCTTCGGTACTAAGTCTGACCTAACGCTCTGCTTGAAGATATGTTGACAGACGACGACGATATCACTACAACATCCGAATCTAATTTGATCGTACTCCATGGTGCTGTGATTGTCAATATCATCAAACCAGGCAACGCTAAAACGTTCTCTGATTACGCAACTATATTTTAAAAATACATACGTTCCCAGTTCATCGGTTCCGTTCGCCGCATAGATATCGTCTTTGACGTGTACCTCAATGGCAGTCTTAAAGGGGCTACTAGAAAGAAGCGTGGTAAGGGATTGAGAGTTAGAGTTGAAGGTCGAAAAGATTTGCCACGCAATTGGCCAGAATTTCTGAGGCACGAAGAAAACAAGAAAGAATTGTTTGCCTTTTTAAGTCAGAAGGTTGTCGCGGCTCAGTTTCCAGGAGCCATATTCGTCACAAACGGTGAAAACGTAATTTGCTCTGTTGAAGGCAATCTCCGAGACATTTCTCCTTGCTTTCACGAAGAAGCAGATAAGAGGCTTCTCCTTCATGGTTTGGACGGCGTGAAGTAAGGACATAGATCCATTTTGATTAGAACCGTGGATACTGATGTCTTGGTTCTAAGCGTCCATTGGCACATATTACTGGCGTCCGTTACGTAGACGCAACACGTCTCGCTTACAAAATAGGAAAAGACAAATGCGAAGCGATGCCAGTCCTCCACGCTCTCACAGGATGTGATACCACCTCACATTTTAACGGAAAAGGAAAGAAAATCGCGTGGTCCACTTGGAATGTATTCAAAGAACTAACTCCCGCTTTACAAGCCATATCTAGAAGGCCTTCTATAACGGATAATACCATAGAATGACAACCAACATGGTTGACAATTGCACCAGTCGCAGAAGCTTGTTGTTGTCATGGCAATTCAAAATGCGTCAAAGCAAATTTTCCTTGCACCGCACTTTGTAAATGTGTCGGATGTGAAAAAGAATTAGAAAAAAATAAACAAATGAAATAGAAAAATATTGAAAGAGAGCTACTTAAAATGCATTTAAATTTGTCTCTTTTAAGTATTAAAATCAAAATTTTGTACATTCTCGATATTATAAATAATTCCATTGCTTAATGAAAATATTATATCTATCCGTTAAGGCTGCATAAATTGCGTATGTTTTGGCTTTAGAGACGGCCCCTATGGAAATGCCTCTAGCCAGTCCCGGCGGGGCGCCTTTCACCCTGCATCGAAGTTTGGAGAATTTCATAAATTTCAGAATTCAAATATATATGTCATTATGGGGACTTTTGAAAGCTTGTCACAAATGTCACAGATGAGTTAGAGGTGGGCTCTAATCTCGAATTAATTAGCAATACCCTTATTTATCATTGTGCAAAGTTTCATGCTTTCTTCACAAAGTGCATGATTTCACATAAAGTTGTCGTTTATCCTCTAGACTAATACATGCGCCGATCTCCAATGCAATTCGACTATTTACTGTCATTGGTCACACCTCTTCTAGATAAGTGCACCTCAAATTTCAGAGAGCCTATATCAGCAGCTGAGCGGTTGAGTTTGACATTAAGGTGAGTACCAATATTCAAAACCATTATGTCTTTAATCAAAATATTATTTTAATTTCAAGGTTTCTGGCAACTGGCGATGCATATCGTTCAATATCCCTTGCCTACAGAGTTGGGAAATCAACGATGGCAGAAATCATCCCAGAAACGTGCCAAGCTATTTGGAACGTTCTCTGCCAACTGCACCTCAAGGCTTTAACCAAGAAAAGAATGCTGAAAATAGCAAGGGATTTTGACACAATGTGGGATTTTCCAAATTGTGTCGGTGCCATTGATGGCAAACACGTTCAATTGATTGCACCGCCAAATTTGGGGTCTACTTTTTTTAATTATAAGAAACACCATAGCATTGTTTCAATGGCCGCTTGTGATGCCACATACAAATTTACATTCGTGGACATTGGAAATTTTGGTAGGATCAGTGATGGAGGAGTCTTTGCAGCGTGCAGCTTAGGACAGTCTCTTATGGACAATTGTGATTACTGCCCTCCACCGAAACTAATCAGAGGTCACCCAAACCCAATGCCCCACTGTTTTGTTGCTGATGACGCTTTCCCCCTTAAAGAAAACATCATGAATCCATTTACTGGACAATATCTATCAGTTGCTAAAAGGATTTTTAATTATCGACTAAGTAGAGCACGTCGTTGTATTGAGAATGCCTTTGGTATAATGGTTTCCAGATGGAGGTGTTTACGACAACCACTCAATGTAAAGGCTGAAAACACCACAACTATCGTTCAAGCTGTGGTGGTGTTACACAACTTTATGATCTCAAAAGATTCAGAAATGAATGATCGTACTACATTTCCACACAATGATGTTAATGTGTTGGACCCAATTGGACCAGAGGGAAATGTGTCTGAAGGAACTGGATTAATTCCAATTGCACGGCAAGGATCAAACCGTAGTGCACAACAAGTATTGGCGCTGCGAAATACGTGGGCAGGCTATTTTTCAAACATGGGGGCTGTACCCTGGCAAGAAAACTATGCTTAATCATTCATACATCTTTATTAATTGTTTGACTCATTGTCATCAAGTTCATAATTTTCACGCTCATTTCCAGTTTTTGTTTTTTGGACATATCATTAAAAAATGGCAGTAAACTCAATAAGAAATGTTTGTCAGGGTCTATTCCATTATTTGATGAGTTCAGGGCAATGATCTCCACTAATTTTTCCTCAATTGGGTTATTTATTTTCCTCTTTAGGCCCGTTCACATTACCCAACTTTAGTCAGCTGACAAAGCCGATCTGACCAGTCAGGCCAGATTGTCAGGCAATATGAACGTTTCACCCAACCGTATTATTGTCAGGTTCAAGCTCGGATTTTAATCGGGTAGGTAGGCGATTGGAGTCGGGCCGACTAAAGTCAGAGAGGGAGCAAACCAATCACAATAAGCCTCGGCTATTACGTCATGGGACACGTGCTGGTTTTCTTTCAGCTCGAGAGAGAGAACCGAAAGTATCGGCCATTATTTAATTGTCGATGAAAGCCTGAAAAATGATTTCGGGCCTTGGCCATTTTTTAACATGGGTTAATTTTTACGTTTTGATGGTTGTTCCTCATTGAATATTATAAGAAGTAATATAGTAGGGAAGTTTCCTATATTACTTCTGACATTATTGACCTTTATTATGTTCTGAACTGCAGAAATTTAGTCTGAATAGCTTTGATACTCGTAAAGTAGTCGAATTTATTCGAGAATATGAGTTCATTTATAATCCAAAACAAATCATTCCTATCATTATGTACCGCTTTGTACGTCCTCTTGTGTTTCAAAGGTAGTCGGCCCGACTGGTTGGGTGGTGTGAACGAGTGACCTGACTAGACTAAATTGGGGGACAAGTCGGCCTGACAAGTCTATGATTTGTCAGCTGACTAAAGTTGGGTAATGTGAACGGGCCTTTTGTCAACTTTTTGCTTGGAGGAGTTGGCAATGAAGCTCGGCTGCTCGGAGGAGTAGGCAATGAAGCTCGGCTGTTTGAGTCTCCGGTAGAAGAACTGGGTCTTCCATTGCTTGTTTCAGAGGGCACATCCTCTTCCTCTAAAGGGGTTCTCCTTGATGAAGTCTCACCGGTCAAAGCATCGTCTGTATTTGCAGACGTTAGGTCTTCAACAGCGTTTACAGGGCTATGTGGTTCTCCACTCGCTAAACGCTCCAGAATTTCTCTGGCCTCAACATCAGGCTCCCGTTCCATATTTGATACAGTTCTATAATAAATAAATTTTTCGAAATATAAATTTTGAATATTGTTATGCAATTTGAAAAAAATATCGTCCTACTTTCGAGAGGAAATCGTGTCGGCTAGAAAGGACAGAAGACCCATAAACACCCATGGTCTGCGGCTACTTCCACCAGCACCGCTTCTCTTCAGTTTCTCCTCAGTTTTCTTCTCCCTCACATACTTATCTCTAATAGCTTTCCAATTTAAACGAACATCTTCAACTATATAAAATTGTCATTAAAAGCATATGCTACTCATTACGAAAATCGTCAGTGAACAACTTAAGCCTTGGTTTAACTTACCTGGGGTATTTCTCAGTTTCTTGGCTGTTTCTATCCAGACTACTTCTTTCTTTTTGTTATTTTTATATTCATTTAACGTCTTATCCCATAAAATTGGACTATCTCTCACCAGCATAATTAAATTTTCTTCAAATTCCGAAGTCTCCAGAAAGCTCGACATTTTCAATGTAAAAACAAGTCAACAGGTTGGCTTTCCTATCTCCTTTCCTCTGATTGGCTGTCACTAGGCGCTTGCTAAAAGCGTCGCGAAACTTTTTCGCTACTAGTCTATTCCCTCGCGTTGGACGCGCAACGCGAAGATAAATGTTTTCGCTGCCAATGTGGATAGCGTTACCTACGCAAAACCAAGCAAAGCAACGCAAAGCGACGCGAAATAGCTCAGTGTGGACGGGCCTTAATTGAATACACCTGTTAACCTCACTAAAAAGATTAAAGACTTTGTGAGAATAACTGAAACAAAAGGATTTGAGCATGATTTTTCTGCAAAAGCCATCTTAATCTCATGAAAGTTCTGTATAGACTGAAAGATCTGGCAAGAAATAATAAGATACACCCGCCAACTATTTGAGATCGAATTATGAGACTTCAACGAGCAGGAAAATTACAATATTTTGTATGGTTTGCGATAAAGGTTCAAAAACGTGGTAGTGAAAAATTAAAATATTTATACTGTAACAAATGAAAATATACTTTTCATCGAATCATTTTGATCAATTTTAGGAAAATTTATCACAAATTATTTAACAACATGAAACGTTTTTTAAATGGCTCGTTTCGTGTCAGTCAAATGTCACGTCAACGACTGATTTCGTTTCAGTTGATTATTCAATTTCCCATGGATTCCTATGTTTTTTTAGGAATTGTAAATTATAGTTTTCGTTTCGAAGAAATGTAACGTCGTTGATCAAAAACGTTTCGATTTTTTTTACTTCTAACACGAATTGCATATCTTAGTAGAATTTATCTCAGCGTTTTTAACAATTTGAAATGTTTTTCAAATGACGCTTTTCGTTTCGGTAAAATGTTACCTAGAGGGCTGATTTCGTTTCGGTGGTTTATTCAATTTCCCATGTATTCCTATGGTTTTTTAGGAATTTTAAATTAGCGTTTTCGTTTCGAAGAAATGTATCGTAGTTGATCAAAAACGTTTCGACTGATTTTTACTTCTAACACGAAATGCGTTGCGAATGATGCTTCTTACATTACCGTTTTATGTTTTCCACAAACTTTTGATTACACGGGCAATAATTTTGATAAATATAGTACGTATGAGCTTAATGCTTCGGTTGGCTGATATATTGACTTATTACAATATAGTTTAGTCTCCCATATAATTCTATAATTCGGGAAAAATAATTATATAATTTCATGATTTCGGTTAACGTAACAAAAACATCTTGAACTTGTTGAGACTTTTCAAGATAATGCCCTCGGAGAAAACACCTGGAATCAATTAAATGTTTGCCCCCCCATGGTAGGATGAGTCACCGCCTGCCTTAATGACATAATTTGAACATAACGCATTTGTGTGCGCAATATGTCACTCTAAATATAAATTCCATTGATAGCAATACAACTGGTTCGACCATGCCCCCAAACCCATTAAGACACGCCTGAAAGTGTTTACGTATAAATAAAAACCGATGGGAATGTCATAAAACCACAGTTAGAATCAATTAAGCCCCTTTCCCCTAAATGGTATTAGTCAGATATAAACTTATAAAAATGAATTAAATTCCTTTGAATCGAAACTGATAAGAACCATATGCGAAGATCCTTAGAAATTCTATAAAAAGGTGCAACCACGCCCTCCCTCTTAAAACCCCCCACAAACCTGGACAAAACATGCCCGAACCTGTTAGCGACCCGTAAAAAGCAGATGAGGATGAATTTAAGAAAATGATAAAAATCGTTTCGCAGGCCCTCAGGCTATACGACTCATAAATCAAAGAAAGAAACATGAAAATGGTTCAGCCACACTCAATATTGTAATTAATAAAAATATATGAGGATAAATCCTTTTGTTATGGATCAAACATAAGCATACAAAGAATAACAAGGGTAGGGTAGGTGTAGAAAGGGCCTACAGAACCTATAGAATTACCAATAAATCATATCCTAAATGTACACAATATCCTAAAGATACACCTAATAATAACAATACAAAACATGAGTACCCTAGAACCGCGTCGTAACTTAATTTGTAACTATAATTGGCAATGTAAACCTTATCTCAATTAAATCTAGTTCTTGTAATTTACGAATAATATAAGCATACATGGAGATAACTTAAAATCATAGACAGAATAACATTACGGGAAGGTTGGGTGTAGAAACGACCTACAGAACCTATAGAATTACCAATAAATCATACCCTAAATGTACACAATATCCAAAAATACACCAAAATAATACCACTATGGACACTGAATGCCTTCAACACCAATAAATTACGTGACGTCATACCAATACACTAAAAAAATAAATTCAAAATTCCCGCCAACACCATCACGTGACACGTGACGTTGTCAATTACTCCCAACCCCCACCCCCTCAGGCACGATACACACTTGGCAAATAGTAATAATCAACCAGATCTCCCGCCACCACCAGGGGGCATGACAATGGTTATGCACCCTCCCCTCCTTCCCACCAGCTCAACGTAACCCTACCCCTCAGGCACGGCACGACCTAGAGAGAAGAACGAAAAGAGGGAAATAATGAACCCCCACCCCCCACCAGACGATTTTATCCGCCAGTTAACCATGGGTGAACTGGCGTATACAGTCGTCTATACTCTCTTCTTTCTATTATACATTTTGTTTTTTACCTCTCCGAGTGACGTATGTCACGGAGAGGTATTACACCGGCCGTGTCTGTCTGCGTTTGCATTACTATACTTATGAGGACCACGACGAGAAAACACACCAATCCTGTGGGGACCGTAGTCACTTATGGGGACGCACACCCCGGTCCCCATTAAACCCAAAAAAACATATGCTCAAATTAATTTTGATTTTAATTGCTTAAAATTAGTTTTTAAGGTGGTCCCCACAAAGGCGGTAAATTACACATTGCCGATTTTGTGTCACACACGGACTGATAATAGCGCCCCTTATCGGTCCTCACAAGAACTAGAAAGCACACACTACTACTTTCGGTATGAGTGAAGGCCCCATAAAAGCGGTATTTTAACAATAACCATAAAAATTAAACACAAACGCACCGTTTTCTTTATTTTGAGAAGACAAACGCATGAATACTTGCTATCTTAACTAGCTCTTATATAAAACGACTATGGAAAGGCACATGTGTTGCCAGTATTACTGTATTAATAAAAGTTTAAGAACTTTTAATTTCAAATGATAATAATAGTATGAATAAAATTGTACGGTTTAGGCAATATTTAAGTTTATGTAGGCCTCTAAGACAAGACAGCATATATATATATATATATATAAACATCTATAGATTACTAATTTCCATTACGTCGGAATATACCAAAACTGAGAGGTTCTTGAAGTTCATAACGGAGCTAAGAAATCAATATCTGAATACTTAATGGGTAACTTGAAATGTACTATACAATGCCTTATTTTTAATATATTTAAAAGTTTAGTTAATGAAAAAACGTTGGCAATAGGCTCCCCATAGCGAATGTAGTAATTCATATTTAAACACAAAATTTGAATATTTCGAATTTCAATTTACTAGAAAGACATCAAAAACACGAAGATATTTCTACTTCGTTATACGATATCTAATTAAATCGCATTATTTTCACCAAAAGCAAAAAACATGAAAAACCGTTGGCTCAAAGGTCCCCGTAAAGGGTTTAAAAATCCAAAATTAGACACAAAATTGTGTAAATTATAAATTTCAAGTAAAAGGATTTTTTTAAATAATTTTATACACGACAACCTTCGAGTTAACTTTTATTCATCCATATGAAAGATAATAAAAAATGTTGGGAATGGGGTCCCCATAGCGGATGTAGTAATTCAAACTTAAATACAAAATGTGATTTACTACAGATTTCAATTTAACAGAAAGAAATCAAAAACACGAAGATATTTCTACTTCGTTATACTTTATCTAGATAAATCGAATTATTTTCACCAAAAGCAAAAAACATGAAAAACCGTTGGCTCAAAGGTCCTCGTAGAGGGTTTAAAAGTCCAAAATTAGACACAGAATGGTGTAAATTATAATTTTCAAGTAAAAGTTTTTTTTTGAATAATAATATACACGACAACTTTGAAGTTAACTTACCTTTTACTCATCCATATGATAGATAATAAAACAACGTTGGGAATGGGGTCCCCACAGCGGATGTAGTAATTCAAATTTAAACACAAAATTTTATTTATTACAAATTTCAATTTAAAAGAAAGACATAAAAACACGAAGATATTTCTATTTCGTTATACGATACCTAGATAAATCGCATTATTTTCTCTAAGAGCAAAATACATGAAAAACCGTTGGCTCAAAGGTCCCCGTAAAGGGTTTAAAAATCCAAAATTAGACGCAAAATGGTGTAAATTTTAAATTTCAAGTAAAAGTTTTTTTTTGAATAATTTTAGACACGACAACTTCGAAGGAATGGAAACTTTTCCTGATTCCTGCCTTCCGCAGTATAACAAAAACACCTGAAGACCCAAAAGGATTCAAGAATTAAGGATTTTTGGAAACTGCCTTCCAGTAACGAGCGCGAGAAGCGCAGCGTCCGTGAGCGCGGATCGAGTGTGCTATGCCCGGAGTTTGTGTCATTTTCCTTCTCCCAATCCAATGCCCATTTTTCTGCCGGTTCTTGGTGAGTGTGGATGTGCGATGTTATTTGAGATTAAACGTTTGCAATCTGTGAATGATAGTTTTTAAAATATTCGTACAAGTTAAAAGTTTAAATATTTATAAACGATATTAAAGTGTTAATTTCTTCCTTGAATGAACAATAAATTAGATTACAATAGATTTTTGAAAGTCCGAGGCCTAAGCTTCAAGTCGTCACCATGATGCCACATCCACATGGTTCTTTGGAAGGGTCGAGCTGGCCAAGTTCAACAGCCAGTGTTTTGAGACTAGTATATTTACCTCAACTAACTAAAATTGTCTTGTGGAGTGAGTCAATCTAACTGCTACCCTTTTGTTAACAATTGTTATTCTTTCTATTACGTTTTTTTATATTTGTTGCGTCAATATAAATAAATTTGAATGTTATTATTTATACTTTTAAGAGGACGATTGTGCAAATGATATAATTCAAACATTTGATTTCAGCCATCATTTCTGTAGTTCTCCTGAACTGTCAAGGAGTAACGCTCAATCATCAGATTTACTGCCAAGGAGAAACGCTCTAGCATCAGATTTACTGCCAAGAACCAGAGTTTGGGTCTAGTACTGGAGTTGCTGTCAAGTACCTTAGTTCCCCTGAAGGATTGAAATCACCGACAACGAGCAGAGCTACCGTCAAGAGGCAAAGTTACCATCAAATACCGAATTCACCAAGTGTCGGAGTCAAAAATCAGAATTACAGTCGAGAATCCCAGTTTCATTCAGTTATGGCATTCATATTAAGGCATGTAGTTTTAAAGTGTTAATTAGATTTGCCCAATATTTTTATTGACATTGATCGGTAACACGAGAACATTTGGCTTTTGTCTTTGTCAGTTTAGGTCAGGGTTGCCCGACTCCTATTGAGTCATACATAGTTTACACTCATGGAGGACTCAAACTATTTACACCAGAAGGTCAGGATATCTAGAGCGCAAAAGCAGCGGCTTTCTGTCCTCCAGGTAGCCCGGCCTCCTGGTGTCAGTGGCATGAATTCTCCATGGGTGTAATCTGTCTATGACAGTGCTATTTATGCTGACCACATATATTTCTAAGTCTTAATACAATATCTTGCCCCATTAACAATTTATGGTATCCGTTCTTACACAATCGTGTTTAAAAGGGGTATTGTACTTCCATCTCTTCTTTCCCAAAACTAAACCAGACTCATTCACTTACACAGAAGTTCCAATTGCTTTAACCAAATGAGAGGGATTAATAAGTTTGTGCTAAGCCTTAAACGGCCATCCACGCCCTGGAAACAACTACTAACATAGTTATTTGTGTTTGCTCAATTTAAAGCCAACTGCACACCTTTAAAATGTTAATGTTCTATCTCTAATAATAATTTTTCCTTTGCCTATAGAACGGAAAAACCTCCATATCTGGTCAGAGTGAATGTAGGAAACTCAATAACAGCGTGTGACAGTACTGTCCGCACCAATCGTTATTATTCTAGATTGCCACAAAACATTTGGGAAACATTGAGTGACGCACCATTCCAACGTTTAAACGAATCAATCAAATCCGTATAAGATGTGACCGATTGCGTTGGAACACAACTAGTGGTTCTCCGAATCGATAACAAAACAATGCATAAACATAGAGTGTTAATAACATCTAAAGAATTAATTCTTTCGTTGGGAACAATTACATTGTTTGGATTTAAGGCAAACATTCATTTCAGGATTCGAAAATTTTCAGTAGCGACAGCCCAAGCAATGAGGTTACTAAAAGTAGAGGAGGTCGTAAACTACCATATACACGTGATGTCACATCTTCTGGTCCGAGGCGTCAAAATAAAAGTTTGATAACTCTAGAAGGCAACGAACGTCAACATCCTATTTCTCACCGTGAACATTCTGCTTCAAGTCAAGGAACTCGTTTCCTAACTGATACTCCAATTCAAAAAGCTCGTTTATTAACTGCTATTCCAATTCAAGGTACTCGTTTAAAAAGTGACACAATCAGTTAAATAAGCGTTCCCGAAAGTCATATGAGCGTAAGCGCTGCTCTAAGTTGGTTAAATGTTCCTCGGAGTCAATTAAGCTATTTGGTGTACGACAACCAGTACGACATTCCATCCAGTGATGAAGATACAGTTATGAACACAGAATTACAATTTTCACGAGATATTGAAAAACATCACAAAAAGGAACAATTTAAACATGAATTTTATTTGCGTACAAAAACGCCGTACATAGAAGAAAAGAAATACTTGGTCAAAATAACTTGAAAGGTTTGTGCGAGTTCCAAAACAAAGTTACGTAGCAGAGTTCTAGAAGATAAAAACATAACCTTACCTTCCAAAGAATAACTTAACTAGAATTTTAGTATCGGTTAATTAAAATTCATTACTTTATAGTCCAGAACCAAAAATATATTGGTATAAGGGACTCTATGCTACAAATATATTTACTTAGGCATACAGGGTGTATCTGAAATGGACGTAGGAGCGAAAGTATTTGGGTTCCTGGGGCCAATAAAAGGCGAAATTGTGGTATGACATTTTGTAGTACGCCAACCCATTTGGAAGTTACTTGAACCTAACACTTGTAACGGTCTTTTTACGTACTGTTAGCATTCACTACTACGACTATACACTGAGAGAAAAAATCGTACTTTCTACAGGATTATTTTACAGGAATTTTCTGCAAAGTATAATACACGGAAGTCTCCTGTAAAATTTGCGATTTTCTCTGTAGATTTAAAAGGAAACAAAACTGTGATTAGAAATCACAGCTAGTTTCTGTAGAAAAAACAGTTGACTGTATTAACTACAGGAACGTTTATAGTAGTTTTAGCAGGTAGAAGTTCTGTATTTTCAAATATCAGTTGGTTCCTGCAGAAAATACGGTTCACTTTCGTAAAATTATTTTATGTTTAATAGCTGTATATATTACTTGAACCGTTAAATTTTACCGGAATGTTCTCTAAAGTACAATATACGGAAGTCCCCTGTGACATTTGAGTTTTACTCTTGTAGATTTAATATGAAACAAAATAGTGATTTGAAAACACGGTGAACTTCTGTACAAAACCGATTTGACTGTAGTAACTTTATAACGTTTATAGAAGTTTTAAGCAGGTTCTTCTGTATTTTCAAATAAAATCTTGACTTACAGCAAATATACAGCAAACTTTATATTTTTCTCTCTTAAAGAGCTGTATATCATAATTCATTTGTAAAATCAGTGGCAAAAGCAAAACTAAATCACAGGAGAAATTGATTGAATCATTTCAAATATAGACAATCACATCAAACCATATCGTAATTACGATGAAATTACCCTAATATTGCATGAAATGATGGGAATTACCATTAAATCTTCGAACTCACGTCTAATGTGCCATTCTCTTTGCATAAACTGCTCTGAAATATTGTATGCAATTTAAAAAATAAGGGTTTGAAAATGGTTTACACTATAAACCAGAATATATGCATATGGTTTAAAAATGGAATTGGTAAAACATAATCCATAAATGGTTCTAATATTAGACATGAAATTCTAACGTTCTAATATTAGACATGAAATTCTAACGTTCTAATATTAGACATGAAATTCTAACGTTCTAATATTAGACATGAAATTCTAACGTTCTAATATTAGACATGAAATTCTAACGTTCAAATATTAGACATGAAATTCTAACGTTCTAATATTAGACATGAAATTCTAACGTTCTAATATTAGACATGAAATTCTAACGTTCCAATATTAGACATGAAATTCTAACGTTCCAATATTAGACATGAAATTCTAACGTTCCAATATTAGACATGAAATTCTAACGTTCCAATATTAGACATGAAATTCTAACGTTCCAATATTAGACATGAAATTCTAACGTTCTAATATTAGACATGAAATTCTAACGTTCTAATATTAGACATGAAACTCTAACGTTCTAATATTAGACATGAAATTCTAACGTTCTAATATTAGACATGAAATTCTAACGTTCTAATATTAGACATGAAATTCTAACGTTCTAATATTAGACATGAAATTCTAACGTTCCAATATTAGACATGAAATTCTAACGTTCCAATATTAGACATGAAATTCTAACGTTCTAATATTAGACATGAAATTCTAACGTTCTAATATTAGACATGAAATTCTAACGTTCTAATATTAGACATGAAATTCTAACGTTCTAATATTAGACATGAAATTCTAACGTTCTAATATTAGACATGAAATTCTAACGTTCTAATATTAGACATGAAATTCTAACGTTCCAATATTAGACATGAAATTCTAACGTTCCAATATTAGACATGAAATTCTAACGTTCTAATATTAGACATGAAATTCTAACGTTCCAATATTAGACATGAAATTCTAACGTTCCAATATTAGACATGAAATTCTAACGTTCCAATATTAGACATGAAATTCTAACGTTCCAATATTAGACATGAAATTCTAACGTTCTAATATTAGACATGAAATTCTAACGTTCTAATATTAGACATGAAACTCTAACGTTCTAATATTAGACATGAAATTCTAACGTTCTAATATTAGACATGAAATTCTAACGTTCTAATATTAGACATGAAATTCTAACGTTCCAATATTAGACATGAAATTCTAACGTTCCAATATTAGACATGAAATTCTAACGTTCCATTATTAGACATGAAATTCTAACGTTCTAATATTAGACATGAAATTCTAACGTTCTAATATTAGACATGAAACTCTAACGTTCTAATATTAGACATGAAATTCTAACGTTCTAATATTAGACATGAAATTCTAACGTTCTAATATTAGACATGAAATTCTAACGTTCTAATATTAGACATGAAATTCTAACGTTCTAATATTAGACATGAAATTCTAACGTTCTAATATTAGACATGAAATTCTAACGTTCCAATATTAGACATGAAATTCTAACGTTCCAATATTAGACATGAAATTCTAACGTTCCAATATTAGACATGAAATTCTAACGTTCCAATATTAGACATGAAATTCTAACGTTCCAATATTAGACATGAAATTCTAACGTTCTAATATTAGACATGAAATTCTAACGTTCTAATATTAGACATGAAATTCTAACGTTCTAATATTAGACATGAAATTCTAACGTTCTAATATTAGACATGAAATTCTAACGTTCTAATATTAGACATGAAATTCTAACGTTCTAATATTAGACATGAAATTCTAACGTTCTAATATTAGACATGAAATTCTAACGTTCCAATATTAGACATGAAATTCTAACGTTCCAATATTAGACATGAAATTCTAACGTTCCAATATTAAACATGAAATTCTAACGTTCCAATATTAGACATGAAATTCTAACGTTCTAATATTAGACATGAAATTCTAACGTTCTAATATTAGACATGAAATTCTAATGTTCTAATATTAGACATGAAATTCTAACGTTCTAATATTAGACATGAAATTCTAACGTTCTAATATTAGACATGAAATTCTAACGTTCTAATATTAGACATGAAATTCTAACGTTCTAATATTAGACATGAAATTCTAACGTTCTAATATTAGACATGAAATTCTAACGTTCTAATATTAGACATGAAATTCTAACGTTCTAATATTAGACATGAAATTCTAACGTTCCAATATTAGACATGAAATTCTAACGTTCTAATATTAGACATGAAATTCTAACGTTCTAATATTAGACATGAAATTCTAACGTTCTAATATTAGACATGAAATTCTAACGTTCTAATATTAGACATGAAATTCTAACGTTCTAATATTAGACATGAAATTCTAACGTTCTAATATTAGACATGAAATTCTAACGTTCTAATGTTAGACATGAAATTCTAACGGTTCAATATTAGACATGAAATTCTAACGTTCTAATATTAGACATGAAATTCTAACGTTCTAATATTAGACATGAAATTCTAACGTTCTAATATTAGACATGAAATTCTAACATTCTAATATTAGACATGAAATTCTAACGTTCTAATATTAGACATGGAATTCAAACGTTCTAATATTAGACATGGAATTCAAACGTTCTCATATTAGACATGGAATTAAAACGTTCTCATATTAGACATGAAATCTTAATCAGTAATCTTTTAATTTAAACCCGTAATCCGTCAATGTTCTAATGATAGAGGTACGTCTGAAATGTTCTGCTATTAGAAGCTATATCTAATGTACTAACATTAGACATAAGTCTATTTATTTTGCGTTTTATTCCCTTAGTCCTCAATATTCTAATAAAAAAATTTATGTGCATATAGGGAATCTGAGGGTGATTATAATAGCGAATTAAAGTGTAGTTATCTTTTTTTATTGCACTGGACCTACACGCACAAAGAGGATTCTTAATATCTCTATTGAGAAAACCACCATCTCACTATTTACAATTAAAACGTCTGAGAGTTAAATTGACGTTTGAATACATATTTGATTATTTTTTTAAACCAAGAATATAAATGTTGTTTTGCACTACTTTCGCTAAAACTACGAATGCCAATTTTACCAGCTGATAATTAAGTTCCATAAAATATATCTAATGAAATGTTTTCCTTTTTTTATAAGTCAAGCATTTCACTATACATTTTGGGTTTTTTAGCCCTTTGTCCACTAGTTTTTTTTTGCTTCGTCACTCGTAAAAACCTCCCACCGTGGCACCATTCTGACGAGACTCAAGAGAGAAATCTCTCCTTGTGACACGTGGCCCGTTTAACCTCAGGGCAAGAGCCCCAAAAATTATTATCTCTTTACCTATCAAAGTGGAAATTTTCCATTCATAGCCATAGTATCGCAGCGCAGGTAGTAGTAGTACCAAACCCGAGGGGCAGTTCACTCTGCTCCAGGGTTTGTGTTTAATTAGCATTAAATATATTTTATCACTTAACAACGATCTAATGAATGCACACTGGAAGGAAGAAAAATCCTTCTTATCCAATTTAATCATACCAGAGTACAAACTTAATCATAGGAGTGACCTGCCCCTCGGGAAACCCGTTAAGACCAGAGGAAAAAATGCACCCACGTGATCACGTTGGCTGTATTTTTTTTTGTACTCTGGTTCCCGAATAAGATCGTGTTAGTTCAATGCCCAGTTTCTTAGCCGAACTGCCGATTACTAGTTATCGAGTTCACCATCGTCGCCTCGTGTAGTCGAAGCCTGGACTGTCCGTTGGAAAACAAATAAGGAATCCTATTCTTATTCGTGCCGTTGCACGCAATTATATATTACGGTAAGAGAAATTTATTTTATTTTATAATTAAAATGTAAATAAAGCATAGTGAAATTCTGGGGTGTTTGTAGTCCTGGGTGGTACAAATATTATGAAACATTTTACAATTTTATTTTAATATAGTTTGCAAACATGGTGGATTCATACAATTTACACCGGAAGGTCAGGCTATCTAGAGCTCAAAAGCAAACTGATTTCTGTACTCCAGGTAGCCCGGCCTCCTGGTGTAAATGGTATGAATTCTCCATGTGCTTAAACTATCTATTGTTTAAGATATTAATGGCAGGGGTGGAAAAATTCTAGTCATTATAAAACCTGAAGATTGCAGGGAAAGCAATATTTTTTTTTATTCGCAAACTACGTAAGTTAATGTGTGAAAACGTTGAAAGATAAGGGAACGAGATTATATTGCATCCCAAACAATGATATTTCAACTGGAAAATAATCACTGGGTTAATGGTTGATTAACATTGCAATTTCGGAGCGATAGGCTTTAATTTTATATGCATGGCCCAGAAAGTTATACATAGTTTACAGGCGTGGAGGATTCATACCATTTGCACAAGGAGTCCTGGCAACTTAGAATGTAAAATAGCAGACGATTTTACACTCTAAGTCGCTTGGTCTCCTTGTGTTAGTGGTAGGAATCCTCCACGCCTGTAAACTATGTATTGATGGAAATTTATTTCCTTTCATTGAAAACTCGTTGGATTTGCCCATGCTGGAATTACAGGTAGAGCTCGGAATTATCTATCCATTATCCACAAATTGGTGAATAACTGATTATTTATAAACAAAGTTGTGGATTATAATACGATTTAACATGTAAGTTCTGTGGATAATTTTCGAGTATGGATAAAGATGAAATAACGTGGATAATGGATTGATAATGCCGAGGTCTAATTACAGGCAATGGCATGGGAAGGGGAAAATTTTATCGTCTTTTGGCCCCAAATAAATCTATACTAAAAAGAAATAAAAAACCCTGATAATTTACTAATTTACTAAATTAAACAGTTTTCAACACTTTTTCACTATCCTGAATTTATAAGAAGAAAAACTTGTTTCACCACTACCCATCCCCCCATCCCCTAAGAAAATACATTGTGCATTTTGATTTTTTAACATATGCCGAAATTAATTTAAAATTGCTGAATTTGAATTTACTTCGTTAAAAATGTCTTTTTGACATTTTGAAAAAAAAACATTTAAGTCTAATTTTGAAATATTTTCTATGATGTAGGGCAATATTTTTAGTTAAAGGGAGAATGGAAGCTTGAAACAAGTTGCATTATTTGATAGAAAAACTCTGTGTTATGAGAAGTCCAAGGGCATTAGTTATTCAAACCACAGAATGAGCTGGTTAAATTGTAGTGAATTTTTGAAGCTGGAAATTTTTGGCTAAAAAGAGCATATTGAGTAAATAACTAAAATGTTTTGAAAGCATGCTAATATAGTGCAACCATGAACACTGGATCTCTAAAGGGACCAGAAAACGTCCGCCTTCCACTGTACAAACCGCAGGGTACAAACCGAGTCCTCTTTAGCAAGACATTATGGGAAAGGTAGGGGAATGTGAATTTGTGTACACTCAAGGCCAAAAAGATTAAACGACCTTGGTCGTTCCGGTTTTTTATTTTTTTTATAAAGCAAACGTGCTATAGAGTGAAATCATCTCCGTTTTCCGGTCCCTTTAGAGATCCAGCGTTCATGGTTTAACGTGTATGCTCGAAAAATCTAATTTTCAAAATAAACTAAATTATTTCGCCAAAAGTTAGAAAAAAATAAATAAACCAAATCTCAATCAACCCACTTTAAAATAATTCTATGATGTTAGAGTGTTTTAGTCCGCTTCAAAATTCAACAATTATTTAACCAAGAACCAGATTAAGGGAGAACTGCTACACCAAGGGTCCAAAATACCCCGATTCTTCAGGCTTGTCATTCCTAATAAAAACAAGTTAAAAAACCCAGTATAGATAGACCTTTTCTATCTAAAAAAAGAGAGTAGGCAACCCTCAGTATCAGGAGATACAAGAGGGTTGATGCATTGTCGTCTCTGCGTACAATCACCATCCAAAACCAGGTGGAAGGCAAAGTTTTACCCCCGTGTCGTTCCCTCTTAGTTGCATTGAAATGGTCTCTAGCATAAATATATTTTAGTGGAAGGGGGGGGGGTCTACTTCAACTGTGGCATGTTCGTTTTAATGAGGCTAATGAATACCCTGGACATGTCTAGAAACTACATTCATTCAGAATGAATCCTAGATGGGTGATAAGTTTCCAGACTGGCAAAGGGATGAGATAATCCGAAAGTTATACGAAAAGCCATGGTTTTCTTCACATGTGATAATCTATGACCATGATTTCAGGTGATCGATTACAAATGTTGTCTTAGAGGTTGTGGATTTTCTACCAATGTTTTTAAAAAATACTACTGCCATTGTTCGTCTCATAAAAACTTGCCTCGCATAAATTTTGATTGTTGTGGAAAGACATTCACGAAGTTTGTCATATTTAAGAGCCACGCATATAGAAATCATAAGCTTGAATTGAAAAAGAGCTTGAGTAGTGTTAGAACATCATCCTCATTTATTCAACATCAAGTTTTAAAATGCCAAATTTCAAATTGTGATTTTGAATGCAATATTTTAAAAACCTTCTTTGCTCATCTAAAGGGCCATATCAATGATGGCTTCACCGTGTCATGCCCGATTGATCTCTGCTAATCAACCAAATTGAAATCAAAATCCTCATTATCAAGCCACATAAGTCGAAAATACAAGACAAGCTTCGAAAGCAAGTCACGACAGATTGTACCGTTGCCAAAATTTAATGAGCTTCCTAATCAAGAAATGGGTTTTGAGAATGAAGATATTAGGGATGACAGTGATCAGGATGATTTTATTAACCCGGAAGCCTTTGAAGATAATCTAGGAATGTTTTATATTGAACTTCAAGCTGACAAATTTCTACCGAGTAGTACAGTTCAGTACATTGCCGAAGAACTTTCAAATTTAAAATATCTTGAAAAATCTCATATAACGCACATAATATTCGCAGATCTCAAGGCTGCCAGAGTAGCTAATGACGTCATAACGCGAGTTATAGATATTTTTTCACAATATGATATTATGGAAATAGCAAACGAAAAATTTAAAACAATTCACCTTCGAGAAAAGTACGTCAAAAATACTTTAAAGTTTGTGGAACCAGTGCCACTTTTCTTTGGGCATGGAAAGGGGAGGAAGAAAATGTTTTACCATTATGTACCAATTAAGGATTCCCTAACAACACTATTATCTAATCCCGATGTATCCAAAATATTAGTTTTTCCAAAGCCTTCTTATATGCCAGAGGTAAATCAAATTCTAGAGGATGTATGTGATGGAGAAGGTTTTGGCCGCGATTATATGCTTATGGAAGACTTTAGAAGTTGCATTCATCTCTTGATATTCCAGGACGCATTCGAAACTGTAAATCCATTGGGATCTGCTAGGTGTATTCACAAGATAGTTGGGGTATATTATACGTTACTTAATATTCCACCAGAGCTCCAATGTACAGTTGACCACATGCAGTTGATTCTATTATGCAGAGAATCCTATTTTAAGGACACCAATAATTGTCTTAAGAAGTTAGTCAGTGACCTGAAAGATCTAGAAACCCGGGGGATAATTATAGGAGGTAAACGATTCAAAGTGTTTGTAACTAGTATAGTAGGTGATAATTTGGGACATCACGAGATAGGCGGTTATCAGAAAAATTTTAGAAGTGGGCATATTTGTCGCTACTGTTTAGTTAAGGCTGAAGATATTAATGGTTGTGGCCCATTTACACAAAGAACCCCAGAAAATTACAAAGAGAGTATCGTTAAACTATCTTCCGAACCGGATATAACGACTTGTAATGGAATAGTTAGAGATTCTGTTTTAAACGAGCTTAGATTTTTCCACGTATGTAAACCGGGATTAGCACCTTGTGTAGCCACGATTCGGATTGGAGCTCACGATTTATTTGAAGGGGTGGTGGCTTACGACTTATACCAATTCTTGAAATATTTTATATCTACTAACAAATGGTTCTCTTGGAAGTATTACAACTGGCAGTTAAGTCAATTTAAATTCGAGGGCAAGGATGTTGGTAATAAGCCATGCTCAGCTATACCTGGTAGTAACAAATTGACTGGAGACGCATCTCAGATTTGGTGTTTTTTATGGCTCTTATCCCTAATTCTAAAAGATAAGATAAGGGACTTTTCAGACCCTGTTTGGGATCTATATCTCCAGCTTAATAAAATTGTAGAGTTCATTATGGCTCCAAAAATTTCCAAGCTTGAAGTAGCATTTTTGATGCTTTTACTAAAGGATTATAAAGCAGGTCTTTTGAAATGTTTTCCGGGTTATAATTTAAAAGCCAAGCACCACTATGTTTTTGAACACTACCCAGATTTAATTCTCCGTTATGGGCCACTTATACGTCTCTGGACACTTCGTTTTGAAAGTAAGCACCATGTTTATAAGAGGTTTGCCCAAAATACCAAAAACGTTTTGAACATAACTAAGACTTTATCGCATAAACATCAAATTCAACAAGCTTATTTTATGGCCGGAACCCCATTTCCACAGTCAATTATCTACAGAAATTCAAGTTTAGTAGAAAGCGTAATTTCGAAAGAGTTGTTGAAAGAAATAGCAGGTTTTAAATTAAATAGAGATAACTTAATATTTTTGAAAGAAGTGAATTATAAGGGCACAATTTACAAAAGAGGATTGTTTGTTGTCACTGAAACGTCAGATGATTATCTGCAATTTGGTTGCATACAATTAGTGATGATAAGTAAATCAGGAAATGATGAAGTGCTATGTTGGGTGACTTTGCATAAATCAAAATATTGTGTTAAACTACACGTCTTTGAACTTTATGAAACAAGACAACTTTTGTTGATAAATGTGAATGATTTGGGCGATTTCTATCCCCTGCCAAGTTACACCATCCTTGGAAAAAAATTAGTAGCACTCAAACACAGTGTTCACCATTCCTAATGGGAATGCTGAAAATCACTTTGGGTAAGGCTCTTTTTTTTTCCAGAAATTAACAGAAAATTTATTGTGTTTTTGAAGTTTCCAATTGAATTTTAAATATGAATGATAAATTATTTTAGATGGAGGAAGGAGCCCAAGAGGTTTTTGAGAAAGGACTCAAATCTAGCATCGAGACTGTGTTGCCTACACTTCCATCTACCGCTATAGAGGAAGTGGTAACTCTGTTAATTAAGGCTGGAGTCGAAAAAGAAGAGGACTTGCAATACGTGACTGAAGATGATTTGAAAGACTCCGTCTTAAAAGCGATACATATCCGAAAACTGATTATTTATGCAAAAGGACTTGCGTCAATTCCCATTGCAAAGAATACGATCTCATCTCGCAACGATAATGCACCCAACGGTATTCCTTCCAGCCTTATATCTACGAATTATTCGAGCTCTTTTGAAGACGAATTTGGACCAAGCAGAGCATCTTGTAGCAAAGAATCTCCTGGCGAGGTACAAAAGATATTTCTAAAGCCTATAGTTTTCAGATTTTACGTTATATAGTTTAGGGCAAAAATATATTTATGAGAAACTTATATACGTGTTTACTTAACGGGGTGCAAGGCCTTGCCTTTTCGTCATTAAATGTCGTCCTTGTCTGTCTACATAAAGTTCATTTCACTCAAGGACGAGATAGAATTTTTGAAATACCAGCCACCTGTACAGGCCATGTCTTATGATTTTTAATTGAACTGCACCATAAGTTTATAACTTATAAGTTTATAACTTATGTTCCATAAGTATGACACTGCTTCTACTTCGTAATGCTAGAGACTTGCTAAGAGCTAGTGCCAGAACGACAAGCGAGAATTGACTACACGCAATTTTGCAGTCCATCTTCCTATTTAGTCTGCACTAAGCCTTTGACAGCGCCTCAACAGACGTCGTTCAACGAGAATCTATGACGTTCCATCGACGCCATTTCATGACAAGCTCTCGCTAACCAGTGAAAAACTTATGGAACATATGCCTACACTAAAATCATCTTTGGCAGTGTTTAAATAAAATACCCCTTTTTTATTTATTTGGTAGTCGAAAGGGGGTAAGGATTCTAGTAAGAGTTATTGTTGAATTCATAGGCAAGCAAATATCCCTCAAATATTCACTGCATAATTTTATAGTAATGACATTCTTGTTTAATATTTTATATTAAAGGGAACTTTTACTATGAGAGGCAGCAAACGTGACTAACTTGTATAGATTAGTAGTGGAAATTAATTGTTCAGTTCAAACACACCATATCCCTGTACTATTATTAGATATTTTTATGTGCATCAGCTAAATTTTAAACTTTTTTGGGTGGTAGACAAGTACGGAAATGAAAATTGGGCAGTAACCTACAAGATCAAACTCGACATTTTCACGAAGCAAGTGCAAAAAGACCTGCTGTCAAATAATGCATTAAGCTGCAAAAGTCGGGCCATTGTGATTAGAACACTAGTAGATGACGCGGTTAAAAAATGTATACGGCCTACATACAGTAGTATGAGGAAGTTATCGAAACATCGGTTCACGCGAATGCGTTTTTTAGCCATATCGTAGTATACGATAGGCTCTTAGTTTGACCCGAGCCGTCGTAGTAGTAGTAGTAGTAGTAGTGGCCGGGGTTGTCGCTTCGTTATCGTCAGATTTTAGCTTAAAAGGAACTTTATATTACCACAACCCACCCATAGGGGTAACTGGGCTCGGTTAGAGATTTAATTTTAATTAAAATGTTTTCAAGTCAGACCCGGGAATCGAACCCGGGTCGCTGGCGTAGAAGACAAACATTCTACCACTCAACCATAGAGACTTGATAGAAACTATGTGGGGTGGGGTACCTCTTAATCTAAGGGGTCGGATACTTTTGAATTTTTATCTGTGGGGTCGGATACTTATGAATTTGTATGTTTGGGGTTTTTATATTCATTTTCTTTTTATGTATGTGCTAATTAAATAGATAACGATTTTCGCCGTTTCCTACCGCGCTCCTCATGTGTTTCGTTCTCGGTCGGTAGCTATCGTCATCTATGTTATGTTTGACTGGAACGTTTTGGCGGTGAATTCAAATGTGGGTTTAGATAGAGCTAACATAGTGTTAAATGAGCGTTATGCGTTTGATCATTTTAGCATTGCTAAAGGTAATTCGAGGGGATAATCACTAAAATGCGTAATCACTATAACTAAACTTTCTCTTTCAAAAGTTTCTGGGCATAAGTCCTTGTTAGAAATTTATAAGATGCGATAAGTGTGCATCGGCATAAGTCTATGTTGTAAACTCATCGAGGGGATTATCACTAAAAACTATCTGTTCTTCGATTCGCCGGAATATTAGAATTACAGCATAAGTAAATTTATACGGTTATAATTTAATCACTGTTTAGAGTAGGGAATCGAGGGGCTATTCACTCTGGTTTTATGCACGGTAAATCATTTAAGCATTGAAAAAGATAGCGCTATTCACTCATTAGGGTAAGGTATAGAGGGGTTATCCACTCATTAGGGTAGGGTATAGAGGGGCTATTCACTCGTACGATATGGCTACTATTACGAGCCCTTGGGCCGTCTTGTTATCTATTAATATAATGGAAACGAGTCGTATATATATCCCAAAATTTGAAAAAAGCTGACAAGAGGGGTGCCCTTCACTTTAAACGTCAATATTAGCAAAGTTTCGAAAGATAATAGGACAACTTTATTTTAAACGATTTAACTATTTTTAAAGTTATTTACTGGCGATTTTGAAAATTGTATCGGGCCGGGCCGGGTCGGGCTTTTAAAATTTTGGAAATTAACGGGCCGGGTCGGGCTTTTAAAATTTTGGAAATTAACGGGCCGGGTCGGGCTTTTAAAATTTTGGAAATTAACGGGCCGGGTCGGGCTTTTAAAATTTTGGAAGTTAACGGGCCGGGCCGGGCCGGGCCAAACTTGATTCTCATTTAATCCAAAGTTCAAATGAAAGATTATTTAAATGAGTATAAGCTTCTAAGAACAAATGTAAAGAACAATTATCAAAAGAAATGAATAATACACGAGGCTAAAGCAAATATGAATTCAAATCATTGATTTTATGTAAAAAAATATAAAAATTACAACTGAACTAGAGGGCCTGTTCAATTCATTCAATGTGTCGGGCCGGGCTTGGTTAATGCATTTAACGGGCCGGGCCGGACCGGGCCGAAAAACCAACTATGGACTCGGACTCGGGCCGGGTTTCGGGCTTATTCAAAATTCTAAAACCAGGCCGGGCTTGGGTCGGGCCTGAAAAACTCGGCCCGTGCAGGTCTCTGCTGTGTTTGAGGACTTTAACCCTTTGTTTGACATGAAATATGATTCGTCTATTCCAATAGTTGTGGTTGGAGATTTCAATATTAACTTTTTAAAGAGCCAAACGGCACTGAGAATGTTCTTTGATTCATCTGGAATATCTCTTTTGCCGGGTCTAGAACAAAAGTATTCGACTGACTATCATTGTCAATTGGATTTGGCGTTTGGTAACCATTTTTTTCGAGACCGATACGAAGCATGTTATAGAGTCTTATTATTCTTACCACAAGGGTATTTGCATTTTTAAAAGAACATAGTTTGAAATGGAAAAATTTATTTAAAGCAAGGTGGAGCTCCAGTGCGCCCCTTATTGACGACCTTTATATAGAGCTATATCAGTTGAAGGGGGGAAACGTCACAGTTAGGCCTGCCAATAAACGGAGCCGGTTTTCACCCTCCCTCCGTGCGGGCCGCTGAAGAAGTCTATGCTAAATTTCCCGTACAATATGGCGCCTAGGCAGGGACTAGCGAAACCCCGCCTCAAAAATCAAAATCTCTCCTCCCCCCCCCCCACGAATTGAAATAACTCTAGTGTACATTGGGTTTAGCTTGTTAGGGTAAGTTTCAGATCCTCCCTAATGCATTAAGTCTCATTGTTACCTACCTACGGCAAGGTAAAATGCTTATTTATATACAAGGTTAGGCATCATGGTAGGGGCGCCAATGGAGCCACCTGTTGCTTTAAGGGTCTAAACTACGAGAAATAGGCTTGGGACCCTTGGCTAAGAAACCCACATATGGCTTGGGACCCTTGGCTAAGAAACCCACATATGGCTTGGGATCCTGTACTAAGAAACCTACTCTAGGCTTGGGATCCTGTACTAAGAAACCTACTCTAGGCTTGGGATCCTGTACTAAGAAACCTACTTTAGGCTTGGGATCCTTGACTAAGAGACCCACTTAAGGCTTGGGATCCTGTACTAAGAAACCCACTTAAGGCTTGGGATCCTTGACTAAGAGACCCACTTAAGGCTTGGGATCCTTGACTAAGAGACCCACTTAAGGCTTGGGATCCTTGACTAAGAGACCCACTTAAGGCTTGGGATCCTTGACTAAGAGACCCACTTAAGGCTTGGGATCCTTGACTAAGAGACCCACTTAAGGCTTGGGATCCTTGACTAAGAGACCCACTTAAGGCTTGGGATCCTTGACTAAGAGACCCACTTAAGGCTTGGGATCCTTGACTAAGAGACCCACTTAAGGCTTGGGATCCTTGACTAAGAGACCCACTTAAGGCTTGGGATCCTTGACTAAGAGACTCACACAAGGCTTGGGATCCTTGACTAAGAGACCCACACAAGGCTTGGGATCTTTGACTAAAGAACCCACATCTGACTTCAAGATTTGAAATAAAAATGGTAAGTATCATTATTGGAATTGACGGTCATATAAGTTTGGTATTAATCCATTTAAAAATATGGCATATTTTATGAGTAACCTGGAGGATTGGCGTAGTTCATGAGTAGTCTAGAGAATTTGTGTAGATAATGAATATCCTAGAGGTTATGCATGGTTCATGAAAACCCTAGACTGGATATGCGTAGTTCATGAATACCCTAGATGATTGGAGTGATTCATGAGTAACCCTACAGCATTGGTTTAGTTCATGGGTAACCATGGAGGACAAGGTCAACGAAATTGTAAACAAGGTATGTAATAGTGATAATTTGTTAATGCGGAGAATCGTTGAGGTGATTTATTGTGGTTCTTCAGAAAATACGTCGGCAAATATATCTCAAGGCTTATCCTTAGGCTTAATAAAGGTGAAATGCAACTCTGAAAACGTTAAAATGGTTGCGTCAGATGACTGAGATCTGGAGCGGCAACCGTGGGTTCATGTAAAGGCGAACCACTGAACAAAGTGTAAGTGTTGCACCAAGTTTCATAGGTTTGGTGAAGAATGGAGCAATTTTGTATAGCGTACATTAAAAATGTTTTAGGTATGGCGAAGCGGAAATGGCTGAATAATCGGCGACAATTCAATAGTCCTAGTCGAAAATCCTCTTTTTTCGGCAAAACGCCGCCGAGGTGATTTTGAAAACGTTCCTGGCGGCGTTATCTGCCGTTGGTAACACTGCAGCGTCCTAAAACTTGTCCAACGCTCAAAGCGGAAGTTGGACTTCGCCGCAAGTTATAGACTAGAACGTTTCTAGCACCTTCAATGTTATGGGAGCGGCAAGTAGAGAAATACAAGGGCGGGCTGCATAGCGGTCTAGCAGTGGAAATACAGAAAGAAGAAAAACTTAACGCCAAGAGGGAGTGTTTTCTTATTTTGTGGAACTGGAGTCGTCTTGGTCTTTGTTATCTGAAACGTACAGCGCCAATACACTTATGTAACAGTTTCGAAAAAACGAAACTTTATGAACTACGCCTCATCTACTAGGTTATTGCTTTCTTTCGGACGCTATCCACCAAACATACATCCTTAAACAGTCTGAAGACGTTTTTACCTCTCCGAGTGACGTATGTCACGGAGAGGTTCTAATTTCCACGTGTCTGTGTGTCTGTCTGTCCGTTGTTACACCCACGAGACCGCGTTCGCAGTTTGCAAATCGGAGCAAACGTGTATTCAATTTCCAGACCGCATTTACAGTCCCGGAAATTGTATTCGACTTACAGGCTATTACTCCATTGCCTGTTTAACAACGCTGTTCATTTGTCCACCCCACATGGACACTAGTCTGAACTTATTGGCTTCTAAACACCACCATCTTCTAGTCTTTCGCCCATTCCACATGGACACCAGTCTGTACTTACTGGCTTCTAAACACCACCACCTTCTCGTCTTTGTCCATTCCACATGGACACCAGTCTGTACTTACTGGCTTCTAAACACCACCATCTTCTATTCTTTGTCCATCCCACATGGACACCAGTCTGTACTTACTGGCTTCTAAACACCACCATCTTCTATTCTTTGTCCATAACACATGGACACCAGTCTGCACACCTGGCTTCTAACACCACCATCATCCTTAAGGTTAAGACATACGCGGCGATCGGCTAGGGTTACGAGAAACGTCTAGCCTTCCATTGACGGGGTCTTCCGCCAAGGTTCACGCAATTGCGATGTTCTTATCCATGGCTGCGATTCGAAACCCTTATATACTACCTATTTGAGTAAGGCGACGCAACGGGCGTATGCTTCATTTCAAACGCCAATATTAGTCAGGTCTCTCAAGAATGTTTAATTGTTCTTTATCAAAACGATGTAACGCTCAATAAGGCAAACAACTGACGAAGAAAATATTTAATATTAATTATATTTATTTTAATATTTAAGATAATCTTGTTTTTCAACTCAAAATTAATACGGAAAGAGTTAAAAAGCAGCTTATGTTTTTGTCTGTGTGTGTCCGTCCATTGTTACACTAGTGCGTCGCGTTAGCAGTTAGCCTTGTTTTGATGTGTAAAGAAATCGTACAGAACCTTAATATTCCCTTTATCCATAATATAAAGTGAATATGTGGAAGTATTTTTCGTAACTATGATGCATTTAGTACTTTTGTAGCTTTAAAGCTCTGTTTCATTTTGATATTCCAAAGATTTTTTTTAAATATTGTTATTTGAAATGGCAGTTTATATATTACTTAAGCTATACTACATCTGTATATAGAATAATCCTTGGTTTAGTGATTTCATGAAGAAAACTAAGACCTAGAATCCGGCGGGTATAACAAGCACGCATTATCCGCAATAGGATTAGTGAAACAAAGAGCAAATAATTGAGGCCTGAGGTGAAGTAAACTTTTGGCTTTGATTTTCGTATCTGAAATGAAGACACATTAAAGGTTCAGAGTGAGCCGAAAGTTAAATACACTCTTAAATAATCAGGTTAAGATTTTAAAATAGAAGAAACGATGGTGGCAATTAGATTAGTAAAAAGGCTTACGGTAAACGGGTAGTAGGTACAGACTTATTATTCCATTTTTGGTGCGCATTGACTATTAGTGCGTCTAGCTACAATTTAGCTTTGGTGTTATTTAACGTTAACATTCATGTTGGCAAACTAAGAATATTGTTGAGGTGAGACGAAACGATAGTGTTTACACTGCAAACCAGTTGTGAATGTAGCTATCAGAATATACGGTAAACAGCTGAAGCGTAGACTTCATTTCCTGTTCTTTTCCCCAATGACTGATTCCCATGTGTCCAAGATTTGGATGTAAAATGTCGTCTGCTTTACTGTACATTCGCTGTGTTTGGAATACTGCTTCAATATTTCGTAAATTTTTACTTCAAAAAAGTGAAATAATTCCATATCTAGGTAAATAAGTTAGTAGTAGACCTCTTGACTCGGAGAGGTAATATTTTGGTTTTCCCAACTTGTTAATATTAATAGTCCTAATTTGATTGTGGTTTTTGCCCAAATGGGTTTTCCCAGAGCCTTTTTTTCCCACATGCGCTGTGGGTTTTTTTGGTTCGAATTAGCTTGTATTATGACATGAATATTTGACATCCATTGCATCGTTCGATAATGCTATTAATAAATTTATTCGTGTATAGCTCAAACGTCAGAATGGAAAGTCAATAATTTAAAAATAAGTGTTTTAATATTAATAATTCAACTGTGATTATGGATTTTTCCCAAATGGGTTTTCCCAGAACCTTTTTTCCCATATGCGCTGTGGGTTTTTATGGTTCGAATTTGCTTAATGTTAAATTATACCGAAGGTTCCAATATATCATGTTAAATAACTATTCAAAGTTGTATATAGATAGAAACGTTGAAGTATTATAAATACTGTTCTGTTAATGGTTTTTCAAGAACCTTTTGTTCCCATATGTATTGTGGGTTTTATGGTTTTAATTAGGTTATATTTAACTTTTACTGTACAGTTTAATGTATTATGTTATTTATTGCTTTGTATATATTGAAGTATTGTAGAAGAGTTATAAATACTGTCTTCTGAGCCTAATGTAATATTATAAATACCGTCTACTGAGCCTAATGTACTTTATGAATGTTATGGTCTTGAATTAAATGAAAAGTAAATAAAGTGAATGTTAAAATATATGACATCGTCCCTATATTATGTAAGATGAACCTCGTTCAGCCGTCGAAGGTAATTTAAGACAAGTAATGATGATAATATACATGTATGAAGTCGATAAGTTTTATAATATAGGGGGGTAGAGTTTCCACAGCAAGTGAGAGATATTGAAAAGGCTTGAACAATTGACTATTTTAAAAATCAATTCCTGCACTTGCAAATAATTAAAAAAGCGATAGATGCATATATTTAGGTTGTTTAAGGGGTAGTGATAGTCATCTCCACTCGGAGAGGTAATATTTTGGTTTTCCCAACTTGTTTAATTCTTAAGTGTAAAATCGTTATTCATTTTTAAATTTTTTAGAAGGGCACAAAAAATGATTAGATTAATTAATCTTTTTAGTTTTCGTCTACAATGGGGTTAAAAATATGCGATTGTTGTATTGGTGTTTGATTTCGTCACTATCAAGATGGATTGGGTTAGAAACTCGAAAGATCGACTAGTTCCGGTTATTGGTGGGCAAACGATGATGTTGAAGAACACCGCTAATCGTAGAAAATACAGGCTTTGCCCTTTTAGGGAGTGCAAGGTTACGACAGGTAAGGATGATCAGACTATTCTTTATGTGAAAAACCAGCATAACCATGGAGTTAATCATTTGGAAGTTGTGAAAAAACGGGTCCTACAGACGTTGAACAAAAAGAAGTCGCAGACAACCCCATGCAAGAACGAACAATGATTGTGAAGGCACACATAACTAGTGCGACAAAAAGTTGAAGTTCCCTCATCCCAACATCTATGAACTCATACAGTTTATGAAAAGAGAAGAGGTCCATCAAGAAATAAATATTTGGGTTAAAAATCATTGGGAGAAATAATTTTGGGTAAACTGGGATTGGGAAAAGTAGCGTTTGGGAGAACTATTTTAGGGAAAATGGGACTAAATCGTTAAATTATCACAAGGAAAGTGCGCAAGGGGTGATTTTATATTGCTCGTTATGCCTTGCACCATAATCTGTAGGATATGTGTTGCAATCGGTGCTTTTTTGGAACAAGTTAAAATTATACTTTCTTCAACAACAGAGTTTCCATAATCATTAGTGATGCCAAGAATATTCGGTTACTATTCGGTATTAGACCTATTCGGCCATTTTTTTCGTATTCGGTATTCGGCCGAATATTTCGTAATATTCGGCCGAATACCGAATCTCCAATCATGAAGGAAAAAACTGGAAAAATTACTCAAAAATTATTTATTTCAATAACAGTTTTTACCTTAATATTTATAATCTACCAGTGGTAAGTTGTGATGAATAAAAAAAAGCATATAATGACACGATCTACTCGCAAATGAACCAAAAACCTAAAGACGCTATAGAAGGGTCCTATAGTGTTAAAGAGAGCGCGTTGAAAAATCGTAACTTCCCCCTTTTCATTCCCTCTTTCCCGAGTTTATCACCAACGTTGAAAGCTTCCGCGCAGGCGCGCTGTAGCAGAGGCGGTAGAGAGCGGATCTAAACCATGGAAAAACTACGCGAGTTCTTCCATGTCTAAACAGTGTATCCCTCTCTCTGCTTGCGCGCCAATATTGCGCGGAGCAGTAATCGCGTTACAGCTAGTGTCGAGAGGAGAGGAGAGTTTTCCCACGTGACCCTACATTTCGCGTAGCCGTCTGCCTATCCACCTCACCATTCCATACCTTCTTCTTTCATGATGAGACCCGTCCCATTGCGGTCCGTGCGGGGGATGTACCTATTTCGCGGAACGGGTTACGGCTCATAATCGGTTTCGCGCGAGTTGCACATATCTCACGCCCGAATATTCGGGGCTTCGGCCGAGAGCATGGCCGAATATTCGGTATTCGGCAAAATCAATATTCGCGACATCACTAATAATCATTGAATTGCAGAAATCCGACTAGTTCACCAGTGCTCTTTTTGTACACGTCCTCTTTAATTTTTATTTCATCAACCAACAAATTAATATATATATCGCCATATATATTAATATATATGGCGATGTTCGCAAGTATCAAAGGTTTTCTTTATTTCCAAAAAAGCTTCATTGGTAAAACCTGATTTGGCTCCGAAATGAAATGCATAGTTATAAAGTGTTCTTCTAGATGGTAATTCGAAGCAAACACTTCTTTCCATAGCTTTCTAAGCACTCGGCGATTTATTTTGAATATAAAGGCACCACTGTATCATTTTGGGATACCAACGGCGACCTCTCTTACTTCGGCTCTTTAACGCTTTTATATGCTCTTCAATAAACAAGCTCTTGTCCGAGTCATCTGGAAAATCGTTTTTATGTATTTCTAAAGTTGTAAGTAATTGGTTACTATCTATGCTATTTAGTTTTTGTCCATGTTCTTTTATTTCTCGCTGTAGCAGCTTTATCTTTAAAACGTTGCTCCGTAAATATGCAACATGTGTACTTTGTTTCTTAACTAGCTTAACCAAGTTGACTTTGGAGGTTTTAGAAAATGGGCGAGAGCGGAAATTGCTGCTTCTTCCCAGCTTAACTTTGTTTTTAACAGCTTTCTTTCGATTCAATATTTTTTTCAAGGCAGCTTTCAAATTTTTACAATTTTTACATGTTGTCAGATATGTTAAATAATTCCATTTGTTTGAATGCAACGCATTATCGTGCCATGGAAAATAACTTTTTTCTTGTTTACCACATTCAAACTCTTCCTTAAGATTCGGTTCTGTTACACCTTGGCAAATTTGGCATTCATCTAAAGAGGTCAAAGCGTTTCTTATTACAACTGCAGGGTCAGTATTGACATTTTCAATGTATTTAAAATGTTCTCCAAAAGTAACAACAGCCATGTGATCTTGAGGAAGATTCTTGTTCAGTACTTTTATAATAATACCTTCTTTACTAGTTTTGTCTCGATTTAGAATGACTGCAACATCTATTAAAATACTGTTGTAGATGTTGGAATACTTTAAGAATTTAACTTCTCTATTCTCCTCCTGATAAGAGACGGCCCAATCCTTTGGGATATACTTGGAAAATTCAGATGCAAAGGCAATGAAAATACTGTTATCGGCTTGAAGTTTGGGAAGGGCGCAGTAGATCCTTCGCTTTCAAATTCTTTAACTACTGAAGTTTGGGATAGTTCGGTAAGAGGCATATCCAATGATTCAGACGCAGAGGTTTCCAATGTGATCGAATTTAGTGCTTCTTCAACTAGAGAATATTCTCGTAATTCAGATTTAATATTTTTTACCATAATGTTTGATTTTGGAGTTCAAGCTATTAGCACTTCTGCATTCAAAGAGAATGAAGGTTCATCCAGAAAGGAAGTAGCCGCTTCAGATTCTTTAATAGTAGAAGTTTCCAATAATAACGAAGCCGAGCTTGAAAACGTTTGGCACCCCATTTCGTTTTCATATTGCTACATTTTAATTTCGAAAGATTAATTAGGCAGTAAAGTAAGCATGAAACAAGGAAATAAAGTTTACTAAACCTGACATGACTATTACTAGGTTTCAAGTAAGACAAGCGCAGTTCCGTGGCATCCAACATTATTTCACTTGCATTAGGCATTGTTGATTTATTATGAAGTTGATCATAATATTCATATTGCTTATTGAAAATCTAATTGCAAATTTATGAATGGTTTAAGTAGGACCCTTGGCTAATCCCGGTACCAAAAATATTGCGTACAACACAGTATGCCAACCGATTAACCTGGCCTACCTTGAACATTCACTGATCCTGTGGTCAAGTATGTCTGGAAACTCTTTTGTTGGGCCCTGGCCACCATGGAAATGCAGTGAACAGACAAAAGTATTTGGTCCGATATTCTTTACACCAAAATCGTCAAGTCTACCACATTTCGCAACCCAATCAGTGCATATCGCTAAGTTTCTTTTTGGTTTTGGAAAGGGCACAAATTGTATGTTTTTACAACTTAACTTCCTAGAGTCGCTTTTAGAATTTCCGAACGCGCAAATCTTTATTTTTCCCATTTTAATTACGATAAAATCATTTAACTTTTTAATTAGAGGCTAAACGATGATTATGACGAGACCAAGCGGCCATTTTACTTGTTTACATTGTACCGTCTTTCTACAAGACCTTGTCGTCAGCTAGCTTTTTTTTCTTTATTATTTTGGGACACTTTAGCAAGAAAAACTTAACACTGGATCCGCCATGTGGATTCTGGTCCATTATATAGAATGTTCGTCAATAGACCACGCTCATTTGCCATTTCACCGCCTTAAAACTTTTACTTGCTATTTTTCAATTAATTTAACACTTTTCTAATAAAAACTTCACTGGCGGGTCTAATTTTTGTTTAATTAAGTGTCGCAGGTGAAATTCTTTACTTTAGATACCTTTTTAAATTGTATTTCGGTGTTATTTTCGACCAAGGCTTAAGATGCCTAACTTGGGCACTGGATAATTTTTAATTTTAGGATTTTCTTATTCCTACCATATCTTAACTAAAGAGCCTCCAGTGTCGTCCATTTTTTAAACAGAGGCCCGGGATACACAGATTAGGTATAAAACAGTGATGGTGGTTAATATTCTACGACAGGACGATATGTGTTTTGATTAATTTTCGAGTTAGTGATGTTATGTTTTCTTATTACAGTAAATTATGAGTAAATAATGCACTTTACTCGTGAAGCTGACATTCTTTAGTTGTTAAATTTCTACAATGAAAAGTAGCGAAGTTACCCCATTAACGTTACCATTGTTTCAACAATTATCTTTACCGTTGATACAACGATTTACTTTACCGTAGGTACAACGATTTTCTTTACTGTAGTTACGATTATCACTCCCGTAGTTACAACGATTATCTGCGCCTTAGTTATAGCGATTATCTACACCGTAGTTGCAACGATTATCTACACCGTAGTTACAACGATTATCTACGCCGCAGTTAGAACGATTATCTATGCCGTAGTTACAACGATTATCTATACAATTATTACAACGAATAACGTTACCAAAGGTACCACGATTAACCATTTGGGTTGCATCATTCATTCATCTTGCTAAATTACTACTCAAAGCATACGACCACATCATTTGTTGAGCATTGGTTCCTGTTTTTCAAACTTGCGACAATGATCACGTTTTTAATAATAAGGAATATTTGAAAGCAGATACTTCAACTTACCCCAAGTATTTGAAAAAGAAATTCTCGATGTATCCATCTTAAGAGGAGTTAAACAGGGAGATTTATAAGCAATTTTTAGGTTTTCTAATTTTTGCAGATTTTAAACGAATAAAGGTAAGGAATTTGTTTACCCATATCAACTATAATGGGGATTTCAGGCCATGTTAGAAACTACGATTTTCCTCAGAGCGCAGTAGAACGGGTTTTCTTCAACTCAAGTGGTTGCTCCGTTATATAGTCAGTACATAGTCAGTGATACCAAAAGTAATATAAGAAACCTGCCTTCGGGAGGAAAGTATACAAAAGCGAATTTTTCACGATACATCCTCGTACCGCGAATGTCCCCGCGCACTTATACGACCGTAAACAAAGTTTAAAAAATAGGGCCGCGCCGCGTAGAGCGTAGGAATACATTCTCTGATCTCGCGATTGCGTCGGCTGCTTACGTTAAGTCAATTTCACAGACTCATTGTCATTTTAAACTTTTCCAATGAAATAATTCATGCAGCATTTTTAGATTTTGATGATAAGCAATCATTAATAAACAGGCAGTGACTCGATTATAGGATTTTCATAGGTATTTTCGTTTCGAAATAACCGTATGTGAATATTTATTACCAAAATCAGGAATCTTCTATTTCTTTACGACAGACGGCTAAGCAGACTACACTAGTTTGAAGCGCTTTTTCCTCTTTCCAACGACCATATCAAAGGACTAAGATCTAAAGTACCTTGTCCATGAGCAATAGTGTCTGAATATGGTATTTGGCGGTTCGAGGATATCTCGCGTGTTTTAACGTTATGCCTATGGCGTCTTGTATACTTCCCTCCCGTAGGGAGGTTTCTTATATTACTTCTGGTGATACTCATGTAAAATACTAGAGGGGGTGGAAGGAACTTCACAACAATGACTTATGACTGAAATACAGCAATGAAATTTTTAACACCCGTTAAAACGTTTCCAATCTCGTTAATAAAATTAGAAAAAGCTACATTTTTATTAAGTCTTTAATGTAAACAACCAAAAGATGTAAAATTATTTGGGAAAACAGCAATCCCAAGAATCTTCAGAATATGCGGACTAATCAAAAGCACGGGAGCCGCAAGATTGTTAACTAAACGAGATAGTTTATTAAGACTAAACGAAATTCTGAATTAACAGCAATATATATACAGATCGTTATCAACAATAGGTTAGCTGATTTTTTAACAGTGTTGGCTAATGGCTATTGAAAAATTAAATATATAACATGCCCTTTTTTCAACTAGTTATTTACAATTAAGGAACATAGTCTTGAATCCATAATGGTAGTTTCCGCACTCGAACTGGGCGGCTATACTTTTGCATTTCAGAGTTGGCGTTGGCAGATGTAAGAGGATCAGGCTCTGTTTTGGTAGTGAGAGCGCACTTAGGAACAGTTGTTGGAATCTCTGATGTTTCAAGAGTTTCACCTTTGGGAACTGTTATTGGACACTGCACTATAATCTTCGATGCTAGAGCGATCCCGAGCGATCCCGACATATGTAATGATGGTTTCTTGTATAGATAGTAACATTGGCCGACTTTATGCCATAATATTATCTTTGTGGACCGCATCGGATTATTTCACCTTGCTGCCATGGTTACTTAGGACGCTGTCGAATCCATACTCTATAGTGCTCTTGAAATTCGTCAAGTGGCTTGGTTCTTAGATCTTCAAAGCGCTTTTGGTTCAATTGCCGGCGTTGGAGTTCTTCAGTTCCTTTACTTACATCAGAGTGTGGCAATAACCTTTCTGGATGGGAAGGCAGAAGGGATCGAAGGCGCCAGCCCATTAGTAACTCCGCAGGAGATGAAAGTTCATGTTTCGGCGTAATACGATAATCAAGGATTACCAAGTGAAGGTCTTTACCATCTTCCACTTCCTTGACTAAACTTTTCTTTAAGGTCCGGACAGCACGTTCTAACTGCCCATTCCAACGAGGATAATATGGAGTTGTCATAGTGTTGGGGGCGTAAATGTAGTAAACAAGAACCCGCTGTGAATAATCATAGATAAAAGAATGCTAATAATGACATACGAAGTGATTTTCTAGACTCTTATACGGAAAGATTTTTGAGTCAGCACTTTGGGAGATACTGACAAAAACTGCATCGATTTATTAGGGTTGCCGTCTGGCGAGAATAAGGGGAACTATTTCTAGGCGGTGAAATATGCGTAAAAAATGTATAAGCCAATCTCCTAAGCTGAAAATTCGTCTGCTATCTAGTCGTCGGCTTACTCAGTCTGTATCGGAACTTCGTAAAATGGGAAGATGGATTTGAAAAAGATTACTGACTATATCGAATTAGAAATAAAAAACGAGTTACACGTCGCTTTTAATGAAATAAGAACCCAGAGTCATAGATTTATTGTTCAATCAGATTATTGGAGTATTTTTATAGAAAGTCTAGGCACTTGTGTCCACGAAGTTATAGATGTATTCGAGTTCCTAAAATTTTGTACAAAATTGAGAGGTGAATTTAATTTCCAATTCGACGAGTACAACAACACAGATTTGCAAGAACTCTTCAACTTTTACTTGTGTAGTGTTTACCGGTATGTTAAACATTTATTGCATATGAAGTGGGGATAAATTAAATCTGATTCTTTTTAAGATTTGTTCATAGCGATAGAGTAGACGAAGAAAACGAAAACATAGACTGTGATATAGAAGATGATTTGATCTGTGATGAGGATAAAACTACAACTTATGTAATAAAAGAGAAAGAAATAAAGGTCAACCCTTCAAATTTCAAGGAAGAAAACCTAAGTGGCATTTTAAGACTTGGAGGAGGAACATTAGGAGAGTTGTGGAGGGTATCCAAGCGGTTGAAAGAATCAACACGCTACACCATGAAAACCAAAATCCTCTATGGGCATGTATACAGATTGTGTTTTAAAGCCTCATTAGATGACGAAGAGAAGGAAGGTATGTTTTTTCCGAAAGAGGTTCTACAAGAGTTTGTCCGGGGAAGTAAACAACACAGTCCGATTGCATGCAAACTCTGATACTTTGAAGCAACATGGGAAAAATATGATTAAGGTAAGAGAAAATATGTGCCTGTAAAGGAAAACTACAAAATTGAAGAAAGGTTTCAGGAAGGAATAAAGAAAATTCCTGGATTGTTGGAACAGTTTTGCGAAGATAGTATTAATCTTTTTTATAAGATCTGGTTGCGAAAAATAACACATGCGAGGATTCAAAAGTTTATCAGTATTAAAAGTGGAAGTATGAGCAAAGGAGGACACAATCTTAGGGACAATTTATACGGACAACTTAAGAAGCTATACGCCAAAACCAAAAATGAAAACAAAGAGTCAAAAAAGACGGACATGATTAGTGAAAAAGAAAACCCCAACTTGATTAGAACAAAAAGAAAATCTACAGTGAAATGAAGTTGATATAATATAAAGTTTTCCTACTATGCCAAATCATTTTAGCCCTGTCGTGGGGCTTTTAAAAATCACACAGAATTACTTCAGTACAGTGAACCGTACACTGATTCCGCTAAATGGCTCTCCCCTCCTGACCCCGTCGAGGAGAACTATACACTATTTCGAGGGACAGTTATCCCATTTTTTTAAACGTTATCTTGATTTTTCCCTCAATTATTCATGCCTGACATAAAAGAAGACATTGAGTAGTTTTAATCTACTAAAATTATTAGTTCCCAATCGTAATATCTTAGTCACACCACCAGATAAGAGAAAGAACCAAAACAAAATTTGTCTGGAACTGAAATAGGAGCAAAACTAAAGCATCCACCACAGTATCGTTTTGTCGTGGTTTTGTGTAGTTTAAAGCATTATTCAACAACACGAAATCTCTCAAAAGTAATTCCTGTTATTATTAATGTCTTCGGGGAATGGAAAGAAAAGTAAATTATTCAAATTATTGAGAGGGAATAAATTTATTACCAGTAAAATAAGTTTAATCAATGGAATAAGGTGATGGAACAGTACTTTCTTAAGTAGTTTTAATAAAAAATATCAATACCTGGGCCTTCAGTCACGTGACTAAAAATCATCTTATCGATACTTTTAAGTCGTGGTTAAATCCAAGACGTTGTGATTAATATTAGGAATGCTCTGTCTGTAATTCATAATGTTTGGATTGTCACTAGATCCTGTATCTGCTCTATGCTTTCCAAAGTATTTTTCCAGATGATCCTGGTTAAAGTGTTCCGTTAGGACAAACTTGGCCTTACTTTTCAGAAGATACTGTGAAGCTTTGATGATTGAATTAACTATGAATAGATTCGAAATATTTTTAGGTATCAAAAATAAAATGAATAACTATTATAAGCAAACCTGTTATTAGGAGTCCTTACCGCGTATCTCTGTTAAAGAGCATTTTGCTTTTGTCAAAGCCTTGGACTTCACTATAAAAAAACCCAGATACATATATTCTAATAAGAATGAGTATTAAGAGGATAGATTGAAAAGATGTCAAATACCTTGCAGCTAAGACGTTTAAACATAGCTAAAACGTAACCATGACTCCATTTACGAGTAGCTTATCAAAGACAAAACATGTCTCCACATAATTCAGGTTACGTTACCGTGAGTGATTATAAGAACTACTAGCTAAATCAAATTGGTCATGGATCGCATCCTATGTATAGGGGTGTTGCAGTGCAAAGAGGCTACGGTTAGGTATGTATATAAGTCTTTTGAGACAACGTACAGAGCGGCTTATAAGCGAGAGGCTGCTGCCTTTAAACTCCACATTAAACAGGCCAAACTAGCGACATGGCGTTCATTTTGTGCATCGTTTTCTGCTGCCAATCCTTTGACCATCCCCAATTTTGCATTGCACCGACTTAAAGGCCCTTTCGACAGTTGAGCTGACCGCCACCATGGACCAGACTCTATCTGTCAACCTTGACACACTGTTTGCGCCCGATAATCCTGCTGACGATCTTTCGTACTAATCCATGGTGCGCGCCGATATAGTTACTCAACCTACCAGTGTTGAAGATCCCGCTTTTACTAACGCTGAAATAGCGGAAGTTATCTCACTCATGCCGCCCAAAAATCCTGCTGGACTCATTGCCATCCCAATAGAAGTTATGATCACGATCAATACTGCTCGTCTGGAGATCCTACATCGCATCTACAATGCTTGCTTGTTGTTGGGATACTTCCCGACTGCCTGAATGTCACCCCACCGTATCCTTACAAATAAGCCTGGCCGTGATCCCACATGTCCTAGGTCGTATCGCCCAATCTGTCTCCTCGAAACACTTGGCAAAATCCTCGACAAACTCCTCACTGAGCGTCTCACCCTCTATCTGGAATCTCACCTGCTCCTCTATCCCCGTCAATTCGGATTCCGACAGGGGAAATCAACGGTTCATTCTTTGTCTCAAGCCGATTCTTTTATCCGAAATAACGAACAAGCTAAGCTTCATACGTCCCTCATCTCTCTAGATATCGAAGGTGCGTTTGATAATCTTGTCCATGTAATTTCTATTTGCTAGTCAGTAGTTTTCTTTCGGACAGAACTGATATCTTCTCGACATCGTATTTCACAATCACTAAATCGATCGCACGAGGCGTCCCGCAGGGCTCCTGTATTGGTCCTATGCTATGAAATGTCGTCTGTGACACTTTGTTCTAAATGCCTTACATCCCTCAAACCGACATACGGGGCTTCGCCGGCGATATTAATTGCATTGTCTGGGGCCCTTCTCGCGGTGCTTGAGAGCGTCCTATAGGCCAGGAAAAAAATCCCCTACAAGTTGGTTTTTCTGTAATACACTACTTCCGCAGGGTCCTGAAAGTGTGGACTGTATTGATTGGTCGAAATTATTAGTATTTATTTAGTACGCTTATCTCTATTCCTGTCATTATATTCACGGTTCGTCTGCTTGAAAACGTTAGGTATGACTAAGGGTTAACAAATTAACAACTTTGAATTTAGCCGACGCGTTAAGTTTATACATAAACCAATCATCAAATTAATGGAGCCGTCTAAAATAAGGTGGTTAACAATTAGAGCGTAAATCGGCCGTGGGCAAACCAAAGTATGTACAAATTAACCATTTTTGACATATTCTATATTTCTATTGTGGAAAACCTTTAAAGCCTCTTAAACCGGAAAATTTGATAACACAAAAACTCCCCAAGGGAAATTGGACGAAACAACTGAAAGATATTTCAAAATGTTTTTCAAGTAGTACCATAACTGACCCTCATGCCAAGAGCAATAAACATAACAAAAAGGGATATACCATGTTCAAGTCAAATAGAGTCAACAATCAAGCTAGTCAATCTCTTGTTTACATCAAAGCTGAGGTAGGAGCATCCTACAAAGTAAATGAAAAGTACATCTGTTACGTGGCTTTAAATAGCAATAGTGGAGGTGTAAGGCAAGGATTTTGTGAATGCCGTTGTGGGCAAAGTGGGGTTTGTTGCCTTGTGGCTGCCGTTCTGTGGTTCATATTAGACTGCACAATGGAAAATAGGGTCTTCGTTCCTGAAGATTTGTCACCCACAGAAAGACCCCAAACATGGGAACATTTCAAATCAATAAATAAAAACCTAAATACATCCCATTTCAGTTCATTAAACTTTAAAAAAAATAACATCGAATACCACCGAAAACCAGTATCTCAGAGGCAAAGAAAGGTTTGTGTTTCTGCTATTCATCTTTTGATGAGAGCACCTCGTCCATGCCAACAGAAGATGTGACCATAAAGACCTTCTCAAACACATTAAAAGACATGGGAATCCGCTTTATGAGGGTCAGAATAATGAAAGAAGAAAATTATAAAGCTGTAGAAGGGCCGGGTATTAATTATGGTGTTGAAAGACAACCAGTAATTCAAACAACAGAACAAGCATTTCCCAGACTGGATTTGCCACGTAACGAAGTAGCATTTAACGTGGGTATTTGTGTCACTCCTCAATCATGCCAAGTGACTTTAGAAGAAGCAAGGAGTATGGAAAAAGCTATCCGTGGTCAATCTCAGTGCCAGCTATGGGAATCTGAACGACTGAAACGTTTAACAGCATCGAATTTTGGGAAAATTGTGAAACGGAGGAAGGAAGTAACATCGCAATTTTTAAAAAGTGTTAAAGGAGGAACTTCTCTATCACACCTAAAATATGTAAAGGAGGGTTTAAGAAACGAACCAAAGGCAGTATTAAAATACTGCGCTTTAAAAGCTAAAGTTCATGTGTATGGAGTGGGTTTTATTATAAATCCTGGATTTCCTATTGTTGGTGCATCTCCTGACCGTCTCATTTTTGATGAAAATGAAGATAAATTTGGACTTTTAGAGATTAAAACCATGTCAAAATCTAAAGAATTGGGCTTAACAATAGAAGATACCTTTACCCATAATTTAAAAACATGTCTTAAGAAAGATAAGACGGGCAAAATTATGTTAAACCGAACACATGACTATTATTACCAAATACAGGGTCAATTAGAAGTTTCAGGGCTTTCTTTCTGTGATTTGTATGTAGATACTGGGAAAGATGGTTATTGTGAAAGAATCTCATTTGACTCTAAACTATTTTTTGAAGTAATGTTACCTAAACTTTACACTTTTTTCTTCAGTCATTTTATTAAGTCCCTAGACTTGTGATATTTTTAAGTACTGGTTTTGAGTGAGTGTAAGTCTTGGGTTCAAAGTCAATGAATACCAAATTTGAATATTTATTTTGTTATACCAAAAGATGTTAACCAATAAAAAGAACGTTCTTATTTATTCTTTCTTTTCCTTGTCACGTCGAGAAGTGGCTAAGAAACTAAATTAACTAAATAACAGGATACTTTCCAAATTTTGTCAAGACTGGCACTCATTGAATTTGGGAAAGTAAATTTCAATATACGAAAGTCTTTCAATTCTTTAATAACACGTTCAACGTGAATTCAAACAGCTACAATTTCTCTGGTACTTTGTTCATCTGCAAGAGATAGCTGAGGCTTTCCTCCAAGGTAAGGCGGTATATTTAGTCCTACTCCTTTTGTCTTCAAGACGTCTGCTACTTGAAATCCACGGTCTGCCATGACAGAGTCATTGGGCTCTTATGAGGCTAGCAAACCTCGTTCAATTGTCAACTCAGAGTCAGACATCCTACCTGGAGCCAAAGTTGAGACAAATGATATGAACCCATTTGGAGTTATTCTAATCAAACCTTTAGCTGTATTACGTCGCTTGTAATTTGAATATGTGTCACTCTGTACAGCATTACTACACGGCGTCTCAATAAAAAATTCCGTGCAGTCGATTATGACTCTTGTACTTGGAAATTTTTCCTTAAATTCAATGGGCATGTAATCGTCTACCACTTTCCTTGATGGCCAAATAGGGATGCGCGTCAGCTTTTTATATAACATATCCAACCATGTCGTAAAATAGTTGTTAAAAGTCGTTTTTGATATCCCAAACCGATGGGCCAAATCTTTAATTGGTAGCCCTACTCGAAACTTGCATAATGTTAAAAATAGCTGGTTTTTAAAATCAAGGGACATTGGGCGGCCTTTGGTTGACTCACTACTGCATGGTCGTTTAACTTTCTTCTCTTATCCAACCCCGTTGTTGTATAATCGTAAGTTTGCCAATTCAGGTTCAATTTGGGCCTAAAGTGTGTTATATTCTTCAGTAGATGCAAAGCCAGTGTAGTACTTGCTTACAATCTTTCGAAATTGTAGTGAAAGAAAAATTGCCTGTGGATTTTTTCTGTGGGTCTTGTTGCAATCGCCTAATCGCAACACGAAGAGAAATATTCTCTTTCTTGGAGTTTTCCAAAAAAGTTTGCAGACGTGAAACTTTTTGCTCTAACTCTTTTATCTGAGACAGCACTGATGTGAGCTGTTCTTTCACTTGACGGGCGTCCACAGGAAGAAAATATACATGATCTGGGAAAAAGCTTTAATGAGCAAACATTCAAGATAAAAAATAATAAATATTAGCATACCAAAGATACTAATCATTAATAGCTCGTCTTTGTTTGAGAGCTTCATTGCACATTCTTCAACAATGGCTTGTAATACCTCCACTTCAGAACCAATATTTTGGATTAAACCTTCTGGGTCATCATCAAGTTTCGTAGCTGCTAGTTGCAAATTTGAAGGGTAATTACGGTTCCCTAGGTAGACTGGTAAAATGTCATCTGTTTGCTTGGTTCCACTTGAATTAAAGTGCACACCACATACGACACTTGTCTTTGGTTGCCAAATATTTATTCTTTGAGGTTTAGCTACAACATCATCATCATCATCATCATCTTCATAACTACTCTGAATTCTTGAAATCCACTCGTTTCTTAAAATGGGATCATTAGGTCAGGGCTGGGCATACACTGAAAAAAATTAGCGTGCTTTCGGCATTCAAAAATGAATTCAACTTTGAACAAGCCACTATTGACGAATTCAGATTTAACCAGAAACACAAAATTTTGAACAAAGAGTGTTTTACGCGTTCAAAAATAACCACTAGCATTCATTTTTGAACAGCTTATATTTTACCACTCAAAAAAGAATCTTTATACCATTCAATTTTGAATAACTGCCTTGCACTTATGAAACGTTCAGACATGGTCGTTTTAGCGTTCTAATAGCATTGCATTAGTATTCAAACTAGAGCGTTTTAGGCGTTCAAATAAGAACATTTTGGCGTTCTAATGTTTTTCGAGAACAAACAAGAGTATATTTGGCTCTAAAATAAGAGCATTGTGGGCGTTCAAACATGACTGTTTTTGGTATTCTATTGAGAGCGTTTTTGCCTTTTTAACGAGAGCGTTATAAGTGTTCACACGGGAGCTTTTTTCTGTTAAGGGAGAAATTCTTGGCAAGTTTTTTAGGGTATATTATATACAATGGTATAAAACCAGGTTTATTTAAATATTATATTTCAACAAATTATTTTTATTATATTTTGATGTTCAAGAACATAATAAATTGCCAATTTTTCTTTACCATTATTAAGTCGATTTTCTAGGCTCGGACTATTGATTTTTTCAGGAACACAAGCACACACAGACATAAATTACGAAATATTATTAGAAAATGGAGGTTAAAGCTATGACAAAAGATTTATTAAGAATGTAGTCTCTGTAGATAATTTACCTGGTTGTGATCATAATGCTGTGACTGGTGAATTAATTTGTACAGTATCTCAGAATAAGGTGGTGCAGCGCTCAAGTTTTGATTTTCGCAATGCTGATATTGTCTCGCTGAATGGACTTATAAGTCATGCTCCTTCCGACATGGTTTTTAACTTAGAAAATGACACTGACGAGGCCTGGGACAATTGGTTATCAATGTTTTCTGCCTGTCTTGATGATAGTATTCCTAAGATTACTTCTCGCCCTAAGCGAAAATCAAATCCTTGGATAACGGGTTCGATAATTCATTTAGCCAATGTCAAAAAAACACTATTTAAAAAACTCAAGTCCAATTTCACCGAGTTTAATAGGGCTAGATTCAGGCGTCTGACAAATAAGATTAAGGAACTATCTCGTACTTCATATGCGAATCATGTTAGGCAACTCTCTAATAATTTACGTTCTGAGCCGAATAATTTTGGAAATTTGTCGCCCTCAAATCGAAACTCACAATTCCAAATTTTATGAAGAACAATGGGGATAGCATTACTGATTGTGCTATTATTGCTACTAAATTCAATGAGTACTTTTGTTCTTGTTTCTATAAATCTGGCCCAATTCCTAACCCAGCTGACATTTTGTATGATCTTCTGCTACCAGTCGATGATGAGCTAAAGTTATTGTTTACTCCATCTTTGGTTATCACCGCTATCAATAACCTGAAATGTAACTCTTCCCCTGGTCCAGATGGTATAACCCCAAAAATGTTACAGCTTTGTCGTGATAGTGTGTCGTATCCTCTGTCTGACTTTTTAAATTACTCGTTGAAGGTAGGCAGACTTCCGGCTGCTTGGAAAAGGGTTAATGTTGTCCCTCTATATAAGGGTTCTTCCTTAGACAGATCTGATTTGGCGTCCTACCGTCCCATATCCTTATCCTCTGTTTTCTGTAAAATTATAGAATCAATTGTATCTGATTTCATTAATTCTAAATGTATTAAGCCTGGCGTGCTCCCTGAAAAGCAGTTTGGTTTTAGAAAGGGCTTCAGTTGCGTAACGCAGTTAGTCCAGGCTTTCCATTCCTCGGCTTCTTTGTTGGACTTACGTGTACCATCTAATGTACATGTCATAATTTTTGACTGGAAAAAAGCTTTTGACTCTGTTCCTCATGATCGCCTCATTTTTAAGCTTTATGGTGTTGGTATTCGCGGTCCTATTCTAGCTTGGGTTGCTGATTTCTTAAGGAATCGTGAACAGAGAGTTGTCTTTCAAGGTGAATTTTACGGTTATCAACCTGTTACCTCTGGCGTACCTCAGGGATCAATATTGGGTCCTTTACTGTTCATTCTGTACGCCCATGATCTTCACCTTGGTAATTCCCCTGATACCAAACTTTGGCAATACGCTTATGATTCCTTTCTCTCTCGAGCTGTGCGCTCTATGTCGGACACTGTGTTACTTCAGAGAGATATAAATATGATCGTTGACTGGGGAATTAGAAATCTTTTGTCTCTAAATGTACCGTAATGTTCGTATATCATTTTAACTAGACGTCGCAATGTATTTAATGTTGATTATTGTGTCTCTAAACAAATCTTGGCTCGGGTCTTTAAATGTAAGATACTTGGGATTTTTATTTCAAGTGATTTAAAATGAGCAGATCATGTCTTATACGTTACCTCTTAAGCCAGGCGCTTGACTGGTATAATTAGTAGAAATTTTGGTCGTTCAAAAGCAGCTGTTATAGCGTTTAAGGCTCTGGTAATTCCTGTTTTGAAATATGGGTCTGTGGTATGGTCTCCTCATTTTCGAAAGGATACTGACAGTGTTGAACGTGTCTTGAGATATTTTACTTCTTATCAATGAACCAGTCATGGTTCAATAATGTGCAAAATTGCAATAGAATACAATATGGTGATCGTTTAAAAACACTGAATTTTTTACCCATGTACGCACTCAGACAGTTTTCTAGTCTCGTCTTTTTATACCGGGTAATCTACGGTCATTATACCTTTCCTTTACTAGATTATGTCATTATTAATGAAAGGCACGAAATTTTGACATTTGCCATTGGTAAAGCTAGATGTGAAGCACTTTTTCATTCATTTTTTCGTGTCGTTAGGGATTGGAATTCTCACCCAATTGACATAAGGTGTAGTAATACGCTAGCCTGTTTTAAATTTAAATTGTATCAATAATTTTTAAATGACGCTAGATTACCGACGACTGGTAATTAAGCTAGATTTCCGACGACTGGTAATTAAGCCAAATTACCGACGACTGGTAATTAAGCCAAATTACCGACGACTGGTAATTAAGCCAAATTACCGACGACTGGTAATTAAGCCAAATTACCGACGACTGGTAATTAAGCCAAATTACCGACGACTGGTAATTAAGCTAGATTACCGACGTCTCGTAATTAAGCTAGATTACCGACGACTGGTAATTAAGCTAAATTACCGACGACTGGTAATTAAGCTTGATTACCGACGACTGGTAATTAAGCTAGATTAACGACGACAGATAATTAAGCCAAATTACCGACGACTGGTAATTAAGCTAGATTACCGAAGACTGGTAATTAAGCTAAAATACCGACGACTGGTAATTAACCTAGATCAGCGACGACTGGTAATTAAGCTAGATTACCGACGACTGGAAATTAAGCTAGATCAGCGACGACTGGTAATTAAGCTAGATTACCGACGACTGGTAATTAAGCTAGATCAGCGACGACTGGTAATTAAGCTAGATTACCGACGACTGGTAATTAAGCTAGATTACCGACGACTGGTAATTAAGCTTGATTACCGACGACTGGTAATTAAGCTAGATTAACGACGACAGATAATTAAGCCAAATTACCGACGACTGGTAATTAAGCTAGATTACCGACGACTGGTAATTAAGCTAAAATACCGACGACTGGTAATTAACCTAGATCAGCGACGACTGGTAATTAAGCTAGATTACCGACGACTGGAAATTAAGCTAGATCAGCGACGACTGGTAATTAAGCTAGATTACCGACGACTGGTAATTAAGCTAGATCAGCGACGACTGGTAATTAAGCTAGATTACCGACGACTGGTAATTAAGCTAGATTACCGACGACTGGTAATTAAGCTAGATTACCGACGACTGGTAATTAAGCTAGATTACCGACGACTGGTAATTAAGCTTGATTACCGAAGACTGGTAATTAAGCTAAAATACCGACGACTGGTAATTAACCTAGATCAGCGACGACTGGTAATTAAGCTAGATTACCGACGACTGGAAATTAAGCTAGATCAGCGACGACTGGTAATTAAGCTTGATTACCGACGACTGGTAATTAAGCTAGATTAACGACGACAGATAATTAAGCCAAATTACCGACGACTGGTAATTAAGCTAGATTACCGACGACTGGTAATTAAGCTTGATTACCGACGACTGGTAATTAAGCTAGATTAACGACGACAGATAATTAAGCCAAATTACCGACGACTGGTAATTAAGCTAGATTACCGACGACTGGTAATTAAGCTAAAATACCGACGACTGGTAATTAAGCTAAAATACCGACGACTGGTAATTAACCTAGATCAGCGACGACTGGTAATTAAGCTAGATTACCGACGACTGGAAATTAAGCTAGATCAGCGACGACTGGTAATTAAGCTAGATTACCGACGACTGGTAATTAAGCTAGATCAGCGACGACTGGTAATTAAGCTAGATTACCGACGACTGGTAATTAAGCTAGATTACCGACGACTGGTAATTAAGCTAGATTACCGACGACTGGTAATTAAGCTAGATTACCGACGACTGGTAATTAAGCTTGATTACCGACGACTGGTAATTAAGCTAGATTACCGACGACTGGTAGTTAAGCTAGAATACCGACGACTGGTAATTAAGCTAGATCAGCGACGACTGGTAATTAAGCTAGAATACCGACGACTGGTAATTAAGCTAGAATACCGACGACTGGTAATTAAGCTAGATCAGCGACGACTGGTAATTAAGCTAGATTACCAACGACTGGAAATTAAGCTAGATCAGCGACGACTGGTAATTAAGCTAGATTACCGACGACTGGTAATTAAGCTTGATTACCGACGACTGGTAATTAAGCTAAATTACCGACGACTGGTAATTAAGCTAGATTACTGACGATTGGAAATTAAGCTAGATCAGCGACGACTGGTAATTAAGCTAGATTACCGACGACTGGTAATTAAGCTAGATTACCGACGACTGGTAATTATGCTAGATTACCGACGACTTGTAATTAAGCTAGATTACCGACGACTGGTAATTAAGCTAGATTACCGACGACTGGTAATTAAGCTGGATTACCGACGACTGGTAATTAAGCTGGATTACCGACGACTGGTAATTAAGCTAGATTACCGACGACTGGTAATTAAGCTAGATTACCGATGACTGGTAATTGAACTTGATAAGTATATGACATGTTTTGGTGCTCAGGTGTACGGAATCTTTTTGTGGTATAACTATGTACAGCTTCCTCTGTATTTGCATGTGAAAATGACGGGAAAGCAATTTGAGTTTGACCGGACGTTCATTGTCAAGTCAAGCAGTCAGGAATGACAGTTTTATAATAGATGGTTGGTTGGTTCAAACGCGTTAACTAATGTATGCACAATGCCCTAATACTTTTACTCTCCTAAGGTTTCTGAATTTGAATTAATATTAAGACTGAAGTAACAGATATTAATAAAAACTGTCATTGTAGACAAAGACGGGAAAGTGTAAAAGAAAAGTGTAGAAAATGAATTGCCAGAAGTAACAGATATTAAAATTTTTACTTTTGAAGACATGATCATAAAACGTCGATTATTTAAAAAAATTCTTATCTTAGTTTTTTTCACAAAAATTAGTCAAAATATTTTGTCATGAAACAAGTGCATCATTTCAGAACCAGTACGCGTGTACATTTTTATACCAAAAATTTACAATGAGTTTTGAGTACTCGGTCAGAAAATGGTTGAACAAAAAACTGTGTGAAAATCGTAGTCGTTATTTTGAAAGTTTTAAAAGGATCAAAATTAACGTGATGTATAGGTCCCAAAATATCTTTTGAACATTAATAACTACATCACAGTCAAACGGCCTTTGTAATTTTCTGCTTGGCAATATTTCCAATTATAAAATATAAAAATTGGAGTATTTGAACTAAAACCTAGTATCAAAAAACTTGAAGATAGCATTTTTTTCTGGAACTACTATATAGAGCAAAAAACCTGTGTAAATAATGTAGAAAAATATATTGAGTTTAATGAAAATTGGCGAAAAAAACTAAGATAAGAATTTTTTAAAACAATCGATGTTTTATGATCATGTCTTCAAAAGTAAAAATTTTAATATCTTATACTTCTGGCAATTCATTTTCTACACTTATCTTTTACACTTTCCCGTCTTTGTCTACAATGACAGTTTTTAATAATTATGACTATTGGTTTTAATAATTTTCTTTGTTTTAATTTAATTTATGTATTTTTTTTCTTTTTTGTATTTGTCTGGGTCAACAAGCTTTGTACTGGGAGTTACTCCTTTTCTTGTTGGCCTCCAATTTATTTATTGGGAAATAAATATTATTATTATTATTATTAAAACATCTAAAAATGGAAGTTCCCCAACTTTTTCTTCCTCTAATGTAAATTTAATAGAATTATCCAGTGAATTAACAAAATCGAGAAGTTTAGTTATTCCCCCTCTAGTATTTTGAAAAACTAAAAAAATATCGTCTACATATCTTAACCATAGTTTGATATGGCGACTGTTTCTATTGGAAGATAGGATCTTGGATTCTAAATATTCCATGTATAAATTGGCTAAAAGTGGAGATAGTGGGTTACCCATAGCCAGTCCCCTAGTTTGGGAGTAGAAATCCCCTTAAAAAGTGAAAAAGGTGCTATCACAGCAAACCTTTGCCAGGTCTAAAATAGAATCAAGACATAAGTCTGTTCGTTTCTTCCATTCAGAAAAGTCTCATACTTAAAACCTCTATTACGCCATCAAAAGGAACATTTGTAAATAAGCTAACTACATCTAAACTAAACATGCGATCAGACTGTCCTAATTTTACCTTTCTAATTTTATCTACGAAATCATATGAATTGACAACGTGTTGGGAGGTATTACCTACGATAGGGGACAAGATATGGACCAGATATCGTGCAAGCCAATACGTTGGGCTATCTCGGGAAGATACAATTGGGCGCAAGGGGCAGTTGACTTTGTATATTTTCGGTAAACCATAAATGCACGGGGTTTTTAAGTTATTTGAGATCAGTCTAAAATATTGCTTACTATCAAGTTCTTTCTTAGAGATACAATCTCTAATCTTATCCCTGACGATTTTATCAACCTTAACTGTAATGTCTCAATTTAGTTTAACATAGTCCCCAGAGTTATTTAACAAGTGAAACATTTTTTCATTATAGTCACTAGCATTTAACACCACTACTCTACCACCTTTGTCCGCACTTAGAATTTTTATAGAACTATCTAGCATAAACCTTTTAAGAACAAATTTTTCACCAGTGGTTAAATTATTTGTAGCAGAGTTATTCTTGGTCGAATTAAAGTTAGTTTTGATGATAAATCTATTTTCTTGTTTTTCCTTATCCGAGAGATTGAGTTGTTTACTTAAAAAACTTTCCGTACTTGCAGCCACGTCCAAAAAAAACATCCTTTTTGAAAGGAACAAAGTCTAAACCCTTACTTAATAAGATTTCGTCCACGCGACTTAACGTTTTATTAGACAGATTACATAGAATTGAATATATTTCTGACACACCGGAAAGGGACAAACAAATTATTGGTAAACAACTAATTAGTCCCGGTTACCCAAAGCCTTTGATTTCTGGAATTTTTAACTCTCACGACTTAAGACCTTAAAATAAGAATAAAAAACAGAACCAACTCTAGTGTTACCTTATGTGAAAAATAAAAGTGAGTTAGCTAATAGGATTTTGAAAAGTAAATTTAATTTTAGAGTAGTGTCAAAAATAGGGAAAAACCAAAACCAGATATTTAAAAATAGCCAAAGAAGTCATGTAACAGCAACATAAAAATTGAGCGTTGTGTAGTATATCAGTTTAATTGTAGTTGTAACAAAAAATACGTAGGGGAAACAAAATTTTCTCAACATAAATATTGTATAAAGACAGGCGATTTAAAAAATGGCATGGCCAATCATATCTTGGATATTAATACAAAAAACTGTATTATTAATTTTGAGGAACCAAAAATTTTATATAAAGAATCCGATCTATTTAAAAGAAAATTTATCGAAGGAGTTTACATTAACGACGGGGGGGGTGTGAGGCTAATAGGAGGCGAAAATCAACCGTCGAAGAAAACAATCCACCAGGGTGGCCAGAACTCTGCACTGGGTGCAGGAGATATGGGCCGAGATAGGACTCCGGTACCTGCGGGTGCTGGGAGTAACGTCCCGGGTACGAACTCTACGCCTGGTGCAAGAGAAGCTACCACCTTTACTGGAAGGAGATCTAGGACTGAGGACCCTGATCCCTCGCCTAGCTCACAAGCGGCGGCGCCAAAGAAGACTAAGTCGTACTGCCACGTCGCCAAAGAAGACTAAGTCTTACTGCCACGTCGCCAAAGAAGACTAATTCTATTGCGACGTCGTCAGCACTGTCAAGATGGCCATCGTTAAAGATCACAATCCGAATTATGCTGTCACATTTTTACCAGTTTTCGCCACTACTTGATTTGAATAAACAAGGAGAGAAAACTGGCTACATGATTAAATTCTACAAACACTCGGCACTATCAAGTAACTAAGCGTGACTTCATTGGACTTCTTTTTATGTTTTTCGAAATATCCGCAATCATTGAAATATTTCTCAGCGTTACTCTTATCCCGAATGCGGATGAATTTTTGGGGCTAGAATAGGCTACTAGGAATGCTCGAAAGAAATGTATAATTCCAAATAAATTCTGAGCCTAGAATTCTTTCTCGATACTAATAATATGTTAACATGGCTTTATCTTCTTTGTAATGAAATTTAAAAGTTTTGCTGTAAGGGTGGTATTGCACGTTATGTCATTTTAATATTAAATTTTCATGAAAATAATTAGCTGTAAAAGTTCATTTTCATAGAAGCTAGAAAATACGAAAATTTTAATTTATTTTGGAACTTCAGGTTCTCGCTTTTTTTACGATTACATTTTCTTATTTTTTATTTCTACGATTACATTCCGCTGCCCTGACTCTCAAAAAGTCTTTAAGACCAGGACTTATCATGCTCTAGTATGAAGGTTTCCAACTTCCTCACCTAGTGAAGAAATAAAGGAAACATGGAACAATGATGTAATTAAGCGAGAGAGAGAGAAAAAACACACCTGTACGGTGCTTTTTTCCCATCTTATTTTTCTAAGGAGCCGGTCCATATTGGGGTGGTGTGACACAGAGACATCGATGGATGAAATCTCTGGTCTAATCGGATGACGAAGCCGATATGGATGGAACGCACCAAAACCTTAAACAAATGAATAAAAACGTCGTCGTGATATTTAATTTTTAATATAAAAATGAATCAAATCAATCTCGGAAGGTGAATGTTGGGAGGTCAATTCTCCCGTGTATTGGCCCCAGGATGGCCGTGTATCTTAATATTGCTATTACTTCCTCGCCAACGGCAAGAAGACTCGAGGACATTTTCTATACTAAAATGCGGCTTTATCCCGAAAATCTTATTCGGGAATGATGGTTCTTGAAGGATGGGCCGATACTATTATACTCTATCACTGGAACTAATAAATTAGTATAGTGTAGTACATATACAATCTGAAAGAATTGAAACTCACCTACGACAATACCTATAATCCTTATTGAGGTATTTTAGTTACGATGGAAAGCGGTAACATTTTTATCGCTAGTTAATCCCACCTCGAACTAGTTTCGTACGTGGTCAAATAAGTCATTTAAAAATACCATAAACTCATAATCGGTGCTTTCTACGATAGATCAGGTAGGACTTATTTTCATAAAAAATCTGATATACATTAAAAACCGAAGAAATAACTATCCATTATTAATTCACCCGCAACGATTAATCTGAAAACACGCCCTCGCATCACGTTTTGACGTTTATTAAAATGAAAAAGTTCTTTTCAACAATATACCCGTAATATATTATATTGAACGTGAAAATAGAATAAACTATTTCTCATACGATGTCGTAAGATTTCAGCAGCTTATTTCCACCATAAATTCGAAGTTGGGTCCGATTTAAAAAAAAAGGTTTCATCGTACTCGAGCTAAGAAAAAAGAGTCTAGGAAATCGGAACTAAAATCACATAAGAGGAGAGGTTGAGGTTAGAAGCTTTCATTCTTCTTTAATAGTGTTAATGATTAGCTTCCTATTACAGCCCGGATGTTTGCAACATGGACTCTTCCGATCCTTCGTTACACGACAACAAACGTGGGTTTGATCTATTGTTTAAAGCGCCATTAGGATCGACTTATAGAAAGAAAGATGGAACTCTAGTCGAATATGTTACATTTTCAAGACAAAAGAACAATGGAAATAGGTTTTTAAATATTCGTTCATTCCGATATTCAACCGAGATTAAAAGATGGTTACCAACGCAAGACGGTGTCGTACTAGCCGATACACACATCGCGAAATTGAATGATTTGAAAAATAATATCCGACTTTCAAATTCGTTTAGAGGTCATGATCATTTGCTTTTATCACCCGCCCAGTTAATTTACCCTTTGTCGGAACACAATACCGATAGGGTGTGGATACCTATTTTAAACACGGGAGTAGAACATAACACGTCAGAAACAAATTTGTGTTCTATTACTGGGAAGAATGGAATTATCTAAAATATCTAATTCCAACAATAAATTTTATATTTTCACCTTCTAAATTGAGGGAGGATTTTGAAGCGCAACAAACATTAGCTTATCTTCTTACGAGAGAAATAAATAAAATAGCAGAGAGTTCGTGTGTTGGTTGCCAAAACTCTTACGAAAACCAACTGGGGCACCTCTGTATGACCTTAGATTGGAGTGATAGAGTTTCCTCGTTCTTCGATCAAGCCGTTCAAAATTTACTGATGAATGAGCTATTACATTATATAATCTTTTATCAAACCGTTTTAAACCGCGTCCCCGAGAACTCTCAAGAAACTACCAACGTAGTTAATAGTTTGTTAAATTTAGAAGACTTTAAAACCGATCTTACGAATCAAAAAAATAAACACGATACAATTACTTCCCGTTTCTCCACCAGTTATGAAACTGAAATTAAATATTTAATTTCATTTTATATTTTTAACAAGTTGGGAAAACCAAAATATTACCTCTCCGAGTCAAGAGGTCTACTACTACAAACTTATTTACCTAGATATGGAATTATTTCTCTTTTTTGAAGTAAAATTTACGAAACACTGAAGCAGTATTCCAAGCATAGCGAATATACAGTAAAGCAGACGACATTTTACATCCAAAAAGGGTAAATCTTGGACACATGGAAATCAGTCGATGGGGAAAAGCACAGGAAATGAAGTCTACACTTCAGCTGTTTACCGTATATTCACTTTATATTATGGAATAAGAATGAAAACTTCAAAGCTATGATCCGATAACGATTAGCCCTTTCACTGATCTAATTGCTACCATGATGCTTTCTTCTATTATTATAAAATCTAAATCTAATTATTTAAACGTGTATTTAACTTTCGGCTCACTCTGAACCGTTAATGTCCCTTCATTACAGACACGATTATCAAAACCCAGAGTTTACTCCACCTCTGATTCACTCTTTGGTTCACTAAGCCTATTGCGGATCAAACTTGATTTACCCGACAGAATCCAGGCCATAGCTTTCGTCATGAAATAATTAAACCAAGGATTATTCTATATACAGATGTAGTATAGCTTAAGTAATATATAAACTGCCATTTCAAATAACAATATTTAAAAAAATCTTTGGAATATCAAAATGAAACAGAGCTTTAAAGCTACAAAAGTACTAAATGCATCGAAATTACGAAAAAGATTTCCACATATTCACTTTATATTATGGAAAAGGTGAATATTAAGGTTCTGTAGGATTTCTTAACACATCAAAACAAAGCGAACTGCTAAGTCGGCGCACTAGTGTGATAACGGACAGACACAAACAGACAAAAAAAAATAGACTGCTTTTTAACTCTTTCCGTATTAATTTTGAATTGAGAAAAGAGATTATCTTAAATATTAAAATAAATATAATTAATATTTAATATTTTCTTCGTTAGTTGTTCGCCTTATTGAGCGTTACATCGTTTTAAAAAAGAATAATTAAACAACCTTCAGAGACTTGACTAATATTGACGTTTGAATTGAAGGATATGACTGTTGTTTTGCCTTACTCAAATAGGTAGTATATAAAGGATTCGAATCGCAGCTGTAGATAAGAACATCGCAATTGCGTGAACCTTGGAGGAAGACCCATCCATTGGAAGGCTAGACGTTTCTCGTAACCCTAGCCGATCGCCGCGTATGTCTTAACCTTAAGGATGATGGTGGTGTTAGAAGCCAGGTGTACAGACTGGTGTCCATGTGGGATGGACAAAAACAAAGACCAGAAGATGGTGGTGTTAGAAGCCAGGTGTACAGACTGGTGTCCATGTGGGATGGACAAAAACAAAGACCAGAAGATGGTGGTGTTAGAAGCCAGGTGTACAGACTGGTGTCCATGGGGGATGGACAAAAACAAAGACCAGAAGATGGTGGTGTTAGAAGCCAGGTGTACAGACTGGTGTCCATGTGGAATGGACAAAGACGAGAAGGTGGTGGTGTTTAGAAGCCAGTAAGTACTGGCTGGTGTCTATGTGGAATGGGCGAAAGACTAGGAGATGGTGGTGTTTAGAAGCTAGTAAGTTCAAACTGGTGTCAATGTGGGGTGGACAAATGAACAGAGTTGTTAGACAGGCAATGGAGTAATAGCCTGTAAGTGGAATACAATTTCCGGGACTGTAAATTCGGTCTGGAAATTGAATACACGTTTGCTCCGATTTGCAAACTGCGAACGCGGTCACGTGGGTGTAACAACGGACAGACAGACAGACACACAGACACACAGACACGTCGAAATTAGAACCTCTCCGTGACATACGTCACTCGGAGAGGTAATTACGTAGTGTACTTTATTTTTGGGAATTTCCATCTGTTTAATAGCTTTTTTAAATTTAAGTTTGCTATTTTCAGAAAAGAAATAATCTGTTTTGTCTGTGTATACCAGTAAAAATGTCTTTTTAACCGTGATTTCTCTTTTAGAGAAATATTGGTGTGTCTGTTTTATATCATTAAACATTTAACAATATATATATATGACAGCTCTTTTTATTTATCCTGATCATAAGATGGTACGACTCTCATCATAATGGACGCGTTTTATATTCATTGCATATCAACCGCGTCTTTGGATGTTTTCAATGACAATTGTAGTAGTAAGTTTAAGATTTTATTACCAAAAGAAATACATTTACACGGGAACTCTGAATGCGGGTTGAAAGAGTTGATAATGCCTTTGCAATATGAAAATGTCCCGGATGACTGTACCCATTTTCACTTAGTTTCATCTGAAAAAGTTATTGAAAATTCCTCAACACACGTCATGGACTGGGAAAAATTTGGTAAAGGTAAACGGTCCGCGGGGGGTTATGAATTATACAGACTTTTAGAGGAATGGCTTCACAATCTCGGCTACAGTAATTCCGATGGACGATTCAATTTTAGACTTTTTGAAAGTAAAAGATTTACGACAGATTCGAATTCTAAAGAGATTAAAACTATAATGAAAATGTACGCTGAAATTGAAGTTTCAATTGGGGTTTTGGTTAAATTTAGTCCTGAATTGGCTAAATTATTACGGTTTAAGAGTAAAGAGGATAATGAGGGTTGGGTCGTGTTTCGGGGGATAGTTAGGTATGATGAATTACCACATGTTGAGGACATGGAACCGGGGGTAATTATAAACTCCGAAACGTCATTAATTGGCGAAACGCAGGAAATTTCCCAAATAGACGAATATATTGAACTCAATATCACACCCGGCTATTATGTTAGTATAGAAGAGATTTATAACTCCATGATCCAGGTAATTCCCCGTGAATTTAGAAATGAAGTAACAATATCTAAATCGTATGATGGGAAAACACGGATAGCTACTAGCTATACGACGAATACGTGAGTGGAAATTCATTATTCGTCATCCCTCTTACCGTGGATGAACTACGGGGTTTAGAACATTTAGAGCCGATTAAGACGGGATCTTTACAGTTACTTTTAAAAATTAAAACGGCTTTAACTGACAATATAACAGTCATTTTATTTTCCGAATTCGAATCAACATTGAAAGTATCCAGGGACAGAGGTATCACGTATAATTATACAACCCCTCATAACCGAGGAAAGAAAATGGATACCCTGCAGTTGGAATCTATTCTTTCCAAAATTTGCGGTAGAGAATTTTACGGGGTTTTCCCTTCCGATTTCATCGCTAAAAAAGGAAAGGAGATTACTATATGGTTTTTAACAATCAAACGAGCCAGGACAACATTGGATTAGCTTGGGTGTCAATAGTAATAAAAAAGGGGGAATGACCTAAACAAACCAACGGGGGTATCCAGTACAGGTACTACTGACGCTAGAAATATCCAGTTTTTTGCTATCTTTGCGCGCAAAATCGTTCTCTACTGTCAGCGCATCCGAAGAGATTGTGAACTCTAGTTTTCACTTGATTTAAGAAGTATAATTACGCAATAAGCACGTGCATTGGTATAAAAATATCTGAAAAATCTGACGAAAGTTTGTATGGTTATTCAACACCACCGAAATCAAAGAGACAAGGATTTACTACATCTGAAAAAGGCGCTAAAGCTTCTTCTGGACCTAAATCTTCCAGATAAAAGTTAAAAACCTGCAAATGGATCAATTCAAGGGTTGGTTGAGAGGGTTGAAAAACGAGCCTTTAAAAGCTCTTTGTACAGCTTGCAACACAAAATTAATTGTGGGAAAGTGAACTGGAAAAGCATGCAAAGGCTGCTAAGCATGTGTTAAACGTGAAGAATATAACAAATACAAGAAGCTGACAGAACTGGATGCAAAAGATTGTTCAGCTGAATAATTATATGAAGCATTTAAGCAATGTTTAAAAAAGCACTGTTCCCATTGAAAACATTATAGCTGTGGTTTCAGATGGTTGTGCTATTATGGTGGGAGTAAACAATTCCTTCATGAGTAGAATAAAAGTAGACGTATTGAAAGTAAGTTTACTAAAATTTATTTGCCATTCTGCCGCCTTAGTCGCGAGTTAGGCTTGTGCTAAACTTCCAAGATCTTGCGAGGAGTTAATTATGGGTATATCAAGAAGCGCAAAAAGATGCGCCTTGTTGACTGAATTTCAAGAATACTTAGTTTAGAATCAAAAACGTTTTTAAAACTATCAAACACCAGATGGTTTTGTCTCCATTCTTGTTTAATACCATTGGAGCGCTCTAGAACATTATTTTTAACAAGCTGTTGTTGAAGATGGCTTGTAAAAGTGGAGAAACAATTTTAAACGAATTAAGTAATCTTTACACAAAACTTATTTCTATTTTATGATGCATGCTTTGAATTACTTCAATTCATTTAAGGCTTTTTTCCAATCACGGAAAATATTGGTGAATAAGCTAGCTGAAAACTCTGAGAAACTTTATTAGGGAACTAGGGCAAACTTTTCTGAATCCTGAAGTTCAAAATGATAATTTCAAAACGATTGCACCTGATAACCCAAGAAATCATGTTACTCATGATAAAGTCTATCTTGGCCCAGAAGCCGAAGCGTTCATGCGCACACTGCCAAAAGAGACGAAACATGAACAAGATAAAATTAGAAAAAAATTTTACATTAAAGTGCTAAAAGAAATACAAAGTAGGCTTCCTTTAAATAATAGTCTCTACGAGAGTTTCAAGTTTATAGAACCCCTAAGTCGCCCTTTGGGCAAAAGAAAGGAATGATCTGAGCGACCTTACTGAATTGGCCAATAGTTTTGGAGACTTTAATAAATTTAGCGACAGAATGGAGAAGCCTACCATTTTCGGTCAATGAAAGAGAGAAAGAAGAATGAACCGCTGTAAAATTAGACGATTTTGGAAACAAATTATCTCATGTCAAAGATTTCGATTATAAATTAAAATTTAAAATTTGAGCCGCCTGACCGCTTTAGTCATTTCCTTGCCCATTTCAAACGCAGAAGCTGAAAGAAAATTTTCTAAGTTGACCGACGTTAAAAAAAAGGAAACAAAATGGGCAATGAGTGTTTAAATTCTTGCTGTATTGTAAGAACCAGCTTTGAAGCTAGAAACATTGTGTTAAGTTCAAACCAGAACCTCGCCATTTGGAGTTACATAAACTTCAAATGTATTCATATCTAAATAAATTAGTTATACATCTCTTATTTTTTTTCATTAGACCTCAGAATTTTTTTTCTTGCTCCATTTCTTGCATTACAGTTTCGTATACAGTGCTTTGCAGGCAATGTTAACGGTGCTTACATAAAACGTAAAACTCCCGTCGGGAAATAATAACTATCGGCGGGAAATTTCGGTTGCACCCTTGCGAAATTGAACGTTTGAACATTGGCAATACTGGGAGGACCGAGATGACTTGAAATTTGGTTTTATTGAAATGTAAATGAAATCGTAATAAAAGTATGAAGTTCCGAGAGAAGTGCGGACTTCTCTGAGGAGCCTTAATGCGCTCTCGGAACGTAAATACGGCTTTCTTAGTTAGAACCCAGAAACCTTTGTTACTCGCAGATGTCGATGGAAGTTTAAATAATTCAAAATTATGTGTAAACATACTAAGTACTGTAGAACGAATAGGAGGCTGTGAAGCAATAAATATATTTCAAAATCGTGGTATGGTAGAGTTGGCTTTTTAAGCCACGCCAGACGTAACTCCTCCCTTCCAATTAGTTTGAAAAATATAAATTGCGATTTGAAATCTTTATTTCACGGCAATTTTTTTAATAAGTAGAGTCTTTGTTTGAGATATAACGATTTGAATAGTTATTGATATTGCAAATAAATAGGAATTTAATATCTGGGATTTGAAACCTGCCGTTGGGAGCTGCTAATATCTGGGATTTGAAACTTGCCGTTGGGAGCTGCTAATATCTGGGATTTGAAACCTGCCGTTGGGAGCTGCTAATATCTGGGATTTGAAACCTGCCGTTGGGAGCTGCTAATATCTGGGATTTGAAATCTGCCGTTGGGGGCTGCTATAATCTAGGATTTGATACCGGCCGTTGGGTACTGGGAATATATATCTGCGATTTGTCTCTGCTTTATTGGAGGGACTGGGAATATGTGCGTTTTGAAACCTACTTTTTTGGGGGTACTGGGAGTATCTGCGTTTTGAAACGTGATGTTTTTGGGGGGAATGGGAGTAGGTGGATTTTTAAACCTTGTGAACGTTTTTATTAGGATGTGCGATAACTGACTCTCGGCCGGTGCTCAGGGATAATAATCTTGTGGTTATGTTTTCTTCCCTGGCGGTATCATATTAATTTATTGTAAAAGAAACAAAAAACTGAGACTCCAAGTTATATATAAACTATCATTTTTTGACATCTGCATCGGAAACCGCTAAAATATGTCCGAAGCAATAAGAAATTTATTAAATCGTTGCGTACGCCATAACGTAGGCAACGATAAAAACCATAAGCCCAAAGGCACGAAAAGTTTAATGGTTTTCTAGGAAATGTGTCTTATCCCTTCTACAATACTCCTGCTTTGGCAAGCATGCTGACAAATACACCTTTCCTGGATTCTCACCTCTCTCTCTCTAGTCTCTACGTTACTCAGCAAAAAGTTCTTCATTTTTGATTTCTTGGAGCGTCGCGGGGCAGGGTGGTACACGATGGATTGAAATAAGCTTATATTGAAATAAAAGTTCAATAGTAGTAAAAGTATGAAGTTCCGAGAAAAGTGCGGACTTCTCTGAGGAGCTTTCATGCGCTCTCGGAACATAAATACGGCTTTCTTAGTTAGAACTCAGAAACCATGGAAGAAAGTATGGAAGGCCGACTCCCCCTTTGGGCTGTGAAAGGTGGTTTAAAAATAGCGACAGGTTCGCCCTCTGTCCGTCATACTGAAAGCGAAAGTTTCCAGGCTGTCAAAAAAGGCGGGATTTTGAAAATTTCAAAACGTTAAAAGTCAACACAGGGTATCAATCGCTTGTCAATAGTTTTTATTTGAAAGAAAATGAAATAGCAATTAAATGTTCATTGATTTAAGTATTTTATGCCTCTGGGGTTTTTTTGGTTTTTGGAGAAGCTGAAAGAACTTTTCTTTCTCTCTTAGCTTCTTTTTCTTTTCTTTCTCCTTCCTAATTTTCTCCTTTTCTTCAAAAATTTGTTGGTTTCTGAGACGAATGTTGTGGTGAATTCTTATTCTCAAATAAAGTTTAATTAGTTTTTGTTGAGTAACGTCGCACATATCAGAAAATGATTTCACGTGTTGCAGCTCTTTAGCTAGTTTTTCTGCAAGGTGAGTTTCGGTTTAACCTCCCCACATCGCTTCCTTCTTCTGGACGATAAGATTTCAAAAGTGTGAGGGTTTCTCGGGAATGTGTAAGTTTCCTTTGGGTTTTAAGTAGAGTCTACAAATTACACATTCGTGACTTGATAAAATTATTTTTGCAATAAAGCCACCGATGTAAGTTACTACATTTGAATTTTTAGAATCTTCAGGTTTAGGGATGAATGCGCAAGTTATAGATTCTTCTTGACCAAAAAATTCTTCTTGACCAAAAAAAGGTATGGGGTCATGAAATAATGACTTGTTCCGCTCGCTTTTATGGTGGCTTAAAAGTTCCACTAAAAAGGTATCGGTGTTTATGTTTGTTGCGCAATTGGCAGATTCTGGCACTTGAAATAGTGAAGAAGCCATAATCTTTCTGAGATGCAAACAAAACAAATGTGGTGTGGGATTATCAGAGCATCCCTTCAGTCTACAAATTTTACCAAAGGTGTTTTCTAAAACATCTTGGCTGAAGTGTGATGTCAGAACATACTCCAATTCTTCTTTTTCCAGAAGTTCTTCTGAAAGCCTGATAACACATGATATAGTTGTTTTAAACCCTTGAATTACCGGTGGTTGCCTTTCACAGTCAAATTGAAGTTCATCGAGCCATTGTAATTTTTCTTTCAAAAATTCCAAATGCTTAGATTTCTTCGTTACTGCACTTCTGTATTCTTTGGCGTCATATTTTGAGTTGGAGTTTGGACAGAAAAAGACTTTGTCGAATTCCGAGTTACAATTTGCTGTCTCTTGCGCTTCCATGGGCAGCAAGTTTTTTACAACATAAAATATCAATCCCATAGCAACACTATGGCTAAGATCCTGTGTCGCTAGTTTCACTTTCATTTTGGAAAACGGTGTCAAGTTTATGTGGCGCAAAGTGAGCTTGGGAACAATTTTTAAAGGTTCTTTTGAATCTAGAAAATGAAGTCTTTCTATATGGTCCCAAGAGGCTCTTTTCGATCCAATTAAAGCATTGTGATTTTTTAAATTGTTACGAATACCTTTAATTAAATGTGAAGGGTCATGTATGAAAAATATTTTTCGGTTATCTATATGTACATATGGGGTTTTTCATTGATATGCAACCTTTTATAAACGCTTTGATTGTTTATGCCTTGGTCGCAAACAACATTCTTAACGTTTAATTTAAATGAAATTAGCCTATGAAGAATGTCAAAAAGGATGTCATGGAGGTCTTCCTTTTTCATGGCACCGCGTGTTACATAGTAACAAGTGGTTGCTCAGTAGTACCTATTTGAGAGTTCAACATAATTGCCGCCGTTGCCGCCGATGCCGCCGTTGCCGCCAATGTCGCTGTTGCCGCCGTTATCGCTGAAGTCGCTTCAATCTCCCCTCCGACGCCAGATATTTCATGCGCGCCTTATCTTTATTGACTTTGATAAGGGAAAACATATGTTAGGCTTAAGACTGAGCGTCATATTTCCACAACTTCACCTGAAACTAGAATTCATTACATCATTATTTTGTGGCACCCGATATTTGTGGGCACCTTATCGACTTTGACAATGCGGTGGGGGAAATACGTATGGAAAAATACTCTACCAATGGGGTAAATAAGTGTGGGGAATTCTTCATTTTCAATGGCGTCTTCTTATTTTTAAATCAATACGTTACACTTATCTGTCTTAAAAATATCTGGGTATATTGGCTCGAATTTCTTGAATATGACGCTGGAACCGTTATCTTAAATAGTATCCCAACACCTGCTTCAAATAGCGTATCATTGACGTAAGCCAAAACAGAGACGTTGAATACACTGTGTTTGACCTAAAATATTTTAATGGAATACACTATGTTAGGCTTAACATTTTTAACGAAGTAGGCGGGAAATATGAACGGAAAAAAGAGTGTACGGTTTTCGGATACGACGGTGTACGTGATTCCTCAAGAGGACAGGGTGAACCATGAGTTTCGTAAACCTAAATGGTTTAGAATGCAATTAAAGTGTAAATACGAATACATATTATCTCCGATATTGGAGTTGAAAATTGAACTTTTCGCTAACCCTTGTCTTACATGTGACTCGGGGCTTTCTACGTCACGTTGACTTTCGACAACGTGGTGGAAGGGGGAAATTATATATGTTAGGCTTAAAGATTAAGCGTCATTGACTTTAGCCGCCCGGTTGCCGCCTACCGCCAGGGTGCCACATTCAAACTTGACGCCCAGTTGTCGCATACCGCCAGGGTGTCACTTTCAAACGGGAATTGTCCTGAAATCTCATGATGGCGGGAAATTGATGTGATAAGGAGGTAAAATTTGCGTGATAAGGAGGGAAAATTGGCGTGATAAGGAGGGAAAATTGGCGTGATAGGGAGGAAAAATTGGCGTGTAATTTTAAGATAACGCCACTGAATTCCCGTTGGCGTACCTTATCATATTTTCCGAGGGCAATGTTAAATCTATACTTTCACTGATAATAGGTCCTTTGATAGGGATGTTATCTTACTCTTACATGTTAGGCTTAACACTAGGTGCCATATTAACTTTCGATGATGTGTTTCCTTCGTATATTTCTAAAGTAAACATGAGTAGACTATAAAAAGACCCCCAAAGATCAGAAAACATTTTATTTTGTTCCTGACTCCAGTCTTGAATGTTCTCGAGCTATTATCCTGAACTTTTACCGATAAAAGTATCTGCAAAGGGTGAGATTTTTTCTTTCTTTCACAAGTCTCGTGAAGAGATATATTTAAGGTTCAGTTTTAGTAAACTTAAATTGTAAGAATGTTTGAGTGTAACGTTTGCAAGAGTCAGTATGCAAGGAATAAGGATCTCATGAGACATAATCGTGAAAAACATGAGGGAATTAAATTCTCTTGTGATGACTGCTCTGCAACTTTCACAAGGCGTCAAAACTTAGTAAGTCACCAGGCTAAGTTTCACGGTGTTAAGAGACGTAAAATAGAAGACCCCAAGGACGTTTCTGGCCCCTCGACCCATAACAACCACTCAGTTACCTACCCCGCTCCTATGATCGACGCCGAAAGAGTGTCGCCAGCCCTCACTCTAGACGACCTGACAAGGCAGGAAACTTGGGCTCGACGCATGCTGATGGACCAAGGGAAAGTTCATGATCCTGACGAACTGGACGATCTAACCAGTGAGGAAAACCAGGCCTTACAGGCCCTGATGGACAGGGAGGAGACCAAGCGAGCCAATGACGAACCTCAACCACACCCGTCGAGCCTCTTCTCGATCAATTGGAGGAGTTAAACGTATTGCGTAATGCGATTTTCTGCGCTAGATTTACGTCGGCAGTCGTGGAAACTAGCACGGAACTTTACATTGGTAGACATAGAGCCGCCATAGAAAATTACTTAAGAAACAAACTAGCTCAAGATAGAGGGATTAAATGGTATTTGACTGTTAGGGCTCGCTATACGCGCGAATTGGGAAATTCGGAACAGGATGTAGAAACTCTAATATACCATAGAACGCGTAATCTTATTATTTTAACCCCCGACGTTATTCCGGGACAAATAGATCAGGGGATAGTAACATTAAAACGGTTAATGGAAGAGTTTGAAGCGCAAGGTAGCGGTTGGTCATTAGATAGAATTATGTTTCTACAAATTAACATAATTGCATATATGCCTTTACACGGGGGTACGTATTTCGAAACCCCCAAAAAACTCGTGTCTAAGAAAGCTATTCTTAATGTTAAAAACCATGATAGTAAGTGTTTTCTATGGTCAATTTTAGCTCATTTACATCCTGTAAATTTTAGAAATAACCCGAATTGCGTAGAAAATTATCTCCCTTTTCAAAACGAGTTAGAATTGACAGGAATCACATTCCCTGTACAAGTTAATGTAGCTGTTTTAGAAAGGTTTGAACAGGTTAATAACTTATCAGTTAGCATCTATGGTTATGAGGATGAGGTTTTCCCCCTTTATGTGAGCTCGAACAGGGTCGACGATGCGCGTCAAATAGATCTGCTGCTACTATCTCAGGGGGCTGAGAAGCATTTTTGTTTGATTCGTAGCTTGAGTCGGCTTCTATCGTCATTCACCGCACATAACGGTAGAGCCTTCTACTGTCGTTATTGTCTGCATCGTTTCTCCGGCTTCGGCTCAGAGCAAAGACATGAAGAGCACGTCAAAGAGTGTAGCTTACACGACCCCCAGAAAATCAAAATGCCTGTCAAGGAGCCCATCCTAGAGTTCAAAAACATCGCCTGGGAGCAAAAAGTAAGTTTTGTCATCCACTTTTGGTTTTACTAATACATAAGAAGCGCGCGATAAAGTGTGCCATGGAATAAAATGTTTCCAATTTTTCTGTTCCATTAGGTGAAGTTCGTCATCTACGCGGATTTCGAGTCAATCTTAAGTAAAATACAGGGATGCGATCAGGACGCTACCCTCTCTTCTTCCACGAAAACCTCCCAACACGTTGCCTGCGGGTTCAGCTACGTCATCGTTGGACAAGACGGTTCAGTGTCAAAACCAGTGACGTACAGAGGAATGGACGCGGCGGAAAGGTTTTTACAAAACCTTATTCGTGAAGATGAAATCATCCAGGGGAAAATAAAAGCCAACGTACCCATGAACCTGACAAACTCGGAAATGACGGAATTTGTATCAGCCCAAGTCTGCTACCTATGCGGGAAGGCGTTCACCCATGATAACTGCAAAGTTCGGGACCACGACCATACAGATGGGTCCTACAGAGGAGCGGCTCATAATACCTGTAACCTCAAGTTGAAGACATTGAAATTCGTTCCGGTGTTCATGCATAACCTATCCCGCTATGATGCTCACTTGATAATGGACAAAATCGGACTCTTTAAACATCAAGAAATTAAGTGTATCCCGACGAATTCCGAGACTTACATTTCGTTTTCTCTGGGAAATCTACGCTTTCTAGACTCTATCAGGTTTATGCCAGCCTCGCTCGACTCCCTCGTTTCTAACTTGGCCAAGGGAGGTGCGGACAAGTTCAAATGCCTAAACTCTGTTTTCAAACCGGACGAAGTGGAGCATTTACTGAGGAAACAAGTCTACCCGTATGACTATTTCGATCGCGAGGAGAAATTTGACGAGACGGAGTTACCACCGAAGGAGGCTTTTTTCAACTCGCTCACCGATGAAAAGGTTAGTGACGAGGATTATTCCCAAGCCCAAACAGTTTGGGAAAAATTCAGGATCGCTAACCTCGGCGAGTACCATGATTTATACGTCAAAACCGACGTTTTACTCTTGGCTGACGTATTTGAAAACTTCCGAGCCATGTGCTTGGAATATTACAAATTAGACTGCGCTCACGCCTTTACCGGTCCCGGTTTTGCTTGGCAGAGCGCTTTACGTATGACTGGAGTTAAATTAGAACTTCTTTTAGACCCTGATATGCACCTATTTATCGAGAAGGGAATTAGGGGAGGAGTTTCTCTGATAACCCACAGGTTGGCTGAGGCGAATAACAAACATCTTCCTGAAACCTACGACGCTTCGAAACCTAGTTCCTACATCACTTACCTGGACTGTAACAATCTTTATGGAACAGTAATGTGTCACCATTTACCTATGAGGGGTTTCCGATGGTTGCAGCCATGTGAAGATTTCACCAGAGAAGTTATTCTTAACCAACCCGACGATGACCCTCAGGGTTTCATTCTAGAGGTGGATCTTGAATACCCGGACAGTTTACACGTAGAGCATAATTGTCTCCCCCTCGCCCCTGAAAGACGTGTTGTTACCGCCGGCGAACTATCTCCATATTCAATAGATCAATTGAACAAATTAAAACTGAAAATTAAAGATAGTCTTCCCAAATTAGTCCCCTCGCTTTATAACAGAGAAAAATACGTGCTCCATTACCGAAATCTAAAGTTCTACCTCGCTAAAGGTATGAAATTAGGGAAGGTTCACCGTATTCTCACGTTTGAACAAGGGGCTTGGTTAAAACCCTTTATCGAGTTTAACACGGAGAAGCGGAAGATGGCCGCTAACGCGTTCGAAAAGGATTTCTTCAAACTATGCAACAACTCTGTGTTCGGGAAGACGATGGAGAATCTACGTAACCGCATAAATTTCGACCTTGTGCAAACCCGGGAGATGCAAGAAGGCGAGTTCTCCGGCGTTCGAAAGGTTTACAGTTTTCAAGAACGACCTAGTTGGAATTCACCAACTGAAGAAATCCTTAACCTTGGACCGACCCATTTATACGGGCTTCACCATTTTAGACTTGTCTAAACTGGTTATGTACGATTTCCATTACAACACCGTGAGAGCTAAATATGGGGAAGCCGCCAAGCTTCTCTTCACAGACACAGATTCCCTGACCTACCAAATCTTCACCGACGATCTGCCCCGAGACTGCCGAAAACAAGGAGATGTACGACTTCTCCGATTACCCTCGAGACCATCCCTTGTTCAGCAAGAAGAACAAGAAGGTTCTCGGCAAGTTCAAAGACGAGCTTAATGGAGTACCGATTCAGGAGTTCTGCGGACTCCGTCCGAAGATGTACTCCATCTTGTCGTCGAAAGGGGAAAAGAAGACGGCGAAGGGAATTTGTCGTCGTGTGGTTAAGAAGAAGATTCGTCATGCCGACTACAAGGAATGCCTACTTCAACGTAAACTCACCGTGGAAGAGATGAAAAGAATTGTGAGTTTGAAACATGAACTGTTTTCCGTCACCCAAAAGAAACTCGCATTGAACCCGTGCGATGACAAGCGATACATCATCGACGGTGTGTCTACTTACTCGTTAGGACATTTTAAAATTAGGGATCTATAAAAGCGAGTTTTCCTCCGTGGCATAGCCCGGTTTCTCGCTTTATGTAAATTATTTTTTTCAAATATCTTAGAACTGTGTAACTTTAATATCTTAGAATTTTATAGCTTTTTTTTTTTAAATATCTTTCGTGTAAATTTGTATATGTAAATATTTGTAAACTTGCTATTTTTTTTGCTTTTTTTATATAAATTTTTGAATGCTGTTGAAAATAAAATAAATATAATTATAATTATGTTAAAGTATTCTTCTCCAAATTTTTCCTACTCTTATTCATTTTTCATGTACGAGGAGGAGAGAGGGGCCCGGCCTACCCTTCCGTTCAAAGTTTCACAGTTTGCGTTGAAAGTTTCACTATTTCTTTTCAAAGTTTCACTATTTCTTTTCAAAGTTTTACTATTTCTTTTCAAAGTTTCACTATTTCTTTTCAAAGTTTCACTATTTCTTTTCAAAGTTTCACTATTTCTTTTCAAAGTTTCACTATTTCTGTTCAAAGTTTCACTATTTCTTTTCAAAGTTTCACTATTTCCGTTCAAAGTTTCACTATTTCCGTTCAAAGTTTCACTATTTCCGTTCAAAGCTTCACTATTTCCGTTCAAAGTTTCACTAAGGGATTGATTACATCACTTTACATACAGTCTACCAAAAATGCACTTATTCTCCTAAACAAAATTTATCGTACCATCAATGATTGATAAGTCACAACTCTTACAGAGAAGGGACTGATTTCCGAATTCCAAGTGCTTTATTTGTTTACTTCCTTATCAGCATGATAAGGAACTGTCGTTGGGAAATTCAAAAATCGTACCTTATATAATCAGTTCAGTTCCGAGTTTAATTTTTATTCAGTAGTTGAGCAATTGACGATAAATTTGAAAATGCTAATCCTATACGAAACGTGTATTTGTTTTAAGACCCCCATTTAACTTGGGTTTATAGGGCCTTGGGTTATCAGAAACTTTTGAAGTGGGCGAATTGGCGACTGATAAGATACAACCTTTGCAGGGGAGGATCAGATCTTAGAATTCCAGGATCCAGGGGGGGGGCTCTTTTTTAAACTAGGCGGGTGGTTGCCCCCCCCCCTGGATCCTGGAATTCTAAGATCTGATCCTCCCCTGCAAAGGTTGTATCTTATCAGTCGCCAATTCGCCCACTTCAAAAGTTTCTGATAACCCAAGGCCCTATAAACCCAAGTTAAATGGGGGGGTCTTAAAACAAATACACGTTTCGTATAGGATTAGCATTTTCAAATTTATCGTCAATTGCTCAACTACTGAATAAAATTAAACTCGGAACTGAACTGATTATATAAGGTACGATTTTTGAATTTCCCAGCGACAGTTCCTTATCATGCTGATAAGGAAGTAAACAAATAAAGCACTTGGAATTCGGAAATCAGTCCCTTCTCTGTAAGAGTTGTGACTTATCAATCATTGATGGTACGATAAATTTTGTTTAGGAGAATAAGTGCATTTTTGGTAGACTGTATGTAAAGTGATGTAATCAATCCCTTAGTTAAACTTTGAACGGAAATAGTGAAGCTTTGAACGGAAATAGTGAAGCTTTGAACGGAAATAGTGAAACTTTGAACGGAAATAGTGAAACTTTGAACGGAAATAGTGAAACTTTGAACGGAAATAGTGAAACTTTGAAAAGAAATAGTGAAACTTTGAACAGAAATAGTGAAACTTTGAAAAGAAATAGTGAAACTTTGAAAAGAAATAGTGAAACTTTGAAAAGAAATAGTGAAACTTTGAAAAGAAATAGTGAAACTTTGAACGCAAACTGTGAAACTTTGAACGGAAGGGTAGGCCGGGCCCCTCTCTCCTCCTCGTACATGAAAAATGAATAAGAGTAGGAAAAATTTGGAGAAGAATACTTTAACATAATTATAATTATATTTATTTTATTTTCAACAGCATTCAAAAATTTATATAAAAAAAGCAAAAAAATAGCAAGTTTACAAATATTTACATATACAAATTTACACGAAAGATATTTTAAAAAAAAAGTTATAAAATTCTAAGATATTAAAGTTACACAGTTCTAAGATATTTGAAAAAAATAATTTACATAAAGCGAGAAACCGGGCTATGCCACGGAGGAAAACTCGCTTTTATAGATCCCTAATTTTAAAATGTCCTAACGAGTAAGTAGACACACCGTCGATGATGTATCGCTTGTCATCGCACGGGTTCAATGCGAGTTTCTTTTGGGTGACGGAAAACAGTTCATGTTTCAAACTCACAATTCTTTTCATCTCTTCCACGGTGAGTTTACGTTGAAGTAGGCATTCCTTGTAGTCGGCATGACGAATCTTCTTCTTAACCACACGACGACAAATTCCCTTCGCCGTCTTCTTTTCCCCTTTCGACGACAAGATGGAGTACATCTTCGGACGGAGTCCGCAGAACTCCTGAATCGGTACTCCATTAAGCTCGTCTTTGAACTTGCCGAGAACCTTCTTGTTCTTCTTGCTGAACAAGGGATGGTCTCGAGGGTAATCGGAGAAGTCGTACATCTCCTTGTTTTCGGCAGTCTCGGGGCAGATCGTCGGTGAAGATTTGGTAGGTCAGGGAATCTGTGTCTGTGAAGAGAAGCTTGGCGGCTTCCCCATATTTAGCTCTCACGGTGTTGTAATGGAAATCGTACATAACCAGTTTAGACAAGTCTAAAATGGTGAAGCCCGTATAAATGGGTCGGTCCAAGGTTAAGGATTTCTTCAGTTGGTGAATTCCAACTAGGTCGTTCTTGAAAACTGTAAACCTTTCGAACGCCGGAGAACTCGCCTTCTTGATTGCCATCTCCCGGGTTTGCACAAGGTCGAAATTTATGCGGTTACGTAGATTCTCCATCGTCTTCCCGAACACAGAGTTGTTGCATAGTTTGAAGAAATCCTTTTCGAACGCGTTAGCGGCCATCTTCCGCTTCTCCGTGTTAAACTCGATAAAGGGTTTTAACCAAGCCCCTTGTTCAAACGTGAGAATACGGTGAACCTTCCCTAATTTCATACCTTTAGCGAGGTAGAACTTTAGATTTCGGTAATGGAGCACGTATTTTTCTCTGTTATAAAGCGAGGGGACTAATTTGGGAAGACTATCTTTAATTTTCAGTTTTAATTTGTTCAATTGATCTATTGAATATGGAGATAGTTCGCCGGCGGTAACAACACGTCTTTCAGGGGCGAGGGGGAGACAATTATGCTCTACGTGTAAACTGTCCGGGTATTCAAGATCCACCTCTAGAATGAAACCCTGAGGGTCATCGTCGGGTTGGTTAAGAATAACTTCTCTGGTGAAATCTTCACATGGCTGCAACCATCGGAAACCCCTCATAGGTAAATGGTGACACATTACTGTTCCATAAAGATTGTTACAGTCCAGGTAAGTGATGTAGGAACTAGGTTTCGAAGCGTCGTAGGTTTCAGGAAGATGTTTGTTATTCGCCTCAGCCAACCTGTGGGTTATCAGAGAAACTCCTCCCCTAATTCCCTTCTCGATAAATAGGTGCATATCAGGGTCTAAAAGAAGTTCTAATTTAACTCCAGTCATACGTAAAGCGCTCTGCCAAGCAAAACCGGGACCGGTAAAGGCGTGAGCGCAGTCTAATTTGTAATATTCCATGCACATGGCTCGGAAGTTTTCAAATACGTCAGCCAAGAGTAAAACGTCGGTTTTGACGTATAAATCATGGTACTCGCCGAGGTTAGCGATCCTGAATTTTTCCCAAACTGTTTGGGCTTGGGAATAATCCTCGTCACTAACCTTTTCATCGGTGAGCGAGTTGAAAAAAGCCTCCTTCGGTGGTAACTCCGTCTCGTCAAATTTCTCCTCGCGATCGAAATAGTCATACGGGTAGACTTGTTTCCTCAGTAAATGCTCCACTTCGTCCGGTTTGAAAACAGAGTTTAGGCATTTGAACTTGTCCGCACCTCTCTTGGCCAAGTTAGAAACGAGGGAGTCGAGCGAGGCTGGCATAAACCTGATAGAGTCTAGAAAGCGTAGATTTCCCAGAGAAAACGAAATGTAAGTCTCGGAATTCGTCGGGATACACTTAATTTCTTGATGTTTAAAGAGTCCGATTTTGTCCATTATCAAGTGAGCATCATAGCGGGATAGGTTATGCATGAACACCGGAACGAATTTCAATGTCTTCAACTTGAGGTTACAGGTATTATGAGCCGCTCCTCTGTAGGACCCATCTGTATGGTCGTGGTCCCGAACTTTGCAGTTATCATGGGTGAACGCCTTCCCGCATAGGTAGCAGACTTGGGCTGATACAAATTCCGTCATTTCCGAGTTTGTCAGGTTCATGGGTACGTTGGCTTTTATTTTCCCCTGGATGATTTCATCTTCACGAATAAGGTTTTGTAAAAACCTTTCCGCCGCGTCCATTCCTCTGTACGTCACTGGTTTTGACACTGAACCGTCTTGTCCAACGATGACGTAGCTGAACCCGCAGGCAACGTGTTGGGAGGTTTTCGTGGAAGAAGAGAGGGTAGCGTCCTGATCGCATCCCTGTATTTTACTTAAGATTGACTCGAAATCCGCGTAGATGACGAACTTCACCTAATGGAACAGAAAAATTGGAAACATTTTATTCCATGGCACACTTTATCGCGCGCTTCTTATGTATTAGTAAAACCAAAAGTGGATGACAAAACTTACTTTTTGCTCCCAGGCGATGTTTTTGAACTCTAGGATGGGCTCCTTGACAGGCATTTTGATTTTCTGGGGGTCGTGTAAGCTACACTCTTTGACGTGCTCTTCATGTCTTTGCTCTGAGCCGAAGCCGGAGAAACGATGCAGACAATAACGACAGTAGAAGGCTCTACCGTTATGTGCGGTGAATGACGATAGAAGCCGACTCAAGCTACGAATCAAACAAAAATGCTTCTCAGCCCCCTGAGATAGTAGCAGCAGATCTATTTGACGCGCATCGTCGACCCTGTTCGAGCTCACATAAAGGGGGAAAACCTCATCCTCATAACCATAGATGCTAACTGATAAGTTATTAACCTGTTCAAACCTTTCTAAAACAGCTACATTAACTTGTACAGGGAATGTGATTCCTGTCAATTCTAACTCGTTTTGAAAAGGGAGATAATTTTCTACGCAATTCGGGTTATTTCTAAAATTTACAGGATGTAAATGAGCTAAAATTGACCATAGAAAACACTTATTATCATGGTTTTTAACATTAAGAATAGCTTTCTTAGACACGAGTTTTTTGGGGGTTTCGAAATACGTACCCCCGTGTAAAGGCATATATGCAATTATGTTAATTTGTAGAAACATAATTCTATCTAATGACCAACCGCTACCTTGCGCTTCAAACTCTTCCATTAACCGTTTTAATGTTACTATCCCCTGATCTATTTGTCCCGGAATAACGTCGGGGGTTAAAATAATAAGATTGCGCGTTCTATGGTATATTAGAGTTTCTACATCCTGTTCCGAATTTCCCAATTCGCGCGTATAGCGAGCCCTAACAGTCAAATACCATTTAATCCCTCTATCTTGAGCTAGTTTGTTTCTTAAGTAATTTTCTATGGCGGCTCTATGTCTACCAATGTAAAGTTCCGTGCTAGTTTCCACGACTGCCGACGTAAATCTAGCGCAGAAAATCGCATTACGCAATACGTTTAACTCCTCCAATTGATCGAGAAGAGGCTCGACGGGTGTGGTTGAGGTTCGTCATTGGCTCGCTTGGTCTCCTCCCTGTCCATCAGGGCCTGTAAGGCCTGGTTTTCCTCACTGGTTAGATCGTCCAGTTCGTCAGGATCATGAACTTTCCCTTGGTCCATCAGCATGCGTCGAGCCCAAGTTTCCTGCCTTGTCAGGTCGTCTAGAGTGAGGGCTGGCGACACTCTTTCGGCGTCGATCATAGGAGCGGGGTAGGTAACTGAGTGGTTGTTATGGGTCGAGGGGCCAGAAACGTCCTTGGGGTCTTCTATTTTACGTCTCTTAACACCGTGAAACTTAGCCTGGTGACTTACTAAGTTTTGACGCCTTGTGAAAGTTGCAGAGCAGTCATCACAAGAGAATTTAATTCCCTCATGTTTTTCACGATTATGTCTCATGAGATCCTTATTCCTTGCATACTGACTCTTGCAAACGTTACACTCAAACATTCTTACAATTTAAGTTTACTAAAACTGAACCTTAAATATATCTCTTCACGAGACTTGTGAAAGAAAGAAAAAATCTCACCCTTTGCAGATACTTTTATCGGTAAAAGTTCAGGATAATAGCTCGAGAACATTCAAGACTGGAGTCAGGAACAAAATAAAATGTTTTCTGATCTTTGGGGGTCTTTTTATAGTCTACTCATGTTTACTTTAGAAATATACGAAGGAAACACATCATCGAAAGTTAATATGGCACCTAGTGTTAAGCCTAACATGTAAGAGTAAGATAACATCCCTATCAAAGGACCTATTATCAGTGAAAGTATAGATTTAACATTGCCCTCGGAAAATATGATAAGGTACGCCAACGGGAATTCAGTGGCGTTATCTTAAAATTACACGCCAATTTTTCCTCCCTATCACGCCAATTTTCCCTCCTTATCACGCCAATTTTCCCTCCTTATCACGCAAATTTTACCTCCTTATCACATCAATTTCCCGCCATCATGAGATTTCAGGACAATTCCCGTTTGAAAGTGACACCCTGGCGGTATGCGACAACTGGGCGTCAAGTTTGAATGTGGCACCCTGGCGGTAGGCGGCAACCGGGCGGCTAAAGTCAATGACGCTTAATCTTTAAGCCTAACATATATAATTTCCCCCTTCCACCACGTTGTCGAAAGTCAACGTGACGTAGAAAGCCCCGAGTCACATGTAAGACAAGGGTTAGCGAAAAGTTCAATTTTCAACTCCAATATCGGAGATAATATGTATTCGTATTTACACTTTAATTGCATTCTAAACCATTTAGGTTTACGAAACTCATGGTTCACCCTGTCCTCTTGAGGAATCACGTACACCGTCGTATCCGAAAACCGTACACTCTTTTTTCCGTTCATATTTCCCGCCTACTTCGTTAAAAATGTTAAGCCTAACATAGTGTATTCCATTAAAATATTTTAGGTCAAACACAGTGTATTCAACGTCTCTGTTTTGGCTTACGTCAATGATACGCTATTTGAAGCAGGTGTTGGGATACTATTTAAGATAACGGTTCCAGCGTCATATTCAAGAAATTCGAGCCAATATACCCAGATATTTTTAAGACAGATAAGTGTAACGTATTGATTTAAAAATAAGAAGACGCCATTGAAAATGAAGAATTCCCCACACTTATTTACCCCATTGGTAGAGTATTTTTCCATACGTATTTCCCCCACCGCATTGTCAAAGTCGATAAGGTGCCCACAAATATCGGGTGCCACAAAATAATGATGTAATGAATTCTAGTTTCAGGTGAAGTTGTGGAAATATGACGCTCAGTCTTAAGCCTAACATATGTTTTCCCTTATCAAAGTCAATAAAGATAAGGCGCGCATGAAATATCTGGCGTCGGAGGGGAGATTGAAGCGACTTCAGCGATAACGGCGGCAACAGCGACATTGGCGGCAACGGCGGCATCGGCGGCAACGGCGGCAATTATGTTGAACTCTCAAATAGGTACTACTTTGCTCCCTTTTGATTTCATCCCACATAACATAAAAACAGTAGCGTGATTGGCTAAATGTGGGTCTTGCGTACCCCTCGATAAGATCTTCTCCTTCATTGTAAAGCAGGCCTTCTTTTAGTGCCATTTCGTCGAATGTCAGCGTTGCCAACCTTTCTTTTTCAGTCATACATTTAATTTTTTTTCCAAAACTTCCCAAAACTCCTCACTAATACCAGGCTTGCACGGAATGTTTTTAAGCCAAGATTTAAGAAAGCTTGAACTTGGTAGGCTAAACATCTTCTTCAAAAGTAAATATGATTTAGGGCCATGATAGTGTATTGTTAGGCATAGCTGTTTTTCCTTTGGAGACCATCGCCTTCCTTTAGATTTGCGGGCACCTGCTCTTGCTTGTATGGCAAAGAAATTTGCTCCTTCCTTTGGGAGATATTTTCGTATTTCTAATATCAATGTTTCTTTGCTAATCTTTTGTTTGGAGACTTTTTTCGACAAATTGAAGTTTCTCAAATATTGTTTTTGCAAAAGCTTTTGAAGGTTTCTTTTGCGAGGAGAAACAATATTGAGTGTTTGTGTTTTAATGCTTTTAGAAATTGGCTTGGCTTGAACTAATTTAGAAGTGACTCTTGGCGTTTTCGTAGTGTTGGTAGAAACACTTTCAGGGGCCTGTGGAAATAAAGACCTTCTCTTTAGTCTTTGTCTTTTTATGGGGGTATTTAATTGTGTTTTTTCTAAAATTTGATCCATCTCTCTAAAACTCCTTTTGCGACTATGAATTTTAAAATCTTCATTGGCATAACTGTTTGACGTCACAGGTGTTAAACTAACAACTGAACCTAGATTAAATATTGTGAGTTATACTTCATTGACGGCCCTGGAATATATTTACCACTATCTACAGAGTTCTTTCTACGACTAGATATTTGATCTCTCAATCTCTTTTTAGTTCTTTTGCACGTCACTGGCGTTAAACTTACATTATCATCTGAAGAATAATATATTACTAAATATGTGTCTAAGAATCCCCACCGGGCTCAAAAGCATTTGGTTTTAGTAATTATACAACATACCACAATGGAAGATGATACCACTTTCGCTTGGACCTGCAAACTCAATATAAGAGCCATGATTGGAGCTGGGACTTTTGAGGGGAGATACTGGACTATGTACTGGAATAAGATTTTCGTCAAATTTATTTGGGATTGCGTTCCAAACTAACGTACGCCTAGATGTAATAAACTCAATTTGAAGGCTGTGTTATAAAAGAACTACTAATTTAAAGTTATTTCTCATACCTTGGTTTTAATGATAGGAACTGGTCCTGTTTAAAATGTACGCTACAAACTTTATACTTCTTCTTATAAACAAAATCAACTCCTCTGTCCAATAAATCAATTCGACCAGCGTTTTCCAAACACTGTTTACATCTTTTAACATACCAAGGCTTATTTAGTTTAGAACCCCAAAATACATATGCAATCTTAGTATGTATGGTATTACCTTAATTTATCCTTTGGGTAGTTGAAAAAGGAAATGTCTTTATTCGATTTTCCTTGTGAATTTGAACGTTTCGTAAATGAACAACAAGAACCCCCGTAATAGGTCCACTTACTAGGATTTCCCGCCATCCCATTATTTAACCCACCCTTTTCACCAAAAGAAATAAATTAAATAAGGAAGCCGCCATGTTTGTTTTCAGTATGACAGCTAGGGGCGCTGTAGTATGCAGGGCTACCAGGCACCTTTCAAAAAAAGGGCTGAGTCGGCTTTCCATACTTTCTTCCATGCAGATGTTACTCGCAGTTGTCGATGGAACTTTAAATAATTCAAAATTATGTTTAAACATACTAACTACTGAAAATCGAATAGGAGGCAGTGAAACAAGGAAAGTATTTTCGTAAAAAAGTACGCCATTAATGCTTAATGTTTCTTAAATATTTCAATATCGTAGCATGGTAGGTGTGGTTTTTTAAGCCACGCCAGACTAATTTCTCCCTTCCAATTTGTTTGAAAAATATAAATTGCGATTTAAAATCTTTGTTTCATGGCAATGTTTTTAATGAGTAGAAGTAATACATAAATGCCGGTCCAAGCACAGGTACAGCGGAAGGAGGGGAGGATGGAGGATGTACAGTGGGAGTTAGGAGAAGATGTCGGATGAGAAAATGGTTAAGATGGAGAGCTAAAGATATTTGTAAGTGGAGGTTAATCCATTTTGATTGACGCACCCCGCTCTCGCGCCTGCAAGGGATGTTTTTGATTCACAGGTCAATGAAGCGTGTGAAATTCTCGGGTACCGTAGTACATGCAATACCGTACGAAGATAGAATGAATTACGATTAATGAAACAAACAGTATTTTGATATGTTATATAGATTAAAATTAGAACAATTAATTTCAAGGGTATTAATTAAATGGGTAAAGGGGGATGAAACCCCAAATTGTGTTGGGGATGAAATAACCTCATCCAAAAACCCAACTGGGAAAAATTATGGTTCCCTGTAAAAACCTGGCTATGCCGATTATTCCAGATCATTCAAGAAATTTAAAAATACCCCATAAAACCCAGGTTAAAATCATTACGTTATCACCAATATTGTAGAGTCAAAGCTGGAATTCTAGAGTATTCTGGAAAAACTTAAGTACTCCGTAAAACCCAGGTTAGAGCCGTTTAAAATCATGGTTAATGTTCAGTCAAAGCAGGAATGACATATTAGATGATGATGGTATTACTAAAATGTATAAAATGCCAAGACCCCGAGTTAGAGGACCATCACAATCTCGGTAAAGCTCGACGAGGAAAGAACATCCAAAAATGTAAGTAAAAAAATCTCCATGCTTATGGTATACCGTTTACTATCTGTGCTAGGTTTAAAAAATCAATCGTCGTAGACTTCGATTTTCTTGACGGACGCGCTAAAAGTGATGGACAGGAATGAATTGCGAAAGAGGTAGCTGTAACAAGGTAGAGAAAACACCAAGAATTGGATCGTGGTCATTCATGGCGCCCTACCCCGAAAAAGAACTAACGCATGATGCCAAACGACAAAACAGGTGGATGCTGAACAATCTACACGGTCTAGCCTAGGATGATGGAATAACGCCCTACGATAAACTCGGGGAGTGCCTGAGAGATGCTGTACAAAGCTATGAACGGGTATTCTACAAAGTGGAGGAAAAATGCTTCTTTTTGTCGGACATTATTAATCGGGAAGTTATTGACTTAAGTGGAGTGGGATTTCCAAAGGCTAATGAAATCGATGATGATGGCTCGATGATTACTTGTATGCTTAATCTTAAACCTGTCCGTAATAATAAGAAATATTTGTCCGCATTGTCTAAATGTATATTATTTTCTGAATGGATTTATAATCACGAGGAAATTGTAAATAATCATTTAGGAGATGAATAAAAATCCAAATTAAATACATATTTTGTTTTTAAATCTGATAACATAATGCGTAATTAGCGCACACACTTCAGTTTATTTCTACGCCGACGTGATGAGTCAACGCTCTGTCGAGCTGGGTGGCGAGCTCTTGCTCCTCCCCACCATTTAAGTTGTTGCGGGCATCCCGCCTCCTCATCATCAACGTGATTATGGCGTTTTGAACGCTGATAATAGTAAATTAGAGGAAAAAAATGCTTTAGTGAATACATGTGTATTGTAATTAATGTAAATAGAATTAAATATTTGATAATGCATCATACCCATATCCATCACAGTTTGGGGATGGGTGTACACCATCCGGGGCGGGGTAAGCCCCATTGATATCCCTCGTCGGGCTAGGGGGGGGTGACAGGATATATTAGTAAATAATCTAAAACCTAGCTATATTTTAATAACACACCTTGGACGTATATAACCCGCAACTACGTCTTCCAGGGTGACCATAATGTTTGGATCGAGGGGTGGTCATACTTGGTATTAACAATAAAAGTATGGTATCCATGAAGCTAAAAGAAATCAATTAGCACTATTTATGGTGGCGTGTATAAATATGGATATATTTACCGGTATCCATCACAGTTTATGTTTAATATTACTTTCTCATTAAACCCATCGAAATCACCCAGGTCGGCGCTAACTACATTGAAACAAGGATTATTTAAAATGTCTAAGTATAAAACGCAGAGAAGGAAATATCGAAAGTAGATGTTCCAAACGGTACCTAGCGGGCACAATCGGCAAACCGGAAAGCCATATATTTTGAAGCGTCAACACGTGATCGGGTTCTTGAAAATTTTGTCACTCTCGTCTGCTCTAGCAGATCTACTCAAACCTTGCCTATTAAACAAATGTAAACTCACCTCATATATTCTTAAACTGAATGTTTGCTTTAATCAAGGATAATTGCTTTAATCTATTATTAAAATTAAATTATGGTTTTGAGGATCTAACCTCTTACTCAAATCTTGAACTAATAGTTCTTAACGACTGTTGACAATTCGAAAAAGAACTATAAAGCATGCTTTCGAAAACTATCTCTCTTTCGTCTATGCTTTCGCGATAATAAGGTAGGTGGCGCCATATTTATATTTCTTTTCCGTTTGACGCACCAAAACAGTAGGTGGAGAAGAGGGGGATAGGTTAAAATTTCGGAAGAACTAGAGAACATTCCCTTACTATAGAGATCTGTGTGTGCGTTTTATCCTTAGACATTTTGAGTAACCCTTGATTGAAACACACTTAATTATTGATACTAAACTTCAATAATGGAAAAATTCACTTACATAGCCCCGGGATGGATAATTGGGAACGTGTTCACAGAATCACCTCCATCATTATCATCGTCATCACCATCGTTTTCCACGACGAAGTTCAGAACTTGTTCGGCTCCTTCATCTAACATGAAATCATCCTCCATTTCTTCTATTATTAGCGGAGGAGCTTCCGGTGCTATCACCAATCTTATATCGTCCATAGGAACGCGACCCGCAACCTTTTAAAGTTTAGTTTAGGTATAAAATTAGGACTGAACTTGCAACAAGGACAGAAAAAATTGTTGTGAGTAGAAAATTCAAAATGGTCCATGTCCCTGGGTCAACGTGTAGTATGAAAACCTCTGTCCATTACCACGTATTTTCCCGAAACGGTAACGCTAATTCAAACAGTAAGTATGAATTGTAGTGTTAAAAACTCTACAGTAGCTAATCCCTAACCCTTTTGGGGATAACCGAGAACCCCCAAAACGATAAGAAATCAGACATCATTGAATAGGTGAATGGACACTTGTTTGAATTATATTGCTAGTGAAAGGATACGGTACTGAAAAAGAGTACTTATCCGACCCCTCGTTTGGAGCTACCTTGGCGGCGAAGCCGCGTACGTCATCATATAGCTGGACTTGCCACGTCGATTTAACTTCTCGACCGAGAGGTTAAACCACCTTGATCTATGGCATATATAACACTTGGAGATTAGGTGGTAGCCCGCCGATGAGCAAGGTATTAAGAGAATCGGAGGTAGGATTGCACTTTACGTGACCCACCCAACTAACAATGGTTTCTGGTTAATTATACTGTGAGGAGTCCGAAAAAAATAATTAAAAAAATATTTGGCCGTCGCAAGTTGGACAGAAATGTTTTTGAAAATTTTAAAATCCACGTACTTACCGTCATTGAAGTCGCCATCAGCTTAACGCATTCTGCACTCAATCTTGCAAAATGAGCCGGGGCGGAAAGTGAAAAATTGACGTACTCGCGCCGGAGTTATAGCTATGTAATTTTTTAAGCTTACGGAAACTGTTCATTTCTGATAAAAGGACGGAAATATAATGCGAGAAAAACTGCTATGTTTCGGGAAAATCGTTGAATTTTTTGGGAATTCGATAATTGGTAACGGCAAATTTTTGTAAATGCCGTCAAATTATTTTTGATTTGATAAATGTTTTGGGCGATACTTGGGAAAAGGTGTCTTGTTTGGGAATTTGATAAATGTGAAGGACGATATTATGGAAAAGGTGTCAAATTATTCCTGAATTGGATAATGTGAAGTACTATATTTTGGAAAAGGTGTCAAATTATTCGGAAATTTTATAAATGTGAAGGACGATACTTTGGAAAAGGTGTAAATTATTCCTGAGTTTAATAAATGTGAAGGACAATATTATGAAAAAGGTGTCAAATTATTGCTCAATTTGATAAATGATATTTTGGAAAGTTGCCCAAGAAACACCACTTTGAGGTGGCCACACGTCGTTTCTCATGCGGAGTTTTTTTAAGGCAAGCCCCTTATCCTACTGCCCATATCCACTGCCCTAAATGAATGCTTCATATTCAAATTATTTTCATCTCGATAAAAATTAAGTAGAGAATTTAAAAAAAGGATACTCAATTCGAGACTGTTTTAATGCCATTGTTCCAACAACATTTAAATACGGATATTGCTCTTAACTTTCACGTTCAACATAAATGACTTTAAAGTAGGTCTTATTCTGGCAGTTGGTAAACAGGCAATTTGTGGTAAACGTGACTATAAATAAACCAACTACCAATATTTTGGGAAAGGTAGCAATATTTTGGTGGAAAAACATTCAATTTAGTAGTATCGTTCCAAATGGGGCAATTTGGTAATAATTTGAAAGCAATAACAGGAGCAAATTTAGTTCAACATCGCTACTTTGGTACTGTTAGAGATTTTCTTTTTTGTGTATTTTTGAAAAAGCTGGCATAAGCTACTTTAAGGTCCGCACTCGTGTACACTTCTAATTGGTTTCTGACTTTGGTATTGAAAAATTGTAGGGTAATATATTAGGCATCGTGTTAGGGCAGCCAATGGAACCTTTCAGCTTTAGCATTAAGCATTGGAAATAACTATTTATTTATACTTATGAAATGAATGGTGAAATTCCGTGTTGTCAGAAATTTAAATCTTGAGAACAGTAATTTAATAACTATAAAAAGAGGGGGATACGAGTTCCATAGAACTTTGGGTAGACTAGCGGAAAAATTCAAACATAGTCTTATCGAAATCTTTGATTAATTTTACGAAAGACAAGTATTTAGCGCTACCAAATCGCAATTTTCACATCGGACCGATCAGCGTTATCGGTGATATTCGCCTTGGAAGATGCGCATTCAATGTTAAAAGATAGGGAAGATTCCTAGTTTTAGTGGTGCTCTTTAATGCCTTACCCCCCACTGACTTGTATATATCTCGGCGCAAAACTACCTCAACACATGATTAAAATATCCTGAAAGTTTGGTTTTGTAGGAACTAATAGTATTTATGTAACAGAAGGATAAAGAAGGTTACGTTTCCTGGAATAAATAGACTATTTGTAGACAACAACGCCTGGTGGGGTGCTCCACTAAAAGTCTAGCTGTAGCGACGGAAAAATCGCTTCAAGGGGCTCTCTGGAAGCTTTTATACTACCAAAACCCCTGTATAGAATGAAAATATTTCCATTTGGTTGCTTTACTCCCAATGAAAATGATAAAAAAACAACACACTATCCTTAAGTAATAGGTTCATTTTTATTATGTACAGAGGTTAACAGACTCATATCATATTACATCTGGTAAGTCTTCATCCATTTGCAGGTTTTCTAGTTCTGTTGCGTCTTCGCAAATAAGACGCGCAGCAGATTGGGGCCACGAACCTTTTAGTTCGTGTCTGCGGTAGCCCAAGTACAAAATTACACTACTTACGTGGGCACATGTGCCCACCGTTAGCGCCCCACCCTTGCAATTACAAAACCACCGCTGAATGGCGTTCATACCAACACCATTAGGAGTATATTGTATAAATGCCTGATGTTCGGTAGATTTGGAAAACTGGCCAGGTACTTTAACCCTAAGAAGGTTGTTTTCGACCTAACAGAGCTCGACTGTAAAAGTTCCTAACCGGTCAATTATTAGGCCGACGTATGATTCCGCTCTCCTTGTTTTAAAATCACTCATGACCACATCCCGCACGTCGTCTTCTGTAAGTACCGGGGAATCGTCGAGCTAGATATCGTTCAGTTTCTCCCATTTGGTAGGTTTTCTCGAAAGTCCGTCTCGTTCCACTCTCTCCTTTAGTTCATTTATTTGTCCTTTTGACGCTTCCATTCTTTGGACGGTGGCTTCCCAATTTCCTTTGTGCAGCAAATCAGGATGGAAGGCGTTTAGTAGTGCCGCCGCTATTCTAAGAAAGTCCTTGAGGTGCAACAACAGACCTGATGGTATGCGTTGTTGCAATAGAGCAAAGACAGTCTGAAGGTGACCATTGCGCACCTCAACCGGCTCCGTAGGTACGTTACCATTCTAGAACGGTTAACCTCAGAGGGTTCCACTTGTTTGCTACCCTTTGGTAGAAACGAAGGCATTTGGAGTTCCAAACCTAAGTCTTGAAGTAGACCGTCAGAATCCCGAAAACCGCGGTCAGCCAGCACAACATCGTTTCTTTTCAACAATGTCTTCAGGTCATGTTTCGTTTTTAGGGCATGGTTTAATATTCTGGCGTCGTTGTTTTTCCCGTTGGAATAGTATGGGCCAAAAACATCTATAATGTACCCTGTTGTGGTTACCATTAGCATAGGCTTGAGGATATGTTGGCCTTTGTAGATGCAAAATGACTTTTGTAATACCGTGTAGTCGCTTGACCTTTCAACGGGAATGTACGTCCCATCCACTGTAACGATAAGACAATCGTCCCTTGAGTTTGCAAATAGTCTTTGAGCTGCCGGTGATTGGTGATTAGCAATTAAATGTTCTCGTTTAAGATTATCTGCTCCAAGATGTTGAGGGACGAACGAAGTAATCATGGCCGATGTAACAGACTTTACTACATCAGACAAGTTTTTCTCTGTAATGTGGAACAGTGACGCCAAAAACGGGTTTGAGAGTCCCATTTTGAGTTTCATAAGCAAGATACACAACGCTGTTTGTGTTGACTGAATTTCGCTGTTCCGTAACTTAGAATCAATACAGTCATGTACAATGCCAAAATCGTGCATATTCAGTGATGTTAGAACTTTGCAGTCTTGATCGTTGGTGATTAGCGTTTCAAACGTCGTCTTCCGTTGTTCTTTGACAATTTCCGTTAAGCCATGAAGTAGTTCTTCAATCTCAGTCGCGTTTACGTTTGCTTGCGTGCAATGTGGTTTAATCGCGTCTGTTATGTCGTCGGGAAGCAAATTATTATCTCCAAGATGGTTCTGACCGGAGCCTCGGAAATGAACTAGGCCCATGCGTGTCGTTTTTTACGTGGGGAAATATCCAGTTTCATAGAGGAAATATTTTTACCCTTTGTGTGTACGAGGTGGCGCTTTTATGACCGTAGCGACCTGGGTCTTCCATAAATTATCGTTGATATTTTAGGGGCCAACTATAAAACTTTTATGAAAGAGATAAGTTTTCACCTTTAAATTAACGTAATTTTTTAGGGGCTATTCACTTTTTATTGAATCTATTGGTTAGATTGTATGGACAAAAAAATTTATTATGAGATTTTAGCATCGTTATATTTTTAGTAAAACCAAACTTCTTGTAGTTGCTAATTCACAGTTTTCATATACCATTAGAGGATTTTTTTACCCCTTTCCTAACCTTTCATTTTTTAACCTTAACTTTTTTATCCTTTACTTCTTTGGAATGATTGTTTAATAAATTGCTTCGGAAATTTTCTAAAACAATTTTTAACTATCCGCGACGTCGGCTTCACCGCTCTACGTCTATACTTTGCCCTAATATTGTAGCAGTCGACGGGGTCATGAGGCTGAATTATGTTTATTGTACGGTACTAAAAGCGCCCCCAAGCGGGAAAACACGGCGAACTAAATTAGTTAAAAACATATTCTCGCTTCACTACACGCATGGGCCTAGTTCATTTCGGAGGCTCCGTTCTGACACATACGGCTTTCTTTGGGAACAAATATACCGCGCTTCACCCAAATGTCCAATCGCACGTCCAACTTCACTCGAGTACGAGTAGAACTGGCGCACACAATGCAAGTTGTTGTTTGCAGTTTCAAAGTTTTAACCTTGAGTGTGACGCATGTTGAGTTCACGACGTTAGCCCCTTCTGATTCGCTGCTTGAAGTTGTACTCGTCGTTGGAACATTAGTACTCGAAGTATAAGACAACGTGCATGTCATGCAAGCACGTTTTCCCAAGGCATTCTCAAGTAAGGGCGGATAACCATTTTCTTGTCGTCTTCGACGAAGGTACGACGCTAAACGACGCCTTGATATGATACGGCTGGTACTGTTATTTATTTTACGGTTACAAGCGTAACACTTTTGCGAAGGCATAGTGCCACAACACGATGTCGAAAACTAATAATTACTAACACCTTTGTTTTATTTCACCGTCACTGAACGTATTTGTAATATAAACTATCTTATATTGTATAAAGAAAGACAGATTAAAATGGGTTACCGACCTTTGTTTCCTGCAAACCATTAAAAAGTACTTCGTTTCCCAACGGCGTCGAAAAATGAACAAGAATGACGAAAGGACACGTGTAATTAATTCCGATAAAAAGAGGTTTGTTTCAATCTTTCCATTTGTGTGGGTGATGTGAGTTGTCTTATATTGTAAAAAGAATGATATCTTAAAAAAAATCGACCGTCTTATGCCTACAACCCTCAAACCACCCACACAAATGGAAAGATTGAAACAAACCTAATTTTTCGACGCCGTTGGGAAACAAAGTACTTTTTACTGGTTTGCAGGAAGCAAAGGTCGGTCACCCATTTTAATCTGTCTTTCTTTATACAATATAAGATAGTTTATATTACAAATACGTTCAGTGACGGTGAAATAAAACAAAAGTGTTAGTATTTATTAGTTTTCGACATCGTGTTGTGGCACTATGCCTTCGCAAAAGTGTTACGCTTGTAACCGTAAAATAAATAACAGTACCAGCCGTATCATATCAAGGCGTCGTTTAGCGTCGTACCTTCGTCGAAGACGACAAGGAAATGGTTATCCGCCCTTACTTGAGAATGCCTTGGGAAAACGTGCTTGCATGACATGCACGTTGTCTTATACTTCGAGTACTAATGTTCCAACGACGAGTACAACTTCAAGCAGCGAATCAGAAGGGGCTAACGTCGTGAACTCAACATGCGTCACACTCAAGGTTAAGACTTTGAAACTGCAAATAACAACTTGCATTGTGTGCGCCAGTTCTACTCGTACTCGAGTGAAGTTGGACGTGCGATTGGACATTTGGGTGAAGCGCGGTATATTTGTTCCCAAAGAAAGCCGTATGTGTCAGAACCATCTTGGAGATAATAATTTGCTTCCCGACGACATAACAGACGCGATTACACCACATTGTACGCAAGCAAACTTAAACGCGACTGAGATTGAAGAACTACTTCATGGCTTAACGGAAATTGTCAAAGAACAGCGGAAGACGACGTTCAAAACGTTAATCACCAACGATCAAGACTGCAATTCGTTCCCGGTACTTACAGAAGACGACGTGCGGGATGTGGTCATGAGTGATTTTAAAACAAGGAGAGCGGAATCATACGTCGGCCTAATAATTGACCGGTTAGGAACTTTTACAGTCGAGCTCTGTTAGGTCGAAAACAACCTTCTTAGGGTTAAAGTACCTGGCCAGTGTTCCAAATCTACCGAACATCAGGCATTTATACAATATACTCCTAATGGTGTTGGAATGAACGCCATTCAGCGGTGGTTTTGTAATTGCAAGGGTGGGGCGCTAACGGTGGGCACAAGTGCCCACGTAAGTAGTGTAATTTTGTACTTGGGCTACCGCAGACACGAACAAAAAGGTTCGTGGCCCCAATCTGCTGCGCGTCTTATTTGCGAAGACGCAACAGAACTAGAAAACCTGCAAATGGATGAAGACTTACCAGATGTAATATGATATGAGTCTGTTAACCACTGTACATAATAAAAATTAACCTATTACTTAAGGATAGTGTGTTGTTTTTTTATCATCTTCATTGGGAGTAAAGCAACCAAATGGAAATATTTTCATTCTATACAGGGGTTTTGGTAGTATAAAAGCTTCCAGAGAGCCCCTTGAAGCGATTTTTCCGTCGCACCAGCTAGACTTTTAGTGGAGCACCCCACCAGGCGTTGTTGTCTACAAATAGTCTATTTATTCCAGGAAACGTAACCTTCTTTATCCTTCTGTTACATAAATACTATTAGTTCCTACAAAACCAAACTTTCAGGATATTTTAAGCATGTGTTGAGGTACTTTTGCGCCGAGATTTATACAAGTCAGTGGGGGGTAAGGCATTAAAGAGCACCACTAAAACTAGGAATCTTCCCTATCTTTTAACATTGAATGCCCATCTTCCAAGGCGAATATCACCGATTACGCTGATCGGTCCGATGTAAAAATTGGGATTTGGTAGCGCTAAGTACTTGTCTTTCGCAAAATTAATCAAAGATTTCGATAAGACTATGTTTGAATTTTTCCGCTAGTCTACCCAAAGTTCTATGGAACCTTTATCCCCCTCTTATGGTCAATAATTTTATTCAAGAAAATAGTTCTTTAATGAATAATTATAACATTAACTGGAATTTGGAAGTTAACTTTTGTTTAATAATTCCTCGTGAATCATTTAGGAATTAAATAACGTTATGAATATTTAGTTTTTTGAGTAATTTAAAAGCTTTAAACACGTATGACGATGTCCTGTTAATGCACTAATGATTTATTTTATGCACACTTTTGGTTTGGTAATGGCTACATTTATTATAGCATGAAATTTGGGCTTAAATTTCCATGGTTGATTTGTTATTATAAATTATTATTGATTATTTTTTTTCCAAGTACTATTTTTTGTTTTCCATGTTTAAGCTTTTAGTTGCGTATTTTATAAGGTTTTATTCGTAGCTTCCGAAGGAAAATTTAATTTTTTCTGCAGAATGGCTTTTTAAAATGATTAGTGATTTGTTCTCGTAAAATTTCCAGTTCAGTGTTAAATGTATGTTTCGCTTTGGATTCATTGGAGAGATTATTGATTTGATAGGTGAAACGGTGAAGGATGGACTTAAAAAGTTCAAAATTAATGTTGAATGCCTATAATCATTTTTCTAGTCTCTCAAGTGAATGATTCCATTTTGAAAAAATATTTATACACATTTAATCCAAGGACTCTCAAATTGGGAATTTATAATTGCCTAGTTGTCAGAAAAATAGTAACTTTTTTTCTCCTTTAAAAGGGAGGGTGTCTTTGTTAAATCACCTTTAACATTTTTAAAGATTCTTTTTAAAAGCGTACTGATTTGTTTATGTAAAATATGAGAGTTATTTAGATGCCCTTTAATTGTTAGTGATAATTCTAATTCATTTCACAAACATTTTTCGTATTCATTATTATTGCATGATAGCGTTAGTGGTTAATGAGTGAGTGTCATTAATTGAAATCTTTAATTACCGATTTCATCGAGCTTCTTTTGTTTGTCAATCGTTATTTGCGATGTTTTATTTACGAAGTTTCAATGCAAATTGAATTGCGATGGTTTTAATTATGAAGTTTCAATGCAAATTGAATTGCGAAGATTTTAATTACGAAGTTTCAATGCAAATTGAATTGCGATGGTTTTAATTATGAAGTTTCAATGCAAATTGAATTGCGATGGTTTGAATTACGAAGTTTCAATGCAAATTGAATTGTGATGGTTTTAATTATGAAGTTTCAATGTAAATTGAATTGATAGTCCACGTGATGAAAGATTAACGAGTGAAGTAATTGAGGTTTAATCGGGTGTTGAAGGAAGGGGGATTTGGGGTGTTTCACCACCCTCGGACACGGGGTAGTCAGTTCCTGTAGGGTAGGCATTCTGACAAGTCCCTTATTCCTTCAAAACTTTGTCGCCCAGAAGCTAGGCTTACGGAAGTGAGCTAAACTTCCGACAGTACATATACAGCCGTTATTAGGCAACCCTTGTTTGAAGAAGTTATTTTGCGAATCCTTTTACGAGCTTCTATTTTGTTTGTGGACCAATTGCCAAGTCGTAAAGGAGTTATGTAGCGAAGTTGAAGCATTGGGATATATTTTTTGGAATTGGTATAGTTGAAGCCAACACAAAGGTTGTTTCTTTGTACATCTTTGTTGTTCTTAATCCAAAGTCACTTTCACTCTTTGAATGTGCCAATCCAAAGTGTCTGAATATCAGTAGAGAAATTGAATATGGATATTTCTTGATATGCCGTGTCTGTCGTAGGACTTGTTGGGGTTTTTTTTTCAAAATGATAGTTCGGGAAGTTCTATTGGTCATCGTATTTTAACATTTTAAGTATTTTATATTACTCGTGTTGGCTATGATGAAATATCTTTCTGTTGGCGCATGTTGATACGATAGGAAATTACTGATTTGTCGAAGGAATGTTGTACTTGGTTATATTAGTTGTGTAAATGGCGGGAGGGGCGGGTTGAAGTAAAACTTTACCATTTACGGGCTATTATATGTGCATTTAAATATAATATTTTAGGCTATGTTTTTAAAATATGTATTAGCTTAAACTTGAAGAACACTGCGTGCATGGGTTACCAAAAAGACAATGAAATGGTTATTAAACTTAAAATTATTTTTTTTAAATTTTCGAGAATATTTTTGTAAATTCTACCCTGTTGATTTATAGGAAACGTCACCCATCACGCAGATAGATTACCCTAGCTGTTTAGAAACACTAAGAGAATATGCAAAACTTCCTGGAATATTTTGATTGAAAAAAATAGTTTAGTTATTTTTTATTTATGGGGGCTGTGTCTATATTTTTTTATGCAAAGAAAAGGATATAATAAAAGATATTATTTAAATATAAAATTTAAGCTATTTGGGTGTTCTAGTTGTAATTACTTAAAATTAGTTTAGATTTTTTTAACTTTTTAAAATGAGTAAAGGTATAAATTTCGTTAAAATATGTAGAGCGTTGGTAATGAAGTTGTGAAACTGATATTTAGTGAACCCTTTGAAGAAATTAATTGGAATAGATATTGGTTTAAAATCTGGATACTAGTGTCTAAATTTCAGTTCAACAAGTCTATTCAGATTTAAGTAGCCTTTTTACGAGCTTATTAAGAAATTTAATTTCATTGCAACGCTTTACTAACAGGGGTTACGCTTTTATTATTTTTTACCTCTTGGAAATTCCATAATTAAAGCAAGATTCGTGGTTTTTTTTCTCTCGTAGCAATAGCTAGGCCCTACAACCCTCCCTCCGCTCCCTTTTAACAGCTATTGCCAAGACAACTCCGAAATGAACCTTGAACCAACGTAAACCTTAAACTTTCTCGAGGGCCGATAAGTTTACCTAGTCATGAATTACTCTAAGGTAATACGAAACTATTCGTACATCTCTGGCAGGATGTATCGTAAAGTTATCCAATATAACAGTTCACACAGAACACTTTAGAATCACAAAGATATTCAATAGAGTGATTCACACAGAACACTTTGGAATCACAAAGATATCCAATAGAGTGATTCACACAGAACACTTTGGAATCACAAAGATATCAATAGAGTGATTCACGCAGAACACTTTGGAATCACAAAGATATCCAATAGAGTGATTCACACAGAACACTTTGGAATCACAAAGATATTCCATAGAGTGATTCACACAGAACACTTTGGAATCACAAAGATATCCAATAGAGTGATTCACACAGAACACTTTGGAATCACAAAGATATCAATAGAGTGATTCACGCAGAACACTTTGGAATCACAAAGATATCCAATAGAGTGGTTCACAAAGAACACTTTGTACCTGCAAAAGATTCAAAATAAATGGGTTCACGCTTCACACCCAGAACTGTGAATCCAAAGTACACTCAGATTTAGATGATGTACTACAAAACTTAAAAAAAAATTACGTTTTAATTTCGAGGCGGACGATAATCTTTCTTAAAAAAGTTACATTTTTTATCCTATATAGCTTTTTCTTCTGTATAACACTGGCCCAACAACCCTCCCTCTGCTCCCTTTTCACAGCTATTGCCAAGACAACTCCGAAATGAACCTTGAACCAACGTGAACCTTAAACTTTCTCGAAGGTCGATAATTTTACCTAGTCTTGAATTACTCTTACGGTAATATGAAACTATTGGTACATCTCTGGCAGGACGTGAAACCATCTGATACATAACATTAATTTTAGGGTTTACTACGGGTTCATTTTTTTAGGAATCCGGGCGCTTATCATTCCCTTTAAAATGTCTACACTCTTTCCAAAAGCAGAACAGTGACGTCAGTCAAGTTACTGACGAATCTCTACTGACGGCTACAGTGTTTCAAGTTATATTCATGTATTTTTTAGGGGCATATTCGGACGATTGGGATTTCGGTCCATCGGGAATTCGGTTGAAAGGAACGATACCCCTTATTCCATTCTTTTTGATTCGTAACCATTAAAAAATGGTTGACCCGTTTAAAGCTACAAATATATTTCATAAAGGCATTTTCTTATCCCTTTAAGTCCTATTAACACAAATAAACAATTTATATTAATATGAATGTATCATTAATTGCTGTAAGCAAATAGTAATAAATTAAACAATTTCTTTATCAACTCGCGTTAATCAATTTCTTCAATCTTCATAACTCAATGAAATTTTGTCGAATTTTAAAGGAAATAAATGGTGTGGTTTCGCCACTAGATGCTCCCAGGGTCGAAAAGGTGTAGCTAACTGGCCAGTTGCTAGGCTCAGTAAAATTAAATTTCCTAAATTATCATGTTTTTTGTAAAAGATGCGAAACTTATAATTTCCTGATTTAAAAAAAAATATCTACCTTTCTTTAGTTAAAACAAACGCTACTACATGCTCCCGTAGTCCAAGAGTGGAGTTGACAGGGTTTATTTGTTTATCAGTGTGTAAATGGATTTAATTAGCATCTATGCCTAATTGCTAATTAAGTCATAATTGTCCTATTGCTAATTAAGTCATAATTGTCCTATTGCTAATTCCAATTCAATTAGTTGCCAGTTAATTAGCACATCTCTGGATTGTTTGGTGACAGGGTTTTGTGATTGTGTGATTTAATCAATCATTTATTTTAACAGCAATTTGACAAACAATGTATCTTCGTAGCAGTTATCATTGGCACCTGGTGAGAATTAAAAACCGGCTATAGACGATATTTAAAATTGAATCGCGCGCGCTCAGAACAGATCCAGTGCAGACACAGTGCAGAGCAGCCGCTAGGGTGCAGTCAAGCATTGTCGGTCCCCAGCAAAACATACGAAGAGTGTTAAATTTAAAAATTAAATCTAAACTTATGATAGGGTTTAAGAAATAAATTGTAAATGCCTGCTGTTTGTTGCGTTCCCTTGTGTGTCTGTCTGTTGTTATACCCACGTTACCGCGTTCGCAGTTTGCGTATCGGAGCAAACGTGTTCGCCATTTCCGAACTGCTTTCACAGTCACGGAAATGGCTCCTTTACTTGAGTTCTCGCACCACCATCTTCTGGTCTTTGTCCATCCCACACGGACACCAGTCTGTTCTTACTGGCTTCTAATAACCACCATCTTTTGCTATTCGTCCATCCCACACGGACACCAGTCTGTTCTTACTGGCTTCTAATAACCACCATCTTTTGCTCTTCGTCCATCCCACACGGACACCAGTCTGTTCTTACTGGCTTCTAACACCACCATCCACTGGTCTTCCTTCTATTCCACATAGACACCAATCTGTATCATTGGCTTCTACTCTTTTATCATCGTTTGGTTTTAGGATATACGCGGCGATCAGCTAGGGTTACGAGAAACGTCTAGACTCCCTAAGGTGGGATCGCCACCAATGGTTTTCGCAATTTCGCTTTTTCCTTACTATTATAATGGAAACGAATCGTATATATACCCCAAAATTTTAAGAAAGCGGGCAAGAGGGGTACCCTTCACTTTAAACGTCAATATTAGCAAAGTTTGAGATGATAATAGGTATAGCTTTATTTTAAACGATTTAACTATTATCAATGTTAATTATTGAAGATTAAAATAATTAATTATATTTATTTAAATATTAAAGATAAACCTCTCGTGCAAAGAGAGAGATTATCATCGCCTCCTATATCTACCAAGGCCCGTGCATGCGATATATCTACTTCATTGCCTCCTATATCTATCAAGGCCCGTGCATTGTGATATATTTCATTCATTGCCTCCTATATCTATCAAGGACCGTGCATTTCGATATACTTTTCAAAACAACAACCAAAATGGGAAGCTCCTCTCAGAAACATAATAATTTCTTTTCTCTGTATATGAAATGAAAATATGGATAATATTGCGCTCCTTCTTTAATGGTATGAATCCTTGCCTGTCTATTAATATTTTACGTAGGAGTAATACGTTTTAGCGAAGTCTAGAGAGGATAAACATAAGCGAGATTGTTTCGGTAAAAAAATACTGCTTACACTAATGGGTTTATGCTCCTTGTTACTGTTGTATAGAGTAATAATGATAAAAGCTTAAAAATTACGAGAGGACAGACCTTTTTATCCTCGTGTTTTATTCTTAATAAGAATATAAAACATTTATTTTGTATCAAAAATATTTTTTGGTGCTGAGATTGCTTTAGAAAAATCGAAACGGTTAGGCATTGGTAAAAAAGACATATGTAAGCTATTTGCAGAGATAATTGTTTTACATGTTTTAAATAAGACTGAAGCTTCCACTATTGTGTTTATGCTCCTTGTTTGTTTCACTGAAAACCATGTAGGTGTAGATAACAGTCAGACCAAAAATTTCAAAAATATATTTTTTAAATCTAATCAGATACGCCCACCTAGTTGAAAATAGGCCTGTTAAATTTGCGGGAGCCATTCTTGAGAATTTTTCTTTGCTTGTAGGTTGTTAGTTTATCTACCAGAAAATATTTGTGTTTGGAAGTTGGATATTAAGTCAAATTATGGTTGTAAAGAGCCAGCAGGTTTTTGCCGCTTCTTTTTGTGAGTATTTGATTTTTGTATGTAAAATGGAGGAAGATAATGTTGAGAGGAAGGATGAAATGCGGAAGCGCAAAGCGCGGGAAAGGATGAGGGCAAAAAGGTCGATGTTTTCATTGGATACTTTAGTTTATACAATCTTCTCGACACGGAGAGGTAATATTTTGGTTTTCCCAACTTGTATATTATGAAAAAGTGAATATTAAGGTTCTGTAGGATTTCTTTACACATCAAAACAAAGCGAACTGCTAACGCAGCGCACTAGAGTAACCACGGACGGACACACACAGACAAAAACATAGACTGCTTTTTAACTCTTTCCGTATTAATTTTGATTTGAAAAACAAGATTATCCTAAATATTAAAATAAATATAATTAATATTTAATATTTTCTTATTGAGCGTTACATCGTTTTAAAAAAGAACAATTAAACATTCTTGAGAGACTTGACTAATATTGACGTTTGAAATGAAGCATACGCCTGTTGCTTCGCAACTATAGATAAGAACAGCCTAGCCGATCGCCGCGTGCGCTCTTTTTCGAAAGTCTTTGACCGTCGATTTTTTTTCAGAAAATTTTGAATAATTCAAAAACCGTTGATCACAGAGAATTGATAATTGACACTAAGATGCATATTTTAGTTCCCCATCAAATGAGAAAAATTTGAAGTCGTATGTCCAGGCACGCGCTAAAAAACGCGAATTTTTCGAAAATCTGAAAATGTTCAACTTTTTAAATATTGGTTTTTGGAGAAAATAAATGCCATTTTTGTTATCAGGGGGTCGATTTATATTTAGAGTGTCTTCAATTTCCTTGTATCTTTAATATTTCGCATGATATTTCAATTTGTTTAAATTTATAAAATTGAGAACCTTCTAAGTTCCACTAAAAGTGAAAATGAAAACCGTTTACCCAGATATCTAGAACATCCCATATAGGCAAAAGAGAACAGATTATTTTCTATTTTCTTTTGGTGTTTCTCAAATCATCGGAAAGCAAATACCATAAGGTTGTTTCCGGCTTGAGCTTAAATAACGACCGAAAACCTTAGCGCTGCGTGCAAAAATGGCTTTTACGAAGGCCATCTTAGGCAATATAACCATAAGTTTATAAGATATGTTCCATAATTTAGTCACTGATTACAGAGACCTTGACTTGAAGTGACGTCGGCGAAACGTAATAAATTATCGTAAAACGACGCATAGTGAGGCGCTGTTAGAGAGATGCATACTCAAAGGTTTACAACACGCAAAATCAACATTCGCAACTCGTAATCAAACCCGGTAAATGAGTTGAGACTCAAACTTTACAAAATGCAAATGTGTCAATTGAGACCAGGAGTCCAAAACTAAAATAATCTTGAAACGCCGGGTAAAACAACTGCTCTATTGTGACTTCCAAAAGAGCGTCATTACTAAACGAATTTTATTGGTTATCAAAATAATTTTACCTCAGCCTCTGCGTAACAAAATAGAACACAAACTCTGTCCAACCAAAACCTGTATCGGTCCCGTTCAGTAGAAATATTTTTACAGCAGAGATTCTTATGCAGTGTTTACTGTGCAGTGGGAAATAAGCCTTATACAGCAAAAGTTATACTATACTGATCCTCCATAGAGATTTTTTCTTGTAACTGCCACGCAGTTAAAGGGACGCACAATCCATGTTGTAAAAGCGTACCAAAACTATATTTTGAAGTAGTTACATTATTATTTTCTGAATTAGTTATTCGACAATGTCAAGTGAGTGTAAGCAAGAAACGATTTGGCTGATATTCAATGGTAATGCTGATGCAAATTCTCAATGCTCAGATAATTCTATGAATTATCTGATTTATAAGTCACGATCTTTTTGATACGAACAAAGATGTATAATAATGATCGAGTCAAAGAATATTGGTTATTTATTAGGAAAAGGACTTAATTTATAACATAATTGTTCAATTGGTGATTGAATGAGAAGAAAATGACAGACATGGATCTACATGGGATCTCAGAACGTTTTACGGCGGAGAGGGCAAGAAGCGAGGCTTGGCCCGTTTTTGTACATGTTAATGTTTTAAAAATTAACATTTAACACCGTCCTTTATGTGTGTGCATACAATTTTTTAAACTATTTTAAATCCGAAGTTTTTTTGCTTTTCGATCATTGAAAGAAATAGAGGTCATTCTATTCTATGACTCGAGTCCAATAAGGGTACAATTCACCAAACCCGAAACCTTAAGAATATGCTGATTTCTCTTATCTTATCTAGAAGATCTTTATTCGCTGTTTAGACAAAACTATTCTCCATTTGGTTTCCTCCCCCAGTTCTTATCACTTTACATGTTTAGCATCTTGTCTTTTGTTAACATATAAATACTTTCTTTTTTCTGATTTATAAAATTTTCTCTATTTGTCTGTTTTTCCATATGTGTGTGTGCTTTATCAAGATGTTAATGATCTTTATGATAGGCCTATCGTATTTTATCTTAATTTACTAAGAAATAGAATTTTGAATGTTCCCAAGTTCTGGGATTTTAAGATTGATAAATGATCATTAGGGTATAATCCTTTATTTACATACACTTCAGAATAGAATTTTGAATTTTGCAAAGTTCAGGGTTTTCAAGATTGATAAATTTTGCTATCAAAGATAAACACGAATGGCGGAGAATTCACTAATAATTGAGTATTTCTATTTTAAACTAACCTATTTGTTCATTATAATTGATGACTTAAATATTTTTCTAGTTTAATACACAAACCCAGTTTTTAATTGCATATTACTACCGTAGTAATTCTTGAATTACTAAGTCATTTAACCACACTTCCAACTACTTTGCAGTCATTTACCATCATTATCAAAATATATACATTTAATGACGCTATAAACCATTTTAAAGTCATTTATCAGCAAGTGTATAAATCATTTTCTCTTTTATCAAAACTTTCAACCATATTTAAATAATTTATGAACACTTGCAACCAGCTTTTTCTCATTTATCAACATGTTCAAGAAATATTTACTCAAATAACAACACTTTTCATTCATTTAACAAAAGTTTCAACCATATATAAGCAGAGCTTCTTATTGAAACTAGTTTTTTAACTAAGTCAACTGTCAGCTTTTATATGTACCTCCAATATCCGCATTCCTCCCTAGATGTCAATATATTTTCGTTTTTCAATTACAAAATTACATATTAGGCAAAATTTGAGTCGAAATTAATCGGTACTATCCCTCAAACCTTGTCCGTACAAAAAAATTTCTATTTTATTCAAAAACAATTTGTGAAACCAAAATAAACCTCTCGGAGTCGAGACGCAATTAAGAAGTTATTCCTTAAATAAATATATTTAATATGAATTATTTTAATTGTGATTAATTTACCTTAATTCTAGTTAAATCGTTTTAAGAAACTTCATTCCTAAAATTGTTTTAAACATAGCTATTGCTGACGATTGAATTCAAGCCTAGTTGCTTCTCTATTTTTGGAAACTTAGGGTATATAAGGCAATTGATTCACAGGAAAGGGCAAGAAAAAGCGCAATTGCGTGAACCTGTGGTGGAAGGCCTGCCATAGGGAGGCTAGATGTTTCTCGTAACCCTAAAGCCTATCGCCGCGTATTTCTTAACCCTTACGATGATAATGGAGTAGAAACCAATTTTGCAGATTGGCGTCTATGTAGTATAGGATGTTGTTGTTAGAATCCAATAAGTACATATTGGTATCAATGTAGTATGGACGATGGTGGTGTTAGAAGCTAATAAGTACAGTTGGCGTGTATGTGGTATATACGAAAGACTAGTGTATGGTGTATGCAGGGCCGGATTAAGCAATTTTTCACCCGGGGGCTGAGATAGTGTGCGCCCCCTTAAGTCGGAATAAACGGAAAAGCAAATGTAGCTAAGAGGGCATAGTTTTACTCAATGCGCCCCCATAAAGCCTTGCGCCTGGGGGCCAGTGCCCCCTCGGCCCCCCTTTAGTCCGGCCCTGGGTGTATGTAGATGGCGTAATGAAGTACAATTTTCCGAATTTATGTGAACTGCGAACGCGCTTCGGAAAATGGGAACACGTTTGCTCCGATCTGCCAACTGCGAACGCGGTGACAGACACCCACACATACACCCATGAGGGGCCAGTCACTCAGAGAAATCGGTGAACACTGCGGTGCATTTGGCTTTACTAAAATGAATACGCGTAATCCTTAACCGGTGAACTACCACGCGCCTACAAAGTAGTAAGGGGTGGTGACGTTTCAATTGTAGGATGATATCCCTTACAAAAATCTTCTTTAGAACTCTTTAGAAAATTCCTTGGGAAATTTCTTTAGAAATCCTTGAGGGGTTCTTTGGGAAATTGGGGAATATTGGCCTCTTTTTCTTTGGACAATTCTTGGGAAAGAGCTTTGGAATATTCTTGGGAAATAACTTTGGAATTTTCTTGGGAAATAACCTTGGAATTTTCTTGGGAAATATCTTTGGAATTTTTTTTCGGAAATATGTTAATAATTTTCTTGGGAAATATCTTTGGAATTTTCTCGTGAAGTATAGGGAAGATTGTGGGGCAAATTAATTTAGCCTTCTAGAAACGAGGATAGATCTCACATGCAGAACCATATCCCAATGCAAGGAGTGCAGTTCTTATATGCTGAACAACACCCCTTATATCTCGGGAAGTTCTCGCATGCAGTGCGATTCTGCTTATAAAGTCAGACATTTAATCGACTTAAATACATCTGAAAACGGCAGAAAGTTTTAACCTTGTGCAAATGTATGGGGTACTAAGTGGGTTTTGGAGGCTTCAATGGCCAAGCAGTAGATACATATGTTGTTAAGTTTTATAATGTATTTTCACTGAGAGTTTTTTGAGTACCAAACACGCGTTTAACCTAATATTATGTACAATATTTTTTTAAAAATGAGCCTTAGCTACGGGACAAGCCTTCGTGAAACGTTTTTAATTTTTTACCCATCAAGTCAATATCTATGTAGGAAAACTCCAGCTAAACAATTTGGGTAAAAATATTTTGAGATAATTATATGTAAAGCATAATTGCAAATATATCTAGCCCTTTGAAACTCATCTCTAGAATTCTTAACGAATTTCATTGGAAAATAAACCCCAGACCTTCTTTGGAAATTTATCTGAAGATTTCCTTAAGAATTTCGTTAGAAAATATTCCATAGACGTTCTCTGGAAATTTATCTCAATAATTCCTATCGAATTTCTTTTGGAAATTAACCCTAGACTTTCTTTGGAAATTGATCTCAAGAATTCCTGAAGAATTTCGTTGGAAAATATTCCCTAGATGTTTTTTGGAAATTTATCTCAATAGTTTCTAAAGAATTTCTTTGGAAAACAAACCCTAGACCTTCTTTGGAAATTAATCTCTAGAATTCCTAAAGAGTTTTTTTGGAAAATAAACCTTATACATTCTTTGGAAATTTACCTCTAGAATTCGTAAATAATTTATTTGGAAATTATTCGTTATACCTTCTTTGGAAATTAATCTCTAGAATTCTTAAAGAGTTTCCTTGGAAAATTAATCTTATACATTCTTTGGAAATTTACCTCTAGAATTCCTAAACAGTTTTTTTGGAAAATAAACCTTATACTTTCTTTGGAAATTATCTCTAGAATTCCTAAAGAATTTCTTTGGAAAATATTCGTTATACTTTTTTTGGAAATTAATCTCTAGAATTCCTAAAGAGTTTCTTTGGAAAATAAACCTTATACATTCTTTGGAAATTTACCTCTAGAATTCCTAAACAGTTTCTTTGGAAAATAAACCTTATACGTACTTTGGAAATTTATCTCTAGAAATCGTAAAGAATTTCTTTGGAAAATATTCGTTATTCCTTCTTTGGAAATTTATCTCTTGAATTCCTAAAGAATTTCTTTGGAAAATATTCATTATACCTTCTTTGGAAATTAATCTCTAGAATTCCTAGAGTTACTTTGGAAAATAAACCTTATACCTTTTTTCGAAATTTATCTCTAGAATTCCTAAAGAATTTCTTTGCAAAATATTCGTTATACCTTCTTTGGAAATTAACCTCTAGAATTCCTAAAGAGTTTCTTTGGAAAATAAACCTTATACCTTGTTTGGAAATTTATCTCTACAATTCCTAAAGAATTTCTTTGGAAAATAATCTCAAGACATTCTTTGGACATTTGTCTCAAGACTTCTTCAGGAGTTCCAAAGAAAGTCTTTGGGAATTGTTCCTTTAGAAAATGATCCCAAGGGCTCCATAGGGTTCCAAAGAATGGCCTTTGGAATTCTTAAGAACATTTTTGTAAGGGATATCTGATGTATTAAAATCTGAATGTTTTTTCTTTAACTTTAGGCATACAGAAGAAACAGGTTTATCTCAAAAAAGATTGCCGATAACAAGATCTTAACGGTGACAGGTGTAAAAATTGGCGGGAAATTTAAACGGGGATTTTGTGCGACAGCACCCTTTACTCTGACGAGCCCGGGATTGTTAGGGTTCATTAAAGGGGTGACGCCCATTACTAGCACCCTAGAAGGCAGGGTAAGGTTTTTAGTTTGAGTTAGGGAATGACGTCATAGTCATCAAGGTTGAATATAGCTTGTTTTAGTTTTTGTTTGACGGTTGACGTCATGGATACCTAGGCTGAAAATCGTCAGCAAACGGGGATTGAGGCAAAATAGGGAGGTACAATATTTGGGTGGGTGACGTCATGGCCGCAATCTTGAGCGGCCATATTGGATGTCTGCATATCTGTATAGTCATCACTACTGCCACCCACCTGGAAGCTACACAAAGTATTTTTCCTTAAGAGCTTAAAACATTTACTACAGAAAAGCCACAGAAGAATTCAACCCGAATCGCAAACTTCGCGCATTATAGAATATTTGCAAAATTTTTAATGTCGAAAATCCTTCCACTTTAGCAATCACAACTTGCTTATTATTCCAAATTCACAAACTTAATCGCGCAAATCCAAAATTTCTACTTTCCAAGGCGCCATCCAAAACCTTTATTTCTCAGTTGGAAACATATTGTCCTTTCAAAATCGAGACCTACTGGCAATTAATTAATAAATCGCCACATTACTAAATGTAATTCTTAAAACCTCATTTCTATAACTTCAGAGTAAAACTATGCTATGGCTTGAACATCTTGCTTTTCGGATCGTAACGTTTTACCAAGGAGTAGTATATCGGGCCCACACCACACCCCATCCTCTAAGGGGACCTAACTTAGCCTTTGAAAGCGCCTAGCTACTTTCCGAGACAATTGTTATTGGTCAAAGCCAAACTTGGTCTCTGATTCGCCAAAAAATCCGTCTGCTCTAAAAGTCTCTTTTGAGGCGCTGAATCCCCTTACAATCCCGGTTCCCAACATTCTTCATAGTGTTTTTCTATTTTAAAGGTACTAATTGTTAACATTTTAATCATAATTAAATTGGATTTCGTTCGTAATCAAATTTTACTAAATTTTATGAATATATTAGGGGTTATTATAGAAACCTTCACCGAGTTCTTCACTTAAGCCTTGGCAAGTGAATTTTCATTTATTGACGGCGACGCACGCGGCACAAGTGTTAAAATAACAAAATTAGGAATAATTTTTAGCAAATATGGTTGCTATAAGACACTGTTTATACCCTGGTTGCCATAATGACTGTCGCCACAATACATTATTTATTTCCAATGTTCTCTTTTTCACGAGAACTAGGTTCTACACGAGGTGACCGTAATTTCAAAAACGGATTTTTTTTGTCGTCTGCTTATATCGTCAAAAATTCTCTTAACACTATTGGCTTAAGAGTGTCGCGCAGAGAGCCAATCGTATTTGTCATACATAGTAGCTAGGGGAAATGGCTAAGTTAGGTCTCCTTAGGGGATGGGGTGTGGTGTGGGCCCGATATACTACTCCTTGGTTTTACTACTTAGCTAAGTTGATATAGATGAAACTAATAATCGTTAGGCTTATTTGACAATGTTTTGATCGTCATGTTTTTTGTCATAACTTTCGATTTTCTGAACCAATTGACAATTTGAAAACAGTTTTGGATTCTACGTGACTACTCGCGTGCCCCGGTTGCATTGTTGATCCATTTGAAGCATTATTTAGAAACGTCATTATCGGGGGCTTTACTATTTCCGCTATGGATAAAGCCCTATTAGCGCCACCGCGTCATTGTTAATTTAAAAATACTTTCGATAGGTCAACCTATGTAGAATGTCCTATTTTGTTACTCTAGCTCAAATAGGAAAAAAATGGCAGCCAAATGAAAATGTCCAGAAACTTTCGTCCGGGACTGTACTTGGGGTTCTTCAAAAAGTATTCCAGAAAATGTTATATATTTTACCATAAGGAAGAAGTATGTCGTATGTCACCAAAGAGAAAATACTAATGGAACGGTAACCCAAAGACAAGGAGTAGAAAACCATATTTGGCCACTGTACTTAATCATTCTGTATATATATTAAGAAAATCCATTTGTTATTTATGCATAGTAGAATATAGTATAATAATATAAATGGTTTTTCTGAAATTTTGACAATATAGTATAATTGTTCACGAGCCAAACCCCAAATTTTACTTCCAATATTGCTAAGTCATTTACATAAATCTACATTTTATTTTTTAAATTTAAGCAAAAGTACATCAATGCTACTTAGATTTAAGAAAAAGTACACCTATTTTTATTTAGATTTAAGATAAAGTACACCTATTTTTATTTAGATTTAAGATAAAGTACACCTATTTATTTTTAAATTTAAGCAAAAGTACATCAATATTATATAGATTTAGGAAAAATTACACCCATTCTTATCTAGATTTAGAAAAACTACACCTATTTTTATAAAGATTTAAGAAAAAGTACAGCTATATTTATAAAGATTTAAGAAAAAGCGCATTTATTTTATTTAGATTTAAGAAAAAAACATCTATTGTTATATTAATTTCCAGGCAGACTCATTTGTATTTCGTTTAAAGCATAAACATTAATATTCAGAATTTTATTTTACTTTTTCATTAAAGTAATAATGTTTACCTATTGTCACAATATAGCGTTTTTTAATTAATCGTCAGTGTGTATAAATACTAACGCATTTTGGATTCCCAACAAGATCCAAAAGCCGGCCACCAGACATGCCTTACACCCCGCGATTGTGAAACGGCTGTATATTGAGTCGGAAGGAGCTAGGTTACGTGACGAAGGGAACTCTTTCACTCCTGAGATTCCTGAGTGGTGCGTTTGAAATTTGACCCATGCGCAAAGAGAGATATAATTCGAATTTCCCTCTCCCTCACAAAATTTGAAGGGGGGATGGGGGTTGCAAGTCATATTTTGCTATCTGCTGAACGGGCACCTGTTTAAGGTAAGAGATGGGAATCCATTATACGTTAGTATTTAAAGATTTGGAAGATATTATATTTTGAACCTTAACTCTATATGGACATCGTCTTGAGATCTAAGCTGTGGTTCTCTTCTTCTTCACAGCCAGCAGAAGGGATAAACCATATTCCAGTATTAAAGCCAATACCGCGATGGCGTTTCCCACATTGTACAGAGAAAGAAGGCTTTCGATTTCCTTAACGGATATCGTTGTAAAATCGTCGTCTGGCTGTTTCCATTGGATGAGATCGATCGAGTATCGCGCTTTGTAGAAGTATTGGTATCCCAGATCGTTTTCTGCGATTAGTTCAATCCTGGAACAAAGATCACGTGTTAAAAGCGACACTATTCATGTTGTTAAGTTAGCCTTACATCAGGTTGACTTTCTCCATGAGCTCTGATTGCGAAAAATTGTAGGAAACGGCAAAACCCAAAAGCTCATTTTCTATGGACGGCGAAAAGTAATATTTATTCGCGTGCTGTATTATACAGGGTGTATCTGAAATGGACGTAGGAGCGGAAGTATTTAGGTTCCTGGGGCCAATATAAGGCGAAACAGTTCTATGACATTTTGTCGTACGCCAACCCATTTGCAAGTTACTTGAACCTAGCCCTTGCTAGTTTGCATAAATCACAGCATGTTGACTTCGTCTAAAACAGTAGGAATTAAGTTCAAGATAGGATGATTATTGTAAATTAGTTGTTGCCAGCTAAAACAAAAAAAGCCTCATAGCCATAGAGTTTATCGTAAATTTTTAGGGAGTAGAAAGTTGTACAGTTGGTGACTCATGTCGAACAACATGTAACGATTAGTTTGTTGAAACAACTGACCAATACTAACGGGAAACTGACAGCGATAACTAGCGGAAAGCCGGAAACTAAAAAGGAACACCGACATTTTGCTTCATTTTTCAAACAATCGAAAGGTTGTAAAAGCGTTCATTTTGGTTTGTGTACAAGACTACATATCCGGCGACGTCTTGTTTCCATTAAATTAGTAAATTATTTTTTAGATGCTTTAAAACACTTTGAACCTTTAAAAGAAGTACCTTTTTTACGGTTTTTAATGGCAATTTTCATAGAATAATTCTAAGGAGTAAGAATGTACATTTTCTTATGGGTACATTACATTGCATCTCGCATTGCACGTATGTCTCCTGTCGTTCTCAACGCTGGCAGATTGCTACCAGTTAGTAAACGTCATAAGTCTAAAGTTTTAGGGTGGTCTGCAAATTTACTAAGGTTAAATCGTTTATAAATTTATTTGCGAAGTTTTTTCTTAGTTTTAAGTTAACCCTCCACTTTTGGTTTTTTCTCAAATTTTCTTTAGTTTTATTTGCGGTCATCCGTTCGGTTCTGAGGTTAAGAACGAAAATTTCTTCTTAAAATTTTTTCTCTGCTATTACTTTTGGTGCTACCTCGTAATCAGTGTAGGCTAATCACGAGCCTTTCAACCCTTTCTTGAACAAGTTAGTAGTGTGTGACCTTGAGAAGGAAGCCCACTCTTAGTCCTAAGTACGCTATTCAACATAGCGTACCTAATTTGTTACGGGTGAAGTTTCGGGTGAGGCACCAAGAAAAATGCCATTACTCCCTCACTGTAATTTTTTGGAGAAAGGAATGTTCCCTTTTTTGGTCACTTTGAACCATAAAAATTTTTAATTCATTTTCTTTTCAACATTTAGGTTTCATCAGTATTTGTTGATTTTAATAAGGGTTTAATTCATTTTCAACATTTAGGTTTCATCATTATTTGTTGATTTTTATAATGGTTAAATTTTGCAAATTATGCATTTTACTGCTCAGTTTTAACAGGCGTTGCCCAATATCCCATCCCAAACATTCGCCCACTAACATTTATTCACGAATACAGATTTCGATAAGTTGCAACATTAACCTAATCTTTAAACTAAATGCAACCTTTCGATTGTTTGAAGAATGAAGCAAAATGTCGGTGTTCCTTAATAGTTTGCGCTACTTATCGCTGTCAGTTTACCGTTAGTATCGGTCAGTTGTTTCAACACACTAAATCGTAACATGTTGTTTTACATTGATGTTCCTTTTTGAGTCACCAACTGTACAACTTTCTACTCCTTAAAATTTACGATAAACTCTATGGCTATGAGGCTTTTTTCTTTTAGCTGGCAACCACTAATTTGCAATAATCATCATATCTTGAACTTAATTCCTACTGTTTTAGACGAAGTCAACATGCTGTGATTTATGCAAACTAGCAAGTGTTAGGTTCAAGTAACTTCCAAATGGGTTGGCGTACGACAAAATGTCAGAGAACAGTTTCGTCTTATATTGGCCCCAGGAACCCAAATACTTCCGCTCCTACGTCCATTTCAGATACACCCTGTATTTTTCATTTGTTGATTGTCAAGGAGAATAAGGTGCATTATCATTGCCCCAACGACCATGAACTTTCTGTTTTCCCCGACGTTTTCCGCGAGGTTGAAGAACTGGTCTCCAATTACCCCGTCTACAATTGGCAGTATTGAAGTTTCGGGAATTGCCATGTTGACCTAGTTAAGAAATTTATGGTTCTAGTAATCTAAAATCATCCAATTGTTATAAAATGAATCAATTTGGAACAATAATGACTCGAGAATAGATTTTTGAAGTTTGGTTCAAGTAATCCCCAATAACTCTAGGGTCGACGCCGGTTTCATCTAATATTTCTCTTAAATGATTTACTCGCTTGATAAGGGATGAAAGTAGCGATCGATTCTGTACTTACCTTTCTGCGAAAAGAAGTTAATTCCTCACTGCCATCCCAGAACCATATGTTGTGAAAATCATGTTTGACGAGTTGGTCGATGGTGTCCACTGTATCGTATTCCTTTTCTGTGAAATCCGACTTTAGGTTGCCTGATATTTCAAAGAAAATGAAAGTGATCGCGATCAACCAGGACATGGCCGCCACGCGCCACGTGATCGCTTTCCCGACACGGCTGTACGCTATGACCAAAAATTCAAATCGGTTTTCAAATATTTATTACACCATTTAAAAACGAAATAGCTAACGTTCGAAGAAAAAAATCAGGAAATTCTCCCAGATCATTTCGACGAAATTAAGGATTAAAGGTCGGCCATTTTGATTTTTGGGCGTGGCCAGAGCCAAGGTGATTGACACTGCCAGTAGACTCGCCATCCAAAATAAAGAGAGCTGCAGTTAATGTTGAAAGAAATTGTTATTGTATTCCGTAGGAACATATGGGAAAGGTTCACGTTACCTGTCGTTCCATGTTGAGGAAAGACATGGATGGAGTCTTGGTCATTTTAGGGACTGAAGAGACGATGAAGGTCGACACTGAGTCGAAAACACTTCTCATTCGACATTTCACCTCAGGTGTAAAGAATCTATCGACTTGTGCAAGAAAAAGCATCACGTCCATCGTCTGCCAAATGTATACGTTTTAAATTGAATATGTGTAATTATGAAGTATGTTCTTGCATCTAATTTTTCTATAGTGCTCTATAGTTTGAGCGCAGAGCTATTTTCATTTATATTCGCTGTCTTATCTGACGGATCCCAAAAAACCGGGCTTGTGAAATTTTAAATATTACCTGTGGTAAATCACTCTGGTTCTTGATAATGTTAAACTCATTCAAAGCTATGCGCACAAAACCAACACTTGGAATGAAGAATAAATATTATTTTGACAAAATAAATGAACATTATTTTGACAGAAGTCTACCTAATGTTAAACCTTTTGCTGAAAAACTCCGATGTCAAAGCGTAGAGATTGTCGGCGATATCAAAACCCACAGTTTCCTGTGAGAAATAAAAATATTTCAGACAGTGCTAATTAGCCTATGAAACTTTCCTGATTAATCTCAGTTTCTTGATATCGAATCGCGTTGAAAGATACATCTGGGATTATTGTTGCTTAAATATTCTTACCTCGATTATTCCCATTCGAATTTCACCCATGTTGAATGTTTCAGACTATTGTAGACAGCATTAGAGAAAATAATTTTATTGGTTTTACCTATTCAACAGACCAAAAACTCTCAGGTGATTTTGCAACTCAATGTTCATGGCCGACGTCGGTGCACTGGCGTTAAGTGCGGGTTGGCATAAAAGTTAATCAAGAAGTACATGACGGATGACCGATTTTCTAAAAGTTCATATTTATCTAGCTTTATTATTTCCAGCAGGTTGTACTTCGTGCTTTCAAAATTTAATGATGACTTTCGATTTACTTGTTGTTATGGAAAAATATTAACTTTATGTTACGCATCGCCGTTCCAAGTTAGTTAAATCGATCCGACAACATGCTAAGGAAGGGGTTTCGATCTTTTTGTTATCGCTAGGACAAAGGCAAAGATACAAGAAATACGGACACGATATCGACGCTTACGGAATCACGTTGGAAGATACTTTTGTTTTTGACAAAGTACTCTTACCTCTATTACTCCAACACGCGTGCCTCTCTACAGGATAGGCAACTCCCAATCTCAGACTCCAGCTTATTCTTGTTATTCGATATACACTCTGTTCCAACTTCGGTTATCAGCATGCACAAAGCTAGGTCTATATGTAACGTAGCTTTACGCGTGTTGACAAGAGACGAAAGAAATATCCATGTTAAGGATCTAATATCTCAAGATTTTAATCCTGAAAATGAGTATTTCTTTCCTCTCTTGTCAGCACGCGCAAAGCTACGTTACATATAGACCTAGCTTTGTGCATGCTGATAACCGAAGCTGTAACAGAGTATAAACAGAATAAGCTGCCGTCGGAGATAGGGAGTTGCCTATCCTATGCGTTGTAAAGGGACCCAATTGCAAACAAGCTACAGGCTTAGTGTGGAAATCCCTTCAGAGACAAAGCTTAGAAGCTATTGTCTTGAAAGAAATTTATAGAGATGGGCCGATACCAGTTTAAACCGAACCGTTATCGATATATCGGTTAGGCCAAATATCGGTATCGGCCCATCCCTACAAATTTAAATTTTCTCACGCGCACTCTTTATCCATGCCAAAAACATGAAAATATTCCTTTTCTAGTTAAGTTTCTTAAATTATTTGTTGGAATTTCAGAAAACACTTTTCAAAAAATAAATAAATATTGATTTTAATCAAATGATTTTTTAAAAACCATGATTGGTTCCTGTCTTTGGCTAAACTAGCCTTTACCAAGCTTAGCCACTGTTTAGTGGAAAAGTCATCTTTAAAGGGAGGGTGAAGTGGAAAATCAAGTGGTTTTTCATCGATTCTTCTACCAATTTTAAGGTCATTCTGCATATTGAAACATTCAAGAAATACTATCGAATGATTTTAAAATTCAATTTACGTTCAGATTTCAAGGATAATTTTAAACAAGGACTGCCGACCAATCGCGTAACGCCCTGCCTTTTTGTTGACAAAATTCTCGTGGCACGCGCCATGCCTAAAGAAATTTATCACGAGATTTGATAAAATTTGGCGCGAGACATGGAACGTGCACCGAGAATTTTGATAACAAAATGACAGGGCGTTACGCGATTGGTCGGCAGTCCTTGTTTAAAATTATCCTTAAAATCTGAATCTAATTTGAATTTTAAAATCATTCGGAAGTATTTCCTGAATGTTTCACTATGCAGACTGGTCTTAAAATTGGTAGAAGAATCGATAAAAAAAACTTGATTTTCTACTTCACCCTCCCTTTAAGGAGCCCCCTTTAATATATAAAAATGTCTTAAACTTAACTGACACGATTTTAAGTCTTAAGTGAAGTTAAGAACACTATATTACTCTTATTTCTGACAAAATAGCTAAAAGATATTTCGTACCCTTTTTACAGATATTTTTGTTTAGAGTTAGAAACCGTTATTCTACATATCTCAACTAGACTAACTACTAAATAAATGCTTCTTCCCGCGGTTTTTCGAAAATAGGGCTATTTTAGGGCCAAATACGGATTTTAGGTTATGTTTAAGGCCTTGTAAGAAAAAAGGGATTTTAAATGCTTTTGGGGACCTGATAGGACCCCGGTATACAGGGCGTTTCTAAATGGTCTGTCAGATATAAAGGGTGATGTTCTTTTGCGATTTCGAGTCGAAATGTTCTGTGCCTTGTTGCCCAGGTGAGAGCCACTGTTTTCCACTTTTGTTTGTTTTTTTAGGAATGACCCCCTTAATAAAATAAGCTTTGTTAACTTTAAGGGGTCATCCGTAAAACACTTCGAAATAATTCCAAAACAGTGGCCCTTACGGGAAGTTACGGCAAATTATCATAAAACATTTACGACTTGAAATAGACCAAAAAACACTGAATGCCCTTAATTGCTGGCATACCTTTCATAACACCCTGTTTATATAAAATAAAGAGAGCTCCGAGTTATCCTCTGTTCAAATTATTGTAATGAAACAATGAAACTTCAACTTACCCCACACTATCTTGGCTATCGGACTCCTGTGACATGTTGAATGGGCACAAAAAAGTCCAAATATGAATCGGAAATTTCACGAGCTTGATCACCGAAGCACGAAATAGTTTCTAACTATGACTATAATAGTGCAAAGTTTAAAACTTTGGCATAAAGTTTCAAAAATAATGTTTAGAACTCGATAAATCAAACCGAATTTCTCGACCTTGATGACCGATGGGCACAAAAAATAGTTTCGACTATGGAGATTAATGATAACATATATTGCAGAGTTTAAAACGCATAACAGGATGCAGCTCGTCTTTAGAGATGACTACTTGCTGCCTTCCTAAATTTACCCGAGCATTTATAGGAAAATACGGAAGGAGTGGGGGTCTTCAGGTGCTTGGCCAAGCGACCAATCAGTATTCAGAAGAAATTACCTTAGCCAATAAGGAGGAGGTTTTTTAAAAACTACGTCGTCCAAACTCTAAGAAACAGAATTATCCTCTTCCTCATCGGGATAAAGGATTATAGAGTAATTTCGGTTGAGAGGGGGAGTGAACTGTGTATCCCCTACGTTAGGGGCAACTTTGTGCTAGAGAATACTATTTGCCCCCGGAAGGGAAAGGGAGGGGGGATATCTCTAAGGTAAGAGATAGAGGGTTATGACGTTGCCGTTATGGGAAAGAAATTACTGTATAGCGCCCAATATTTTGAGGAATTTTTAAAATTAACCTAATATTTCAAGGGTTTTTAGTGCAATTTATTTCCTACGAGCGCCTGTAGAATTATTTACTCTCGATTCGCTGAGGCTTAAAAGTTTTGAAAATACCTATTTACGTTTTAACTAACCTTTGGTTTTTGGTTTAATGACAATTAAAATAAATAATTGTGAATCCCGGAAAACTACTCAAATAACTGGCAGATTTAACATTTTAAACTATTTCTATTACTAAAGCCTTGGTAAAAACCATTACCTCAAATTTTCAAATAAATTAAATTAGAGATTTAAAAGTTTCTTTCAGTTTTATAAGAGAAAAGTGTCCGACAACTCATGTAAAGCATAATGTATTTAAGATAAAAACTTAAATAAAATAAATTTATGAATATTAGCAAAGCTTATTGAACGTATTTTCCAAATGCTTTGAAAAGTACTTTTTATATTCAGTTTAAAATATAAATATATCTGAATTTTTGATTAGATTTCGTTTATTCACACTTAATTATCAAAATTATTAAACGTAGTGGTTGATTTACTTGATTGATACGGAAATAAATGCCTTCTTCAAATTCAAGACACAGTGTAGTGACTAGTGCAACAGGCGCCCACAGAAGAATACGTGGGATCAAGTAGGATTGAAAACTCTTATAAGAATATCTTGCTAAATATGGCAACAAATAATGAAGGAATCATTAATTAAACGAACGTAAATCTTTAGAGTTATATACTCTCAATATCTGAATTAAAATATCGGAGAAGCTAGGCTTAAGAAAGGCTATTGTAAGAAAAGCGAGATTTTTCCGTCTGCCCACCCTTCACGCGTCACAACTTCAAAAGAGGTAAAACCAAGCCATATTTTTGTCTCTTGGTCGCTAGTAATTTACCCAAAGTTTTTGTTGTGTTTTCCGATATCTGCGATGAGTTAGAAAGATCTAAGAAACAACTTTATAATCTATACGAATGTCACTAATTGTGCAGTTCAAATGTATTAGGCCTAGTTATCATGAAAAAAGATATGGAAAAATTCCTGTTTAATTAGAAGGCAAATAATTATTTTTTCCTTAAATTTGAAGCTCTCGTGCACTGGGCAGAAATCACTCTACAGGCGCTCATAGGAAATACATAGGAATGAAAACGCCTAAAAGTTGGCTATAGTTTGTAGAACATTATCCCTAATTAAGGTTAATGAAATTATTTATCTTTTTTAATATTTATAAAGCTGAAGGCTGGAATTAAAATCTATAAGTTAAAGATATCAATTCAATAACACGAAGCTGTAAACGTTTCACGGGGAAAACCTAACTATTCCGTGGATAGGTAAAAACTTCGATTGACAGCGCAGTCCGCCCATCTCATTGAAAAGAGGTCATTGCTAATCCAAGATGAACCCTTTGGCCCGTTTGGTGCCAATAATTTTCGGGCAAAGTTTGCATGGGACCTCGTCTTTTCAAGTTTTCAGAAGGATAGGTATTCTGGCGCGAAGCGAATATATCAGCGTCATCTTGGCGGGGGAATGGCTTCTAGTTATAGGAAAAAACTGCGATTGATAGCGCAGTCCGCCCATCTCATTGAAAAGAGGTCATTGCTAATCCAAGGTGAACCCTTTGGCCCGTTTGGTGCCTTCTATCTAGATGGTCAGAGCATGAGGAAGGTGCATGGGGGGCGGATTTCTATTAAGAACTGGAATTTCTTCTTGATAATAGACAATAAAAAGTGGTGGGACACATGAACAAAATGAAATAACAAACCAAAGTTTCTTCTGCAGGAAAAATCTCCTCGAAAAATATGACGATTTTAAACACTTTAATAGTATCTATAAAATTACATTGTTCAATTAGTAGCCTTAATGAATTCAAAATTATTTGCCATCATTTTTTTCATTAATCAATGAAAAATATTCAGGTCTATTAACAAAATCCTTGTTTTTTAATCATAAATTGAATTTTGCTGTCCACTGGTGGAAATAAACTTTATAATCTATACGAATGTCCCCAGTTGTGCAGTAGGCCTAATTTTTTTAAAAAAAATGGAAAATGCTTGTTTAAATTTTATTCTATTTGTTGAAATTCTAAAGGATTTTAGTGACATTTTCTATTTAAATACATTTTATTTTATTGCGCATTTTAATTAAATTTATAACATATTTTTAATTTGCACGACGCGTATAATTAAGGGTTGCCATTTTAGCAGTATTGAAGATAGTGCGTCAAGGGTTGATTCTCTCCAGTTCTCCGAACGTTTATTATTGTATGAAACAATTTCATTTCAATATAAAATTAGTAGCTTCTTTCATTTTTTATCTCTTTTTTTCAATGTAGAAGTGCCAACTGCAGTTTTAACACATTTTAAGCTCGAATATTTAACGTCATAGCATAAAGCGTTCTTTTAATGTCATGTGTCTTTGTGTTTTGTGTATATATTATCTAGGTAGCGTAAGAAAGTATTGTACCTCAATCGTTGGGCCATATAGAGTTAGAAACGATGAGTACATACTTAGTTATAATGCACTCCCACCCCCAACCACACCTAGCTAATACGAAAATCGTAACTTGCGTGACTTGTTTAGCATCTAGGGAGCGTTTCCTGCGTTTTTACCTCGACCAAACTCGTTGGCTTTACAAAATTGGAGGGGTACCCAAAGCTTCCCTTTACGAAAGGTAAAAGTGCCAGTGACGGAATGGTTTTTGGGTTTTTTGGGAATTTTCCACTTGGAGCCATCTCTTTCACCTTCACAGGCTTCTCCGTGACCATTGCGATTTAGTTAAAGATATCATCGAAAAACAGGTCGAGGGAAGCTTTGTGGTTATTTTTCTTACCCAAGGCTTCCCTTTACGAAAGGTTAAAGTTCTTTCCCCCCTTTCAGGGGGGGTAAAAATTTTTGGTTCTATACCTTCACCCTTTAGGGGGAGGGGGAATTGGGGGAATGGATGACGTCACGTGATGGTGTTGGGGGGGAGGAGATGGGGGGATTGATGACGTCACGTTATGTTGTTGGCGGGTAATTTGAATTGTTGAACCACCTGGTGGTGGTTTTCTTGATGACGTCACGTCTAATTTTTGATGACGTCACGTGGCTGGTACCTGTAGAGATAGGCTTATGCTATTGTAGATCCTGAAAGATATGCTTATGATTGGTTATTCTAGGCTTATTATTATTATGAATCGGATTTTAAATCAAAAAACATTTAATTAGCGTGAAAATAACATACATAATTAAGTTAAATTAATAATAAATTAGTTAAATATTTAAAAAAAACCTCCTTAAACTTGATTCAAGCCGTATCTGAAGATGTTTTTTTTCTATACCGGACTAATAAAGCGCCGTTGGTAGGAAGTCGAACCCTGGAATGGAAACTCAAATGTTGTTGAAACAACTCAGAGCTGGACACGCAACCACACGGTTTGTTAATAAGCTTTTTTTACACTTTTTTTAGTCGCCGTATATGATTTTGATACTGTTTAGCAATTTTCATATCGTTAATTTTTCGATTTGTGGTAAAAGCTTTTAGGAAAGCTTTCGTACTTTTCTTCTTACTTCTATGAATAAGATAGAGGGCACTATACTGCCCGCATACGCTACTTTCTAGCCTCTGAAGTTGTCGCTTACCAAAAGTCCATTTTCTGGAGTTTAAAGATAAAAATCTTCTTATACTAGGCAGAAATGGTGGCAAACCGTAGCTATCGAAATAATACCCTACACGAGCTCCGTCTATAAAGGCCGATACCCAGTGAGATCCCTTTTCATAGTGCTGATCTAAATTTATAATTAACGATGCGGGATATTTGGTAACCTTAGGTAACCTATTTGATGCGAAAACACCCAAAAAGTTGGGCGTATCTGATAAAGCGAGAATCAAGTCAACGGTGGTAGTAGCTGACATTTTAATAATCTACAATTACGTTTCTATTTTTATCGATTTGAATCATGCTTTGAAATTCGGCGTATGCAATGCAGACTGCGGCTTCGGGCAAAGGTTTAGCGAATCCCATGTCCAATCTTAATTGTCCTTGCTTAACGGGGTTCCAGTGGTTTGTTTCGCTAGCCGATAGGTCAGGTGTCAGATCAAAAGCGTAGAGAGTTAACCCGTTGGCAAACTCGTTGGGAGTAATATCGTTACCGTCGTATTTATAATGAATACCCGTGCCCGCGAACAATGTTTGATAAGCTTGTATATACAAGTTTTTACCGAAATCAGGAGTCAACGGTTTCGAGGGTATTTGTTCGTTATCGAGGTACAGAGACAAAAAATTTAAATCCCAAGTTTTAAAGTTAAAGGGATTCAGAGTGTAACTGCCCTTGAACGCCGCGTTGGATACTATTCCAATAATGACGCGATTAGGCTGAGGGCCTAGATATATATTGTTAAAACTCTCGGTGCTACTTCCGGTAGAGATAGTTTTAGTTTTAAGTTCGGTGCGTGTAAAATTATATTTGGCAGTACCGTTATTAAGCGCTGCTTCATGCGCTAACAATATTTTAGGACTGAGTTTCACTTCACGTACGCGAGTGCAGCGTCTAGTATCTTGATTTTACAGTTTTTGAGAGTGGCTGTTTCTTGGCACATTAAGGCAAACTCGTCCTTGTTGCGAGTGAACACGACTTTAAGGTCCACCCCGTTTAAGAGATATTCGGGAATATTATACACGTCACTAAACACGGGTGTAAAAAAATTCAATCACGGCCGATTTAGCAGTTTTAGCCATTCGGGCGACGAAACCTTTATTTGAAAAGTCGTCAAACTTTTCGGCTTCGTCCTTTTCCCATCCGGCCATCATAAGGTGAGATTTTTTGGCCGCGGGTCCGTAATTTGAGACAGTTTCGATAAAAGACGTGAAGGCGTAGTTTTGAGCGGCTGAAGAAACTCGGGTATTGTTCAAGAAAACATCGCAAGTTCTCCACAATGCATGGCCAGCGTTATTCACGAAAGCTACCAGGGCGGCATCAGGAAGATCACTTCCATCTTCGTTGGTGATTTTGACTTTGTTGTAATGCATGGTGTGGGCTACATCGATGTAGCTATCTCCATTGCCCGAGATGAGGTATTCGAGGGTAGAGCTATCACCAATGGCCGCCAAGGGTTTGGCCCATACACCTTGAGCATGTTCGACACTAGTTTGAATCGGCACAGGGGCAAAAATGTCCAATTCACTCTTAAAAGCTTGGAGAGAAAACATGATTTTTTCAGGAGCTAAATATATCGCGTGGCGTCTGCTTTGAATGACGGTGATAAACTGATAGGCGTTTAACTTTGCGTCTATCTTTAATCCTGAACCTTGCTGAGCAGCAGTCATGTTCTCATAAGTCTCCTGCAATCTCTTTTTCGCGGCACTTTTCACATTCTGACCTTGCATTACGTCACCAAGAATCTTTTGTCCCGTACTAATGGCTCTAGGTGCCAGATACTTTGCACCTCTAATTAATAAGGGGCGTGCCCATCTAAATAACCCTTTCAGGGCGCTCCCACCTTTTTGGTGGGGGGTCCCGACAAATACTTTTGACACCCCTCCACCCCCTACCTGATCTAAATAATACCTCCTATACTCGCAACGAGACTCTAATGTTTGGGGTTTTGGCATGGTCTAAAGTGTAGTTTACAGGTCGACGTTCCAAACTCGAATGACGCGGCTTGGCCTAAACTATTCCTTATATCAATGTCTATAGTATCAAAGTAACGTTTAGCAACTTTAACGTAATGGGGAGAGTTAAATGATTTAGTTATAGTCGAACCGTGAGGTTTTTCGCTGTCTACGCCTACTATACGAAGTAGCGGGGCTACCGTATCGCCTATAAGTTCATTAGCTACTATATCGGAATAAATAAACAATTGGTCGGGAATACAATAATTTAAATTAGCGGGAACATAGCTTCTATGCGATTGGCTGGTTTTATCTGAAGGGCAAGAGAAAGACGTACTTTGGCCTTTTGGGGTTTTAAATCCTAATATCCTTTTCAAAGTGGGAGAAAGAGCCAAGATACCGTTAGGTTGAATAGTTAAAGAAATGTAATCAGAGAGGGGGTTCGAATCAAATTTAAACTTTGAACCGTATTGAAAGCCGCTTAATCCGGAAGCTATTTGTTTAAGGAGGGCTTCTAATGATTTGTAATAACCCCCGGGAACTATAAAGGCCTCGGCTTTAACAATAGGCTGTGATTTTCCGTCCCGACCTTTTTTATTTTCATGCGAGACCACCTGCACGTGACCTTCCTCACTGGGTATGTTAAAAAAGGACATTGGGTACAAAACTTCTACAAGAGCAACCTCCCAGTCATCCCCGATCAGCTCTATAGCCTGGGGCAACTTGGTAGTGTAGGAGGAGGTCTTGTTGTTGTCATAATTTTTCATGCTAGTGTTGCTCGGTAGCGTTAGGTAAAAGGGAGACTGCATCTTTAGCCGGAATCCAAGAATTAATAGAAGGAGGATAGCCTAACCACTTTACAAAGAGCTCCTTTTGTCCTCTACTAGTGCGCTTGCGAATTACTTTCTCGATCTTGTACGTCTCGGGTCTAGCTACCGACTGAAGTTCCATCCCGTAAAACACCCCCTTTATTGGTTCCCCGTTTAAATCTTCTAGTTTGAATACCGGAGGGCGTCTGTCAATTTTTCCCACTATTTTAAAAACCTCTATAGTGTAAGTTCGCTCGTACCCTTTTTCAAAAATCATCTTATTCCTACTTACTCGGACGTATTCGCCCACCTTTAATTTTTTCCCGTAAACTTTCTTTTCGCTAAAGTACTTTCCGTAAACATTTTTAAAAACCTGAAGGACATTGGTGCCAGTAATTTCCAAAGGAGTCATTTTTATCTCGGAATGCACAGAGTTATTGTAAGCATTTACCAGGTCATCTAAAACATCTATATATCTATTGGTATTCTTTTCTGTAAAATACCTGTACATGCGTGACTTTAAAGTTTGATTTAATCTTTCTACCATACACGCTTTTATATCGTCATTCTCAGTTGTAAAAAATATAACCCCTTTCTCCTTCAAGTATCCTTGTAATTGGGAATTTCAAAATTCGGTACCTTTATCCGTCTGTAGCTTCCTAGGAACCCTTTCTCTAAAGACAGACTTAAAAGCCTCAACCGTTTCAACACCGCTTTTTTATTTTAAAGGTACGGCCCAAGCTCTTCTGCTAAAGCAATCTATTACGGTTAATATGTATTTGTACCCGTCGTTGTACTGACTCAAAGAACGCATATCGTTCAAATCCGCCTGATATTGATCCCCTATGTTAGTTACAACCACCTTGTTTCTTTTAAACTTTCTAAAAACTCTCTTATGTAAAGTGTACGCGTCTTTTCCCTTTAACCAATCTAGTACTTGTTTCTTACTAATCCCGTTTAATTTCACTGCTAAATATAATTTTTCAGCACCCCCGAAACTGGCGGGGTGGGAAGGGTTAAAGAAGATACCTTCTAAAATTTTGGAGATTTTACGTACGCTGCCCATCTCGGAGACTCAGTTTTAAGTTTTTTAGCTGCTGACTTGACACTAACTTTAGGAGCTCTAGTTCTTTTGATTTTAATTTGTTGGGGTATTGTATACGAGGATAGAGGGGAAAAACTAGAAAGTAGGTTTGTAAATGCGTAAAAACCTCTAGGTTTTGGGTCTTTGTTAGAGGAAGGCTTGACAAATTCTAAAGCTATATCTCTAATATTCGAGCCGGGTATTATTGCATCATTAACTATAACTTCCCCACTATCTGTCCACCTAAGCTTTTCAGGGGAAGTGGACATCTGATCAACGATACTTTGTACATGCCCTATATATTTAAGGGGGATATCGTCTAACCAAGCCAAGTTATAATAGTCGGATGTTGGTTGGGGGATCGTGGGTATAGGTTGCCTAGCGATAATGTGTAAATTATTATATCTTTGTAGAGTCTGTTCGTATAAGCGCCATTTTGAAGCTTCGTCTAAATCTTTACGAGCTAAAATAACATTCATTTCATTGTCCAATTCCGAAACTACTTGTTGTTGGGGGTTGGGAAAGGGGTCGTTTTTAAAGGTAGAGCTAGGGACAAGGACCATTTTCTGAGCGTACTGCATTTTTTTTACTGACTACCTCCTGTTATGGCGCCGATGATAGAGGAAACGAGAGGGAAAAGGAAAGAAAAGAAACTACCGCACTCGTGAACTAGTATATCACGTTTTGTTTTCCAAGATATTCTCTTATTAGCAATTTTTCTAAGTTTTGCGGAATGCCTAGCTAATCTAGCTTTTTGACTTTTATTTAATTTAACGTTACCGTGTAAAGTATTTTCAACACACTCTGAGATTGCGTCAATTAAGGGCTTCTTGGCGTTACGTAAAATGATTCTGCGTTGTTTTCGAGGGGATTTGGCAATAACGGAGAGCAAATTTCTTTGCGACCGAACGGCATAAGGCATAGTGACTAAATGAAGAGATGGCTATACACCCGTCTATTATTATTATAATTATTTGGGAATGTAAACTTCACAAGGGTTGTCGGGAAATATTCCAGTCCTAAGTCAATGATTCTCGGGGCATCTTTGGTGTAGATCGAATAATAAATATCCGAAAGGTAAACTAGTAGCGTCACGGTAGGCGTCGACAGCGAAACGCCATTTATCGGCAAACATTTGTCTAGCTATTATTGAACTTTGCAATTTGTCTCTAGGAGATTTCATAAGAATAAGATAATGAGCGTTCAAAGAAACATCTCTAGAGTCTTTGGATCGATGGAATACGTTTTGGACGATAGAAATTACACTCAAGTTGCGATGATGCGTTCCCTTGGTAAAAAGAGAACCAACTTCTCCTTTGTTCTCGGTCATCAAGTCACCGCCTGTATATTCTGATAAATCTGGCATACCGTGTTTGAAAACCACAAATTTTCTCAAACTTTCGAAAAAAGGTTGCCATTCACCGTAGAACCAATGTATTTCGCTTATATTAGGGGAAAACATGGCTTCCCTGTTCTCTAATATTTTTAAAACTAATTGAGTTTTCCCGCTTTGAGACGGGCCTGCTATCACCATGTTAAAAGGATGGTAGAAAGGATACATGACCTTACCCTTTGACTTTCAACGAACGAATGAGATAAAGATTGTAAAGTGTTTGTATATATATATAGATGAGATCGACACGTAAAATGAACAATTGCAATTTCGAACATTCATGGGGTATTTAAGGAAGCATTGACGAAAAAATTAGTTAATCACAGGACATTTAACCGAGACGAAAATGACTAATTGACAATATTGATCAAAAAACAATATGGCTAGACTTTATATAACCACTAAATACATGTTGACTAGATAAATATATAAAAAAATAAATGTCACCGGGACTGACTAGATAAATAAATAAATAAATAAATAAATAAAAAAGAAGAGACCCCTCACAGAAATAGATACTGTCGAATGTACTCAAACTCGGTAACCGTAAGGTAGCGTGCGGAAATCTTCAATTAACCTAACCTTATCCACCACAGTTCTATAAACCTTGGACTGGTCGACACTTATTACAGTGTGATCAGCCTTTCGGCGTATTTCCTTGGGGATTGGTACTTGGATTGGTTCCGCCGGCGGTTCGTAAATGCCTATAAGCCCCATTAACCAATCCATGTTAACCAAATCTCTGGTGGTATGGATAAGTCGGAACCCCTTAACCTTCATCTCTACGGCTGTAGTCCAGTATCAGGGTTCACAACTCGGTATGCGTAGTTCTTACATCCACCACTCGCATACTCTTCGATGTAGGCCGCGGGTCCGTACTTTTCAAGCTCATTGGTCATTTCACCTAGGAAATTCCCAGTTTCGATTTCGACGTCCCCTGGTGTGTAAACGTACAGTATCGAATCAGTGTCTGTATATAAAACAGACTCACCCAAGCGTTCTAAGTAGGAATAAAGCTTAATCCTAGCCATGGCAGTGGTGTAGGCTGCGATCGGAACACTGATATTTTTATTCATAGGGTCAATCTCATTGATATAACACCACTTAGCAACGCAAATGTCGTCGGTAACTGGTATCAACGTCTTGACCTCAATTGCTGGGTCATAGAACAAGTTAAAGAACTTCTGTGGATCATCGAAGACTTCAACCTTGTCCAGCCGAGTCCTCTCACCAAATTTGCCCCAAAACGAATTCAAACACAGTTTGGCGATGGTACGGTTGCCAGCGTTCTTCTCGATGCAGCTAGGATCAAGTTTTACTTTTTCCTTTTCGTAGTACTCGTCTACGTATTGATCTTTCTGCGCTTGGGTTACTACGTCAGAAGGCCACCCGCTACTTTCCTGTTTTAGCTTCAGAAAGCAGTTGTCGTAATTGTTAAAAAGCCCGCCTGATTTAGTTACGGGGTCGTACTGAGATATTTTGTACGACCAGGCTTCGTGGATTTTAACAACCACGTAACCATTTCTAACCGCTAAATGGACTTCATCCGCCACAAACGTCCCCCTTATAACTCTTTCCTCGTCGGAATGTGTGCAATCCCCTGGATATTTGTTTTCAGCGCACAGCTGACACAGGGCAAAGCACAATTTCCCCCGATCTTTTGGGGTAAAACGGGGTGGAAGAGGTTACGAGGGGGCAGGATATCCAGTTTTATAAAACCTTCAATCTCGTTAATGGGTGGGAAGTTGTCTGTCAAGATCGTAGGGTGGCCGTAAGGTAGTTTGCCGTATTTGTTACACCATGGATATAGACTAGTGACGTCGACATATCGAATCCCCTCTCCCGGCTTAACCCTGTGATGAAGACACAGAACGGAAGTACGTCCCCCGAAAAATGCGTTACGGGGATTAAGTGGTTCCCACGCATCGATTTGGACATGAATGGAAGAGAGAAAGGTGTTAATTTCGGGCTTTTGCTCCCTCAATTTGTGGAATACACATTCCCACATTTCGATTACCTTATACCCCAGCTCCCTAAGCCTCTTATTACAGTTCAAAGTATCAGTATAGCGGGAGTGTAAAGTTTGGGTGACGTCACCATGCAAAACCAGGTCTCTGTTTACCGGGAAACAGGTTCTACACCCGTGCCAAAAACAACCTTGGAATTGGTAGACGACCTTTTGATCTGCGCCAAGATCGTCTACTAGAAGCCCGTCGACTTTAATGTTCAAAATTTTAGGTTCCGAGCCATTAAAAGCCGACTTAATAATGACCCCGCGCTTATGGGCTTCCCACCTCAACCACTCTATGGCTACTTTAGACTGAGGGTCTTTCATTCTATAGCCGTGAGGTGGAACAATTCCAATTGAATTTGACGCTAGGTGGTCCTTCCTGAAAACGGCATTGCAGAGCCCGGCAATTGTCACGGCAGTGGTAAAAGGGTTAACGTCCGCAATCTTCTCAAAAATCTCCCTGTACTTTAAGCACCCCTCTCTTAAAATCCTAACGTCCAAACGGCAATAATGGATCAACTCTTCAACATAGTTGAAACCTTTTTTGGCTTCAACTTGTTCGTTGTACCAAGAAATTAAAACCGAACGTTGTTTTTCGGTTAGCCTGTCTGGCGGGTAAGATTCTAAAAGAGGCATGCTTTCCCTCAAGACATAATTTGTACTCGTAGGATCTTTTGGATCAAACACGTGTTCGGGAACAAAGTTGAAGAGCAATTGCGGGAAATGTCCCTTATTTAAATTAGGGTCTAAGCCAAAAGTGGAAACAAAGCTAGATAAGGGGGATGGGATGAAATTTAAACTATCTATAAAAGTCAAATTCTCGTATCGAATTTGCATAATCCTCGTTCCCGTCATTATCACTCGAGGGCGCCACGCTTTGATGGCTAACATGGCTTTGTACAGAAATTGTAAATCGTATCCCTTCGCATTATGGGCGATAACTGTTATTTTGGGAGAATTGTGAAAAGATAATTTAAAAAATCCAGAACAGGATCATTCCCGAAAAACACCCGTTCTCGAGGGCCGCAGGTGGCGCAAGTAAATTGATCAGATTTCTCGAGAATGCATTGATCACAGATTTTTTGAGAAATACATAAGATAGGCGTGTGTAGGAAAGCATTAGGGTTTGAAGGGTCTGGGGTAATTTGAACACATTCGAGATCATAAAAGATAGTAACTGAAGGATGGGTCTTAGCTTTTTTAGCCTCAGGGTGGGCTTTAGAGTCGGTACACTCTTAAAAAAAGGGGTGTAAAGAAGGTGTTATAGGGTGTTTAAGTGGTGTTAAAAGGGTGTTAAGCCTCCTTTAGCGGAATTAAAAAGGTGTGAAAAGGGTCTCATAAGGGAGTCAAAAGGGTGTACACACCTTCACTACACCTTCTAGAAGGTTCAGTATACTCTTTAGGGTGTTAAGTACACTCTTTAGGTTGCTATAATGGTTTATAAATATAACAAAAATATTAGCAATTTATAATCGACTGAGGACTTTGGACGATATTAAATTTAATAATTAATTAAGATCATATTTAAATTATTTAGATAAAAGTAATAGTTAGCTTTGATAATTTCGATGAATTAAAGTTTAATTCTAAAATTAACGAATGTATGCAGGCTATACCAAGGGCGGGCAGGGAGGGGCAGCTGGCATGCCCCCATATTAAAAAAATGTATTAGTCTATTGTTAAAGGGGGGAGGCAAATCCTCCACATATTACCTTCTTCATTGTGTTGTGCGTCAACATTTTCTTCACAATTTTCTTCAACATTCAAGAGATTTTATACTTCTATACCTTCAATATTAACTTGATTAATTTCTTCAAAGCGAGCGTCGTCTCTCAGAACATTTTTGTGTTTTTTATAAACGTGACTACGGTAACTTCCTTAATTCTTATAAACAATTTCACAATTTTCAAGGCCACAACGAACACTAAAATTAGGATCACTTCCATGTTTTTTTTCATGTGCGCGATTAATAAAGTCAAAGTTTTAGCGTGAAAGATGCATTTTTTCTTTGGGCATTTGTGAAGCTGAATTCTATTCATTTTATATTCAATATCACTGGTAAAGTTACTAAGAAACTAAGTCAAAGCAGCCCTTATTTACAGATTATTATACGAAACCTCACTAAGGCCTAAACTGGAACGATACAGACAAGAACAGCTGATCTGACGTCACTGAAGAGCATGGACTCTTTACCCTATCCTTTGGTGCTTATATTATTATTTTACACTGGATAAAAAGAGTAGTTCAGAACTTTAAAATTAACTCAGCCACTACTGCAAAATATTGTATTTTCAAATAGTTAAAACACTTTAATTTTAAGTATTGAACTTTTCCGAAAATTGTATCTTTTAGCAAAGCACGCTTACAAAAGTCTTGTATGGCAGCCCTGTACCCTCACCAAAAAACCCTTTCGCTTATCAGTTCACTCACCTATACCGCGTGGGGCGCCCTCAAGATTTTTCTTTCAATCCGTACACATGGTTCCATGTAACGAAGTAGAACATAGCGGCCGCTATTTTTTACCTCTCTGCTTCACGTTTCTATCTGGATCCCATTTTTCCCTTATTAAAGGGAACTGCCAGGACTCTTTTCCCCGATACCTTCCCTTTTGTTAGTTTTGTTACCATACCAAGTTCCAGGCTCCATTTTGTACAAAACAACGGAAAAGCGCGAATCGTCGAAAAACCTATCGGACCGTGTTCCGTGTAGTTTGGTTTTAAGTTTAAGTAATAATGCCTTCATATATTACGTGTCTTATTTGTGTTGGAAATAGTAACAAAAAGTTAAAATTAAACAAATTGAACAATGAGGGAGATTCAAGTTTGGACCATTTAAAAGAGTGTATTTTAGAAAATTCTATTTTCAAGGATTTGAATTTAAGCCGAACCGAATTTCAGGTAAGATTTTATAAATTTATTTCTTAAAAGAGTTTCAAATATATAAAAATATAAGGACTGAAACATCAGAAATTAAATTGTTATTTTATAACTCAAAAGGCCGTTGCTGTAACTGGGCTTCAACTAAAATATGTGTAAACAGATAAATTTTTGTTTTAAATAGTTTGCAACTACAACTTTTTTTCCTATACGATTAAACATAATGTATCAATCCGCCTCAATTTTGGCGATTAAGTTAACTCCTCTTGAACAGAGGTAAAGCCCTGGTGGTTAGCTGCGAGTAAGATATGCTCGTATTGACGCCAGTTAACATATGTTCAATCCACGCGGTTTCTACTTCCTATCTCTTACCTCTGTGTAACCCCCCTACTGGGCACGCGCAGTATTCCCATATACAACTTCATAACAATCGGGCCATGTTCTTTCCCCTTTTTATTTGAACACGTTTTGCATCCTATATATAGTCAAATAATTTTTGGTATTGCAAACTTAGTATGGTACGAACTATTTCATATAAATTTGAAACTATCTTTACTACATTAAATCCGAAACGAAACTATTAATACTTAAATGTTTGAATATTTTAAGACGTATGATGAAGATTTTGGACAAGACGTTGACTTGGACAATGACTGCATCATCAGAGATAAAATGATAATAAAAGTTGTGGTACGTAATTAATTTAAAGGAAAGACAATGTTAATTTTACTTGAGCCTAATATAATTCTCAAAGGAAAATGTTGATGTAAGAAGTGAAAACCCAAAGAAAAAACTTTGTCTTGACTCAAGTGAATCTAGGAATACAGATGTAAATCCCAATATCATTAATAATCTCTTAATTTATATAACTGAAATTTGTATATTCATTAATTTAGGTTGAAGAGCTTTCGGATGAGGAACAGCAGGAGTGCTGGTAACTTATTTTTAAAAGATTCAATTTTTATAAGTTATTGAGACTTATTTTTAGTGTTGTTAGCAATGAAAAGAAAATAATAGAAGCAGAGAAACTATCTAGATCAAAATTTGCCATTGAATATAAGTTACCGGAAATACCAAAATACTTCATCGACAAGGAGAAATATGATTCATCAAATGAAGAGGAAAGAAAAAACATGGATAGAGGAATAGTCAATGTTCTCTATCACAGCTTAATTGATGTATATTCTGTGTAAGTGCCAAGCATTAGGTTTAGCATAGTTTAAAAATTAAACAAGTTGATGCCATTTCCAATTTATTAGGTATTCTTTTTATCTTCCCTTACAAATAAATTATTTTACTAATATTTTTTTCTAGTTATATACCTTCATACTTAATTGTCGGAGAAAAACTAGTAAGAGAGTATCCACATTTGGGCGAAGGAGTGAGTATGAAGCTGTGTAGAGGGCTGCAAACTGAAAAAAGTCATTTCCAAAGCCTGCTTACTCCAATGGTAAAATTTTCACAAACGCCACTGCCACCCTAACGCCATTGTTATATTTTCAACTCCTCCCTAACGCCACACTAAAGTTCATTTCATTTTTGAATCCCTGCCAAAGCCAATTGTGAAGTTTCACACGAATTCCAATCCCTGCCAAAGCCGATCGACAGATTTAAAAATCTTTCCAATCCCTACCAAAGCCAATTGATAAATTCAATAATATTTCCAATCCCTGCCGAAGCCAATTGATAAATTCTATAATCTTTCCAATCCCTGCCGAAGCCAATGTGAGATTTGACAATTTTTCCAATCCCTGCCAAAGAAAAAAGAGAAATCCGACAAGTTTCTTAATCCCTGCCAAATCCAATGAGATATGCGATAACTTTTCTTATCCTTGACCAAGCTAATGAGATATCCGACAAATTTTCCCATCTCTGCCAAAGCCAATGAGAGCTCCCACAATCTTTCCAACTCCAAACATCGAACTCCAAACACACAGCCGGCCGTGTGATATATTATGAACTTATATATTATGAAGTTTTTCCAACGTTATCCCACAGCATTTTTTCAATTATTTTTATTATAAACTCGAACATTGTTTGTAATTGTAGTTTTCCTTTTTACGTTTAATCTAGGGCGACGGAAAAATTTATGATTCTCTAACTTAAAAAGAACAAATAGTTTTAGTTTCATTTTCTCTCGCACAGCAATAAATTAGATTTTTTTGCGGAGGGACGGCTGTACCAGCCGCGACCGTCATGTGCTGTCTGTGTGGGTTTGAACTTGATGCATCCCGCTTGCGCCAAAACAACCGCGTGGGAAATTCAAAGAGGAAAAATTGACTAATATCACTAATGCCGCCCAACTCCGGTTGAATAAAATAAGGCTGGCTCTCAATGCCACCAACTCCATTTGGATACTATAAATGCCAACGCCAGCCAAAGCCACCTGAATCCAACAATAATCCAGTCCCGACCGACTCCCGTATAAGTTTTCGAAATATCTCCACTCCCTTCCGACTCCGTTCCATTTCAGAGATAACACTCCCAAAGCCACCCAAAGCCAAATTATTTATTTTACCCAACTCCATCTCAGACCAAAAATGAGGGAGTCCCTTGGCTTTCTATGGAGTTGGAGTTTTCCCAAAGCCTTTGCAGTCCTCTAATTTACATCCTCCGAAGTCTTCATGACCACATACCTATTTTAAATATAACTTAACTATTCTATTGTCATTCATTAGACCTATTTCAGATTCAACATATTCATATTAAGAGAAACAAAGGGGTGATTATACCAATTGCTGCATACTGAAATGCTTACTTTTCAAGTACCTGTTCATTGGGAAGGTGTAAATAACTGGTTATGTTTTATAAGTTATGTCGATTTGCAGTTGTAAAGCTCTAAGCGGATGATCCGCGACTTCCAGTGTTAGTTGCGAGGCGCAAATGGCTTGTTCGTCTGCAGTTGGAAGATATACCTCGTCTGAGAGAGGAAAGGATAAATATTGAATAAAGGGTATTGGTGTATCTCGCTCATCAACACACCATTCCATGAGAATATGATAAGTGCGAAATTGTTAGTGCCATAAGAGCTTGAACGAATCATGGAGTTGCTCTTACGATTTTGGTCATGCTAAGCTCAAATAAGGCTTTAATCATTCAGTTACCACGGGCGGTCAGCCCTCTCACCTTTTTTACTGCAGTGACTTCTATACAGCGATCGACAGTTTCCACACAATCTGAACAAGCAATAAATCATAAAAGAAATAAATTCAATGGTGTGTTTTATTTAAATCGGATTTCTAAGGGGGAAAATTAAAGAGTTTAGTTGAATACTTCATAAATTAATTAATCCTTCATAAATTAATTAATCCTTCATAAATTACACTCACCACTTTACTCGACACGTTGATCAACGTCGGGAGGTTGATAAAAAGGGTTGAAATGTCGTCTGCTGTAAGTGCGTTCAGCATATAGCGTTACCGAAGCAACCATTAAAACCGGTGTTTAACCGGTATTTCATTTGTCAGTTTATGAAAAAACATTTTGAATTTCGTGAATAATATGATAGTTTACATCTGATTCTGCGCGGAATTTGAACCAATCACTGAGCCAAGGCATGTAACGTCATCGGTAGACGTAGCCAATTAAAAGGCCAAGGGCAATGGTTGACGGTTCAACCAGCGAGCCAAGGGAAGAAGAAGGAGCTTAACTTTTCTGCAGAATACGGCCGCTGATTATTTAAACGTGTATTTAACTTTCGGCTCACTCTCAACCGTAAATGTCTCTTCAATACAGACACGAAAATCAACACCCATAGTTTACTACACCTTGGGCCTCAATTATTTACTCTTTAGGTCACTAGGCCTATTACGGATAATACTTAAGTGTAAGCCTTAGTGTTCTTCTTGATAAAACTAAAGCAAGGTTTATTCTATATACAGATGTAGTATAGCTTAAGTAATATTTAAACAGCCATTTCAAATAATAATATTAAAAAATGTCCTTGGAATATCAAAATGAAACAGAGCTTTCAAGTTACAAAACTACTAAAGGCATCGTAATTACGAAAAATACTTCCACATATTCACTTTATATTATGGAAAAAGGGAATATTAAGGTTGTATGATTTCTTAACACATCAACACTAGGCTAACTGCTAACGCGGCGCACTAGAGTAACAATGGACGGACACACACAGACAAAAACGAAGACTGCTTTTTAACTCTTTCCGTATGAATTTTGAGTTGAGAAACAAGATTATCTTAAATATTAAAATAAATATAATTAGTATTAAATATTTTCTTCGTTAGTTGTTCGCCTTATTGAGCGTTACATCGTTTTGATAAAGAACAATTAAACATTCTTGAGAGAGTTGACTAATATTGGCGTTTGAAATGAAGCATACGCCGGTTGCTTCGCCTTACTCAAAATATATAGTATATAAGGGTGTCGAACTACAGTTAAATGCAAGAACCACCGCAATTGCGAAAACCTTTGGTGGACAACCCACCCTAGGGAGGCTAGACGTTTCTCGAAACCCTTGCTGATCGCCGCGAATGTCTTAAACCAAATGAAGACGATGGAGATAGAAGCCAATGAGACTGATTGGTGTCTATGTGGAATAGACGGAAGACCAGTTGATGGTGGTGTTTAGAACCCAGTATGTACAGACTGGTGTCAAAGTGGGATGGACAAAGACCAGAAGATGGTGGTGATTAGAAGCCAGTATGTACAGATTGGTGTCCAAGTGGAATGGACGAAGACCAGAAGATGGTGGTGATTAGAAGCCAGTATGTACAGACTGGTGTCCGTGAGGGATGGACAAAGACCAGAAGATGGTGGTGTGAGAACTCAAGTAGAGGAGCCAATTCCGTGTCTGTGAAAGCAGTCCGGAAATGGCGAACACGTTTGCTCCGATTTGGAAACTGCGAACGCGGTCACGTGGGTGTAACAACAGACACACACACACATACATGTCCTACATTACTTATGAGGACCGAGTTTAAAAATTCACTTACGGAGACATTTAGAAAACGCAATATCTCCTCCGCTTTTATCGTAAAATCGAAAATATATTTCACTTTTATAACTTGTTTCAAATTGCATCTTAAAATGAATTCCAAATATTTTTAAAGGAAACTTTTACATAATTTTCTTTACATTCTTTATGGGGACCAAAATCTATGACGTATTTTCGGTTAACTTTGTCCCCGTAAGAATAGCAATACACTTATATTCTCTAAGCTTGAGTTATGGGTAACAAAATGTCTCAATTCAAAAGTAAACGGAATTTAATACGTTAATTCGATAAGCATAAGGCGTAATCAAGTAGCTGATATTGTCAAGATTCATTTCGAAAACTTAAAAATAATACTTGTATAAATTTAGAAAAATCATAAAAAGTAATACGAAACCTCAAGAGACAAACTATTAAAAACTTAAAACTTGGAACAATGATCCACCTACCAAATGTCAAATAAAATTCAATTAAAATGGTATATATCAAAATTTTCTTCAAGAACAAAAATCATTAAAGAACGTTGGAACAATGGCCTCATAGAGGATGGTAAAATTCAATTTTAGAAACAATTAAAAAAATATATAGGCCCTATTAATAATAAAAATTATTTTTAGTGCTTTGTACGATACCTTACGAACTTTACAAATTTTCATCATTAATCCCCGTAAAGTATTTCAAAATCAAAAATTAGACACAAAATGGATAAGTTATAAATTTCAAGTAAAAGGTTTTTTTAAATAATTTTTTACACGACAAACTTCAAAGTTAACTTTTATTCATCCATATGAAAGATAATAAAAAACGTTGGGAATGGGGTCCCCATAGCGGATGTAGTAATTCAAATTTAAACACAAAATGTTATTTACTACAAATTTCAATTTAACAGAAAGACATCAAAAACAAGAAGATATTTCTACTTCGTTAAACGATATCTAGATAAATCGCATTATTTTCACTGGAAGCAAAAAACATGAAAAACCGTTGGCTGAAAGGTCCCCGTAATGGTTTTAAAAATCCAAAATTAGACACAAAATGGTGCAAATTTTAAATTTCAAGTAAAAGATTTTTTTTTTGAATAATACTATACACGACAACCTTCGAAGTTAACTTTTATTCATCCATATGAAAGATAATAAAAAAATGTTGGGAATGGGGTCCCCATAGCGGATGTATCAATTCAAACTTAAACACAAAATATGATTTACTACAGATTTAAATTTAACAGAAGGAAATCAAAAACACGAAGATATTTCTACTTCGTTATACGATATCTAGATGAATCGCATTATTTTCACTAGAAGCAAAAAACATGAAAAACCGTTGGCTCAAAGGTCCCCGTAAAGGGTTTAAAAATCCAAAATTAGACACAAAATGGTGTAAAATTTAAATTTCAAGTAAAAGGGTTTTTTTAATAATACTATACACGACAACCTTCAAAGCTAACTTTTATTAATCCATATGAAAGATAATAAAAAAAATGTTGGGAATGGGGTCCCCATAGCGGATGTAGTAATTCAAATTTAAACACAAAATATTATTTATTACAAATTTCAATTTAACAGAAAGACATCAAAAACACGAAGATATTTCTACTTCGTTATACGATATCTAGATAAATCGCACTATTTTCACTAGAAGCAAAAGACATGAAAAACCGTTGGCTCAAAGGTCCCCGTAAAGGGTTTAAAAATCCAAAATTAGACACAAAATGGTGTAAATTTTAAATTTCAAGTAAAAGGGTTTTTTTGGAATAATACTATACACGACAACCTTTAAAGCTAACTTTTATTAATCCATATGAAAGATAATAAAAAAATGTTGGGAATGGGGTCCCCATAGCGGATGTAGTAATTCAAATTTAAACACAAAATGTTATTTATTACAAATTTCAATTTAACAGAAAGACATCAAAAACACGAAGATATTTCTACTTCGTTATACGATATCTAGATAAATCGCACTATTTTCACTAGAAGCAAAAGACATGAAAAACCGTTGGCTCAAAGGTCCCCGTAAAGGGTTTAAAAATCCAAAATTAGACACAAAATGGTGTAAATTTTAAATTTCAAGTAAAAGGGTTTTTTTGAATAATACTATACACGACAACCTTCGAAGTTAACTTTTATTCATCCATATGAAAGATAATAAAAAAATGTTGGGAATGGGGTCCCCATAGCGGATGTAGTAATTCAAATTTAAACACAAAATATTATTTATTACAAATTTCAATTTAACAGAAAGACATCAAAAACACGAAGATATTTCTACTTCGATATACGATATCTAGATAAATCGCACTATTTTCACTAGAAGCAAAAAACATGATAAACCGTTGGCTCAAAGGTCCCCGTAAAGGGTTTAAAAATTCAAAATTAGACACAAAATGGTGTAAATTTTAAATTTCAAGTAAAAGATTTTTTTTTGAATAATACTATACACGACAACCTTCGAAGTTAACTTTTATTCATCCATATGAAAGATAATAAAAAAATGTTGGGAATAAGTTCCCCATAGTAGATGTGGTAATTCAAACTTACACACAAAATGTGATTTATTACAAATTTCAATTTAACAGAAAGACATCAAAAACACGAAGATATTTATACTTCGTTATACGATATCTAGATAAATCGCACTATTTTCACTAGAAGCAAAAGACATGAAAAACCGTTGGCTCAAAGGTCCCCGTAAAGGGTTTAAAAATCCAAAATTAGACACAAAATGGTGTAAATTTTAAATTTCAAGTAAAAGGTTTTTTTTGAATAATACTATACACGACAACCTTCGAAGTTAACTTTTATTCATCCATATGAAAGATAATAAAAAAATGTTGGGAATGGGGTCCCCATAGCGGATGTAGTAATTCAAATTTAAACACAAAATATTATTTATTACAAATTTCAATTTAACAGAAAGACATCAAAAACACGAAGATATTTCTACTTCGATATACGATATCTAGATAAATCGCACTATTTTCACTAGAAGCAAAAAACATGATAAACCGTTGGCTCAAAGGTCCCCGTAAAGGGTTTAAAAATTCAAAATTAGACACAAAATGGTGTAAATTTTAAATTTCAAGTAAAAGATTTTTTTTTGAATAATACTATACACGACAACCTTCGAAGTTAACTTTTATTCATCCATATGAAAGATAATAAAAAAATGTTGGGAATAAGTTCCCCATAGTAGATGTGGTAATTCAAACTTACACACAAAATGTGATTTATTACAAATTTCAATTTAACAGAAAGACATCAAAAACACGAAGATATTTCTACTTCGTTATACGATATCTAGATAAATCGCACTATTTTCACTAGAAGCAAAAGACATGAAAAACCGTTGGCTCAAAGGTCCCCGTAAAGGGTTTAAAAATCCAAAATTAGACACAAAATGGTGTAAATTTTAAATTTCAAGTAAAAGGGTTTTTTTGAATAATACTATACACGACAACCTTCGAAGTTAACTTTTATTCATCCATATGAAAGATAATAAAAAAATGTTGGGAATGGGGTCCCCATAGCGGATGTAGTAATTCAAATTTAAACACAAAATATTATTTATTACAAATTTCAATTTAACAGAAAGACATCAAAAACACGAAGATATTTCTACTTCGATATACGATATCTAGATAAATCGCACTATTTTCACTAGAAGCAAAAAACATGATAAACCGTTGGCTCAAAGGTCCCCGTAAAGGGTTTAAAAATTCAAAATTAGACACAAAATGGTGTAAATTTTAAATTTCAAGTAAAAGATTTTTTTTGAAATAATACTATACACGACAACCTTCGAAGTTAACTTTTATTCATCCATATGAAAGATAATAAAAAAATGTTGGGAATAAGTTCCCCATAGTAGATGTGGTAATTCAAACTTACACACAAAATGTGATTTATTACAAATTTCAATTTAACAGAAAGACATCAAAAACACGAAGATATTTCTACTTCGTTATACGATATCTAGATGAATCGCATTATTTTCACTAGAAGCAAAAACATGAAAAACCGTTGGCTCAAAGGTCCCCGTAAAGGGTTTAAAAATCCAAAATTAGACACAAAATGGTGTAAAATTTAAATTTCATGTAAAAGGGTTTTTTTAATAATACTATATACGACAACCTTGGAAGTTAACTTTTATTCATCCATATGAATGATAAAAAAAAATTTGGGAATGTGGTCCCCATAGCGGATGTAGTAATTCAAATTTAAACACAAAATGTTATTTATTACAAATTTCAATTTAACAAAAAGACATCAAAAACACGAAGATATTTCTACTTCGTTATACGATATCTAGATAAATCGCACTATTTTCACTAGAAGCAAAAGACATGAAAAACCGTTGGCTCAAAGGTCCCCGTAAAGGGTTTAAAAATCCAAAATTAGACACAAAATGGTGTAAATTTTAAATTTCAAGTAAAAGGTTTTTTTTGGAATAATACTATACACGACAACCTTCAATGCTAACTTTTATTAATCCATATGAAAGATAATAAAAAAATGTTGGGAATGGGGTCCCCATAGCGGATGTAGTAATTCAAATTTAAACACAAAATATTATTTATTACAAATTTCAATTTAACAGAAAGACATCAAAAACACGAAGATATTTCTACTTCGTTATACGATATCTAGATAAATCGCACTATTTTCACTAGAAGCAAAAGACATGAAAAACCGTTGGCTCAAAGGTCCCCGTAAAGGGTTTTAAAATCCAAAATTAGACACAAAATTGTGTAAATTTTAAATTTCAAGTAGAAGGGGTTTTTTTTGGAATAATACTATACACGACAACCTTCAAACCTAACTTTTATTAATCCATATGAAAGATAATAAAAAAAAATGTTGGGAATAAGTTCCCCATAGTAGATGTGGTAATTCAAACTTACACACAAAATGTGATTTATTACAAATTTCAATTTAACAGAAAGACATCAAAAACACGAAGATATTTATACTTCGTTATACGATATCTAGATAAATCGCACTATTTTCACTAGAAGCAAAAGACATGAAAAACCGTTGGCTCAAAGGTCCCCGTAAAGGGTTTAAAAATCCAAAATTAGACACAAAATGGTGTAAATTTTATATTTCAAGTAAACGTTTTTTTTTTGAATATTACTATACACGACAACCTTCGAAGTTAACTTTTATTCATCCATATGAAAGATAATAAAAAAATGTGGGAATGGGGTCCCCATAGCGGATGTAGTAATTCAAATTTAAACACAAAATGTGATTTACTAGAGATTTCAATTTAACCGAAAGACATCAAAAACACGAAGATATTTCTACTTCCTTATACGATATCTAGATAAATCGCATTATTTTCACTAGAAGCAAAAAACATGAAAAACCGTTGGGTCAAAGGTTCCAGTAAAGGGTTAAAAATCCAAAACTAGACACAAAATGGTGTAAATTTTAAGTTTCAAGTAAAAGGGTTTTTTGAATAATATTATACACGACAACCTTCGAAGCTAACTTTTATTCATCCATATGAAAGATAATAAAAAATGTGGGAATGGGGTCCCCATAGCGGATGTAGTAATTCAAACTTACACACAAAATGTGATTTACTACAGATTTCAATTTATCAGAAGGAAATCAAAAACACGAAGATATTTCTATCTATATATATATATAGATATATATCTATATCTAGATAAATCGCATTATTTTCACTAGAAGCAAAAAACATGAAAAACCGTTGGCTGAAAGTTCCCCGTAAAGGGTTTAAAAATCAAAAATTAGACACAAAATGGTGTAAATTTTAAATTTCAAGTAAAAGTTTTTTTTGAACACGACAACCTTCGAAGTTAACTTTTATTCATCCAGTTATTTCCTTTCTCATGCCATAGCCCACTCGATCACTCGCATCACGACGCAAGCTGCTGCCACTATAAAAGCAAGCGCGTGGGCTATGCTCATGCTTATACTTAAGGTCTGTGGGAATAAATAATATAAAAGTAAGGAATGGAAACTTTTCCTGATCCCTGCCTTCCGCAGTATAACAAAAACACCTGAAGACCCAAAAGGATTCAAGAATTAAGGATTTTTGGAAATTGCCTTCCAGTAAACTGTGGTTGCTACATTCCTACTGCCTTGTTAGCGCCACGTTTTCTTACTGGAAGTTGTTATGCAAACCAAACCCTGACCTACCGACTCCATTCCTTTCTTTTAACTTCTTTGGTTGGAAAATACGTACTACACATCGTTGGAAATATTTCAGAACACAGTGATGCCGTTTTCCATTATAGATATACTAAAAACATAAAGCTCCAGATTCACAGTGCTGGATTTTGCTTAACGAAAAAATGCGGGACAAATAGCACACAAACACTATTTTATGGTGAAGATCAAAATATATTATAATAAGTTTCAGATAATTTAATGACAATCAAAAACTGCATAAAGCCAATGCTACGGTACTTAACGAATATAGACCGATATCAAAAGGGGCGTCAGTCCTCGGTAGAATGATAGAGAGATAGATCCGGTGAGAAAGGGGGTAATACGTCAGCGGAAACGGGTACACTCTGTCTGCTTAAACCCCTTTTTTAAATCGGTCTGTGGAAGATAAGTTTAAAACGTCGCGCTTGCGCAGAGAGAAACATAAACGAGCTTCAGTCTCAACTCAGAAGGTCGGGACGGGGGGGCGAAAGGGCTATAAACTCGTCTCGTTTGCTCACCGTAACGCGCGCCAGAGAAAAAATTAATTGTTGAAGCTAAAAATTGGGAGTTTTCTCGTGCAAAGAGAAATATCAATCCAGCTTGAATCCCTTTTCTCTCCCGCATTAATATTTAAATTTTTTTATAGCCAAAGTAGAATTTTTGTGTATATCATATAATATTGCTTAATGGATTGAGAGGAAAAAATTCGGTTCGATATTCTAATCAAGAAAAAAATTTGTACAGAACTATTTTTTAAAAGAAAGATTTTTTATGCATTTCCACAATAAAATAGGTTAGAGCACAGGGATTTTCTTAGAGAGCTGCAACTCCGTGGAAGAACTCCGAAACCCGCTGGGTTCCGCGTTTAAGCGATGGGAACTCCAGGAGTTGGAAATAATATTCTGAGATAAAATTGGAGTTGGGTGGCATTGGAAGTTTTCGTGTGCGGAGTTGGGAGGATATGGGAATAATGATAATTATAATTGCGGAGTTGGGAGGCATGGGAAAATTATCTTAAAACATGGATATCTACGGAGTTGAAAAACTTAAGTCTGGTAAGTGGTAGGGCTCCAATTTAAAAGCGGACTTTAGCGTTGTTTGGCTTCGTACGAAATACTTTTATCACCCGTAACCCACCGTGACACGTCCCCTCAGTGAGTCTCTCACACAGTGGGACCGCGGGCGCTTTCCCTTTCTCTTAAACCCATTGACAAGAGTCTCCTTTCTAGCTTTGAGGCATATTAAAGTAAGGCAGTAGGCATATTGGCAGGCACAACTAATAACAGAATGGACTCTAGTGTTAGTATTTCTTGATTCGTGAAGTTCGTGGTCTTGTCCTTCAAAATAGCATTTGCGAAGCGAATCAGTCCGATTTTAATTAAATTTACGAAACTAAGCGTAAAATACGACTCAACGACAACGCGTAGCGCCTTTTTCCCCCAAATCTTAAGTTTTAATGTCTAGAAGAATTTTATGAGTAAATATTATTTCTTATTTGAAAATCATAATTTATAAGCACTCGTGATATCAATCTCAGGTCAAATTTGAAAGAAAACTAATGAGCTACACGTTTTACTTGAACTTTCTATTTTTCCAATTCTAAAGAGTAAAGAAATCTTCCAAAGACTAGAAACTAGAAAGGTTTTAATGGACTTAGTTAGAAGGAGTTTAAGAAATTTTAATTTTCAGGGAAGGAGTTGGGAGGAGTTTAAGAAACTTTAATTTTCATGGAAGGAATTGGGAGGAGTTTGAGAAATTTTATTTTTCATGGAAGGAGTTGGGAGGAGTTTTACATTTCGCTTGACGGAGTTCTGCGGAGTTGAAACTTTTGATTATGGCATTGGGAGGAATTGGAGTCATTGTTGCGTATTGCCTTGGAGTTGGAAGGAGTTGGAGTTTAATATTTTCATTTTGCAGCTCTCTAGATTTTCTATTTATGCTGAATCCGAAATCGTAATTTTAAACACTTTGAAGCTTAACATTACGAGGTGGATATTTTTTTGCGAGTTAGACGTTTTTGTTGTAAAATTTCGAATCATAGTGAATGCTTAAACTACGCAATTAAAACCAAATTTCTCGTATTGATTAAACTTATATTGAAATTGTAATACAGTAATAATTTCTAAATTCTGCGCCTTTGTGGGTTTGAAAAAGTGTCGCCAAGGATTGTCTATATGTACAGTTTTTTTTAAGGACTACGAAGAAAAACTCGTTTTTGTATAATATATTTCAATATTTATAATCTAATACACTTTAAAGAATGACAAAGGTTAGAAGGGTATATTTACGAAAGGCATCGTTAATTAAACTTAAAATAGGGTTTTTAACAACTTCCTCTTATATTAAATTATTCAAAGAGCCCATTTCAATGCTAATGTTTTACTTCCTTAAGAAAGTGCAAAGTGTTCCAATGGTATGTTTTTCATATTTTTTATTTAGGATGTAGCTAGATATTATAAAATAATAAATTTAAATAAAAATAATAAATTTGATAAATACCTGTTTAATTGATATTTAGAGTAAATTCTATTTTGTGTTTCTTTTATTTATTACATCTATAATATTTTAATTCCAACAATTTTTGACTTATATTGACATACACTTTTTGCATCTCCTTAATTTATTAGAATTAAAAATAAATCCAAATTTTCATACCCGAGATGGGCATTGTTCGTCTTTTTTCTTTTAATGAATGTTAAAAACCTTCCGCAACTAAACGCAAAAAAATTATTAGAATTTTTGATATAAACCTGTTTTATAAAATCCCATATTTTGTCCAATTATGACTATTTACACCTTTTTTACAGACCCTTCTTCCAATAGATTTTTGTTTTGCTTTACATAAAAATTGGATAATTTCCGAAGGTATCGTATAACAAATTAAAAGAGCCTCGGATATCAAAATTTGCTGAGGTTAACGGTAATAGTTAGTATAGGGCGCTGTAGGTTAGCTGTGGGAAAGGGGCTAGCCACCACCCCTCTATGCGTTGTAAAGGGACCCACCTGTAAATAAGCCACAGGCTTAGTGTGGAAATCCCTTCGTAGACAAAGCTTAGATTACTACTATTATTATTATCTATCTCTTTTATTTCAGTTTTCAAACGGTTTTTCATTATTTTTCTTAATGATGAATATTAGTAGTTAGGGCCGGATTAAAGGGTGGCAAGGGGGCATTGGCCCCCGGGTGCAAGGCTTGTTGGGGGCGCATTGAGTTTAACTATTCCCCCTTAGGGACATTTGCTGTTCCGTTTATACCGCGCACACTATCTCGGTCCCGGGTGCAAAATTACTTAATCCGGCCCTTTTAGTATTCATTGTAAGTAAATAAAATCAATTTTCGATATATCCCTGTTGAATTGTAATTTTAATATCACCCATTTTACACTATTTTTCAGGTGAATAGTAAACTTCGTAAGGTGTCGTATCTGAAATTTTTAATATATACTTTTTTAATTGAAAATTATAATTTACACCATTTTGTGTCTAATTTTGGATTTTAACATCCAACGGTTTTTCATGTTTTTTGCATTAGTTGGAAATAATACCATTCCTTAAGTTTTCGTATAACGCAGTAGCAATAGCTTTGTATTTTTGATGTCTACCTGTTAAATTGAAATTTGTGATAAATAAAATTTGAGTTTAAATTTGAGTTACTACATCCGCTGTGGGGACCCTTTTTCCAACGGTTCTTTATAATTTTCCTTGTGGATGAGTAATAGTAAACTTCGTAAGGTATGGTGTCTGAAAGATTTGATATATACCTTTTTAATTGAATATTATAATTTACACCATTTTGTTTCTAATTTTGGATTTTAAGCCCTTTACGGGGACCTTTGACCCAACGGTTTTTCATGTTTTTTGCTTTAGGTGAAAATAATGCGATTTTTCGAGATAACGTATAACGAAGTTGAAATAGCTTCGTGTTTTTTATATCTTCCCGTTTAATTGATATTTGTGATAATTAAAATTTTCTGTTTAAATTTGACTTACTACATCCGCTATGAGGACCTTTTTTTACGCTTTTTCATTATTTTTCTTTTGGTTAAACTTGGTTAGGTGTCGTAACTAAGATTTTTGATATATAATGCACTATATATATGGGCAGTGCGAGCCTTGATTTTTTGGTTTTCGAGCTACATGTTCAAAATATGGTTTCGGGCTTTTATCGCGCCTTACATTTCTATGACGAGCCTTAACGACTTCCAATTTTAGCTCTTAATTTTCAATGCTACTGTTTTATAAATTCAATTACTTCCCTTAGGAAAGAACACTATTAAGTCGTAAATATAAAAGATAGACTTTTTAGACTATAAATACACTTGAATCCTTTTATCACTTATTAAAAGTACTTACGTGAACTGACAATCGCATTGATAATTCAATTCAATCGTATTTTTCTATACCCAAAACGGGCCAAAAGTAAAAGTAAAAATAAAACTCCAATTATTTTATACTTTTTTCTATGCACAAAAGTGGAACTAATATTTACACCAGTCAGATGTGGGCTTGCAAAAAGGATACGAGCCTTACCAAAAAAAACCAGAATAATTTTCTTGTTCGCTGCGCTTAGGCTATCAGGCAGTAATAGTGCAGCAATGAATCCAATATATAAAAAAACTGCAACTCGGTAACCAACTGGCTAAAATATAGCAGAATCGGGGTCAGCGCTGCCTCTGCTAATTGAAGTACAGTTGAAGCCCTCTCACTGACTATTGCCCGTACGAAAATGTTCTATGAAATTTCCATAAAAATATATAAAATTCAATAGAGTGTAGTGCGTAAGGGGCTCTATTCCAATTGATTTATATTTAGACTTATCTATAAACTTTCTATATCTTCATTTTATAGACTTTTATATCTTCATTTTATAGACTTTATATAAAACAGAAACCTTGCGTTTTTCTGTAAGTGTTATGTTTATATTCTATAAGCATATTTTATAGAAATTTTATAAATTATTTTAACTTATTTTCCACAACTTAATATACGATGTTTGCTAATTTTCTATTAATGTTTTCAGAAAATCTTTTAAAGGCGTTTGAATTGTGATTCTACTGTTTTCTACAATACCTTAATGGAAAGTCTATACAATGTATATATTGTACAATTTATACAGTTTCTTAACATAAATTTATAATATGATTTACTTTTCTACTTAACGATCGCTCCAGCCCACTTTCAGTTCGCTACTTACTGTAGAAACTAGAGGTTTAAAAATGGTCTCTTCATGGTTTAAACTAAAACATCATACCAGTTATAGTTTAAATTTAGGTGTATTATGGTTTGAAAATCGATTGAGTCAAAATTAACCATAAATGTTTTGTCCATAAAGCTAGATTAAACCAACAATGTTCTGGAATTAGACATGGAACCGTTATGTTCTACTATCAGACCCTTTAACTAATGTTCTGCTTTTAGAATAAGATTCAGAAATGTACCGATTTTAAACTATATCTCGTTAATTTTCCGTCTTTAAATCATATTCTGTTAATGTCCTAATAATAGAGGTTAAGTTTAAATGTTCTAGAATGAGAATGAAAAATTACTATTCTGATATCGGAATTAAAGTTTAAACGTTCAAACAGCACCTATGACAGCTTTCTAATAAGGTGTAACACCCCGAAGCTCTTTCTACTGCCCGTTCACTTAAGGAGAATAATCCTTACTATAAACCCAGTGCCCGGTTAAGATGGGATGAACGAATGTAATGAAAATTTGTCTGTTCTGCAGGATTCTTACGGCACTGGAGTATTCCATGTAACAATGAATTACATTAAATAATACACGTTGGCACAAGTGCACTTAAACATGCAATAAACCAAAGCGGCTCAAGACCACTGACAGGAATCTCCACCCAAACTGCAGTCTACTTACAGCCCTTTTGCAACTCACTTACAGCTAATCACTGAAGCCCCATTGGAAGCACCGTTATAGTTATTCTATCCCTTTCAGGGCCCTCATGTAAACGAAAAGACGCAAGATCACATAAAAGTGTTTTTATAGTGATAAGCTTTAATTAAAAAAACTTATGTAATTTAACCTATTTTTGCCCCTATACCGATCATTTTTATTGGCTGACAGATATTACGTGCAGAAATTTAGCACAGCTTCATAAAGTCTGTTTTTAAGATACAGCATCTTATTTTAATTTATGTTATTTTTATTACAGATGTATTTGTTGTTATTCCAGTCAATGAGATTTGCAAACTCCTTCCTACTAAGCTTGAGTGCATCTATATTAAGGCATATCTCATGGGCTACCATTACAGTTTGATTTCAGTCATGTTGTAGTATCATCAATTTGACTTATTTGCAAAGCTTTTCCAACCATCTAACAGGGGTAACTTGAAAATGGTCCAAAGAAACATTCAATTTACAGAATTTTAATACCTGCAGCTATATGGCTACTTTTGCAGCAAGATTTAAGTCAGTTAAGCTGAACTAGCAGCTGTAGTGCAGCTCTTAATCAACTTTAGCAGAAAAATGCAGATCGATTTTAGCTAAATAATTTGCGGGATGAGTCTGCAGTCAAATGTAGTCTAGGTTCAGAGAAGGTTCAGCCAACTATTCTAAAAACAGCTATAGTTTACAACTATACACACAGCCCCAATTTATGTTCGGGAACGGTTTTCCATAACCTTTGTTTTTGATTCAAATTAGTCATATTCGTAAGGTATCGCATAACGCACAAAAAGTAACCTCATACTTTTGATATATACCTGGTTTTTCATGTTTTTTAGTTTCAATGAGTCTAGATAATTTTTTAACGTATTAAATGATTATAAATTAGAATCGTAATCAGAGGTTCATTTATTTGTAATAGAGAATATATCGCATTTTGTGTTTTATTTCACTTCCTTGAGCTTTTTGTGGTCTTTGCTTTAAATGAAGATTATACATAATAATACATATACATACAAAATACGTATTTTTTTGCATCTTCCTAATTCATTTGACTTAAAAATCAATCCAATATGTTTTTGGTGTGAGTTTTTAAATTCAATTTTGGAACCCTTTTTTTTAATGACTTTGGAAGTTTTTTTGCGTTTGATGAAAATTCTTAAAATTCCAAATGGAGATGTTGAACTCTCTGATGAAATTACTCAACAAACATTACTTTCTGGAGTCCATGATCGAAATTATGCAAAATTGGGAAAGAAAAATTGACAATATTACTATTGATGAGGAAGTTTATTGCTTGTGTGGATTCCGAGGAACCGCTTCAAATTAAGAGTGTAGTCCCACCCGAAGATGTTAAGGGATACATTTCTATCGAAACTTACAAACGCACGTCAAACGAGCCATCAAAGGTATAGGCAATCTCAGAATTGGACAATAGGCTGACACTATGGTGCCCATTATAAAAATGAGGGATGTTTTGAGGGTGACCAAGGACCAGGTTCAACTTAAACCTAAACAATAAGTTCGATTTAAAAGAATTTTCTATAGACTCGAGTTTTTGATATATATACCTTTATAATTGAAATGTATAATTCATCCCATATTGTATGTAATTTTCAATTTTTACATCTGCTATGTGGCCCCTCGTTCTAACGTTTTTCCATAATTTTTTTCGATTAAAATACGTGAGCTTCGTAAGGTTTAGGGTATCGCAAGTACGTTGAATTTTTGATATCTACCTATTTAATTAAAATTTAAAAATACATACAATTTTTGTTTCATTTTGACTTTCTTCATCCGGTATTAGGACCTCTTTTCTAACGGTTTTTCATTATATTTCTTATTAAGGTGTCGTACAACGCACTAAAATTTACCTATCATTTTTGATATATATAATTTTCTTTGAAATAAATAGAAAATTCAATTTTGGCTTTTTAAATCCGCAGTGGCAACCCTAGTTCCAAAGATTTTTCATGTTTTTTTAGTTTCTATTAATCTAGATAATTTCTTAAGTTTTCAAGTAATGCACTACGTAAGAATCGTAATCCAGATATACATATGTTTTTCTAAATTGAGAATAAATCTTACTTTGTGTTTTATTTTAGTTTTTACATTTGATATGGGGACCTTTTTTCCTACAGGTTTTCGTGGTCTTGCTTAAGATGAATATCACACTTAATCAAGCCAGGTATTTCTTCTATCTTCCAAATTCATTAGACTTAAAAATCAATCGAAAATGTTTTTGGTGTTGAGGTTTTACATTCAATTTTGGGACCTTTTTCTTCATGATTTTTATTTTTTTTTTTGTTGAAAATTGAAAATTATTAAATCTCCTAAGGTACAACGCACTGAAAATAGCCTCGAATTTAATATATAAACATATTAAATTGAAATTTAAAATAATTCCATATGAAATCTATTAGAATTTGGATGAAAGTAGATAATTTCTTAAGATTCTGAATCATGCAGTAAATTAGAATCAAAATTTAGATATAATGTTTAATTGAAATCTAGAATAAATCTGGATCTGTTTTTAACTTTGATTTTTACCTCCAGAATCAACGGTTTTTAGTGTTTTCATAATGCTATGCACAGAAATTTGAACTTTTGTTTCAAAGGTATATAACATTTAATATAGCGTTGTATTTTCAATATCTTATTTACTTGAAATCCAGAAATGTCCCATCTCGTCTCTAACTGTTTACGTCCGTTATGCTGATCGTTGTTCCAAGGGTTTTCATATGTTTTAAGATTAACTAAATAGCTGCCCAATGGTGTACTTAAAATAGGCTAAATCTTTAGCTTTACCGCTACTTAAATTATTTACACTATCGCTAAGGGAACGATCGGTCCCCAGTGAATGGAAACTGGCACATGTTACTCCAATTTATAAGGGTAAAGGTGCTAAGTCTGATCCCAAGAATTTTAGGCCCATCAGCTTGACCTGCACGGTTTGCAAGGTTCTTGAAAAATGTCTTCGAACAGCTATCACTCACCATGTCACCCCATATCTTAGTTCCTATCAACACGGTTTTTTACATAGTCGATCTGTGGAAACTAACCTTTTGTCGGCCTTCCATACGTGGACCCATGCCCTCGATTCCGGTAAGAGAGTTGATATTATTTATCTCGACATAGCTAAGGCTTTTGACTCGGTTCCCCATTCTCGCCTCCTCACCAAGCTAAAAAATTATGGTCTTTCACAATCAGTGCTTGGCTGGGTTGCCAGTTATCTGACGCAACGAACCCAGGCTGTCAGGGTTGGTCACGCATTAAGCGACTTTCTCCCAGTTTTAAGTGGGGTGCCTCAAGGAAGTGTTCTAGGTCCCTTGTTGTTTATTTTATATATCAATGACCTACCCCAGTTCTTATCTTCCCATCCACGCTTATACGCGGATGATTTAAAAATTTTCCGTGTAATCACCTCTTATGATGATGTAGCTATCCTACAGCGAGACCTTAAAACCCTTGAATCCTGGGCCAGTGTTAATGGTTTGATTTTTAATAGCGAAAAATCTCTTGTCCTGACTTTACAACGCCGTCCGATCGACACTCGGACTCCATCTCCATATCACCTTAATGGTCTTAACATTCGACGGGTTAATGAATGTCGGGATTTAGGCCTGATCGTGACTCATAACTTATCCTCTAAGGCACATGTTAAGCGGTCTTGCAAGCGCGCCAATGGTCTCATCTCCGTGATTAAGGCGAACTTCCCGGGCATCTCTCACTCCTTATTAACGCGCCTGTTCCAATGTTATGTCCGTCCTGTCTTGGAATTTGGAACTCAGCTTTGGAGTCCACACACACTTGGGGATATTGACATGATTGAGAATGTTCTAGGCCGTGCAAGTCGAATCCCTCCCTCACTACGAAACAAACCCCGCGATACCCGGTTATCCACCCTAGGCTGGAAGCCTCTCTCCCTTCGTCGTACCTATCTGGACCTTATTAGCGTTTTCAAAATCTTAAGTCAGCCCAATCAATCCTACTTTACCTGGCACGATAATTGCAAGGGCACAAGGGGCCACAGTCGTCGAGTTTTTTCCCACCCATCTCGTACCAATATACTGCGAGATTCCTTTTTTCGCAGGACCATTAAATTGTGGAATGCTCTACCCGAGGACGTGGTCTCAGTCACGTCAGTCCCAGAATTTAAACATAAACTAAAACTGTACCTTAACCTGTAAATTTGCATTTCTATTTTGTATTTTTGTATATTTCTGTATATTTTCTTTTTTTTCCCTATGGAGCTGTATGACCTTCTGATAGGGTTCTAGCTCGTCAAATAAATGGAGCAAAAAAAAAAAAAAAAAAAAAAATACCTCTATTTTTCAAATTGAGAATTAATCACTTTTTGTGTTTAATTTTGACTGTTTATACGCGTTATGAGGACCCTTGTTTTAACGGTTATACATTTTTTTAGTGGAAACATTCACGAGCTATCTCCTATTACACTTAAAACCGCTCGATTTTTTGAGGTATTCTAAAATTATTATTATTATTAATAAATCCAATTTTATGTTTAATTTGTCACTTTTACATCTAATTCATTAACCATTTTCATGTGTCTTTTTTCTCTGTTTAAAGGGAATTACAAAAGTGATAATAGGATTCAAGTATATTTATAGTCAAAAAGTATATCTGTTATATTTACGACTTAATAGTGTTCTTTCCTAAGAAAAGTAATTAAATGTATAAAACAGTAGCATTGAAAATTAAGAGCTAAAATTGAAAGTCCTTAAGGCTTGCCATAGAAATTTAATGCGCGATAAAAGCCCGAAACCAGATTTTCAACATGCAGCTAAAGGCTCGATGCTGGATAAGAAACTCGAGACTCGGCTCGAAGCTCGAAAACCGAAAAAAGAGAGGCGGGAGACTCGACTCGAAACCAAAAAATCAAGACTCGCACAGCCCTTATATATAGTACATTATATATCAAAAATCTTAGTTACGACACCTAACCAAGTTTACTATTATTCAATCAAAAGAAAAATAATGAAATAGCGTTAAAAAGGTTCTCATGGCGGATGTAGTAAGTCAAATTTAAACAGAAAATTTTATTTATTACAAATATCAATTAAACAGGAAGATATCAAAAATACGAAGCTATTTCAACTTCGTTATACGATATCTCAAAAACTCGCATTATTTTCACCTAAAGCAAAAAACATGAAAAACCGTTGGGTCAAAGGTCCCCGTAAAGGGCTTAAAATCCAATATTAGACACAAAATGGTGTAAATTATAATATTCAATTAAAAAGGTATATATCAAAACTTTTAGACACCATACCTTACGAGGTTTACTATTATTCATCCACAAGGAAAATAATAAAGAACCGTTGGTATCAAAACTTTTAGACACCATACCTTACGAAGTTTACTATTATTCATCCACAAGGAAAATAATAAAGAACCGTTGGAAAAAGGGTCCCCACAGCGGATGTAGTAAGTCAATTTTAAACTCAAATTTTATTTATCACAAATTTAAATTAAACAGGTAGATATCAAAAATACAAAGCTCTTGCTACTGCGTTATACGAAACCTTAAGGAATGGTATTATTTCCACCTAATGTAAAAAAATAAAAAACCGTTGGGTCAAGGGTCCCCACAAAGGGAGTGAAAATCCAAAATTAGACACAAAATGGTGTAAATTATAAATTTCATTTAAAAAAGTATATATTAAAAATTTTAGATACGACACCTTACGAAGTTTACTATTCACCTGAAAAATAGTGTAAAATGGGTGATATTAAAATTACAATTCAACGGGAATATATCGAAAATTGATTTTATTTACTTACAAAGACTACTAACTAGAAACATAATGAAATAACGCTTGAAAAAGGCTCCCCATAGTGGATATAAGAGTTCAAAATTGAACAAAAATGAGATGTATTATGCATTTCAATGAAACAGGACAGGTAGATATCAAATATTCGAGACTCTTTTAATGTCTTATACGATACCTTCGGAAATTATCCAGTTTTTATCTAAAGCAAAAACATAAAAACCCATTGGAAGAAGGGTCCATATAACATGTGTAAATAGTCACAATTAGACACAATACGGGATTTTATTAACATTTCATTTAAACAGGTTTACATCAAAAATTGTAATCATTTTTCGTGCGTTTGGTTGAGGAAGTTTTTTAATATTCATTAAAAGAAAAAAGACGTAAAATCGCCATCTTGGGTATAAAAATTTCACAGTTAAACTCAAGATGAATCATAAATTCTTCAAATTTCCCTTTAAAGCAAAGAAAGTGAAAAATTGTTGTTTCAAAAGTATTATAGATGTATTAAGTCAAATGAAACACAAAATAGAATTTACTCTCAATATCAACTAAACAGGTATTTATCAAATTAATGATTATTTTTTAAGTGCAAAAATAACAAGATGGCCCCGGCCAGATTACACTTTTCGCGCCCTCTAGTGACAAGAATTAGTATTACTAAATTCATTGACCCCGACAAATTTAAAATTTTCAGGTTTTTTTCCATTGTTTATAAAATAGCATTCCGATTATGAATAAAACCAATCTAGTAAGAATTTGGTTTACAGTTTAATTAAATAAGTAATAAACTGTAGTGTTCAAGTCTTGGCGGATTAATTAGGCGAGATATACTAATCAGTATCCAAGATTTATTCTACCATATGATTATGGTCATTCGTTACATTGGGTGGCAAGGATGCCGCTTGAGTGCGGATAAAGAAGTGAGGAATGTTCTCTCCTATATCTCATGCTTAGAAAATGGGGGTTACAATCAATCGATATCTGAGGATGGGGCGCCATCTAGGTTGTGTTTGGAATAGGCGGGAATTACGAATATAGCAATACTCTCCCGTGAGATTAAAACCCAGTGACTGTATGAGTCTTAAGATAATGTGAGGGTTTAACAATAAAATTCGAAGATCATTGGCAACTTGTAATATTGCGCTATGCATTTGTTACAGTTTGGTTGAGCTTAATGAGGTAGATTGTAATTCAGATTTAACTTCGTTTAACTCACTATTTTATACTGTCCTTTATGAGGTTATTGTTATTGTGGTGAAAAGTTTGTTTAAAGTCATTATTTATACTGTCCTTTATGAGGTTATTGTTATTATGGTGAAAAGTTTGTTTAAACTTATTATTTATACTGTCCTTCATGAGGTTATTGTTATTATGGTGAAAACTTGGTTTAGCTGCTGTCTCATAGGTTGAGCCTTTCAGGCGCTCGTCTGTTTCGGAGTGGGCGGCGGCATGGATTAAATATACCTTACAGGGGTAAAATATTTGTTCCAGGCGCCCCTGTCGGTCACTATTGTCAAAGACCGGAAGTTTCAAAAATACTGATGCACGGGGTTATATAATACAAATATGTGAAAAGGTTACTTACTGTATTTAGTTCAAGTAGTAATGCTACAATCCCTAAAATTAACATGAATTAAATCATCTAATTGACAAATTCTTTGCAACATGTTTGAAAACGCCCGATTTTTTCGAAAACACGCGATTTAACGGTTTTATCATCTCACGCGGTCGACGCGAGATGGCGACATATCAAGAATCTACTTCCGGATGAATCAGTAAATTTGGGGAACGGCGGAAATATCTGGCTGCCTTGTTTGAAACAAACGTGTTCAACTCGTGATATACTAAAATGTTGGGGGACATAACTATCCCTGTAAGGTATATTTAATCCATGGCGGCGGCGAATTGGTGTCGCGGATGTGGTGGTGGTCCTTGGGACCAGTGACCCTCGCATTAATTATTATTTTACCGGTCCCACTATAAATTAAATTTCTAAAATGGTGAGAATAAAAAGCACGTAAAGACACAAAAGTAAAGAAGCTGAAAATTCTAATTGAATTTGAATTTTTACTGTAGGAAAAAGTAGCATATAACAATCCATAACAGTTAACTTTTATTTCTTATCACAATTTTTCAACTAGTTGCCACTAAATATCAATCAACATGTCTAATGATATTTGAAGTTCTTAATCCTTTTCTGAACTCTCCTTATTCCTTATTGCATTTTACATAAATTCGGTGGCAATATCTTCTCTCGCTATCAGTAAGCCAAATCAAAATCTAGTAATGTGACCATACACTACTGAGAAATACGACTACTGACAACTAGTACTGGCTATGGTCTAGACTGTCGACTACAAGAGACTCATTCTAGAGTATAGACGCTAGACAAGATCAATAGTCAATAGAATACAAAACCTTGTAGGGAAGTTGTAGCCAAGGAGTACTAACTACCTATGAGTAGAATTGGTAGAAAATGTGTTGAGCTAGAAAAATTCTAATAAGGAACCCCGAATTTATAAACTGGTCCCACCGTCTATTTTTTCCAAAAACCATAATTAATAAAGTGCTCCCTGATACCACTGACCCCAACTTTTGGAATAAATAAACTGGTCCGAGCAATTAATAAACTGGTTTGGGACTTGTAAACCTGTCTTATTTCCTACCCTGTAGTGACGAGCCCATGATGTAAACAATAAAGATGGCCGCGAGCTACGAGGTTTAAGCCTCGGTCTTTAGTGTATCGGGGAGACTGGGACTCGGGGTCCGAGAAACGGGAGTTTCTGAAGCGTTTGCAAATCTTATTTAAATTTATATTTTTATTATTATGTAACCGATTTATATTACTGAACGAATTGTACCTTATACTGTAGCAGACCACCCTAAAAGTTAGGCCAAGGTTTTTCAACTGTTGCTGATATTTATCTAGTTATGCCACCGCATGGATATTTTAAAATCCTTTCCTAACATTAGAATAAGGTACACACTTCGGAGTATGAGCCTGAGGTTAGGAAAAAACATTGCTTTGGTGACGATGGCCTAGGTTGCCAAACTAACAAAAAACTCTTGGCAACAGAGCTGCCAAAATACAAAGTTTAAGGAAGACAAAATAGGAAATTATTGCTAGTCCATTCTTAAACAAAATTATATGTTCTTTCTGGACTGGTACAGTTTTGCTACCCCCATAATAGGGAAGGCCTATTAATAATTATCTTAATGTTCTTTTTATTGATGAGCTTAAATTGTAAATTTTTAATTTGATACTTTCAAAGTAACGTTAATTAAACCTTCAATACCTTGATTTAAATTTTAATTTATAATCCTTATTTAATTTAAGGATGATGTCAGTTTGTAAGTCTCGTTAATTTAATTCCCCCTTTCCCACAGAGAGGGTCTGAAAATTTAAATCACTTGGCAGAGACTGGAGATCTTCAACATTCAGTGACAGACTCTGAATCTCAATGGGCATTTAAAAAACTGTATAAATTTAAATTGAAATTCCAAATTATAATTAAATACTTTTTGTTTGATACGTTGATATTAACGTAATCAATCCTTGAATACTCTATTGGTACTATCAACACCATCGTTAAATTTATTACTTAAATAATATAATTTTTTAAATATAATAATCAAATTAGCGACTTATAATTAGTTAACTTTAAATGAGTATGTTTCATTGATTAAAATTACATTTCTAAAAATTGTTAGGTTGATAGCACTTTCATGTTTCATGTAGAAATTTCATATTTCCGTGGATGGAGAGATGAACACGTTGATTCCGTTTGTCGTTGATTGAAATTAGATTCATTTTGATCATAAATATCATTTTATATTTTGAGTTGTTGATTTTATGAGATTGTTGATTTTATTTTTATAATTATCACTTACGTAACTGTTATTAGTAGATGAACCCAGCGAGAGTGGAAACTGCCAAAATGATTAGTTGATTCCGTTTGTCGTTGATTGAAATTAGTTTCAATTTGATCATAAATTTCATTTTATATCTTTGAGTTGTTGATTTTATTTTTATAATTATCACTTACGTAACTATTATTAGTAGATGAACCCAGCGAGAGCGGAAACTGCCAAAATGATTAGTTAATTTTGCAAAGAATCTGCAATTTAATTCTGCAAAAATCTACCTATTATTTTATGTCAGTTCCGTTAAGTGATCATTTAATTTTAAACTTGCCAAACAAATAGTGAGCAATGGTACCTCCGTCCCAAACTAGTTATAGTTTTAAAACGCTGACTCGAGTTTCATTTTGTTAATACATTTAATTTTATTAGTAAATCAACCTCCCTAACTTTTAAGCAGACGAGTCTTCAAAAAAATTAGAAAACTCTCTGCTTAGCGCGCCTTCTGTCGGGGAGAACTTTAATTTCTTTTTTGATTAATATAATAATATTAATTGTAATGTTTAAGTTCCCAAGTAGAAATCTAATCTTGCCTAGGATTAAAAAGATATATAATAATTATAAATTGCAAAAAAAATTGCAAGCAACTGTCTCTCCTCCTCTAGCGCGATACAATATATATTCGACAGCATCCAGTGGCGCGAGTCGGGGAGGTGGAGGGGGGGTCCATATCCAAAGCCAGACAGCTCTCTCTCGTCTCGTGGCGGGCGTCGGGGAGGTCGGGGGGGGGGTCCATATCGTTCTACCTTGCTCTTCTCTTGACTATAATTTATCTCGCTCTATATTACAAGCAAGCGTGGCTTCGTGGTAGAGCGCGCGGCCGGGCGTCTTCACTGACGTCTCGTATGGATTGGGACATTGCAGGTTCGAGACCCGGCGCCGACAGGAAAATAATTTCAATTGAAATTAAATACGTTACGCCACCTATGAGGTGTAACGTGAACTACGGGTGAATTACGAGTCGAAAATTCGCGGGAAATTTGAAATTCAAAAAGTTTATTTATGACGAATCTCATCAGGTCACACCAAAGTCCAGCCAGCCGACCTGCCGACCAGCCGTCCAGCCGTCCAGCCAACAGAGATCGGAACAATACTTTTCAGCTCTAAAGAGCGCGAAAAATAAAAAATGAAAAACCATTGGAACACTTTGCAGTAAAAAATGAGCATTGAAAATATTTTGATAAAAGAGGAAGTTATTAAAAACGCTATTCTAGGTTTAATTGACGATGCTATTCGTAAATATATCCTTCTAACCTTTGTCATTCTTTAGAGTGTATTAGACTATAAATATTGAAATACAGTATATTATACAAAAACGAGTTTTTCTTCGCAGTGCTTAAAAAACTTCACATATAGACAATCATTGGCCACCGTTTTTTAAACTCACAAAGGCCCAGAAAATGGAAACTATTACATGTATTACAATTTGAAATTCAGTTTTATGAATTCGAGAAATTTGGTTTTAATTGGGGGGTTCAAACATTTGCTATGATTCGAAATTTTACAACAGAAACGTTTAACCCGCAAACTATTATCCACCTCGTAATGTTAAGCTCCATAGAGATTAACATAACGATTTCGAATTCAGTATAAATAGAAAATATTCAAATACTTTTACTACGTGCTAGAACCTATTTTATTGTGGATATGCATAAAAAACCTTTCTTTTAAATAATTGTTCTGGAAAGATTTAAATCTTGATTAAAATATCGAACCGAATTATTTCCTCTCAACCCATTAAGCTATATTATATAATATCCAGAAAAATGCTGTGAGTTGCCTAATTTGGACATTTTTGGCTATAGAAAAATTCAAAATATTAATGCGGGAGTGAAAATGGATTCAGGCTGGAATGATATTTCTCTTTGGATGAGAAAAATTGCCAATTTTTAGCTTCCAAAATTCATTTTTTCTCCAGCGCTCGTAACGGTGAGCAAACAAGACGAGTTTATAGCCCTTCCGCCTCCCCCCCCTCCGTCCCGACCTTCTGAGTTGAGACTGAAGCTCGTTTAAGTTTCTCTAGGCGCAAGCGCGACGTTTTAAAAATATCTTCCGCAGACCGATTTAAAAAGGGGGGGGGGGGGGTTGAGCAGGCAGAGCGTACCCGTTTCCGCTGACGTAGCACCCCCTTTCCCACCGGATCTATCTCTCTATCAGTCTACTGAGGATAGCGGCCCCTTTGACGCCCCTTTTGATATCGGTCTATAATTGTTAAGTACCGTAGCATTGGCTTTATGCAGTTTTTGATTGTCATTCAATTATCTGAAACTTATTATAATTCTAGTAGAGTGGTACCTCCCTTACATAAGGCTTCATACAGCCTTTAATGATTAATGAGGTGTTTTTTGATTGGTTTTAACCTTTTTCGTATTATTCTTACTGTTTTGAAAAAAATCTATAGAACAACAACCCGGACTCACAATATGTGGTTAAAATTTCGAAGAGATCCATCTAATAGTTTATTTTATAAAAAGTCAATTTGCCAAGGGTGGTTTTCATTAACATAAAATTTACCTAGAAATGCTGAAATTCATGTACAGAAAAACAATTAGTTATTACCCTGACTTTATTCAAGGATGGTTTCAAACAACAAATAATAACGTAAAAACTCTTGGCACAACAAATAACTTCTATACGGAAAACTTCTCCAGATATAGAAATAAAAGCTTGAAGCATAAGGGTATAGAGCTCGAGAATAGACTCCCAATGGACATCAAACAAAAACAATATTATAAACTTGTTATAGATAAGATAAACAATTATTTGAACAATCTTACTAGTCTTAAGCAGAAGTTTATGACTTCTTATCCAGGATAAGAAGTCATTAAATTCTGTCTTGAGTAATAGCAGAAAAATTAGAGCTTTTCTCTCTTTAATTTTAAAATCTTAACTTAAAAGCAGGACACTTTTGTAAATAAGAAAATTCTTAAAGGAATATCCTAAATAAAAGCCTATTATTATTAATATTATTATTATTATCATTATTATTATTATTATCATTAAACTAGATTACTGATTAAAGGAAGTTAAGCTAGATTACTGATTAAAGGAAGTTAAGCTAGATTACTGATTAAAGGAAGTTAAGCTAGATTACCGATTGCAGAAAATCAAGCTAGATTACCGATGGAGGGTAATTAAGCTAGATTGCCGATTCGTAATAATTTCAAGTTAGTGTTTAAATTTCACTAACCACATCTGCTATGAGGATCCTTTTTCCGACGTTTTTTTATAATTTCTCATATGGATGAATAATAGTAAACTTCGAAGGTTGTCGTGCATAAAATGATTTAAAAAAAAACCTTTTACTTGAAATTTAAAATTTCCACCATTTTGTGTCTAATTTTGGATTTTTAAACCCTCTACGGCGACCTTTGACGCAACGGTTTTTCATGTTTTTTGCTTTTGGTGAAAATAATGCGATTTATCTAGATATCGTATAACGAAGTAGAAATATCTTCGTGCTTTTGATGTTTTACTGTTAAATTGAAATTTGTAATAAATCACATTTTGTGTTTAAATTTTAATTACTACATCCGTTATGGGCACCCTTTTCTTAACGTTGTATTATTATTTTTCATATAAATGAATAATAGTAAACTTCGTAAGTTGTCGTATCTAAAATTATTTAAAAAACCTTTATAAATGAAATTTACAATTTACACCATTTTGTGTCTAATTTTGCATTTTTAAGTCCTTTACGGGGACCTTTGAGCCAACGGTTTTTCATGTTTTTTGCTTTTGGTGAAAATATTGCGATTTATCTAGATATCGTATAACCAAATAGAAAAATCTGCGTGTTTTTGATGTATTTCTGTTAAATTGAAATTTATAATAAATCACATTTTGTGTTTAAATTTGAATTACTACTTCCGCTATTGGGACCCCATTCCCAACGTTGTTTTATTATCAATCATATGGATGAATAAAAGTTAAGTTAACTTCGAAGGCTGTCGTGTATATTATTATTCAAAAAAACCTTTTACTTGAAATTTCTAATTTACACCATTCTGTGTCTAATTTTGGACTTTTTAATCCTTTACGGGGACCTTTGAGCCAACGGTTTTTCATGTTTTTTGCTTTTGGTGAAAATAATTCGATTTATCTAGATATCGTATAACGAAGTAGAAATATCTTCGTGTTTTTGATGTCTTTCTGTTAAATTGAAATTTGTAATAAATCACATTTTGTGTTTAAATTTGAATTACTACATCCGCTATGGGGACCCCATTCCCAACGTTTTTTTATTATCTTTCATATAGATGAATTAAAGTTAACTTCGAAGGTTGTCGTGTATAAAATTATTTTAAAAAAACCTTTTTCTTGAAATTTATAATTTAAACCATTTTGTGTCTAATTTTGTATTTTTAAATCCTTTATGGGGACCTTTGAGCCAACGGTTTTTCATGTTTTTTGCTTTTGGTGAAAATAATGCGATTTAATTAGATATCGTATTAAGAAGTAGAAATATCTTCGTGTTTTTGATGTCTTTCTGTTAAATTGAAATTTGAAATAAATCACATTTTGTGTTTCAATTTGAATTACTACATCCGCTATGGGGACCCTTTTCTTAACGTTGTATTATTATTTTTCATATAAATGAATAATAGTAAACTTCGTAAGTTGTCGTATCTAATATTGTTTAGTCGTTTTATATAAGAGCTAGTTAAGATAGCAAGTATTCATGTGCTTATCTTCTCAAAATAAAGAAAACGGTGCGTTTGTGTTTAATTTTTATGATCATTGTTAAAATACCACTTTTATGGGGCCTTCACTCATACCGGAAGTAGTAGTGTGTGCTTTTTAGTTCTTGCGAGGACCGATAAGGGGGCGCTATTATCAGTCCGTGTGTGACACAAAATCGGCAATGTGTAATTTACCGCCTTTGTGGGGACCACCTTAAAAACTAATTTTAAGCAATTAAAATCAAAAAATAATTAATTTGAGCATATGTTTTTTTTGGGTTTAATGGGGACCGGGGTGTGCGTCCCCATAAGTGACTACGGTCCCCACAGGATTGGTGTGTTTTCTCGTCGCGGTCCTCATAAGTATAGTAATGCAAACGCACCCCAAGTATGCTTCATATTATCATCATCCTGAAGATCTCTAATTACAGCTTGTGCGTTCTATGAGAGCGAGATATATAAATAGGTGAATAGTCATAGGTGTCATCACACCTTGATCGAAAGGTGGCGGATATCTCGTGAATTCCCCTCGTACCAATAAAAACAAGGTGGGAAAATTAAAATTTTACCGTATTTAACATTCACGAGAGTGATAACTCTACGAAAGAATTAAACTGGTTGATAAGTTATCTCTTGATTTATATTAGGGTTGTAAGTCGGAAAATTTTCCGGAAAATGACCGAGCTATATTTTTCCGGATAATTTTCCGTATTTTTCCGCTACCGGTTTCTCAATTAAAATGTTAAAACTTTAAAATTTTTCAATTGCCTTTCTTTTCAAAACATTCATTATTTTGTTTTCGGTGAATTCGGAGGGGGAAACAATTGTCCAAGGGCACAGAGTCTAGTGACCCCTATTCTCTATAGCAAAAGCTCACTCATTGCATGCATAGGGTTACTGTTTGCTCTTATGACGGTAGAAGGCGTTAGAGAGTCAGAGACCCAAGTGGAACTAAAAGTTATCAGGCATAAAGGATAGCGATCGTCAGCGTCATTGTAAGGGAAACGAGGTGTTATATTGTTAATGTTATTAAGTTTGTTAACCCTGTTTAAAGTCACAAATTATGGGAAAATCAACCACTTATATTTGGATATACTTTAATAAATCAACTAAAGATGGCAAAATAACTGAAGAATGTATATATTGTAAACAATGTTATGCAAATAACACAAGGCGGATGAAACGCCACTTTTCATCTCAAAGCTCATTTAATTGCTAGTTTTATATTTTTCCGATTAGCGGAAAATTTACCGTGTTTTATTTTTCCGGAAAATTTACAACCCTAATTTATATTAAAAAAGGTAAAATTTTTACTTGCACATCTTGTTTTCTATTAGCACGAGGAGAATTCGCGAGACATCCACCGATCTTCGTTCAAGGTTTTTGACACCTAAGAATAATTAAGAAAATCCAGTCTAAATTTTCCAACCCGTTTTTGTTATAAAATTTAGAAAAATAAAAAATATTTCAACTTCGCAATTGAAACCAAATTTCTCATATCGATTAATCTTAATTTCAGATTGCAATACATATTATAACTTATTTCTGGCCCTTTGTAGGTTTGAAAAATTGTCGCCAAGGATTGCGTATAAATGCAGTTTTTAAAAGGGGAATTTTTTAATAGTAATAATTGTAACTCGACCGGTGCCGTGCAAAAGTATAACCTGTGCCCAACCGGGCACATCTTGTTTTTAAACTAGTCCTTGGGACCAGTTACCCCCAGCGTCTTCAATATAAAACTGGTTTTGGGACCAGTGACCCTATTCCTTTTATTTTTTACTAATCCTATTAAAATATGAAGAAAGTATTTCGTTGATGCACAGCCCACTCGATGTCTATGGCTCTTTGGTGTCATGGGCTATACAAGTTCTTAACATTGCCATCAATGGGAGGAATACCGTTCTTTAGTCCTAATTTTGAAAATCCTGGTTGAAATCTCTTGAAATTATAATGGGATTTGCAAAATCACGTTTCCTAATTTTGTGCAAATTCAAATGTTTCTCTTTCATAGATTTTTATAAAAACATTTAAACGAGAATTAACCATAATTTAAGGGCTTAGTTTCAAACGGTTTAAATTTGTTTCCCTCAGTTTCACTGTTTCGAATTTCTTAAAATTTTAGTGAGAGGCATATTAAAAGGTTTAAATTGATCGTGCAAAGTTTCAAAGTAATAAAACGAATAGTTATTTTCTTAAAAATTACCTAATCGACTAAATAAGTTGTAGGATTATGAACAAAAAAATTAATTTATTTTTAGTAAATGAATCGTTTGTTTGAAAACTTTTGCAATTTAAAACCCTTCAATATGTCTCTCGTTAAAATTTCTAAAGATCCGATCAAGAGAAACCGAAGAAACTTATTAAACCGTTTGAAGACTACGCCCTTAAATTATGGCTAATTTTCGTCTGAATATTTTACCAAAATGAGCTACAAAGGAGTAAATTTTTACACAAAAATGGCAACCGTTGTTTTGCACATCTCATTAAAATTTCAAGAGATTTGAACCAGTAGTTTCAAAATTAGGGCTAAAAACCTGTGTTAAAGTTGGCTCCGTCTTTTTCGAGCGAAAAATTCCAAAATTCCCGATAATAAGCAATTTTGCATAGGAAAAAAAATTGTTCGGAGTGGCTTTTATAGTGTGTGAAGCCAAAGCGTGATCGAGTGGGCAACGAAGGCAAAAATGAGAACCAAGTCAAGGCTAGGAGTCTATATTCGTGGAGTTGAAATTTTTATTGACTTGAATTTTTAAACTGGGCCCTCCTCAATTTACATAAAAGTTCTCAATTAATGAACTGGTCCCAAGGACCAGTAACCTCTCAATTTCGATAAAAGAAAAATTGGTCCAAAGAATTAATAAAGTGGTTTTGGACCTCTGGACCTGTGCTATTTCTAAGACTGATTCGAATGCGAAATATTGTTCAATTGTTTAGATAACATACTGAGCAATAAAACACTTACTCAATACATATGTTCAGTTTTTTACGCAGATATTGTCAAAAACTTACCGCAAATGATATTCCATTTCCCAAACAGATTGTAGCATTATATTGGAACTTTGCACAAATGTTAGTCTGGATAACGTTTTGCTTATACTTTGAAACAAAAACAACGGGCCCAACGTTTTTTTGCGCAAATTATTGAGCGTTTACGGTCTTCTTAAAGTAACAATGAGAACTGGCGACCCGTGGGTCTTCATCAATCCGGACATAAAATAAAATAAAAACCACAGTCAAAACATCCCAAAAAACTGACGACACGGTTGTGTATTAGATCGCGCCACCACCTGGTTTCAAATTCTTAAAATTAATGACTCCCCATCCAGCTGGAATCAAAGGTCTCGAATCAGTGCTAACGGCAATTCGTTTATCGCTTCACTATACTCATGACGCAGGAAATCCAAGTAAGTATCTGCAGTGCTGTTCTCCAGCAAGAAGAGTCCAATAATTCGGTTTTGAACAAAACATTAACTTACCACTGTATTTGATGTTAATGGTGTCGTTACCAGTGAGGATTGTGTTGGATCCAGTAATGTACATTATGCCGGTTTACCGAACCATCCCTGTGAAATGTAGCCTTGTCCGAAAATAGTACCTTTCTCAAAAATAATGAATTGGCTTCAATAAACTCACACGTGGTAAGACAAAGGTATTGCTGTTTAGTTAGTCCGTTAAGGCTGGGTGGAGGTGAAAATGATAGAGCATGAAGTTATGCCTTTGTAAAATGGCAGGAAATGTAGAATGGCTTTATTCCAACTTCTAGTCTAACCGCTCTGCTATGAGGATTGGCTTCAAAACGTGCTAGGATGTCCATTTCTCTATTAACATTACCGACTATACGGTCTCTTCTGTGTTCACAGTCGTGCACGACGAAACTACCGAAATCACGAAGGTTGTCTCTAATGTTGGTAAAGGTACTTTGCACCGGATGTCATGGAAAGCTTGCGGCATAAAGCACAGTCACTTGTCGAAAGTTACCGCGACATTCACCCAAAATGAACATCATGTATAATTTTTCCTGCTTGGATTAGTTAGAATTTTGCTAAGACACAAGACAAACTACCGTTATTTTACCTTAGCTGCCACGTAACAACAAACACGTTAGATTAAACAACTAGAATATTTTTCGGTACCACAGAAAACTCTGATCTTCTAGTTCAAAGTTCTTTCTAAAGAAACCTCGTATGTATTCCTTATTTAGTACAAAGAACTAGGTAAGGGGTGTTTTAATATTGGCTACTATTATATGCTATGACTTTTTTACAGTATTTGAGTCGTTTTAACAAGAATATTGTTACAATTGCATGACTACAGACCTTGTATTTCTATGGAGACCAGCAATACCACAACGTTCAGCTTAAAACTAGGACGTCAACCGAGGTCCAAACATCCTGTGATGCCAAGTGTCGATTTTGAAAAGCGATCTTCATCACAATAAACAGTATGACCTACTCAAGCCTCCAATCTTTGTACACTCAACGATCAGCCCTTTAGAAACACAAGATCTGTAGCGTAGCGGCTAAGTTCATATATTACAGTAGTTAGTCTCGTGTCTTAGAAAAATGCCTGCCTATTCCAACTATTTACGACAACATTACCATGAATTGAGATGGAAGGTAAATGTTTGGGTAGTCATTCTCAGAAAACCGAAATATTGGACCCTTCTTCTCTGATGAAAAACTCACTTCGGGCATTTACTTGGGCTTCCTTGGTCATGAATACTCGTCTTGAAGAGTGCCTCGACTACGATGATAGATACATCGATCATTTTCGTTGAGGTGTTTACAAAACGGATTAAAGGTTGTAATTTGAGGCCTAAGTTCTAAGGTTAATCGTAGGACTGTGTTTTAAAATATTTTGTTGCATTCAGGCATATTCGCCAATATTCTTGTTGTACCTTCTCATGTGCATACATTAAAATCTGAAGTCAAAAACGCATTTACGTACACGCTGTATTTGAGGTTTATAGTGTCGTCATACGTTGGCAGTATTGGGGGCTGTCCACTAAATAAGCTGTTGCTCTGATCTCGTCCAAACTGTATACTGGAGCGAGTTAAAAGAAGTGAAGGGGGAAGACAGAGATTTGGCGTCTCGATCGGGGAGGAGAGATATTAAAGAAAGGTTTTTCAAATTTCGCGGGCTTTTTGAGTGAAGGAAACAACATAAAATTTTGCATGCACATTGTGCGTGTGATAATCAGATTATGATGGACGGTTAGGTTAAGTTTCGTAAAGTAAAGGGAGCGCTTTTCGGCTATTTTTCCTTCTGGTTTAGGGGATCTATAATTTTGTTGTATATACATTATTTGACTCGTATGGTTTTTTAAAATTATGCTTTAGTGGGGTGCCCAATTTCGTTTCAGTAAGTTAGTGGAGATACCCGATTGTTTTTCAGAAATGTTTTTAACATTTAATTGTACCATTTTTTTAATAATACCTCAGGTAGTTCAACTATATGGGAAGCCATATGAGCCTTGTAAAATTACTAATTAAGTATTAGTCCATCTTGTAAGGAGTTATTTTCTTGCTTGTAGCCAAATCCTTTATCCCCAGTGCAAACCCTTTAATATCATTCCCGAAGGGCCAAAACCTATTTCTATGCATGTTGTGCCTATCTCTAGTATTAACGAACCAATTTTGAATGGTATTAATATCGGTCCTCATGACAGCATCAATAAACTACTGGTATCGTGTTCACCCTGGAGTTTTTAATAATTGGACAAACATTTGAAAAAATCTTTACATTAGTATTTCATTTATCCCAATATAGATGTTCCTGAATTCGGCACTACGAAGTTCGGAATATCCTCTCGTTTCATGAAACAGAATATTGTTTGGTCTTGCTTCTTTTTATCAACTCTTTTCTGCTGTGGTGTTAAAACCAACTTCTTCCCCGCAATTAAGTACTTGATCAACGGCATTTCGGACCTGAAATCTTACCCAAATTCCAAACTTCTACTTTGGTTGGGCGATGGCTTGGGATCAACTTGTTATTCAGGACGTGGAGGCTATAGGGTAAATTCAAAACAAATGCTGTTTGCTTGCGATATTGACCCCGTTGGAGTTATTTTAGTATGCAACTTATCATGTCCGTAGTCTCCGTAGATATGTATGCGAGCTATTTATCAAGTTCCTTGATATTTATGCATTTAATTTATCACGTTCGTACACATGTTTGCATCCAATTTTTCATGTTCATAGATATGTTTGCATGCAATTTATCATGTTCGTAGATATGTATACATGCAATTTATGGAGTATTCGGACTTTAAAAGTATGCTAAGTTTTAGACCATTGTTCATAGCGTTTTTTTTGTCCGGTAATGTACTTCTAAACTCTTTTATCCATATCATATGTAAAATATTAAAGGACTAAATACAATACTTTTTTAGCCCATTGAGGAGTGCAAATGTTTTGAAAATATGGAGATGACTTTCTTAGAAAGAAAATTCTACAAAAGACGTGAAGATTTTCAAATATTTATTAAACATTTCGTGTATGAGCAAATGATTCTTGTGGGATACTACTCAAGTATCGTTTTCTTACTGGATGAAATTAAGGACCAGCTTTTTACAAAGAAAAAACATTATTACGTTCGTATTGGAGAGCCTTTAAACGACATACCATTTGGAATTATATTCAAACGTGGGGCAAATTCTCATTTGAAGGAAAAATTCATTACAGTGTACGTATATATTTTCTTAAAATTTCACTCAGTCTTTGCTATTTTTGCCCAAATATTTAGGTACATACCCATACATTATACAATTCAATAACAAGTAATCACCGTGTGGTAATTACTTTCGGTACAAATTGCAAAATCAAATGATTTAATCTACATTTGGTGATTTAAGTATTATACATCTTTAGTAGCAATATCTTCCAAGTAAATAGTCAGTTAAAAGACGTCGGTTCCCATAATGACTTCATCGTTGTGAAAAAAAGTCATGTGACATTTATGCAGAAACGTTTACTTATGCTAAAACTAAGATCAAATAATACTAGCATATACCGTTGACCGTTGTACAAGGTACATCATTTTCGACAATAATTCTCCTTGAACAGTACTTTGCCTTCTAACTCATAACAACCTGCCAGTGCCAGCCAGAATGTCTTCATATAAGAATTATACAAGTTTCGTGCCAAGCTAAAATGGTGGTAAATACTGTTTTCATCAGCTAAACGCAAGCAATTTTGTATTTCAGAGCTCTTCTCTTCCACGAAACTAGTCAGGACACCCCTGTTATACGTAAGGGGAATTTTCATCGAAGAAAGGTGTTTGAGCAGCCAGCGCAAACTGACACTTGGAGTCCACTTGGCATACAAATTATTTATGAAGCATCAAAGCTATACTTTGTAGGACTGGCAGTAGCAACAGTGGCACTCGTAGTAGAAATAATTATTGCACATTTTAAAGATAATTGTCGTCGTTCTCATGCCAGGAAGAAAGTTTTGGGAAAAAAATGGAGGAAGAGTTTGCAGGAAATTAGTTTTGGGTGACTGATCCCATTCACTCGTTCAAGTCATCAGACAAATATATTATGCACTAGTTTTGAGAAGAAAAATACTTGGCCATGCTGGTGACATTCAACAACCAAAACTAATAAAAATACGTGTCTGATTAAATAGTAATTTAACTAATTTTAGAATATTATGGTAGGGATAGAAATGATACGTATAATTGCGCTAAATCAAAAGATAATAATAAAACACATCTTAATCTTACTCATTTAAGAATGTTGGGGCAGTTCACAAATTATGTATCGCAAAAAGCTTCCCATTTTGAAATAGCTTTGTACGAAAAAGAAGACCCCAGATCCCTTAATTACGTAAGAAATACATCAAACCCCCTTGTATAAATATTGACGAAAGGTTACAGTTTTTTTACTGCATATAAATTAATGCCTATTTAAAATTGGAACGATGTGCTAAGAACCGTAAAAAGTAATTTAAAAAAAACCCTAAAAAAATTCATATATAAAAAACATTCTAGTAAAATCCACTAAATTAGCACTGAAAAAAACTTATGAAATTTTACCAAAATGGAGACAGCATTAACAGAGACAGGAGCCTCAATAAATTCTCGTCTCGTAAGTTTTGGTTATAATGACCACTAATTACACCCGCTGATTTTCTGACAAGCAGATGAGTAACTTATTTATCCAATTTCAAAATGTCAATTAAAACCAGCTTGTGTATTAGAATTAAAGAAAATACTCAAATATTTTAAAAACATAACAAATAAACTTCAGAAACATTTTCACGATACTAAATGCAACTGCGCAGATCACATTATGGTTTATAAATTAGTGATTAAAAGTGGCTACCTAAAATTTAGCCCGAAAAAAAAACAACTAAAATGACAACTCTTGAAAAATGTAATTAAAACTAAAAAAATAAGGTTTTACCTCGGAATATTTCTAAAATATAACCGGCCACAATGCTAAAAAACTGGGCACTGAACACTTTAAACTTTAAAGAATAAACTAAAAATAATTACTAACAAAATATTCCTAGCCCTAGAAATCATTGTCATTAACAGAGGTAATAACCACGATAAAAATAGCCAAGAAACTGAGCACTGAAATAATCATAGCCCTAGAAATCATTGTCACGAACTTTCACTGTTTCATAACATCTCTTTACCTTTTCGATGAGAAAAATATTACTCTAAACTATTGTTGTAATTTTAAAGCGTAATATGTAAACCGTCAACTTCTATGTTATCGAGCCTTAAAGACGAAAAACCTTCTTCACCAAAACAAAACGAGCACACCATAGAAAATTAGTGAAAAAACTGGTCCCTAACTATTAGCTCTCTCCCTGCGAAAAGGAGCCCCGATAAAAATAGGTTCACTAAGCACGGAATAGAGAAGGTCTTTAAGAAGATAGATGTTGGAGGCAACCCAAAATAATTTAACAATAACATAACCATAGGTTGACTTGGTTCAAGTTCTCTCCCCACTTGTTAAAAGGAGTTTTCCTCCGCGGTCTAACCCGCTTTCTCCTTTTCATCAAAACTTACAGAGGTTAACGGTAATAGTACAGGGCGCTGTAGGTTAGCTGTGGCATAGGGGCTAACATTGTAACATATACATGCCATATATATATTGGCGAATTTTCATTTTTAATATTGGGGTGCACCATGGCACTCGAATACTAGAGTGTCGTAGGTATTTTAAGAAGTTCAATAGCGTGTATAATGGATATATCGTTCGCAAAATCATATAAGCTTGGGGAGAGAAATTTCACCACGTATAATATGAATTTATATCGTCCATAACCGTCTAATCTCTGTATAAGATTTGGGTGAGACTCAATCAACGGTGACATCAGTTTCGTGTTGAAATTTCTTTCCCCGGGTTTAAACAAGAAGCAGTCACTGCTGGTTCTTTATAGCCAAGGCTTACGATTTCGAGAACGATAGATGCTATTGGTCCTCCTCAAATAGCTTTGCCACTCTGCAGTTTTTGAGTGCCAGGGTTTACCCCAAATATTAACAATCCACCAATGATTAGGGTTGAACCAAGTCAACCGATGGTTATACTTTTGTAAAATTATTCAGTAATAATTGTAACACACTCTCCTTTAAAGAAATTAAAAATCATGATAATAACATTTGTGGAAGTCATTCGACAATAAAAAATGGTAGCCAACACTTTTGTTTGGATCTTTTCCTCTAGAGGACTGTCAGGTAACTAAGTCTTAGTAAAAATTTCAATTTTATTATCCATATACTAGCCTTTTAACAATACCGATAATAACGTTAAGAACAAACATTAATGGCAATTAATTGCATCTTAACAACAATAGTTTATTTCTGGGCATTAGTTTCTATAATAATCTAGTAGTTTTTCTCTCCCCATTCCCAACTGAATCAAACTTGTTACTAAGTCGTTAGACTGTGAAGAGCAGGGTCACTACGATCATGAACCGGAGCACTGACCGGAGAATTCGATTCATGGCATATCAGGGTTGGCAAAAATTAAGTTTTTTTTAAAAAAAACAAAAGTTGTGTTTATTATTGTTTAAAACACGATTTTTTGTTTTAAACTGTTTTTTAAACAAGTAGAAAAAAACAGTAAAAAAACACAAAAAAACTAGTTTTAAACATGTTTAAATCACTCTTCCAAATCTAATAGTCTATATCGCGGCTCTCCATTTAAGCCACTACTCCCGCTAGCGCAAGGCGCTTATTTTCATAACCTACTTGATTAAAAAAAGGTCTTGGTTTGGACCAAGACAGAAAAAACAAACGATAAGAGTGACGTTTATCAATTGACTGAAGTCCCGATTTTGCAATTTTTCTTTATTTATATTAATTTAATCCTTAATCAATATTTAATTCAATCAACTGATTTAACATTAGTCGATTTATTCCCTCCAAATTGATTGAAAAAACTACAAATTTACGCATTTTCAAGAACAAATTAGATTTTCTGAAATTATTTTATGATATTAATTATTTTGAGCGTTCAATATTGAATAAATTTAGAATTTCAAGGTGTAAGAAATTGTCCGTGTGGAATTAGAACCAGGGACCACTTGAACCCAAAGCAATTATTATACACCTAGACCAACGGACCACGAAACGTATTGAGAAGTAAAACACGAAAATAAAAATACTCCTAAATTTATAATATGAAGCTCTAAGACGCGACCTTCCGGGATTTAACCTGGTACCACTCGCAACCAGCGCGAGTATCATACCCCTAGACCAACGTACAACGAACATGTACTGCAAAGTCAAACAGGAAAATCAAGAGCTCCTAAAATTTAGAATTTGAAGGTGTAAGAAAGGGTCCTTGTCAGGGTTGGCAAAAACTTAGTTAAAAAATTTGTGTTTTTATTGTTTATAACACGATTTAAAGTTAGATTTTCGGAAAACATTTTATCATGAAATTAATTATTTAAAAGGGAGTACGTGTTGAGGATACAATATTGAATATTTGAAAAATCCTACTGACTGTTTAAAAAAGAGCAAACGATCTTTTCAAAAGGAAAATATAATTTTTATAATAGCGGATACAAAATGAGTGTGATGTGTAAATTTGTACATTTCACCCCTAATGTCTAAATGCCTGATTTCTTTTGTGGCCACTATTCAGTCATTTTCGCTTCCGTTTCTTGGTCAGAACTCATCATACAATTGAAACTTCACCACCCCTTACTTATTTGTAGGCGCTCATGTTTTCCGTTTTCGGATTAGGCGTATTAATTTTAGCACTGTCAAAGGCCTGGCTTTATAGATTACGCGTAATATTTTTAGAACAGTAAAATGTACCAACAGTGTAGAGAAACCACATAGGAAAAATGTTATTGCTTTGCTTTAAGTAGATGACAAAATAAGTTATCCTTAATCATATTTATGAATAACAGCCTCCAATACAGATTGGTAATGGATAAAACAACTGGTAGGGTCTCCAAACAATTAAAAACACATTTGAAACAGTCGAATAAAGGAAGGTTTTGACTGGAGCTTATTATTTCTATTATTTAATCTTTTCGCTCATTTTCAAATAAAAAAGAGTTAAAAAAAACCGAAATTTTTCTCCATAAAAAACATGTTTTAAACTTTTTGTTTAAAACGTTTTAAACAAATTAAAGTTTTTTTTCATGGCTGTTTAAAACAAGTTTTAAACCAAAGTTTAAAACAATTTGTTTAAAACTTGCCAACCCTGTGGCATATCATATCAAATCAATGGAAAATCCAACCATAAAAATGCAGCATTTTTTGATGGTTGATTCTTCGAGTATAGGTATAGTTTATTTTTCCAATAGCTCGAAACGAAACGTGATATCATAACATGAGGCGTTTAAAAAAATATACAGGGTGTAAATGAAAGGTATGGAACAAATTATGGGGGATATTCTATGGGCGATTTTGAGCCTAAGATGTTCTATGACATTTGCCATCCGGCCACCGTTTTCAAGTTATGATTGGAGTGTTTTACCACACCTTAATGAAATTAGCATTGTCTTTCAGTTTCACGTGTTAATTTTAAGGGATCATCCTTTAAATACTCAAAACACGATTAATCATTTTTGATTTGGAAAATGCTCATCAGATGCCGACACCGTATCATCAATCAATGAATACATGCAAAATACAAAATACATACAAATTCAAAAAAAGCTTACTTCTAGACCTATATTGCTAATTACAAGCTGATTAAGCACATTACATAAACATGTATCTGCGTATACGGCAGTATATACTCTCTCAAGTGTACTACAGTTATGATTTCGTGAGTTCCAAAAAACCAAACCAAGTCTAAACGAAAAGGTAAAAGAGATAGATTGTGGAAAACATAGAGTAAAATAAAATATTAAGTCCCACCTTGGTTTCCAGCCTCCCCCCCACCCATGAGGGGGGATTGTCGACTATCACGCGCGCACCGGACGCCTTTTTAAGCCTTCTTATAGTAAATTCCTTCTTGATTATACTCTGTTTCAATTCGAATTCAGTGACGATAATTTCTTTCCTAAGAGATTTCCCCGTTCTCTATGACTGAAACCGCGTATATTTAGAGAATTTCTGCACTTAAAGTTTCCGAGAAAAATTATGCCTTTACAGCAACCTGACAACAAAGTCGAGAATTAGGCAAACGTAGCAACTGTCGAGGTGGGTCAGAAGATGTGGTGATAGTTTCAGAAATTTTACAGTGAAAGGGCTATTAGCACTTCCGCAAGCACGAGACATGTACACGTCAAATGTTAAATTGTGGGTAAGATGGACCCCCAGATCTATACATTCAATAACTCGCTTACTAGCTTGGCCGTTAAAATAAAAGGAGAGGAGCAGTTAATATCCAACTTCAGGGGTTGGATGGCCAAGACCACCAATTTCCTAGCGTTAAAGGCTAGGCCGTCAGTATGGGTCCAAGCTCCGATCGCTTTGAGGTCTCTCTGCAGCACAGAAACATCGTCAAAAGAGTTAATTTCACGGTTGAGCTTGATATCGTCAGCAAAGAGGCGAATGGGGGAGGAAGCAACAGAGGGCAGGTCATTAATGTAGAGAACAAAGAGGAGAGGACCAAGAAACCTGCCCTGGGGAACGCCACTCAAGACTGGAAGGTCATCTGGCTAATACCTTTCAATGTCGCTAGCTTGTCTTGTGGGAGAGCTTATACACTAATGGATGCATACCAACTTAAAAATATACATTCCTTGCTTTCTTTTGAATTATAGTACAATTAAGCTAACTAACTTTAACTAACTAAATATCAGACTCGAGACCTTTACTTAAAACAAAACAATTTTATTTCATACTTTCCTTAATCATAAAACTGAACAGAAGGTTTTCTTAAGGGCTCAGAGTGGTTCCTTTTGTACTAACTTCTTGGCACCTATTTGTACTAGCTTCTTGGCACCTATTTGTACTAACTTCTTGGCACCTATCCTTCTTGATGCCTAATGGGAACTGACTTGCAAAAGGGTTGCTACTCTGTATTTATAGTTAACCAACTCTTGAAAATGGGATGCTTATAGTAATAGAATTTTAATGATGCTTCAGTCCTTTATCTTTTAAGAATTCTTTGCTTTAAGGATACTCTGAATATGGTTTATCTTTTAAATTCGTATCTTATACTAATTTGGTTCTAAAAAAGGAATTATCCAAAAAGAACAAATACATTTTAAACTATGGAATTAATTGATTTACACACTCTACAAATTAAGTAAAAGAACAAACAATTGATATTCTTTGTTAACAACGTCTCCCAGGACAGACCCAACTCTCACAGCTTGGGACCTATTACGTAAGTAGCTCTAAAACCAGTTGAAGATGTTGTTAGAGACATCAATCAATCGAAGCTTAGCCAGAAGACGTTCATGAGGAACCGAATCAAGTGCTTTCACGACGTCCAGATAAATCACGTCAACCTGCCTACCGGCATCAAAGGCCTCCAACCAACAATGAAGGGCAGAGAGAAGATTGGTCTCCACCAATCTATTGCTGAAAAAGCCATTTTGGAAAACACTTATAAAAGGGTGGACGTGCAGCAAAAGAGCGGAGCGAATACACTTTGCCATGACCTTACATATGGTAGAGGTGAGGCTGATTATCAAGAAGACAGCGAACTCGCGTTTCCCGGTGGGTTGACGCATTTCCAGCCACCGCTTGGGCCGTTTGAAGTAAAACCGATCTTTCACACGTGACCGAATTGCTGTTCACAACTTACTTTTCTACTAGGCCAGGACAGATAGGCCAAAAAAGGGCTTGACCTAGAACATTTGAACATAAAGATGAAAATTGGTACATGTGTTGTTTTTGACCCAACAAAAAATATACTAAAAGTCCCCTGCTGTAGAGCGCGAGCTTTCGCCGCCATCTTGGAAAATGGCCGCCGGGAATTACAGCTACAATGTATTCCACGTTCTTCGTCAAAAATTATGAAAATTGGTACACATTATGATTGGAACCACATGAACATCATGGCAAAATTTTACAACTCTGTGTTCAATAGTTTGGTCGCCATATTGGAAAATGGCCGCCGTGAATGCTAGGTACAGTATATTTCACCATGTTGTTGGAAAATTATGAAAACTGATAGGTATTATAATCAGAGCTGTGTGAACCTCATAGTAAAATACTGAAGCCATTAGTCAGATAGTTTGGCCGCCATGTTGGAAAATGGCCGCCATCAATGCCATTTAGATACAGTATATGGTTCAAAAATTATGAAAATTGGTAATAATTATGTTAAAGACCGTCTAAATATCATACATGAATATTGAAGACGTGCTACTGATAGTTTGGGCGCCATCTTCGAAAATGACTGCTCAAAGTGCCAAATATATTACCGATATATAAATTTTTTCTATATTTTTTTATTGAGTAGATGATTTTCATGAACGTATAAAACGCCATAAAAATAAATATTTTCGAGTCTAAATTATCGACCCATCTTCAAAAATGGTCCCTGAAATATTACTATCCTAAAATCTGGAAAAAAGAAAAGGAAAGCCATATTACTCGGATTTTGGTTATGAAAAACCGTTTTATATGTGGTATTTACATTCTAGTGTCGTTAAGGATTAGTTTTAAGACACATTTTTTACATTTCGTTCATATTTCTCGTCCACCTGAAGATTCTTTATTACGGCTTATACCTTGAAAATGACCACACATTGCCCAGCAAGCTAATACAGATCGTCTACATTCACAGTTCTTTATACAAGATGTTCTGCAGACTGTAGGTACAAATAATGAGTGGAATAAGTTCATCTGATGCCGGAAGGAGAATGGTGTGAATGGGTCTTCGACTTTCATGATCGCGAACCAATCCCCACTGTTCGGGATTAAATCGTTTTCTAGCTGTTGTTGGACTTGAAGATACGCTCGGAAAGAATGTAGTTTTGCGGTGTCGGTCGTTGGATGAAGCTTAGCGAGATCAAATGAGGACTTGACAGTATATGTGGCAACGGTTCCATTATACGTGTAATATCTACATAAATAAAGCGTGACGTGCCAATTATCACCCTAAAAAAAGCGAAAAGAAATCTCTCTTCGGCAGCAGCTATGGCTTCCCTAGATGCAATATGGTCATTATAAAAACGCAACAAATTTGTAATATGTTGATTATCTGTCATTACTTTAAACCACGCCTTATCATAACCACACCCAATTACAGCACGTAAATGAAAGAAGTGTTCTCTTAACCGTTTTAATTCAAAGGACTTGTCGTGGCGGAGGGGGCCCGAGTTTGGTGTGACGGTTCGGGAGTTCCTTGGGTTCACCCTTGGTTCAGACCGTTCCTTGCCCCATTCCGTAAAGGTTTTGCTGGGCCGTTTCGGCCCCACCCAGGTGCTGCCTTGGCTCGCCCCCGCTATTGGCAAGCCTCTAGGGGTCGCGGATACTCTATTTGTTTGGGCCGTAGGGCACTTTTGTGCTTGGAGAGAACTCCCCCGTCCCCTCGAGCCTTCTGCTGCTTTAATCCTTCCCTGTCACCCACCACCCTCTGACTGGGCTCGCCGCTGACGGTGTCCAGCTTCTGTCACTTGCTCAAGTGGCGTTTGTCGGTCCCACTGGCCGATCTCGTGTGCCATGACGGCGGTTCCGCAGGTTCAATTTGGAATATGATGGGGAGGGGCGCTGTTAAGGCCCCCAGCTATGTGTAGCGCCTATTCAAGGGTTGTGACATGCAATTATTATAAAAAATCTTCAGGATGACGATGAATATGTATGAAATGCTAGAGATCTGTCTAAATTCTAATCTTAAACAACAGTAGAATGTATAAACCGCATATTAAATCATATTCTCTAATCAACATGTTGAGAATAACAGCTTAGAATAACTTTTCTTTCTTTCAGAATTTAGGGCTATGATTTTCATGTGGCCATTTTTAAAGATGGCGTCGATAATTTCGACTTCGAGATATCCATTTTTTGTTGTTTATTACGTTAATGAAAATCATCTATTCAAAAAAGGAATTTCAAAAAGATTTATATATTTGAAATATATTTAGCATTTCCAGCAGTCATTTTCGAAGATGGCGCCCAAACTATCAGTAGCACGTCTTCAATAGTCAAGTATGATGCTTAGACGGTCTTCAACATAATTATTACCAATTTTCATAATTTTTGAAACATATACTGTATCTATATGACATTGATGGCGGCCATTTTCCAACATGGCGGCCAAACTATCCAATTAATGGCTTCAATATTTTACTATGAGGTTCACAAAGCTCTGATTGTAATACCTATCAATTTTCATAATTTTCCAACAACATGGTGAAATATACTGTACCTAGCATTAACGGCGGCCATTTTCCAATATGGCGGCCAAACTATTGAACACAGAGCTATAAAATTTTGCCATGATGTTCAAGTGGTTCCAATAATAATGTGTACCAATTTTCATATTTTTTGAAGAAGAACGTGGAATACATTGTAGCTGGCATTCCCGGCGGCCATTTTCCAAGATGGCGGCGAAAGCTTGCGCTCTACAGCAGGGGACTTTTAGTATATTTTTTGTTGAGTCGAAAATAACACATGTACCAATTTTCATCTTTATGTTCAAATGTTCTAGGTCAAACCCTAAAAGTCCTGGGCTATACGTCTTGCTTGCTATTATTTTTCTTATTCGCGTTGTTTTTCTCGCACAAGGCCGCGTTATGATTCGAATTGTTACAGATTTTGCACGTTTTGTAGGACGAAGTGCAATCTTTTGTTGGGTGCCCGAATCTTAAACAAATTTCACGGCGCTCATTATCTTTAATGAGCTTTATTTTTTCCTCCAACCCGAAGTTGGTGCAGTTTGACGTGTGATGCGTTTGCTCTTTGCAAAATATGCAATACTAGCCTCTGTTTCGTGAGGCGTTGCCCGAGGAGTTGCTTTTAATTTGTGACGTAAGCACTGACGCTCTAGCCCTATTTGGCTTATTTTCGTATTTTGGTTTTGGTTTTGAATTTTCATGCACGGTTGGCTTCACAGAGTCGCCATACATACTACCCAATAAGAGACATGTTAGCCTAGATTCAACCTCTGACCCCAAAAATTCAAGGATTGCTTCCGCGTCTCATTCGGCCGCCACACCCTTTTCTTTTGTAAATTCTAACCTCATATCTTCGGGTATATAACTTAATAATTTTGGACATAAGTATAAGCCGTTTTCAGATTTATGAATTCCTACAGATTTTAAACTTCTAACATGCGTGTCCGCGATATTATATCAATTTTCTAAAGCGACCAAATCCTTAGAGCTTTCTACAGGTTTTAAAGAGAATAAAACCTTCATGTGGCTATGCGAGACCAGTTCGTCTATACCGAATTGGTTTTTTAATATTCTTACGGCTTCGTCATAGCTTTGATCTGAAGGTTTCATTTCCGATATTTTTCTTAATGCTTTGCCTCCGAGATAGGACTTTAAGTAGCTGAATTTCTGTACCTTTTTCATGTTGGTCTTGGAGTCGACGACGCTTTCGAAGTTGCTCCAAAATCCTGTCCATTCCGTGGGGTCCCCGTAGAATTTTTCGACAGTCAAGGGTGCCAGCCTGGCTTCTTGAGTCGCTTGTAGTAAGGTGATTAAATCCTGTTGAGTGGCTGAGGACGCTGGATTGGTAGCCGTTGACGATGATGCAATGGATAGTTGGTCGTCGAGAACAATTCCCGCCTTTTTTAAGGCCCTCGTCACTTGGTGTTTGATGAGTTTGATTTCAGTTCTGTATTTTTCGACTAAGTCAAATTCACTGGCGAGTTCCGTTTCATCACAACCGTCCGCGAGCGAATAAATTACGGCGTTTAGATTTTCCAGAGCTGATTCTTTTAATTCCAGGATAGCTAATTGATTCTCAATATCGTCAGAATTAATTACCGTGCCTTTAATTAATTTTTGAAGCTGATTTATAGCCGTTGTAGTGTTAGCGCGAACAGTCTTTCGCGATGCTCTTTGTTTCTTTAATTCAGTAGCGTCAGCTAAGGCTTTCGCGATTTCTTCTGGCGTTTGATTTACCGCCATAATTGTTTATTGTTTAATTTTTAAATTTGTAACTTTACCGTTTTGGGTCCATTTGGGTCCGTAAACGAGTTCACTTGCACTTTTGTTTCACGCGTTTAAATTAATCCTTTTGGGTACGCGCTCGCGTTTCAATCCTTTTGGGCTTGTTAACGCGTTTTTGGATTTTGTCCAATTTTAGTCCTTTGTTTTTTAAATACCGAGTGTTTTTCCCGGGTTTCGGCACCATATAGAAAATCCTTATACTTTTAGTTGGGATTTCTAGGGTATTCTTTTTTGTTCTTGGGAGAGACTTAATTATTTAATAAACGTACCGACTGAAAAATACGTTTAATTTTTCTTTGTTTAATTTTAATTAATTTGTGTTTTTCTCCATTTGGGAGAGGGTTGAGAAAACTTGAGAGCGACTATCCTTGTTGACTCGTGCAAGCATTCTGATTTTATTTTTAAAAAGCATTTTACAATCTCTCGGTCCTGGGACCTGTACAAAGGGTTTTTTTATAGCTAGAGAGCGTGGGCCAGGGGTTTACCAAGTGACACCCATTTTTTCCATGACGTCAAAGATGGTTATCTCACACGTGCATCACTGGTAAATCCCTGGACCCCAACTCTCTTGCTTCACAAAGGTATTTTTAGGTTTTACAAAAAATAGGATTAGATACAGTATAAAAAAAGAGTTTGGTAGTTTATTTATACAGGTGTTTTTTAAGATTTTGAATTTAGAGTTTGATAGTTAAGAAAGAAAAAAATAAAAAAAATACAAAGAAATATTTGAATATTTCACACGCAGATTTACCTTATAATTAGTAGAAGAATCGATAAAAATTTATTCATTTTCCTTTTCACCCTCCCTTTAAAACAGAATATAATTAAACCAACAATTTAATTTATTTATTTTCCACGAACTGTATTGCGAGAAACAACTGCCTCGAGTTGAATTGACCTTGTTAGGCAGAGTAATGGTATTTAAACGGTATGTATCGTTTCCAGTCTGGTCTTTATTTATAACAAAACTATTGTTTTCTATAAATTAATTCAACATTTTCATTTCAGTTACCGTGGCAACTGAAACATTAGCAAACAAAATAGACCTAGCAGTTAAAATTATACTTCAGTTTCATTATACGCAAACACTGTCCTTTACGATACTATAGGCATATCTTACAAGCCACATCGGTATTCAAAGGAGATTACTAAATTGTCATAAAATTATATTAAATTGTTGGACTGTTTTACTTTGTGTCTTCGCCTTTCAGATTTAATACGTTATGATTTAAGTCACAAGTGGACCCCAAAATGGCGCTGAACAAAATGCAATTTCTGGGAAATAATCGATATTTGAAATACAGGTATATAATTTGCATTTTCAAATCGGAAATTTTATTGATCCCTGATTTTAAAAAAGCGTCAATTGGGTAGTGATTTTAGACTAAAAGAAGAACACTTTAATCATAATCTTAACAAGAAGGCAGGGCGTTATGCGATTAGTTTGATTTGCTAATTTCAATTAATAATCAAAGAAATCTGAACGTAATTTGAATTTTAAAATCATTCGGAGGTATAATTTCCCGTATGTTTCATTATGCAGAATGGTTTTATTATAATAATAGAAGAATCGATGAAATAAATCCATTGATTTTACTTTTCACCCTCCCTCGATCAAAACCGCGTAATAATTAAAGCCAAAACTTATTATTTTGTCACGAACTGTAAATTACGAGAACGCTTTCCTCGAGTTTGAAGAAAAACCGACCAAACGTAATGGTCTTTAAATAGTACGTAACACGAGCCTGTCTATAGCAGAATTCAGTCTTAGAAGGGGGGCAACCCGTTCCCTTCTACGCCTAAGCTTTCCAACAGTAACTCTTCTAATCTTGGAGTTATTAAATTACCAGGAATATTGACCACCTTCTCTGGGTTTAAGACGCCACGCAAAGGATAATTAAAACAATTAACTTCCAAATTGAGTCAAGCTTCGAGATTTATTTCAATTACGCACTTACGCTTTTAGCTCCAAAAGCTCAAGAACCATGTGGGGTATAGCGGGAAATACCCAGATTCCAAAATACTATTCAACGCCAAGTACAAAATATTCTTATAATTCTGTTTAATTATACTCCCTAAGCACTATTAACAATCTCATTAATAATTAACAATCGAAAATCTATCAGGAACAATTTACAGTCTTTGAAGATTTCGGATTGTAGATGCTAGAATTTACCTGGGCTCCAAAATGGCGCTGAACGAAATGGAATTTCTGGGAAATAATCGATATTTCAAATACAGGTATAGAATTTGCATTTTCAAAATAGAAAATGTTATTTATCCTTGATAAATGGATCAATAGGTTCGCCAATGAGACTGAAATAACCTACTGGACAGCTGAAGTGAGTTTATAATCACTCGTTCGCGTTATTGAAGCGAGACTTGAAAAATCTCTCGAAATTAAGATTGATTTTCTTGATGACAATTTGGGGGGTTCCCATTCAACCGAATCTCATTGGACAGAATCGCATTCGACAGAAAATGTTTGGCTAGAATTTCAAAATCTAGCCCAACGGCGGGTTTCAATTGAGGTGGAATATTTTATAACATTTTTAAAGTTCAGGTTAGGTTTGGTTGTAATTGGTTTATTGATAGGTTATAGGTTTGGTTTGGTTAGGTTAGGTTTGCTTTGGTTAGGTTAGGTTACTAATATTTTATAAATCATTTAACTATGGAACGCCTTTTCCAAAATATATTAATGTTTAGCTTCATTGACTTCTCAAATAATATGCCTATTCCAAAACATTACTGTTATGTTATGTTATGTTATGTTAGGTTAGGTTAGGTTTGGTTTGGTTAAGTTAGGTTAGTAATATTTTTTAAATCACTTGATAATGTTACGCCTTTTCCAAAATATTTATGTTTAGCTTCTTTGACTTCTCAAATAATATGCCTTTTCCAAAACATTACTGTTATGTTAGGTAAGGTTTGGTTTGGTTAAGTTAGGTATTTCGGCAGTTATATACTATATATATATATATATATCTTTGGGAACGAATAGGTTTTTTAACGGTTATGGTTTTCATATCTAAAAAACCAATATTCGAAAATGTCTAGTTAATACTCTAAAACTGCAGCCAATCCATGTAACGTGATAAATATGACTTAAAATAATAAAAAAAATCTACAATTCCCTTTAAAAAGTAAATTTTCGGGGATCTGAAAGTATTTGGTTCTTCTATACTAAAATAGGTGCTTAATATTTTACAGAATGATCGCGTATGGTGCTCAATTTCTTTGACCATTATTTTATTACAAGTCAAAGAAATTGTTTGCTTGCAAAGATGCAATCTTTGCGCTCCCGGGAATTAAATTCATTTTAGTTCCAACGGGTGTATATGCGCATGCATTCTTGTCCCAATGGACCGAACCGAAACCCGGAGAAGTGCGGGTTTTCGCTCCAATGGAACTGTCCCATTGGACCGAATCCGCCAAAAGTGCGGGTTTTTCGGTTGATTGGGACTGGTTTCGGCCGAATGCGATTCGGTCCAATGGGGCAGAGCCGACAATTTCACTTTTATATCTTATCAGGAAAAATGGAACGCAAAAACCCACTTCGAAATAATGGCGGATTGTTTAAAACGATCCCTGAACATGAGGTAAATTCCATACTTTGTACTTCATTAAACGACTATTAATTGGGGGCGAGCGAGAAAGAATCGCCTTAAGGCGCTTCTTTGACTTTGACATAATGGTTCTGAGAAAACTGGAAAACTTCGAGTTTTTCAGTTTTTTCAACATATGAAGAATTCTTTAATTGTAATCTCATCTATCTCTCAGAGACAAATATAATTCAGTTTATGAACACTCGTGAAGTTATGTTAAGGTCATTATATAATTCATTTTGGCGATTCAATTATACACACAGTAAAAAATAATGGTCTTAGATTAAACCCTTTTTTTTTGCACTTTTGTCAGAAAACCAGTACCAAAGTGGTTTGTTTGGTAACCATAAACGGATTTTTCCTATCCAAATAACACCTTTGTTCAAACCATTTTACATCTCTAATTGTTATTCATTTCTACCGTTTTTAAACCCTTACAGGTGGTATATTCGACTTTATTTGGTACATTTCTTTTCCATTAGTGGTTAGCGTCTCAACCTTTCTCAAACCACTTGCGTCGTTATTCAAAACCATTTTTTGATTATAGAACAACCATGTTTAAAACCGAAATGGTGGTATATTCTACCATTAAGTGTTGTTTAAAGATCCTTTTTTAAACCTAGAAAACTGTTGGAAAAAAAGGTTTCACTTGGGGACACTTCAAAATTTCCTTGTTTGAAAACTCCGCTAAACCCCACGACTCCTTATTCAAACCGCAGCCAGTTCTTATTCTAACCCCCGCTTGTTCTTATGCTAACCCCCGCTTGTTTTTATTCTAAAACTCCGCTTGTTCGTATTCTAATACCCCGCCTGTTATTATTATAACCCCCGCGTGTTATTATTCTAACCCCCGCGTGTTCTTAAAATATCGTCGCGAAAAATCCCCTTTCGTACCAAAAACGTTAAAGAAGATAGTGCGCCTTGATAAGTTGATAAGCGGCCTTTGGCCTACCCTTATCTACCTAGATAAAAAACACCTATTGTGAGCAGCATGGACAGTAGTGGAAAATTTGGTGATTCACGCGTTCTTGGTACGAGAGAGGCCCCTATTTTTAAGATACTGTACCCTTTCTATACAGAGGGTAGTTGCAAACTTTTTACCTCTCCGTGTGACGTAGTCCAGGAGAGGTTCTGTAACGGCCGTGTCTGTCTGTGTGTCTGTGTGTCTGTCTGTCCGTTGTTACACCCACGTGACCGCGTTCGCAGTTTGCGTATCGGAGCAAACGTGTTCGCCATTTCCGAACTGCTTTCACAGTCACGGAAATGGCTCCTCTACTTGAGTTCTCACACCACCATCTTCTGGTCTTCGTCCAACCCACACGGACACCAGTCTGTTCTTACTGGCTTCTAATCACCACCATCTTCTGTTCTTTGTCAATCCCAACATTGACACCAGTCTGCACTTACACTGGCTTCTAACACCACCATCCACTGGTCTTCCGTCTATTCCACATAGATACCAATCTGTATCATTGGCTTCTACTCCATTATCATCGTTTGGTTTTAGGATATACGCGGCGATCAGCTAGGGTTACGAGAAACGTCTAGCCTCCCTAAGGTGGGATCGCCACCAAAGGTTTTCGCAATTGCGCTTTTTCCTTACTATTATAATGGAAACGAATCGTATATATACCCCAAATTTGAAAAAAGCGGGCAAGAGGGGTACCCTTCACTTTAAACGTCAATATTAGCAAAGTTTGAGAAGATAATAGGTATAACTTTATTTTAAACGATTTAACTATTATTAATGTTAATTATTGAAGATTAAAATAATTAAAAATAATTAAAAATAATTATATTTATTTAAATATTAAAGATAAACCTCTCGTGCAAAGAGAGAGATTATCATTGCCTCCTATATCTACCAAGGCCCGTGCATGCGATATATTTCCTTCGTTGCCTCCTATATCTATCAAGGCCCGTGCATTGTGATATATTTCATTCATTGCCTCCTATATCTATCAAGGCCCGTGCATTGCGATATATTTTTCAAAACAACAACAAAAATGGGAAACCCCAACTCAGAAACATAATAACGTTTTTATTGGATACTTAAGTTTATATAATCTTCTTGACACGGAGAGGTAATATTTTGGTTTTCCCAACTTGTTGTAAACCAGAAAGGACGTGTTTTTCGCTTCAAATAAAGTTGTTTTTTTCATTAAGTTTATATCGACGTTTAGTGTTGTTAATTTTAATTCGCCAACGTAAGTTAAGTTTAGTCTGAAACTATTTCGAATCGTTTCATGGTGCCGAAAAAATCCGGGATTGATTAAAATTTAGAAATTATAACTAAACACTTATTTAGTAATTAGAAAAAGTGAGAAAAACTGAAGTCGAGACTTGCGAGAAGTTTATAGCCGTTAAAAAGTATGTGAATTTTCAACGAAACCTGTATGGATAATAGAATTTCGTGAACTTTCCAAGAAGTTAAAGTTAATTTCAACGAGACTTTTAAAACCGTGAGACCGTTCAAAGAAACCTGTTCCGAGTACGCGAATTTCTTGAACTTTCAAAGGATATTAGCGAGGTTTTAAATCGAGAAGCAGATCGTTTTAATTATGGATCCACACAAAAGAAACATTAGCAAAAGAGGATACGCGAGAGGAACTTTAACGCGATTGGACAATGAAATATCTCAAGTGTTAGGAGCAACGTCTCTAAGTGTAACCAACGCCATTTTAACAAAGTACATTCTACAATTAGAAAAAATCGAATCTAATATAAGTGACTTAAATGAAAAGGTGCAAGAAGGCTTTAACACGGAACCTGAGTTAGAAAAGGACTTACATGACTGTGAACTGATTCAAAGTAAAATAATAGATTTAAAAGCAAAATGCCTGGACGTTCAACATGATCTACAATCAGCAAACCAACGGTCAGGAGCATCGAATACCACGCAAATAGTAAGCCCAAACCCATCTCCTTTATCATTTAATAGCGCGCAACTTGCAACCACGAAATTACCGCGAATTGTCATCGAAAAATATTACGGAGATATCAGTAAATGGCAAGAATTTTGGACGTCGTTTGAAACAACTATCCACAATTCTTCGTTACCCGATTCTGGAAAACTTGTTTATCTGAAGAGTTACCTAGGCGGCACAGCTTTAACTAGCATTAGCGCAATTTCCATGACCTATGCTAACGCAATTATCACTCTTCAAGATAGATTTGGAAGAGATGATCTAGTAGAAAAGGCTCACGTTGAAAAAATCAGAAAACTAGAAGCCGTCAGAAAATCTTCAGATATAAAAAGTTTAAGAAGTTTCTTCGACAGCCTGAACATTAGCGTAATGGGTCTTGAAGCACTAAATGTTAAAACGAAATACGGTGGTATTTTAATACCTATAATCACTGAATTGTTGCCAGAAGATATAGTCCTCAGTTTTACCCAGAAGAACAAAAGAGCAGACGCGTTATCGATATATAAGTTGATAGATTTCCTAAAAGAAGACATTGAAAGTAGAGAGCAAGCGTGTAATTTGAAGAAAAGCGTCATCTCCGTTGAGAGAAAACCAGAAAACGCCTTCAATAGAAGCTCTACCTTCAATAAACCGAAGATTGCGTCAACATCTTCCTTCAAGGCAACAGTAGCCCAAGAAAGCCCATGTGGTTTTTGTAAAGGTTCACACAGGATGGAAGACTGTACCGCACTAACCGCGAAAGAAAGAAAGGAAATTTTCAAGAAAAAGTTCCTCTGCTTTATATGCGCCCAAGGAAGACACATGGCTAGATTTTGTAAGAGGAAAAGAGAAGTTTCATGTAAATTTTGCAATAGATGTCACTCACACATGGTGTGCGAAGAAAAATATCCAGAGGTTAATCAAGGTTAAGAGACGAATGAAGGTCAAGGAAGTGAAACATCAAGTATGTCCACTATCACCTCTAAGAAGGACAGTGTTTCACCACCGATTTATCTCCTTACTGCTTGGGCTAAAATATGTCATGACGGAAAAGAAGTGAAAGTACGATGCTTGTTAGATGACGGGAGTCACTGTACCTATGTTTCGTCCGAATAATGCCAGAAGATGAATTTACCAGTCGTCGGCAAAGAATCCTTGAACCTAACCGTATTTGAAGGGAAGAATAAGAAAATAGAACGTGAGAGAGTACAACTAACCCTAGGAAGTCTCTTCGATTCTCAGAGCATAACTATAGAAGCCATGGTCTCTCCTAAGCTAAGTGGAAATATACCAGGAGTTCCAAGAAAGGATTTGATAAAACTATCCAAAGAAAAGAGGTGGAATTTAGCAGACACGCCACCTCCAGAATCACTCTCCAGCTCAGAAGAAATAACCATGTTACTGGGAGCCGATTATTATTGGAAGGTTTCAAGTGGTAAAACAGAAAGAATTGGTACATCACTCATGGCGCATGACACTATTCTTGGATGGACTATCCATGGTAGAGACGAAGACTCCGAAGAAGAGAAGCCCTCAACTAGCACTTATAATATTTGCGTCTTCAAAGCACTAGTCAATCAAGAAACAAGCGAAGATGAACTCATTTCGGATAACTTGAAAGCCTTTTGGAAATTAGATTCACTTGGAATTGTTGACAAAAGCGACGAAGAGTTAATGAGCCAAAAAACCATTAAAAAAGAATTCGATTCAAAGATTACCTATGACGGAAACCGTTACAGTGTATGTCTTCCGTGGAAAGAAGAGAGAAAACCTTTGAACAACAACTACATTCAAGCTAAAAGATGATTTCAAGGTCAATTAAGGAAGTTTAGACAAAACCCTGAGTTATTTGACAAGTATGCTGACGTCATAGAAACGTACATAGAAAATGGAATCGTTGAGAAAGTAAAAGGCGAAGGTGAAACCAACAAGACATTTTACCTTCCACACAGAGAAGTCATCAAGGAAGAAAGAAGCACAACCAAGCTCAGAGTGGTTTTCGATGGCTCTTCTCACTCTCCAAACTTTCCGTCAATTAACGACTGTCTCCACTCAGGACCAGCTTTGAATGTAGATCTATTAGGTCTTCTCGTCAAATTCAGAAAGAATAAAATCGCCTTCACCGCGGACATAGAAAAAGCGTTTCTCCAAGTGGGACTGTCCGAAAGCGATCGAGATGTGACGAGATTCTTATGGATTAAAAACAGAGAATTAAACCCGGATAAACTTGAATTCGAAGTACTCAGAATGACCCGAGTTTCATTTGGACTGACGTCAAGCCCTTATTTACTCGCGGCAACCATTCGATTTCATATCGAAAAGTACAAAGAAGAATTACCGGAAGCCTACGAACTGTTAAGAGATTTTTATATGTTGATGACCTCGTGGGAGGAGCTCAAGAAGAACAGAAAGCGCTGGATCTAGCTAAAGAAGCTAAAGGCATCTTAAGCACCGCGGCAATGCCTTTACGCAAATTCCAGTCAAACTCGACATGGCTAAAAGACCAACTGTCAGAAGAACAAAGTAATCAAGAATCAAAGGAAATTACCAGTAAACCAGAAAGCACCCTCATGAAAGTATTGGGTATCTCTTGGAAACCAGAAGCGGACGTATTTTGTTTTGATGTCTCGAACCTTCTAACGTTTATCAAAGACAAAAGAAATACGAAGCGATTTATTTTGCAAGCATCCTCACGTATTTTTGATCCAATTGGGTTGATATCACCATTCACAGTTAGAATCAAGTGCGTCTACCAAGAATTATGGAAACGTGGCACTGATTGGGACCAAGAAATAGATCCAGATTTAACTGAAAATTGGAACAAATGGTGCCTGGAATTGCAGCACATGTCTGAATTAGAAATTCCAAGACATTACGGTTCTAACTTTGGAAAACTTCAGCTACATTGCTTCACTGATGCCAGCGAGAGGGCATTCGGAGCCGTTGTCTATATTCGATCAATAGAAGAAAATGGCACTCCCAAAGTACTATTAGTGGCGTCTAAGAGTCGTGTTTCGCCTTTGAAGAAACTGGCAGTTCCTAAACTAGAGCTTATGGGAGCTATAATTGGATCCAGATTGATGAAAACAATTAAATCTAATTTCGAAAAGGAGAAACCCATTTTACATTTTTGGTGCGACAACCAATCATTCATTTCCTGGATCAAAAGTAACGCCACAGAGTGGAAGCCTTTCGTAGAGAACCGCGTTTGCGAAATCCAGGAACTAACGGAACCAGTACAATGGAAATACGTTCCTACCAAACAGAATCCAGCCGACTTTCTCACGCGTGGCCTAACAATAGATGGACTTAAAGCGAACGATACCTGGTGGACAGGACCAGAGTTTTTAAAGAAGCCTGAATCAGAATGGCCTGTTCAACCTGCCAGATATATCAAATCAGATGAAGCTGAAGCAGAAAAAAGGCCTAAGTACAGACCCTCCATTGTCTTATACGCGAGCGAAATGTCAACCAAAAGGATTGAACCTGTATTTAAACTAGAGAACTACAGTAGTCATTCGAGAGTCTTAAGAGTCTTGGATAAGAAGGTTTATTTTCAACTGTAAGAATCCAACCAAGAAAATTAAAGGAGAATTAAGCACAGAAGAAATCGACCAAAGCGAAATTTATTGGATTAAAATGGCGCAACAGGAAACCTCTCTAAGAGAAATAAAGGCTCTTAAGGAAAAACGGGAGATTCATCAAGGTTCATTACTGTCAGAATTGAAGCCCTTCTTAGACCAAGACGGTTTATGTAGAATAGGAGGTAGACTTGGCTTCGCAAACATGACATTTGATGAAAGACATCCAATTATCCTGCCAACCGAACATCATTATACCTACCTTCTAATCCAGAAGCAACACAAAAATGTAATGCACATGAGCGTCACCGCAACTCTTTCGAGTCTTAGAGGAAGGTACTGGATTTCGCGAGGACGGCAGATCGTGAAGAAACAATTGGCCGGTTGTGTAACATGCAAGAGAATGAAATCGCGTCCGTTCGTTCGCGAAACCGCGCCTTTACCTCCAGAACGTATCAACGCGAGTCCGGCTTTCGAAACGACAGGAGTAGACTTTGCAGGTCCGGTCTATGTTAGATGTTATGACGAAAAGGAAGCAAAGTTCATTCAATCGAAAACTAAAAGTTACATCGCGCTTTTCACTTGCGCAATAACTCGGGCAGTGCATCTCGAATTGGTTTCGGATTTGAGCACTGAAAATTTTATATTGGCTCTCAAACGGTTTGTCGGTCGTCGAGGCGTATGTAGACTTTTCTTGTCGGACAATTCAAAAACATTTAAAAGACCAGAAATGGAATTGTCAAAACTTTGGAACTCGGTCCTCACACCAGAAACTAAACAATATTTCGGAGAAAATAAAATTGAGTGGAAATTTATTGTAGATTATGCCCCATGGTGGGGAGGAATATGGGAAAGGATGGTAAGGGCAGTGAAGGACTGTTTAAAGAAGGTTTTAGGCACAGCTCTATTGTCTTACGAAGAGTTCGAAACGGTTTTGATAGAAGTTGAATCAGTAGTTAATTCTCGCCCTATTACCTTTACCGCTAGTGACCATAACGAGCCTTCACCCCTTACTCCATCCCATTTCCTTATTGGAAAGAGACTTGACGCTCTTCCCCCACGGAAATTTAAATTGTAGGAGTTAGAACACAGAAGACATGATCTAACAAGTAGATGGAAACACCGTCAAGAGTTAGTAAACAGATTTTGGGTTAGGTGGCGGAAAGAATACCTGCTAGAGCTCAGAACAGCTCAGATAATTAAAAATGGAACCAAATGGTCAGCTCAGATTAAAGTAGACGACATATTTTAATAAAGGATGATAAGTTGCCAAGACATCTTTGGAAATTAGGAAAGGTATTGGAACTCCATCTAGGACGAGATGGAATATGTCGGTCTGTTTCAATTAAGAAAAGTTCATTCATCATAAAGCGTCCAGTACAACTTTTGTACCCATTAGAAGTTTAAAAGTAGTTTTTTCTTTTTGTCATTAAGTTTAAAAAAAAATTGATTGTAAAAATAAGGATTCAAAGAACCCTCATTTGGGGGGAGTGTAACGAAAACATGATTTTTTTATATAGTTAACCGTTCTAAGTTTTATTTGCTCATGACAGAGCCCGAGGAAAAATATCGTCGCGAAAAATCCCCTTTCGTACCAAAAACGTTAAAGAAGATGGTTCGCCTTGATAAGTTGATAAGCGGCCTTTTGCCTACCCTTATCTACCTAGATAAAAACACCTATTGTGAGCAGCATGGACACTAGTGGAAAATTTGGTGATTCACGCGTTCTTGGTACGAGAGAGGCCTCCTATTTTTAAGATACTGTACCCTTTCTATAGAGAGGGTAGTTGTAAACTTTTTGTAAACCCGAAAGGACGTGTTTTTCGCTTCAAATAAAGTTGTTTTTTCATTAAGTTTATATCGACGTTTAGTGTTGTTAATTTTAAGTCGCCAACCTCAGTTAAGTTTAGTCTGAAACTATTTCGAATCGTTTCACACGCCATTCAATAATACTTTCTTACTTACTTTGAACTGCAAAAACTAGTGGTTTGCATATACATAAATGTAGTATAGTTTAACTAAAATGTAAACACCCATTTCAAATATTAATATCAAAAGATGTTCTTGAAATATCGTAATGAAACGGAGCATTAGTGCTACAAAGCTAGTAAAGGCATCGCATTTCCAAAAAATTTTCGTTTTATATTGTAAAAAAAAAGGTAATTATAATTTTGTTGTATTTCTTCACACACCAACACAAGGGAAACTGCTAAAGTGGTGCACTAATGTCACAACGGACGCTTACAGACACACAGATAGACGACTTTATTACTCCTTCTGTATAAAAATTGAGCTAAGAAATAAGAGTATCTTAAAATATCAAAGTAAAGGTAATTAATATTATATATTTTCGTCGTTAATATTTCATCTTATTGCGCATTACATCGTTTTGAGAAAGAACAATTAAACACTCTTGAGAGACTGGACTAATATTGACGTTTGAAATGAAGCATACGCCGGTTGTTTCGCCATACGCAAATCGGTAGTATATAAAGATTACGAATTCCAATGATGTAAATGACAGCGCAATTGCATAAAGCTTTGAAGGAAGCACTGAGTTACAATCTCCTCGGTATTTTAAGTCAATCACACAATAAAACTTGTATTTAAAAAAATTGCGTCATCTTTTGGCTAAAATTGTGCTGGCATAAACCAGAAGCTGCATATGGGCATCTTTCGCATATAACCTAATTTTGAATACTAAGACCTTGAATTTTAATATTAAATTTAAAATGGGTTTCTGGATTTTTTACCTCTCCGAGTGAAGATGACGGTACGGAGAGGTATTACATCGGACCTGCCTGTCAGCGCGTTCGCACATAAAAAATTGGAGCAAACGCGTTCACAGAAAGCAATTTTTGGCTTCTATTCCCATCATTTCACCAAAGATGCACGCAGTAACAATTTTTCTTATAATTTATGATATAATGTGAATCAAAGCGCCTTATATACCCCAAATTTCCAAAAATTGTTAAAGAGGCATACACTTGTATTCAAACGTCAACAATAGCAATGTTTTAAATGATTTTAGGAATAAAGTTTCTTGAAACTATTTAACTAATATTAAGGTAAGTTAATTACGATTAATATAATAATTATCAATTATATTTATTTGATTATGAGAAAAACCTCTTAATTTCGTCTCGACTTGGAGTAGTCTATTTTAGTTTATCATAAGAAAATAGCTCATAGCTCCCTGTAAGTATGAAACTCTTAACAGCATTTTCATCCATATTTTCCGGCGCATCGTGCTTTTCGCGAACCCCTTAGGCGGCGGTGCTGGTTTTGTGCCCACCTATTGTAGTACCAAAACTCCTACCACAGGGTGCAAAAGTGTAAGCGAGCTAAATCTGAAAGCAAATGTTGTAGTATGAAAATATTCTACGTTTCATAATTATAGGGTGCCATATATTATTTTCTTATGAATTTATTATTAGTATTTTTAATGGGATAGCTAAATTGTTAAAAGTTTCGGGAACTCATAGGTTTTTGAAATTCCAGCATTACCATCTTTCAAGGTTCTTTTTTCAGAAGTAAAAGGGTTTGTATTCAGCACATACGTATTATATGTTTTTTTAAAATCGAAAGAAGACCCTCTTGCTTCTTTTTTAACTCAGAGGTTTACGCTGTTTGTTCAACCTATGCAAACCTTGCTGTTTTTAGCATTACCATTTTTTAAACCATCAAGGAGTTATCTTAAAAGGGACTACATTGAAACCATTTTTTCAAAGATCCCTGGCATTTCTTTTCAAAAACCAGAAACGGTTTATCAAAGTTGTTTTAAACTAGTAATAGTTTGCTGTTTTTGAAGGCGACCCCTTTAAACCATTTAGTTGGTGCTGTAAAACCCTTAGTGGTTGCTGAGAAAATCATAAACCCTATATAAACCCTTTGAGCACCATTATTTTTAACTGTGCAAATTGTCTGATAAAATTAGGGTAGTGAATCAAATAGTGACATTTTGGTGTTAAACTTTCTGCACCATATCTTTCCACAATTATTTCGAGAAAATCGGGAATCATTATTTCTAATTCGTCTATTTGTTGCAAGGGAATTTTTTCAGCAAATAAAATTTCGCAAATATCACGTAATTTCAAGTAAACTTTCCAATCTTCTGTGCATACGTTAACGAAGTCGTGCAGCATTAATGGAAAAAGTCAGAAAAGACCAAAAATCTCGCTTGCCGAACTTTTTAAGCTACTCTTCCCAGTAATTGCATTTTTAGTTTGAGTTTTAGATTTGTTTATCTCATATTTTTCATAAGGAAATTAATCTATTATTTTATTAATTTCCTTGAGAGTTACTTTATTTCTGATACTAAACGACATAAAAGTTGTTTCAATAAAAACGGAATAACACCAAGTAAATCATGCATGATATCAGGTACTAACTGTTGAGTTAAATCAAAGTAGGACATATTCGTTAAGGGGTTTTAACACCGTACAGAGTCAATTCGTTTGGAATATTTTCGATAAACGACAATGATCAATCCAAAGACCTCAAAACCGTGTCTTTTTCCCATTTTCTTACTCCTATTTCTGAATAATCTGTCATGCAAAACCTGCATATCCTACCAGAGGAGAAATACGGCACAAAACCACCAATTTTATGCTGATCAAGGTTATCACCACTAATAATTGATACGTAGTCCCCAGTGACTCGCCAAAATTTCCAGGAGGTTTGAGAATTTCGGACCACCCGTAATTTTCGACATCATTAGAATTTGCTGGGGAAATTAAGTGTATATCTTCTAATTTTGACCGATACTTGTATTTTCGGTTTAAAATGGAAAAATAGCATCCTAATGTTTTGTGCACTCTTCGTTTTGAGCCTAATGGATTGACGATCTCAAACTCATCCCAATATATTTGGAAATGTATGGTTTTAGCAGATAGTTTGATCAAATTTCATACAAAATGAACTGTTTAGAAAATGAGAAACAACTTGTATATCTAATTCCCTTTTTGACCTTTTCATGATAACGAAATTAATCGCTTTGCTTGAAGATATTCGCGATGGTACGTAACAATAGTACGTAACGGAAATGTTGTTTTCATCCATTCCAGCGGATTGAGCAAATTTTACTTGAATTGGTTCTACCATTCCCATCTCCAATATGCATATCCTCTTAATTTTGTGAATGTAATTTAGAAAATCAAACGCAGCACTCAAAGTCTCGATGTCACTGTAAACTATTTCCCTCTGGTCACTTTTATCTAGATTATCATCTTTGTTGAAAACCTTTTTAGCTTGAGCTGTTAATACAAACTAATTAAGTCATTTAATAAATCTTGAATAACAGAATAAGCTAACCTGTGCTGCTCACTGTATTTAAGTAAAATTAACCAAATAGAATTTTTAAAATTTAATGGATCAGACGCATTATCCTTATTTTCCAGATCTTGATCCATAAAACTGTTAAACTCATAATTTCCGCTATTATCATCTGTATAGTTTTGATTATCGTCAGAAAGATCTTCCGTGTCAGGGCCGTTGTTTTCCTGTAAAGCTGTTGGGTATTTTTTCCTTAGATGTCGGCGAAAGTACAATAATTTATGTGAACTCGACCACACGAACTACACCACACTTTATCTGAAAATTTGATTCATTCTTATGTTTCAGTAGAATATGATTCAACAGCAACGAGTATTTTTGGCTAAAATACGTACACCTCTCACAACTTAAAAGTTTCATAATATTATCACTCATTACTGTTCAAAAAAGTTTAATAAATACTAAATAATCGAAACACCTTGGTTAAAACCACAACATATTTAAATTTTCAAGGCAACTTTTTGGTGACTCGACTACGAGAATGATAATTATTTCACTGAGCCGTGATCAATGTCCATAGATATAAAACATTAACTAAATTTTATTGCGTATTATCGCGATGAAAGTCTTTTAACATTAAATAATATGTGCACAACAGTATGCCTAACATACGAAAAAATTAAAAGATTTTAAACTTTAAACTAAAAAAGAAAATTGCGATGATTTAAAATTAAGAAGAGAAAATTCAAGCCATAATACATTGAAAAACAGGCAGATGTTTAAATGTATGGTTTTTTTAGCTTGTTAATTTACATTAGGTCTATGTCAGTGTAATCGTGGGGGAAAGGAAACGCTAGAAATGGGACTTTGACTCTATTGAATTTCTACCGTTGCCATTTCGCTGCTATAGGAACGAAGTAGAGTGAAATATTTTTGGCCTAAACGAGGATTCAATTTGCAACAGTACATGTTCGCCTACGCTACAATACAGGGAGGCTCGCTATTAAACTTGCGATTTGTCCCTCATCCGATATCACTATCGATACAGAAAAGTGTAAGAATTCAAAAGAATTTTTTGTTCAATATAAAAAGTAATAGATGCATAATTTTTCGATTCCGTTTGTAAAGACTGAGTTGCAAATAAATATGTCGTTAAATAGCATTGAAAAACGTGACATTTTGGCTGTATTCGGTCCAACCTGGAGGGTCCGGTCCAATGAGACACAAGCCTAAGTTTCGGCCTTTTATAATTTATTAATCAACGAGAAAATAAAAAATGTTTTATTTGCGGAAATTGCAAGGAAATGAGTTATGAAAAACTGTGCGATTAAAGGGACATTACAACGGGCTGGCTATTGTTCGTTAAAGTGTCCCTTGAAAAAAATTGGAGGCTCCAAAATCAATTGGAAAACCATGATAATAAATTAATTTTAAAAAGAAATCTTACGACCTTGATCATTTTTCACTTCAGAATCCCTTTAAGGTCGACTGATATAGTGTTCTGTCCTCGCTGATATCGTTAATTTTGACTGATATTGTATTTTGCTGAACTCTAGATAAACGCTTCCTTAATATGGCTCTAGGTAGAAGTTAACTGCTATTACCACCACAGCACTTTCGATCACGCGAGCTGCGAGCGCGTGATCGAGTGAGCTATGTGCTATAACAGACGGGGGTTTTACAAAACGTGACGTCACGTGACAATCTCGCTGCTAAAAGCTATAATCACGTGTATAGAAAATAATTCACCAACAACGTATAAATATATATAAAGTCTCTAGTTACATTATTAACGCCACAATTACATTTTCGTCTAAAAATATTGAAATTTTGTATTAACAACGATATAGCCACGGCAACACGTATTATTTTCCAGCCTGGTTTTAATTCAGGTGCCATTACTATACGTTAATATATCGTCGATATAAAATAGAGCCCTAGGCTGGCCGCTGCAAATATCACTTAACAATATTTAACACTTAAGGTTTATAATTACGCCTCGTTAACTTTAATCTCAATTTAATTTCTCAATTAATAACGTCATTAATTAGACGAAATTAATTATTTTTAAAAATGACTAGTATTCAATTCAGGTTTTTCCCGTCGCGGTATTTATTTTCCGTCCCGGTATTTATTTTTCCGTCACCGTATTTATATTCCGTCGCGGTATTTATTTATCCGTCGCGGTTTCTAATGTTCACGGTTCTGAATTCGGCATTTCGGTAAAATAGTCGAAAAGGTTCAGTGTGTTTAGGGTTTGGTACGATGGGAGGATTTGATATTCGGAATTCTCCTTTTTTCAGCAGTTCAGACGTTCAGCAGATTAGTCAATCCCTGATTTGGGAGTGTTTCGAATGATCTGGTAGGAATTCGAGTGACAATTTTAATGATTACATTGATTTTAATCGATCCTCAGTGATTTTTATAGTGATTTGAATGATTTACTAGTGATTTCACACTGAGTTGCGCGCGGGAATTTGTGCAGGGATTTGATTGATTTCATAGCGATTTTCGTGGTTGGCTTGATTTTTGAAGTGATTACATACGTCATTTGTATGATTTGAATTTGCCTAGGTGGGTGTACGAGATTTGAAGGAGCGACGGGGACCCTCGTAACTTCTCTAATTAATAACCCTGGATGGATGTGAAGGGAGGAGATGTCTTTGAATATGCCTTTCTTTTATAGTGTACTAGCACTGCCAGAGACAAAAGAAATGATCCTATCCCTCAATTTCCTATTAGTTCACCCTCTCTTTAAAGCGCATAAACTAATTAAAAACAGGGAGCACAATTCGACTTGCCTTAATATACTATATCTATATACACGCGAACAAAATAAATTACCATAAACAGGAATCCGTGTCATTTTAGAAACGGGAATGGAGAACGGTTAACCCTTACTTCAGTTATTCCGACTCATAGCCCAAAGGCGGGAGGGTCATAACGACAGAGGTAAAAAGGAAACTATGTATTTTTCGTCGTACCCGTTAGCAACGTCATCATAACTTAGTTTAAGTGAGACAATAAGATAATTTAATATTTTTGTTACGTTTTGGAGGGAGAAAGGCTCTATGAGTCGCACTGAAGTAAATACTAACCGTTCTCCATTCCTGCTTGTAAAATTACATTTATCCCTGATAATATTAATGAGCAATGTTTATTTAAAACGCACCTTTTTAAATCCAATTTAATGAGGTCGGAGGTATTTTTAGCCACATCGTGGGTCATAGTTTGACCTCGCCTGTTGTTGGCGGCGGCGGCGGCGGCGGTGTCGTGAAAGAGAACCGCAATAAGCCTGGATCCCAATTGGCAAATAAAAGAACGCGAAATAATTTATCGCTGGGCGAAATTTCTTGGCGATAATTTATTCGCCGGAGCCTCCGTTCCCATTTGCCGGGAATTTTGAATCGATAGATCGCGCGCGCGAGATTTATTTTAGGCTAACGTTAAGCCTATTATTCTTTTCGTACGGCTTAAAATGGAAAACATAAATTATGAAAATGCTGGAAGGTTGAATTTAACGCTTATTAACGTTATGTTATTTTACACTGTTTATAACAAATTCATCGCTTCGAAAGTTAGATGCTTTTGGGTTAGGGACATATTTCAAAAAAGGCCTGAGCAAGGTTATTTCAAAAATCTCATTCGGGAAATGAGAGAAGTTCACCGTGAAAGCTTCTTCAGGTAAGAAATAATGAATTATCAGAACTTCAATTCGGATTCTATAAAGTTTTATTTTTGAATACATTTTTTAGGATGTCACCTGAGCAGTTCGATACTATATTAAGCTTGATAAAGCCAAAGACAGAAAAAAGAATACTAGGTTCCGAGAAGCTGTTTCTGCTAATGAAAGACTGGCTCTCACCCTACGGTAGTTGTGGGTAATTGTAAATTTTAGCTAAGCTGTAAGTTATACACGTAATTCTGTCATTAGGTTTCTAGCTAGCGGTGATACGCAAGTTAGCTTCTCCTTTGGTTTTCGGCTAGGAAGATCTACGTTATGCAAAATTATAAAAGAAACCTGTCAAGGAATGTGGGAGGTTCTTTCTCCTACATAATTACATTTGCCTAAGTCAATTAATGAGTGGCTCGAGATAGCATCTGGTTTTGAAAATAGATGGGATTTACGACATTGCCTGGGAGCAATAGATAGAAAACAAGTACAAATCGAATGTCCAGCTAAAACTGGCTCGAAATTTTTCAATTACAAGGGCACATTCAGCATAATTCTCATGGGCTTATGCGACTCCCATTATCGGTTCAAAATGGTTGATATCGGCAATTTCGGAAGGCAGAGTGATGGGGGGGTATTTTTCCTTTCTAATTTCGGAATTACGCTACGCAATAAGAAACTAAATCTACGAAAAGAAAGCGTAATGCCCAATTCGGATCTTGTACTACCTTATTTTTTTGTTGGAGATGAAGCTTTCCCTCTTATGGAAAACCTTATGCGCCCATATCCAGGAAAATATTTGAACTACGCGAAGAAATTGTACAATTTCAGAATATGCCGGGCTCGTCGTGTTATAGAGAACACCTTTGGAATAATGGTAGCCAGATGGAGAATATTCAAAACCCCTATTAAAGGTAGCCCAAAAAATATTGATGAGATCATAAAGGCTTGCGTTGTCTTGCATAATTTCATGTTGTCTGATGATTTTGGCAAGCCCACACATCATCGAATGTACGCGCCTCCTGGATTTGCTGACACTGAGGATGCGGATGGAAATGTGATAAATGGGATGTGGAGAGATATAGTTGCTGGTGATGTCTTGCATAATAATGTTCGTCAACCTGGACCAAACAGGTACAAGAAAACTGCCGGCCAAATACGAGACCTATTAGCAGAATACCTCGTACAAGATAGTAAAGTTCCTTGGCAAGATGCCTACGTTCGACGAGGGGCTATCTAAAGTTACCAGAAATGAGATCCACAAGAATTTTCGTAAGAATTTTAATAAATTTATGTACAACGCATAAAAACAAAAACAATTTATAAGGAGCTCAGCTCTATTTGTTTTTATTGTTATTATGTTTAAAATAAATAAATATTATCGCTTGGCTACATAGTTTCTTTAAGATGAATGTCACTCTTCTTCCGCTTCTTCTTCAAAAAATATAGTTTCCACTTTCATTGGAAGAGTCCTTTGTTTTTTCGTTGGTAAACGTCGAAATCTTTCAGCCAGACTGGAGAAATATAAGGTTATTTCATCTTTTGAACACACAGGCTGTGAAACTGGAGCAAATTCTCTATGTTCTCCTTTGCAATTTAAATGAGTGAACTCATTTCCGAAGCTATCTTGCGCTTGTTGGTGGAACTTTTAGGGGCATCATATATCTTGCGCTTCTCACTTTCAGATAAGCAAGTTTCGTTTCTTCGTTGGTGATAATCAGGTGTTGTGTTCTCATTTCTATTTTCATTTGCGTTATTTACTGATACGTTTGAATCTATATCAATAGTAACCCTAAAGGAAAAACATAATTAGAAACGTATGCGATAATGAAGTACCATACAGAAGCGCATAATTAACTCTCCATAGTAGGAAAGGACAGACTGCACAAAGATTGTGAAAAAACTCAAACCCCAAAGTATCTGCAGACATAACGGCGCTAATATTTTCCAGGTAATCCTCATTTTTGCTGAGATCACTATAGTCACAGACATTTTTCATTTGATTCAATAATTGGTTAGCTAATTGGCTTTTTTCTTTGTAAGCTGCTTTATTAGCTTTTTGTTCAGTGGAAATATTGTCCCTTATTAATTCCAAATCACAGTTTGATGATGAACTATATAAAAAATGTTTGCTTTAAATTAATTATTGAGATTATAATCCAAAATACAACTTACTCTTTACGCTGCAAAGACTCGCACAAAACACTCTCTAAAATGCTGTACATTCTCCATTAGGGATTTTTTATCTCAATAGTACCAGCTCCACACCTAGTACTAATCTCTTTTTCCCGTTTTAGTTTCATGTAAGTATATCTCAAACCTTTCCATTTTTTCTTGGCTACTACTCCTATGGAAATTTGTGTTTACATATTATTACACCACGCAAAGCATTGACATGAATTGAGCGATTGTCAACCACCATGCATTAAAATGATTATATAAACAAACAGGTTGAAATCAGAAACGAATTTAATTAAACTCTCAGATCTTACTTGCTATATTGAATTTTTCTGCGATGACGTCCCAGCGATTGTCCTTCTTTCTTATATCCTTATAATCAGACTCGATAGGGTCATAAAAATACGGAGTTTTCCTAACCTCTTCCACAAATAATTCAGTATTTAGGGAAATTTTTTCTCTGTGCTTTTTATCTTCCGCGGTTGCGACTCCATTTTTATTATATAAATTGTAAATTACTCTCCGAGGGTTCGATTGAGCAAACTGTTAAACCTTAAAGGTAGAACAAACCGAGACAGCGAGAATTAGGCCTAAAACAAAACCCGAAACGATCGAGCAGACGACACCACAAGAGTTCAAGAGAGAGGACAGGGAGGGATCTAGGTTTTGATTGGTTGTTTCAAGGACGAATTTTTTTTCCTTTTTCGCCTTGACTAGAAAAATAGAACAAGTCAGTCGCTCCGTTTCGCGAAAGTGATTTTTTGTCGGCGAATATGAAAAATTCGCTCAATTTTATCGCGTTGATCATTTCGCGCTCAATTTTCGTCCTGTTTTCGCCAAGTGGGAACCAGGCTTTAGGCTCTAAAAGATATTTTTGGTCAAAGTCGCGAAACGTTACCAAATGCCCGAAATGTCAAGTTGAGCAAAATTCGGAAAATATTGTTGAAAGCAACATTTTCAATCTTCCACTAGAAAACCGAGATAAAATTCATTGGAAATCTCTAGAAAAAAGGATGAGATTAACAGAGATGAGATGCGTTTTCTGTAATAATCCAACAATACAAGAGCGTGATGTATTATGATATCCAGCGGAAAGTACGTTTTTCTGTGCCTTCTACGGGGAGATTATTATTATTGTTGTTGTTGAGGAGGGCACGCGCCCTAGCACCGATGCCAAAGGCATATTGTGCATCCTCATATTCAGGCCTTGAATAGGCCCGTAGCTGCAGCGTAGCGAAGAATTCGCTCCACCGTAATAGAGGAGACCCTCGAGGGTTCCAATGCATGTGAATGAAAATATTCTAGTCTAAGCGATGCGAAGCAGTCGCACTCGCAAAGTACGTGAGCGGATGTTTCTTCCTTCTCCTGACACGACCTACAAAGAGGGTCGTCGGCAAAACCCATCAGATGGAGGTGCCTATTAAGCCGACAGTGCCCGGTCAGAAGACCGGTGGCCAACCTAATATCCCATCTGCTGAGCGAAATTAGGTCTCTAGCACGAGACCTGCAGGGACCATTGACTAACTGTTTTGTCTGTCTCTGGCCCTCCATGTTATGCCAGAGCTGGTTTTGTATGACAGTCAACCTGTCTTGCAGACTCCGTTTGACGTGCCCGTAGGGGATGGGGACGGCCGGCTCCGGCCCCAAGAGCTTGGCCTCCGCGCCCCTTTTCGCAAAACTATCGGCTTGCTCATTGCCATATTATCCGCTATGCCCTGGCACCCAGTACAACAGAACCCTGTTGCAGGACGCCAGCCGCGCTCGCAGATCAAGGCAGCTGCGCACCAGTTGTGAAGTAATCTGACACTGGTTCAGCGCGTTCAGGGCGGCTTGACTGTCAGAATAAATTCCCACAGTCCGTCCGGTATACCCTTTGTTAATGCAGTAATCTGCGCAATAACAGATCGCGGCAATTTCCGCCTGGAACACACTAGCAAAGGTGCCCAGGCAAGCAGAAAAGCCGACCCTTGTGGTTTGGCAGTAATAGCCGGCGCCAGCGCCGGAATCAGTCTTGGAACCATCGGTGAACCAAATAGTTTCACCCCAGTGCCAAGAGGCAGTAGGTTAGTCCACTCTGCTCGACTGGGGAAGTGGATGCTGAATGGCTTAGTGAAATCAAAACTGGTAACGGTTTTGTCAGAGCACATCGTTAACGACGGCTCAAGTGCGGCGTTCTCCCGAAAGAGCTTCGTATGGCTGTAATCCCAGAGTATTGGAACCCAACAGCCATTAATGTTGAGCCTGTAGGCCCCATGACAGCCTCCTCCTCAATGAAGAAATGAAGAGGATGCATGTCAAGGAGCACCTCCAGGGAAGCAGTTGGGGTCTATCTCATGGCCCTCGTAACTTCAATGCAGGCAAGCCTTTGAAGCTTGCACAGGGCAGCCTGCACCGTCTCGAGCCGGACCCTTGTCCACCAGACAAGTGCCCCGTAGGATAGTATGGGTCTGATGATCCCAGTATAGAGCCAGTGTACAGCCTTGGGGTTGAGGCCCCAAGTCTGGAAGACAGAGCTCCTGGTCCTCCAGAAAAGCATCTTGGCCTTCTTGATGAACCTATCAAGATACGGCTTCCATGTGAGTCTGCAATCAAAGGTCATCCCTAGGTATTTCACCTCGGAGGACTTGGCCAAAGAAAGAGATATTATTGAACAGATCCTTAGTATTCTTCCTCGTTAAAGGAACAAGGACAGTTTTATCAGGATTAACAGTGAGGTTAACCGCCTGACACCATTGCTCCACGCTAGAGAGAGCAGATCTTATGAGTGCGGTAACAGTATCCGGGAACTTCCCGTTAAAGACTATCGCTACATCGTCCGCATACCCGAAGCAGCTACAGCCCCCAGCACCCCCGAGCCCCTCCAAGAGTTCGTCCACCACCAGGCACCAAAACAGGGGGGAGAGCACTCCACCCTGAGGGCAGCCCCTGCTGGTAGTCACCCCTAGAGAGTCCCCAAGGAGGGACGCCGACACCTTGCGGTCGGTAAGCATGGACTTGATCCAGCGGCCAAGAGTGTCGCTGATGCCAAATCTCTTAACAGCTTCAGTAATAACCGAGCTAGAGACCTTATCAAAGGCCCCCTCGATATCGAGGAAAATGGCCACTTAAAATTCCTTAAACTCGAATGCCCTATCCAGGCAATTCGTAAGGCCATGAAGGGCCGTCTCAGTGGATTTGCCTTTTTGGTAAGCGAGTTATGAAGAAGAGAGAGGAGTTACCGAAAGTACCTCGTCTCTAATGTACCTGTCCACCAGCTTCTCCAGAATTTTGAGGAAGAAGGAGGTCAGACATATGGGCCTAAATGCCTTCGCCTCGAGATAGGAAGCCTTCCCGGGCTTGGGAATAAAGATGACCCTGGAGCGCTTCCAGTCACAAGGTATGTGACCGAGAGCAATGCAAAGTCTATAGATCTTGCATAGCGGAGAGGCGATGTGGACTAAGCCCTCCTGCAAAAGAAGAAGGAAGACCCCATCGGGACCCGGAGACTTGTAGGGCTCAAAACAGTTGACAGCCCACCGAAGCTTAAGAATAGTGACAACCTGTCTGGCTACAAGCCAGTCTTCCCTCTTAGCCCTGTGCAGGACAGGGTAGAGAGATTCAGGGTTTGTTGGATTGATTAAAGTAGAGTCAGGAAATTGGACCTCCAGCATGTGCTTGAGAGTCTCAACCCCAGACTTAGTGTACACACCCTCCCGCAGCTTAATAGTATTAAGTCGATGTGTGCTTTCGTGCGCTAGAATCTTCATGACCCTGGCCGTAGCAGGGACATTGGAGACTTGCTCACAGAAGGTCCGCCAGGAGTCCTTCTTAGCAGCTCTAATGGCCCTGTTGTAGGTGTTAAGGGACTTCCTGTATCCAGTCCATTCACCCGTGCGCTTGGCTTTGTTAAAGAGCCTGCGCGTGTATTTCCGAAGCCGGCTGAGATCCGCGTTCCACAAAGGGACAAGCCCTCGCTACCCTATTGTAAATTTCTTTAAATTTGGTTTGGCTCTCCTACAAGAGAGTCGCAATAAAATTTACTATTCATCAGCTGCTCTTTGCACCGGATTGTGTCGTTGAATATTTCCATAAGAGCTGATAAGGTTATTTTCAGTGGAAAATTTCCGATTGGAATTACTTTTAGAGACGGGGGCTGAAAATATAGAAGTTTTAACTAATGAAGTAAATTTGTTGAATTATTATTTCTCACAGTACAGAATAAAAATGGTTTTATATTCACAATTTTAGTTTAGAGCCTATTATTGTATTTAATTATTAATTAGATTGTGCGCTTGATGTGTTCTCGGAGAGATTAAATGACTGAAGCTTCACTTCACTTACAATTAACTTTATAATTAATTATAAATTCTAGCAGTTCTACTTCGCGTTTCATTAGATTTGATATTTAAAAGAGAACTGACCATTTCATGTCTGCTGGATTAGTGAAACTAGAGTGCCCCAATTTTACCACTAACATCTATTTTATGCCAGTATAGTGTGCTAAAGAATAGTTTTTAATTTTCATGTTAGTTGATGCGTATAGATTAGTGTCCGGATTCAGCTGCCGAAGAAATCTCCACCTACCACTCCTACGCTCCTTCATTGGTCAATCCAAATCAAGATTAAGGCTTTTCATTGGCGATGGCAGTTATGAGCAGATTGACCTTAAAGGTTGTGATTCGATGTTGATATGAGGAAGAAAACAATCTGGTTCAGTTCAGTTTACTTTTTCATGAACAATGAACTGTGTGAGGTCAGTGCAATAACCTTTACAATAAATGTTTAAGTGCTTTACGCCATCTAGTTTATTAACCATAACTTAACCATATATATTTCCCACGGGCTTGGAGAATTTTTGTACTGTGTTTTATCCGAAGGGTCGGTCATTCATGAAATCCCGTACGCTACCCGTGAAATCCAATTTAAGATATCCGAAGTCAATGTTGATTTCGAAATCAAATAAAAAATCTGAAATCAGCAATGAAATCACAAAATCAGTAAAGAAATCACAAAATCAGCAAAGAAATCACGAAATCAGAAGCGAAATCACAAAATCAGTAAAGAAATCGTGAAATCCATTCCAAAATTCACGAAATCCAAAATCCGACGAAATCACGGGGAAAAATCTCAAAATCCGAGGAAATCACGCGAAAAACCTAAAAATCCAACGAAATCAAGGAAAATATCGCAAAATCAGTCGAAATCATGGTAAAAATAGCAAAATCCGACGGAATCACGGGAAAAATCTCAAAATTCGATGAAATCCATATCCATTGGATTTTATCGAATTCTGAAATCAAACAAAATCCGATGAAATCAAACGAAATCCGATGAAATCAAATGAAATCCTATGAAATCAAATGAAATCCGACGAAATCAAATTGGATTTCGAAATCCCGTACACTTTTTCCTAAACGCCCGACCCCTCGGTTTTATCACACTGGCATGAGATTGGAAAATCTATTTTTTACGGTATTGAAATCAAATTTCTGGGTTGGCTTTTGGTAGGTGGAATGAAACTATATTTAATTTTAAATTGTTAAATTCATTACTATAATGTATCAGCCCCTATTAATGTTATTAGCCAGAGATTCGTTATTGGGCTTGGCGAGCGCGTTTGACATGAACAAAATGAAACTGATACTATCTTCCCATTGATAATTAGTTGGGTCCACTCTCCACTGCCAACATACTCAGTTGCTGTGTAAATATATATATAAAATTCACCGTATTTGATCAAAGAAGTACACTCGAAATTAATTTTTAAGTGTGAGTAAAGGTTAGAAGTGGTAATTGAAAAAATGTATTGATTCGAGATAAAATACATCGTCCTCTTTCAATTACAGATCATAATTTTAAAAACTATTAGTTTAATCTTATTAATATATATTAAAATTACCATATTTAATGAAACAAGTACACTCGAAATTTATTTTTAAGTGCATGTAAATTTAAAACCGGTTTAGAAAAATGCAAAAAAGGCAAATTTTATTATGTAGTCAAAACGTTAAGATAAGAAACATGTCCAATTTACCATTAGAGACTATAAAAGATAAGAAATATTTCCAATTTACCATTAGGGACTATAAAAGAAACGAAGATCCGCTAATGTTGATTAAAAATGTTCGCTCTCTCTCTTTGGTAAGTCATATTTTTAATATCTTTCCTTCCACTGCTCGAATAATTTCTAGAAGACTCTTCTTTAGACTTAATATTCGCAATATGAATTTATAAAATAAAAACAAGATGACCTCCCCCCCCCGGTTTAGGCTCGCAATAACGGTCGCATCGTACCTTACTTAACAAGCGTGGCGAAAATTTGTGTGAACAGCCCCTCGTCAAGTTGCCTTTACATTCCAGCGCTAAAATTAATATCCGGAAAATCTAAATAGCCCTTATTTCCAGTCCCTTTTAAAGTTTTAATTGAGAAGTCCCTCGACGCGTTACCTTCAAACGATACCATGAACTCTGTGTGGTTATGTAATTACCACCAACGGAGGAATGCGCTGACTCCCAGTTAGTTATTTAGTATAATGCAGGCAGTGGAAGCAATGCCATAGATATTTGATACATAAAGGGGGACTGGTAAAAGCGATTGATTCGATATCTCAAAAATTTTGGCACGGGGATAGTTTTGAAGATCAGTAGCTAGCTGGGGTTCTATAAGAAGTTGTGAAACGTACCTCATAAGAGTTTGTAGAAGTGTAGAATCATTTGTAGAAGTGTAGAATCATTTTTAAAGTCGTCCTAGAAGTGAATAATTTCGCTTTTTTTATTTACCTATAATGTACCTTACTTCCGCCAGTCTTACACCAGCCCATTTGCTTTTTTTATATTGTACCTAACTTCCGTTAGTCTTACACCAGCCCCAAAAGATCCAAGACTTTTTCACAACGAAATATGCATTCGGGTAAGGGTATGATCAACATTTATAGTAGTTTAATTGAATTTCGTTAATTCGTTTAAATTACATTAGGGCAAGTACAAAACACCGACAAACGAATTTTGTCTGGCCAAGAAACATGGTTTGGTTACCAACAAACTGTTACCAAGGCAATGGAAGCCCATGTTGAACGTTGATAAATACGTGTCCTTTTCGTTCCAAACGGACCGATTATCGATTTTATTTCTTCCATTTTGAAAATTGGTAGCGATGACATTGGTCATTTAAACGGTAACCAAATCAAAATGTTGAATGGGGAGTTCGAAAATCTGCAAATTCAGACTAATCACTTAACGACGTATAAACGAAAGTATCGGGTCTGGAAGATAACGAAGAGTTAGACCCCAGTAGCGGAGTCTTCATCGAGAAAATGTTTCTCGAAATTAAATCTAAACCTCGGTTTTGGTTTTTACTCTTAGCTGCCCGACGTCAACTTGAGCGTTGTCGTCTTAGGACGCAATACCAACTACGGCCAAATCAAACAAATGGTCGAAACTATACTGGATCTTAGGACTCAATGCGTTAAAGATGAAATTGAAAAATTGAGTTGTTATTTGTGCAACACTTTTGATAGGTAATATTACAATCCTCGATGTTTTGAAAGAAGTTTGTTTGTTCAACTTATAATTTTGGTTTCAGATGCACGCACGCAATTTCATTACCAGCGCCAACAAAATACGCTCATTTAGTCACAAAAAGGGCAAAAAATTATTTCAACAATATTGTAGGCGATATTGCTGAATTGCCGGATAATGTAATTAAGAATGTAATTAATATGGAAATGTATTTCATTTTAACAGTTCTTTTTTTTAATTTTAAGAAATAAATACCGCTTTTTTCCACTTCAATTTTGTTCTAGAACTTTATTCTCTAAAAATCTAGCGTCACTACCTTTTTCATTACTAAAATTTTCTTCTTATTTATTAGTCAATACAATTGGTTTATATACAAGTAATACCAGATTTTTAGCTGAATATCAATTGGAAAATAGTAAGCGAAATTTGCGAGTAACGTTTGAAATATTTACCAAATATTAATACTTTTTAATTAGTTTTGAAATGAGTTTAATTCTAACTTTAAATATATGGGCTAATTAGTTGACCCTAGATAATTTACTACCTTAGTGAAATTTATGCTTAAAATTTATATTGGCTTTAAAATTTCAATATAATCATTTTCCGATTGCTGAATCTACAAAATAATTTCGAAATAACATGAAAAAATCCAAGGCTTAAAAACATTTTATTTATATATATAGCCGCTCAAAAGAATTGACTAAACAACATGAAGTAAAATTAATAATGAAAGAGAAAGTGATGTACATTTGGTTGGGTAAAGGTTTCGCGGGAGATCCAAATGTCTATTTAAAGAATACAGTTTTAAGCGCCCTGTCCAAATGGAAGCGATCCAAATATTTAGATTTGCATCTTCGTCCGAATGATTTAGATTTTTAGAGAATATGATCCAAATTATCAGTAAAATGAAGTAAATAAAATAATTATAAAATATGAAGAAAAAGTTGAAGAAGAAAAAGAAGATTCGGAGGAAAATGAAAATTTAGAATTGTATTGAGAAAAATTACTTTCAAGTAAATTAAAAAAAAATTCTAAACATTTTAAAATATTTATCAAATTTTAATGAAACGATTTAAACAAAAGAAATATGAATTTTTTTAAAAAATCGAAAAAAGCGTCCGTATTTGCTTCTTAAAGTTCGTGTTCCAAGGGAAAGAAAACGAGAAAAATCTACGCTATAAAACATTATTTTTAAATGATTATATAAAGATATATATTGTATATTTCGTAATCAATGGGTTTGATGACGGAAATAGTTTCTTCATCGCATCATGGGCCAAGAATAGTAAGAGGACTAGGCAGGGTCGCGAAAAGGCGTCCAACGGAAAAAACGGCCACTAGTTGCGCGATCTATCGGCTCAATTTATCGGAAAGCGGAACTTCGTCACTCTTTGTGGTCAAATCACGTGGCTCAAAAATCCGGAAATTATAATTCCAACTTCAGCGCATGCGCGAGTGTGACAAGGCCTAAGAGCAGCTGAGCTGATTACTTCAGTCACTCTGTCAGACTGTCACGCTCAGCCGAGAAGTATCATGCAAATTTAATTAAAAATAAAGTGAGTATTAACTTTTAATTTAAGATATTAAACGCTTGTAAACAATAAAAATTGTTTATTTTAGAATGTTTAGTCTTAATACCTTTTCAACTTTGGGGATTAAACATCATCCCCGTGTTATTGACGCAGGTGAGGTTCACATTTTAATTCGATTATCTCATCACAAAGCTTATTATCTAATTAGAAACCGCTTGTTTTCAACAGATTCAGAATCAGATAGCGCCTGTGATGATTTAATAGCAGCTTGTGATAAACTTTTTGATGACAATTTTATGGATGAAGACAATATGAAACCAGGGCCAAGTCAATGTAATGAAATTACCCCACCGAAACAAACAAAACCAAAGAAGAAAACGGTGAAAAAAATTAAATGTGATAAAGAAGAAGAAGCTGCTATCAAAGTACCGAAGAGATTAAACGCCACAATCGTTGGTTTAGAGGACTATGAACTAATGTTTGATTATGTTGTTAATTATGCAATCGGAGCAGTACGAACTGCTATTGATGAAATGGAAGTGGAAGATAATAGTTCCACAGTTTTACTATGGGCGTTAAAATTAAAAAACAATGAAACTATATTTGCTCTAAAGTCGCATCTAAAGGAGCTATTCACCAAGACACCGGAAGAGCGATATGTTCAAAAAAGTGAAGACATAAAATCATCTCTAACATTCATGAATGATATTTTGTCCACAATGTCAAGTGTAACTGTAAGTCTAGCGGGTACTTTATCTTAATACGTCTATACGAACCCCCAGAGATCTAATAGTAATAACTACTTTTGCAAATATAAACAGGAACCGCAAATATCTGATTTTCTAAAGACCAGAGCAGTCCATTTTTTCCTTATACACATCTTAGAAAAAGGTTTGAGGTTTGGTGAGGCTGCTCCTCAAGTTCCGCTGCACGATAAAAAAGGAAATGACGGAGCCTTATTCTACGTTGTGGGAACACTTTTGAGGTCCTTTCAAAAAACACAAGAAGGCTGTGCAACATTCGAAGCAATGTCCTGTGATAAAGATGATAAGGATTGTGTAGTATGCCCAATTAAGAAATGGACTGAGATGCAAGATCGGGGAGCCCTAATCTACGCAAGGAAAGATAGCTTCGAATTCTTCTCGAAAATTCATAATATTGTTACGGATCTGTTTTGTAAGAAAAATAAGCAGCAGTTAGATAGGACGAGAAAAGTGAAAGATCTGATCATAAGGGACGAAGCTATTCAGTCACATTGGAAACAAATTTGTGATTCTTGTCATATTTCAAATGAGCTTCAAACAAAGTTGTTTGACAAAATGCTTTCTAAATTTATTAATACGGTGGCCAATGGACACGTAAAAAATGAAAAAGATGACATGAAGGAGGAACAACGTCATAAAAATGCTGAAGCTAGATCAAAGAAAGCTTTACGGCAACAACTTTCCGATATTAGCAACTGCGCCTCTAATAAAATGTGATTCCCCTCCCCCGCTCTGTAATATTTATTTTGTTCTGTTTGTTGTTAAATGAAAGTTCCTAAGTTAGGAGTGACAAAATGAAATTGCTTTTATTTTAAGCAGATTAAAAAATAAAATTTCATACAATGACTAAGATTCATAATTATAAAAACACATCTATTTACAATTCCTTCCCATAGCTTTAATTTTTATATTCCCACTCTTGATTGCTACTAGTTTAGGACCATTAGTGCACACCTGTTGCTAAGTTGGATTTTGTCCAGAACCACAGGCTTGTCTGTGTCTACTAAATTCATTTTCCAACGGATCTTGATTGAAGTTTTCCGACAATACAAACTTGGCGCCTTTAGAAAGCAAAAATGGAATAACTTACACCATAGCTTTGGCTATAAAAATATCATTTGAACCAATATAATTATTTTTCATTAATAATATTAGGCAAAGTTACCACAGGTCAGGCTATACCTGAAAAGTCTGGCATTCGGCCAAAAAGTCAGGGAATTTGAATCTTAAAATTCCGTGGCAACCCTGTTAGGTTTTTAGTTTTAAACCCTCACTTGTCTGTTTTAATCCTGATAATGTCTCCTGACTCAGTAACATCTTCTTTCTTGCCTCATTTGAGAAAGGTTTTCCTTCGAATGTTTTTTTTTGACGCACATCCTCTTCCCAGTCAGTGAGGTATTGCATGAAGTCTTCTCTGAGCCACTGTAAGAAATGAAAATGCTCAACTATGATTTCATTTTATATTAGTATTTTCTAAAATTACCTTCAGCCTAAAATCATTTGGGGTTCGGTAAGAGTTCACCCAATTATATTATATAAAAAAGGACTTGGTTTGCCCAAGCCTAAAAAACAAAACGATAAGAGTTTTTTCCAGTTGACTGAAGCGCGGATATTTTATTTTTCTATATAATTTTAAAGACAATCTGTATTTTACTACTCTTTAATTCAATCTCCTGATTTTACTGGTAATGGATTTATTTCCTATAAATTAATTGAAATAAAATATCTTATCTCAGATTTTTCAACAACAATTCCATTTTCGTAAAAATTTTATCATGAAAAATCTGAGATAAGTAATTTTTAATTTCAATTAATTTATAGGAAATAAATCCATTACCAGTTAAGTCAGGAGATTGAATTAAAGAGTAGTAAAATACAGATTGTCTTTAAAATTATATAGAAAAATAAAATATCCGTGCTTCAGTCAACTGGAAAAAACTCTTATCGTTTTGTTTTTTAGGCTTGGGCAAACCAAGTCCTTTTTTATATAATATCTGTTCCTTCAGTCTTTATTTGTATTAATCTATTATAAAATAATATTTGCCTGAAATGCGAAATTTTTCACTTCTAGGACGAGGTTAAAAATGGTTCTACACTTCTTCTAATTCTTATATGATACGGCTCACAATTCGTTTTAGAACCCGAGCTTTATAGTCAACTTCAAAACAAACCTGCCACGATTTTAAACTATCAAAGTCGTATCTTTTACAGTCCACTTTACGATTGCAATTATCCATGACATTGCGTGCACTGCCCTTGTACGTTTACAGTGATTGGCACCGTGGACAGTTATTTTAAATAAAATACCTAGGCCACAGGTCCAGTTTTAAAAATATCCTTATTTCCAACACTGATCCATCTATCCTTCCAGCTTTTACAATCACCCATTGCATAGACTCACTCAATAGTCTGCCGAAGCATGGATTTATAATAGAAGCTTACGCTTCCTGGATATTTCACTCACCTTAAAACGCGCACAAAATTTATTCCTCGTCTGAAATAGTACCAGCCTGGCACGCGCGTTTTTGACGTAGAATTTGAGGCAAATTCAGAGGGGGGTTGAAGTTTTTCACGTGATCGAGTTGTAATTTTGAATAGCGCGCGCGCACGCGCGCCAAAAGAAAAAAGTTTGCCTCAATTTCTACGTCATCAGCCCCCAGTCCCCACCCGCGCGAAATTTTGTGACATAAATGTGTTTAAAATCAAAATGCCTTACTGAAGGCTACAGGGAAATATCCATGAAGCGTAAGCTTCTATTATAAATCCATGGCCTAAGTAAGGCAACTTAAGCCTTGGTCGAAACTAACATCTAAAATATAAATTAACAAGACGGCCCAAGGGCTCGTAATAGTAGCCATATCGTACGAGTGAATAGCCCCTCTATACCCTACCCTAATGAGTGGATAACCCCTCTATAACTTACCCTAATGAGTGAATAGCGCTATCTTTTTCAATGCTTAAATGATTTACCGTGCATAAAATCAAAGTGAATAGCCCCTCGATTCCCTACTCTAAACAGTGATTAAATTATAACCGTATAAATTTACTGTAATTCTAATATTCCGGCGAATCGAAGAACAGATAGTTTTTAGTGATAATCCCCTCGATGAGTTTACAACATAGACTTATGCCGATGCACACTTATCGCATCTTATAAATTTCTAACAAGGACTTATGCCCAGAAACTTTTGAAAGAGATAGTTTAGTTATAGTGATTACGCATTTTAGTGATTATCCCCTCGAATTACCTTTAGCAATGCTAAAATGATCAAACGCATAACGCTCATTTAACACTATGTTAGCTCTATCTAAACCCACATTTGAATTATCCGCCAAAACGTTTCAGTCAAACATAACATAGTTGACGATAGCTACCGAACGAGAACGAAACACATGAGGAGCGCGGTAGGAAACGGGGAAAATCGTTATCTATTTAATTAGCACATACATAAAAAGAAAATAAATATAAAAACCCCAAACATACAAATTCATAAGTATCCGACCCCACAGATAAAAATTCAAAAGTTTCCGACCCCACAGATTAAGAGGTACCCCACCCCACATCAACCCGACATTTTAGAGATAAGAATAAATAATAAAAAACTCGAGGTTTCTATCAACTCTCTATGGTTCAGTTGGTAGAATAACTGCCCATTGCGACAGAGACCCGGGTTCGATTCCCGGGTCTGACCTGAAAAAATTTTAATTATAATTAAATCTCTAACCGAGCCCAGTAACCCCCATGGGTGGGTTGTGGTAATATAAAGTTCCTTTTAAGCTAAAATCTGACGATAACGAAGCGACAACCCCGGCCACTACTACTACTACTACGACGGCTCGGGTCAAACTAAGAGCCTATCGTATACTACGATATGGCTAAAAAGGTATCTTAAGTATAGAATTTCAACCGAGACACATAATTAAACGAAAATTAGACCCGCCAGAGAAGTTTTTAATAAATATTGTGTTATATTTATTGAAAAATATCAAGTTAAAGTTTCAAGGCGGTGAAATGGCAAATTAGCGTCGTCTATCTGTAGAGTAACGAACAATTAGCGTCGTCTGCTGTAGAATAATCTTTTGAGGTACTTACATTTTTAATTAAATTAACATACTTAGACTTAATTAAATTTGATGAAACTTGAAAAAGGCACACCTTGAATAGTAACTTGTTAATTTGAAAGTATTCCGAAAGCTAACTTCCATGTAGTTTTTAAATGATTCGATGTACAGGAGCACCAAAAACCCCATGTTATTCCTATGGGAAAATCGGCGAAAATCTGTGAATTTTCATTTAACATTACGGGAGGGTGTGGGATCTTATCTAGAAGGGCCTACCGGCCCTCTAGAATTTCTTGTAAAGTATCCTTCTTTAAAATTGGTAACATTCATGCAGTCGAATAGGAATAGCGTTGTTTCGGACACAGATGCACCAAACTCCTCCTCAACTGCATTCGCAACTGAACCACTAAGTACTTGAGTAGCAAGTTTTACTTTCATCTTAGCCTGAGGCGTAGGATACACATGATCATCAGTTAATTTGTAAGCTTTTCGTAACGTTGACCTACTCCGTTCCACTTCCAACAATTTGATAATTGTAGTCCAAACCAAATCCTGGCCATTTTTATACATTAACCTAAAGCTACAACCATCTCGGCTGTTTAGAAGGCAGTTTCGCACCGTTTTTATTAAATGCGGAGGATCAAAAATGAAATATATGTAGCGCTCTTCATCCATAGCATGTACATTAATGCAGCGATGAGAACCATCTGCACCTTGGTGTTTGGTAAACACTTTTCTATTTGTAGAAGCACCATCTCCAATAACTGATATCATTCTAAATCCTTTTAGCTCCAAAAGAGCTATACATCGCCAAACTAGGAAATGTAGTTCATCACCACATAAGCAGTGAGTAGGAAAATGTGCCAACGCAAATTTCAGATTCGTTGTAGCACCCCTAACCATGAAAACCAACGCATGAGTTGCAACAGGTTTAACTTTAGTATGAAATAAATCGTTTTCAATTGCTGCCATTTTATCGAAGGGATCCGTAACATTTGTATAGCCGATTAAATCACCCATCTTCTTACTATATATTAAATCTTCTTTAATTTTCATCTCATCAATGAGCAAGGAAAAGTGTTCAACGTTTGACTTGAAACTGGAGTCATGAATATTGATTTTCTGGGTAGAGATTTTCTTTCAGTTGCAACAGGTGTTTTATTTAAAATATTTGAACTGTTAGTTGGACATGCTTCCGCAGTCATGAGCAGAGAATCTGGGGTCCCCGTGTCCATAATAGGTGTTTCAGTGACTGATGACGATCTCAATGGGGTTGTCAAGATAGAAACTGAAGGTTTCATAATTGTCAAAGCTTTTAAAATGTAATAAAGACATATCAGTAACAAATTATGTTGAGAGTCAATAAAATATTTAATAATCACCAGGAGCCTGAGTTCTTGGATTTAGCCAGTCTTGGGTTTTAAAAAATTCAGCCCTCAAATGCTTGGAGCAGATGAATGTATGATACTTCACATCACTAACATTAAACCCTGGCCTAAATTTAGCCAGCCAATCCGCCCATTGTTTGCATAGCAAAGGCTTAGTTTTTAGTTTAGGAAACGCTATGAACTCAACACCTTTCATGTACGGTTTATAAAAGTAGCGACTATCACTATTGCAGTTAGGTAAAGCGCAGAGCTTGTTTTTAACCATCTTGAAAAATTTAAATACTAAACTTTACCCTTTCCTGTACCGTTTATTTATTTTTGGTTTGGGATTAAACAAGATAAATTCGGGATTCGGAAAACCGCCATATTTAAAAGGCAATACTCTGAAATACGGCCAACCGAGATCGCACAAAGTTGGCCGTAGCCGGAAATGCTTGACCCCAATTCCGGTTTCTCCCCTATTTTAACCCCCACTGATATAGGAAGGCTGTTTTTTTAGAAAGACGAAATCGTTTGCGCGTAGAAGCTTGCGACTGCCTAGTCCTCTTACTATTCTTGACCCATGATCGCATTTACATTTTGGTAAGGCATTTATAAAAGCTCTTCTTAAAGCCGTGTAGTCTGCGTTCTTTTTTTGGAAAATCCCGCTTTTTTAGTCTGGCGTAATCTTTTGAAAAAAAATAAACAAAACATAAAACGTGAAATAAAAAGTTTTTAAATTTTTTTTGTTTTTACTTACGAAAAACATTCGCCAATATTCATCTCTGGTATCATCTGAATATCCGTTGAGAGTAGATTGGTGAATAAAATTCACCCGGAAAATCATGTAATTATGTGATCTATTTATGATTGTTAGTGTGTTTGCGTATGCATTGTTAAAGAGGACATTTTTCACAAAATTCCACATTAGAATAATTTTACTGAAAATATTGTTTAAAGAAAACAAAAAATTAATTTAATAACCTATAAAACTAATGTAATAACTGTACCTTTTAGATGTGGCGTAATCTGTATCCGTCGTTGAGGATGCTTCTTTATATTGACTTTTGGTTGGAATCTGGGCGTAAGCCATAGTATTGTAGTGTTTTTATTGCATACTAAACAAAAAAATAGTAAAAATAATATTTTTTTTAATTAAGAAGTTAGATATTATACGGAATCTCATTGATATTGTGTTGAATTTAGAATCGCGATGCTCTTAAATTAAAAATATATATAATTTTACACTTCAATTTTTTCGACAAAAGAATTATAATTTATACTTTTTCTTAACTTATAATTATTCCTCCCCCCTTTAACCTAATTGTAGTCAAGTAGCGTCTCAGCTACTATTAGAGCTTAGCCCCTGGGTCGTCATTTTGTTAAACTTTATTCGTGGAGGAAACAGGGGCTCCGACAATGTGGGGGGTTCAGACCCCCTTCTGGAAGGGCTCCTTCTTTTGACACTATAAGGAAAATAATAATGGCCTTTTCTTGTTGCGATAATAGAGTTATTTTAGTCTGTTTTACTTATTAGAATTAGGTTTGTACTTTCATTGGCATAGTCATCCCTATCAACATATATACCCTAAATTTCAAGTAAACATATTCCGTTAATTATGGAACTAGCACGATTATTTTCATAACGGAGACACTCAATGTTTTCAGGTTGGATTTTTTAATACCAATACTTGGTATCGCTTAGAAACGCCAATCAGTGACTGCTAGAGACCTAATTATCCAGGAGTCGGGGGGGTAGTTGATGTTGCGAGGAGACCAGCGGTCCTATAACTCCTATAAAACGCTATATCTTTGAAACTATCAGGTGTTACCCTATAATTTCATGAAAGTTCCTATAATATGCTATATTTTTGTCTTAGTAGTAGATATTCTACTAGATCCATAAATAGTAATTTCCGTGTGGAAGGCTTGAAAAATACGTTACGAAAGAAAAAACTAAATTTCCTTACATAACATTATGGATCAATTAGTCGAAAGATATGGACTCAATCATACGAGGATTTTTTTCTCATATATTTTTCTATTAAAACACACAATTTCTCCTATAAAAACCTATAACTCCAATTTTTCCTATTGGCTACACTCTCTGGTGTTATTCCTTGGGCACAGCCCCCCCCTGGGAAAAATAATGATCGGCGTCCCTGGGAGGATAGTATTAATATTGAAACTTCAACTTACCAAACTAGGATATGCTTAAAGAATAACTTTCAGTCAGTTCCGTCTTGCGAATTTAAACCTTTTTTATCTCAACCATTAGCTCGGTTAAGTTTGAAGTACAAAATTTGTCTCAAAAGTATCATAATTTTAATAAATCGTTAAGTACCTTATTCTCATGATTGAACTACATGTGTCTTATTAATTTCAAACCCTCACACCCGACCTGCCCCATGCCACTAGTATTAAATTTCAAAGAGGCACTTCGAATATTTTAAGCGTAATTCATAATTTCAAAACTAGTTAGTTTAGTACACTCGAAATTAATTTTTAATAGTCATAAAGGAAAAAGTTAATTGATACAAGATAAACTACCACGTCTTTACTCGAATGTTTTAAATGCATATCATATTTTTAAAAACTATTAGTTTAATTTTATTATATATATAAAATTCACTATATTTAATCAAACAAGTACTCGCGAAATTAATTTTAAAGTACGCGCAAAGGTTAAAAGTCGTGGAAAAGAAATGGATCGATACAAGATAAATTTTTATTTCATCTAGTGAAAAGTTAAGATAAGAAATATTTCCTATTTACCATTAGGGTTTATAAATAAACGGAATCCACAAATTTTCATTAAAAATATTCTCTCTCTCTTGGGTATGTCATATTTTTCATATTTTTCCTTCCACCACGCGAATAATTTCTAGAAGACGCTTCTTTAGAACTTACATTTTGCAAAATGAGCTTATAAAATAAGAACCTCCAGAAATTATGAAAAAAAAGATGACCTCCCGAGGTGTAGGCTCGTAATAATGGTCATATCGTACCTTACTTAACAATAAATATTAAACTTTTCTTTTGCCATGGTAAAATATTTTTATAATGAAAGACTAATTTTGCGAAGAAAAGCTCATGGTAATGATTTAGTACATTATTAGATGTAAAATTTTTCTAGCAAATACAACAAGCGGATGGCTTTCGACCCGAGGGTCTTCATCAGTCCAAAACACTATTGGCTCTAAACTATCACGGAAACTAAAACCATATGAAATCATCTCGGTTTATGTTAATCAGATTGCGCCCTCTTACGGCTTAAGAGGTTTATCATCGATCACACCCCACAGTGTTGATTCACTACTACCCTGATTTAAATTTAGTGTTCCAGATTTTTTAATGAATAGGCCTTCGATAAATTTTCTTTCTCGCCAATGTTTTTCATGGTATAAAATCTTTGGTTCTTTAAAGTCTATTATGTGACCTTTCGACTCCCAAACGTGTGCAGCAAAGCCATTCTCCTTATTAAAGTTTTTTGTACATTGTTTATGTCCATTTAATCTATTTTTTAGGGTTTGTTGGGTTTCGCCAACATAAGTTTTACTACAAGTTTGGCAATTTACTTGGTAGACTATGCAACGGTTCTCTAATAAATTTATATTTTGTTTTGGTCTATTTTTAACTAGGTGATCTCTGACCGTTTCCTCCTCGCATGAATTAATTGAATATCGAATTTACCCTTTAAAAGTCTACTTAATTTTAACTTCCTTTTATATATGGTAGTGCTAAACATGGCTGTTAGGGTTACTAATATTATTTTTCTTAATAACATGGTTTTCAAAAATAGAATCAATTAGATGGTCTGGGTAATTACTATTGATTAATTGCTTTTTAACTAAGGCTTTATATATGTCAGGTTCGTCGGATATATTTTCAATACGATATTTTAGGCTTTATACTACAACGATATTTGATACGAACAAAGATGTATTATAATGATAGAGTCAAAGAATATTGGTTATTAATTAGGAAAAGGACTTAATTTATAACATAATTGTTCAATTGGCGATTGAATGAGAACCAAATGGCAGACTTGGCTCTACATGGGATCTCAGAACGTTTTACGTTGGAGAGGCTTGGTCCATTTGGAAAATTGTGTTGGCTCCGCTGGCTATTCTACTTGAGTTCCCACACCACCAGTTTTGGTTTTCGTCCACTCCACATAGACACTAGTCTGTACTTGCTGGCTTCCAGGCATCACCATCTTCAGGTCTTTGTCCATTCCACATGGACGCCAGTCAGTACATTCGGGCTTCTTTTCCGACGTCATCGTTTGGTTTCAAGATATACGCGGCGATCGGCTAGGGTTACGAGAAACGTCTAGCCTCCCAGTGGCAGGGCTTCCACCATCGGTTCACGCGAATGCGTTTTTATCTATTATTATAATGGAAACGAATCGTATATATACCCCAAAATTTGAAGAAAGCGGGCAAGAGGGGTACCCTTCACTTTAAACGTCAATATTAGCAAAGTTTCGAAAGATAATAGAAACAACTTTATTTTAAACGATTTAACTATTTGTAAAGTTATTTACTGGCGATTAAAATAATTAAAAATAATTATATTTATTTAAATATTAAAGATAAACCTCTCAAGTACCGAAGTCGATAAATCATTGTCTCCTATATCTATTTAGGCCCGTGCATTGCGTTATATTTCCTTCTTTGCCTTCCATATCCAACAAGGCCCGTGCGTTGTGATATATTTCCTTCATTGCCTCTATATATCTATCAACGCCCGTACATTGAGATATATATCCTTCATTGCCTCCTATTCTATCAAGGCCCGTGCATTGCGATATAATTTGAAAACAACAGCCAAAATGGGAAGCTCCTATCGGCAATTCGATTTGAATGGCTCTTTCTGATGTATCATTCTCTCAGCACTGTTCATAATGGACAGGAACGTAGAGATTCGAGACACAATAAATTACGATAGTGTTTCAAATCCTCTGTAATGAGGGGTTAACGTCTTGGAGTGAGTCTAAAGATAAATACACATCCGATATTTTAGTTGTACCATGCGTACCACAATGTTGCCAGGCGTTTATTGAAGGATGCTTGGGTACTTGGTACAGACTGTTACGTCTACCAAGTTTTCTAGCATCCAAGAATAAATAGGATTCATTGAAGCCATGGGTCAAGTCGTTAAATATATCGACGCAGTTAAATAGCTGATTACATTATTTTATCCACTTTCTCATTGCGTTTCGAGAGGAAGTTCAACTTTGGCACGGATGACAGATGGCGCTCTTAACCTTCTACCCCCAAAAATCGTTGTTGTCTGCTCGTTTTCCCCCTCCGCGTTTTTTCGTTATAAACTTATGATTTAACGAACTGTTAAGATAAAATAGACAGATAAGCTTCTACTCCTTTCATCTTACTCCCAGTTAGATTTAACCTTGTTAAAATATAATCAGATGAATTTGAGTTACAATGCCGTAAAATCCTCTGCATACAGTTACCTAGGAGTGATAGAGACATTTTTACCGATAAACTTAAGCGAAATTGTTTTACGTTTGAATAAAAATACCGCTTCCAGTAGTGGGTTTATAGTACTCCTTGTTTGTGTAAGATTAGTGTAGCTGTAGAGCGTAATAATGATAAACGTTTAAAAATATATATTTTCAATAAAAACACCGCTTCCACTAGTGGATTTATACTCCTTGTTTTTGTAAGATTAGTGTAGGTGTAGAGAGTAATCATTATAAACGCTTAAAAATATATTTTCAAAAATGAAGAATATAGAACATTTATTTTGTATCAAAAAGTATTTTGGTGCTAAGATTGCTTTAGAAAAAACCAAACGGCTAAGTATTGGTAAAAAAAGACATGTGTAAGCTATTTGTAGATGAGATAATTGTTTAACATGATTTAATTGAGACTAAAACTTCCACTATTGTGTCTAAAAAAGTGTTGGCAATGTATATTTTTTAAATATGACGGAATTGCGGTTGATATGATAGCGCCCTATTTGCGAAAAAAACCTTTTTTTAAACAGTTGAATCACTCTTTGATAGAATTTCAAAGGCAGAAATTAAGCGTTAAATTTGCTCAATTAATTTTGTTCGGAAAATAATATATTTAAGCGTTACGTATTACTGAAGGAGATTGATTTTGCCAATTTTTGTGAGTATTTAACTACTGAAGGAGTTTGATTTGGCCAATCTTTGTGAGTTTTTAACTGATTAATAATTAAATGGAGGAAGATAATAATTTAAGTAAAGAGGAAATCAGGAAACGTAAAGCAAGGGAAAGAATGAGGGCAAAAAGGTCAGATCGTGAATTTAGGAAACGAGAAAATGAAAGGAGAAGAGTGTTAGTAGCTGAAAAAAAGGCTGTTTCGGGAACAGGTTCTAGCACACCCAATGTTGGTCCTACCGCGAGGCCAGTTGGCCATGATCCTAAGAAAGATGATGCATTAAATAAAAGCTCTATTGAAAGTACTATAAGCGTAGACATATCTATTAATGAGGAACCCAATAATGTACAAAATGATAATGCTAATATTAGTGAAATAATCGAAGACGATGAACAAGAAACTTGTACGTCCCATGGTAACGTCTATCCCTTAGAAATATTAAGAATTTTGAGACAAAATGAAGAATGCAGTAAGAGGGAGTCGCTAGCAAAGGGGAAAAAGCAAGTGAATGAGTCAAATTGCGAAATTGAAAATCAGAGTGGAATATTTACCAAGAAATTAAAAAGGGTTGATGAATCGTATAAAGCAAACGAACGTGTAAGAAATCAGTTAAGTAAGGCTACTGAACGCCAAGATCCAAATTATAGGGAAAGAGAACGTGTCAGAAACCAATTGTATAAGTCGGTTAAACGCCAAGATCCCGAGTATAGGCATGTTGAACGTGATAGAAACCAGGCTTGTAAGGCTGCTAAACGCCAAGATCCCGAGTTTAGAGATGTTGAATGTGCTAGAAACCAGACGGGTATGGCGGCTAAACGCCAAGATCCCGAGTATAGAGATGTTGAACGTGATAGAAACCAGGCTTGTAAGGCGGCTAAACGCCAAGGTCCCGAGTATAGAGATGTTGAACGTGATAGAAACCAGGCTTGTAAGGCGGCTAAACGCCAAGATCCCGAGTTTAGAGATGTTGAACGTGCTAGAAACCAGACGCGTATGGCGGCTAAACGCCAAGATCCCGAGTATAGAGATGTTGAACGTGCTAGAAAAAGATCTTCAGCCGCAGATAGGCGAGCAAACCCCTCGCTTATAGAGCAGACCTATTTTAATACCATAAAAGACGGCCCAACGTGGCCGTGTGAAGGATGTTCAAATCTTTTTTTAAGTCATCTGGCACCATTGTAAAGTCCATAGATTTTTGGTCAGTCCCTGGTATTGAACAAAGAGAGATGAATGATGAAATATTTTTGTGCAGTACTTGTAATAAAACCGTTAAGAGAAAGCAAATTCCAAAATTTTCAAGGGAAAATGGATTTGTGTTTCCTAAAATACCTGCGCAATTAAGTAACATAAGTAATTTAGAAGAAAGAATGATATCACCACGAATACCATTCATGCAAATACGAAGTTTAGGGTGTGACCAACAACGTGGTATTAAATGAAATGTGGTTAACGTCCCTATAAATGTAGAGTCCAACGTCTCGGTTTTACCCAGGTTACCTCGAGACACGGATACTATTCAAATTGAGTTTATGAGAAGAATGCAGTATAACACACCCTATTTGTACGAAACTGTGAGACCCAAAGTCATTTTAGAGGCCCTTAACGTTCTGGTAAAAACGCCTTTGTATGTTAAACATGGAATTACCGTTAAGAGTGACATATTAGACCCCATTCCTGAAGAACTTGAATTTATTGTTGACGAAAATGACCGTCAGGTAAATCAAGTTGATGTATCAGGAGATAATCCAGTAGCGCCAATAAACGCAGAGAATGATAGCGATGATATGTGGAATGAACCCAACGAAAGTAGTTCGTTAAAAGTGGGAATCAAGACACATTATTAGTTTCTTTAAGTAATTTCTTGCCAAGTAATACCATGCATGTTAAGTTTGCTCCTGGTGAAGGTCAAACCCCAATGTCTTTCTTTGACGAGGATGCGGAAGAATTGTCATTCCCGAGCATTTACGTGGGTCAAAAAATGAACCTTAAGGTTAAGGGAAGTTTTGGTGATATTTTTAAATAGGAGCTTCGTAATATTGATAGGCGCTGTGCTAAAAATCCTTCGAAATTGTTTTACTCTTTTGTCAAATTGGAAACCTTGAAAGTTAGTCAATCTATACAGGTTTGCATGAGGAAAACTAAAAGAACAGACGGGTCTAATTATACTGCTGGACTTTTAGCCTCTGCAGGTTCTCTTGATGCTTTAATTAAGCAGGATGATGGTTTTAGGGTTTTAGAAAGACTACAGAGCTCGCCTTCTTATTGGCAACACAGACAAAAGGAATTGATGGGTATGATTAGACAGCTTGGTACGGCTACCTTTTTCATAACGTTTTCGGCTGCCGAAAGTAAATGGCCTGAGCTACTGAATATTTTGAGACTAACCTCTGGGCAGGAGAGTTTACCTAACGATGATATTAATAATTTAAGTTTTTCGGAAAGGGCAAAACTGATTCAGGATGATCCTGTTACTTGCACTAGATATTTTGACCACCGTTTTCGGGCTTTGCTCAAGGCTCTACAGAAATTAGGTCCTCTTGGCGTTATAGAAGACTATTATTTTAGAGTTGAAATACAGCAAAGAGGTTCGCCCCACCAACATGGTTTGATTTGGATAAAAGATGCTCCAAAACTTAAAAATGATCTCTCAAATGTTAAGGAAGTAGAGGAATTTATTGATAACGTTATTTCTTGTGCTGCTGAGCACAATGACGAACATTTAGATTTGTTAACACGATTACAAATTCACAAACACACAACGACTTGCAGAAAGAAGGTCGATAATAATTCCGTTTGTCGTTTTGGAATCCCGTTTCCACCTATGCCCAGAACCATAATTTACGACCCTGGTTTAAGAGAGCCTGGTAGCGTACAGGAAGAACTCAGATGTAAGGCAAGTTCAAAGAGATTGTATGAGATGTTGCAATCGAAAGAAAAAGATTTTTGGGTAGATAGTTTTGAGGAGTTGCTAGTTAAGTTGGGTTGGTCAGAAGTGGAATATATTTCTGCCGTTACTTATGACCTCAAAAAGAAAAGAGTTTTGTTGAAAAGACACCCTAAAGATACTAGAGTTAATCCTTACAATCCGTGCGCTTTGCGTCTTTGGCAGGCGAATATGGACATTCAATTCGTTCTTGATGCTTACGCACTGATTATGTATATTGTATCATATGTAGGAAAGTCTCAAAGATGTCTTTGCTTCTGCGCGAAGCTTCTAAACAGGCCAAAAATGATAAATGTTCAGTAAAACAGAAGTTGAAACTAATTGCTAATCAGTTCTTGAATGCCCACGAGGTAAGCGCTCAGGAAGCGGCTTACTGTGGTTTACAAATTCCTGTGTCCAGGTGCAGTCGCGCCTGTGTTTTTATAAACACCAATGCCCCTGAAAATCGTGTACACATTCTTAAGAGTCAATCTGAACTTGAAGAACTACCAGCAGACAGTAATGATGTTTTTGCCTCTGGGATGCTAGAACATTATGTTCAAAGGCCAGAGGAACTAGAGGCAATAACGTTAGCTCAATTTGGTGCCTGGTACGAATATTCCAAAGCCCGTAGAGTGACTAAAGCCGCCCACGATCATGTTGATGAGGGAGAGAGCAATGAAGTTGAAGCTTGTGGTAAATGGCTGAAACTTAAAGATGAATCAGGGTTTATTAGGAAACGTGGCCGTGCTAAAATTATTAGATACAGAAGATTCAATTTAGAAAAAGATCCCGATGACTTTTATCGTGAACAATTAATGTTGTTTAAGCCTTGGCGCGATGAAAGTAATGATATTTTGACAAAGGATATGAAATCAGAATATGAGCTTTGTCGCGAAACTATTAATGAAGTTAGGAAAGAATTTCACAATGAAATTGACGAAGAAGCCGTAGAACAGGCTGTAGCAGATTTTGAAATTCAAGTGGATGTTACTAATATCCAGCCTGAATTAGAACATGGAAATGAAGTTGATAGATCTTTAGCTATGGATGATTCCGATTTTTTAATTAATACGGTTCAAGAACCTGTAGGAAATATTAATAGAGAAATTATTGATGGCCATGCTGAAAATACTGTTGCTCCGTCAATTACCTTAATTAATGACTCGTAGTACAACGCCCTTCTTAGAAAATTGAATTCAAAACAAAGAGAGATATATTACCATGTTTTGTATCATGTAAAAAGCAAAGAAAATCCGTTGCGCCTCTTTGTTACAGGGGGCGCTGGTGTGGGTAAAAGTCTTTTGATTAGTGCTATATTTGAATCTGTGTCAAGGTTTTACAACAAACAACCTGGGAGTAATCCATCGGAAGCGAAAGTAATCCGTTGCGCACCTACTGGCAAGGCTGCCTTTAACATAGGTGGGGCAACTTTGCACAGTACTTTTAGTTTACCCGTTAGCCAATTTGGTGGAATTATATCGAGATTGGAAAGTGAAACACTTCATAAATGCAGGTTACTCTATGGTCAAGTAAAACTAGTAATAATTGACGAAATTTCAATGGTTGGAGCGAAAGTGTTTAATCGGGTAAACGCTATGTTACAAGAGATTATGGGTTGTCCTGATTATTTTGGTGGTGTGTCTGTCGTTCTAGTTGGAGACTTTAACCAATTGAGACCAGTTTGCGATTATTTCGCATTTCAAGGTCAAAGTGAGACAGATAATCCTTACGCGTCGTTAATTGGTAACCCAATATCGGAGCAATTTGAATTTGCCGAACTTGAGGAAATTATGAGACAGAGAGATGATAAAATATATGCTGAAGCTTTAAATAGAATGGCTGTGGGAAGTATGACTCAAAATGATATTGATTTCTTTAGTAGTCTGGAGGTAACGCCTGAGCGTGTACCCCCAAAAGAAGCGATACATATTTTTGCCACTAACGTGGAAGTAAACCAATTCAATCAAAATAAGCTTTTAAACATGAATACGGAAAAGGCTGTTTCGGTTTCAGTAGATGTTGTCAATGGTGATCTTAGTATTGAAGTTAAAAATAACATACTTTCCCAAGTTGAAAAGTTAGCAACGACTGACCCGTATGGTCTGCCCAAACAATTGACTCTTGCGTGTGGCGCGAGATATATGATGACCAACAATGTTGACACCTCTGACGGACTAACTAATGGCGTGACCGGTTGGTTAAGAAAGATAGAGTACGGCACAAATAGGCTCGGGGATAAAATCCCGTTCAGGGTATGGATTGAGTTTGACGATCCCAAAGTTGGGAAAATGTTGAGGCAAAAATGTCATGGTTTATATTTGAATAGTAATGTTAACGCTTCGTGGACGCCTGTTGAAAAGGTCATCAAGTCGTTTAATAGAAAATGGAGACAAAATAATGCCTCAGTTTCTAGGAAGCAATTGCCTTTGGTTGTTTCTGAGGCCATTACGATACATAAAAGTCAGGGTGATACTTACTCGTCGGTAGTGGTAAGGCTACAAAAAAAGTTGAAAGAGCGCATTTATATGTGGCTTGTAGTAGAGCAAAAACCGCTTCCGGTTTATATATTGATGGAAAATTTAAAGTTCCTAATTCACCCAAAAACAACCTAGTAGAACTGGAACTTAAGAGGTTGCGAGACACAAAAAGCATCGAACTACCTTTCTTGCATGATCCCGTTTACATTTATGTACATAACGTGCAGTCTTTAAATGCTCATTTAGAAGATGTTTTAGCAGACAATGTAATAATGAAAAGTCAAATGTTATGTTTTGTTGAGACGTGGAAAAAAGAGACGGACGATTTTAGAGTGTCATCTTTTAAGGAAGTAGGTGGTATTTACTTGCCAAGTACGGCACGCAGAGTTGCTTTTGGTTCGTCCATATATTCAAGAGAGACGCCTGAAAACGAAGTTAAAAACATAGATACTAGAGTTTTACGAAGCGACAGTCCTGTTAGAAATTCTACAGGGCCGGTAGGCCCTTGTAGATATGACTTGATACCGTTTTGTAACGTTAAAGTAATATTCACCCGCTTTTGCTAATTTCCTATGGAGATTAACATGGGTTTTTCGTGATCTTTCCCCACCGCTAACTTAAAAACTACAGCGAAGTTACTTTTCGGAATTATCTTAAATTAACAATTAAGTATTCAGGGTGTGCTATCAGCCAGTTTGATCAAAACAATTAAGTCTAAGTATGTTAATTTTACTTAATTACAGAAGTACGGCTTTGACCATCGTGATTGGACATAAGAATTAGCTAGATCTCTTGGAAAACTCAGTTTTACCACGTATCTATGGTGCAGTGGTTATCACGTTCGCTTCACACGCGGAAGGTCCCAGGTTCAAGCCCTATTAGATTCATGTTTTGACCATCGTGATTGGTCGCTTGAATTAGCTAGATCTCTTGGAAAACTCAGTATTACCACGTATCTATGGTGCAGTGGTTATCACGTTCGCTTCACACGCGGAAGGTCCCAGGTTCAAGCCCTATTAGATTCATGTTTTGACCATCGTGATTGGTCGCTTGAATTAGCTAGATCTCTTGGAAAACTCAGTATTACCACGTATCTATGGTGTAGTGGTTATCACGTCCGCTTCACACACGGAAAGTCCCATGTTCGAGCCCAGGTAGATACATGTTTTAACCATCGTGATTGTACATAATAATTAGTTAGATATCTTGGAAAACTTAGACTTACCACGTGTCTGTGGTGTAGTGGTTATAATAAATATTTAACAATTATTTCACTTCACTTGGTTTAATAATGTGACAAAGGTAGCGTACTTTTTCCCTACTTTTAAAACCATTAAACTAAGTAATATTAGAAGTTCAACAGATTGTCAAAAAAAGATGTTAAAAGCCACTGTAAATGGTGCTTAAATGCCTAATATTCCCTTAATACTTCCAAATAATATTAGTAAATGGCGTGAATTGATCATAGAAATGGGGTTAATGTACACCCTAAATGATGTCTTTTTTGGCACTGGAAAAAAACAGCATATATGGTGTTTGAGTGCACCATTATATTTTAGAGTGCAAATGTATGACGGTAAAGCAAACATAATTATTCAAAATTTAATTACATTAAGACTGAAGTGATAGATATTATATAAAAACGTCTTGGTTTGGACCAAGGCCGAAAAAACAAACGATATGTGTGAGGTTTATCAATTGACTGAAGTTCAGATATTGAAATGGTTTTCTAGTTATTTTTATCCACTCAATCCTTAATCAATATTTAATTCAATCAACTGATTTTACTGTTAATCGATCTAGTCCCTCTAAATTAATTGAAAAAATTACATATCTACGCTTTTTCAATAATAATTAATTTCATGATAAAATGTTTTCGGAAAATGTAATTGTTCTTGAAAAAGCGTAGATATGTAATTTTTTTCAATTAATTTAGAGGGACTAGATCGATTAACAGTAAAATCAGTTGATTGAATTAAATATTGATTAAGGATTGAGTGGATAAAAATAACTAGAAAACCATTTCAATATCTGAACTTCAGTCAATTGATAAACCTCACACATATCGTTTGTTTTTTCGGCCTTGGTCCAAACCAAGACGTTTTTATATAATTCACACGTGGAACTTTGCTGGTTAGATGTTTACATAGAAGGAGAACTTATATCTGTGGTGTTGTTGTACAAATCTCCCTTAGGAAGTTTGAGAACTGTGTTTGAGGACTTTAACCCTTTGTTTGACAAGAAATATGATTCGTCTATTCCAACGGTTGTGGTTGGAGATTTCAATATTAACTTTTTAAAGAGCCAAACGGCACTGAGAATGTTCTTTGATTCATCTGGAATATCTCTTTTGCCGGGTCTAGAACAAAAGTATTCGACTGACTATCATTGTCAATTGGATTTGGCGTTTGGTAACCAACTTTTTCGAGACCGAGACGAAGCATGTCTTATTATTCTTACAACAAGGGTATTTGCATTTTTAAAAGAACATAGTTTGAAATGGAAAAATTTATTTAAAGCAAGGTGGAGCTCCACTGCGCCCCTTATTGACGACCTTTCTATAGAGCTATATCAGTTGAAGGGGGAAACGTCACAGTTGGGCCTGCCAATAAACGGAGCCGGTTTTCACCCTCCCTCCGTGCGGGCCGCTGAAGAACTCTATGCTAAATTTCCCGTACAATATGGCGCCTAGGCGGGGACTAGCGAAACCCCGCCTCAAAATCTCTCCTCCCCCACCCCGAATTGAAATAACTCTATTGTACATTGGGTTTAGCTTGTTTGGGAAAGTTTCAGATCCTCTATAATGCATTAAGTCTCATTGTTACCAACCTACGGCAAGGTAAAATGCTTATGTATATACAAGGTTAGGCATCATGGTAGGGGCGCCAATGGAGCCACCTGTTGCTTTAAGGGTCTAAACTACGAGAAATGGGCTTGGGACCCTTGGCTAAGAAACCCATCATATGGCTTGGGATCCTGTACTAAGAAACCCATCTTATGGCTTGGGATCCTGTACTAAGAAACCCATCTTATGGCTTGGGATCCTGTACTGAGAAACCTACTTAAGGCTTGGGATCCTGGACTAAGAGACCCACTTAAGGCTTGGGATCCTTGACTAAGAGACCCACTTAAGGCTTGGGATCCTTGACTAAGAGACCCACTTAAGGCTTGGGATCCTTGACTAAGAGACCCACACAAGGCTTGGGATCCTTGACTAAAGAACCCACATCTGACTTGAAGATTTGAAAAAAAAGGTAAGTATCATTATTGGAATTGACGGTCATATAAGTTTGGTATTAATCCATTTAAAATTATGGTATATTTTATGAGTAACCTGGAGGATTGGCGTAGTTCATGAGTAGCCTAGAGGATTTGTGTAGTTAATGAATACCATAGAGGTTATGCGTAGTTCATGAATACCATAGAGATTATGCGTAGTTCATGAATACCCTAGAGGATATGCGTAATTCATGAATACCCTAGTGGATTGGAGTGATTCATGAGTAACTCTACAGCATTGGTTTAGTTCATGGGTAACCATGGAAGACCAGGTCAACGAAATTGTAAACAAGGTATGTAATAGTGATAATTAGTTAATGGGCAGAATCGTTGAGGTGATGTATTGTGGTTTTTCAGAAAATACGTCGGCAAATATATCTCTAGGCTTATCCTTAGGCTTAATAAAGGTGAAATACAACTCTGAAAACGTTAAAATGGTTGCGTCAGATGACTGAGATCTGGAGTGGCAACTGTGGGTTCATGTAAAGGCGATCCACTGAAGAAAGTGTAAGTGTTGCACCAAGTTTCATAGGTTTGATGAAGAATGGTGCAATTTTGTATAGCGTACTACAAAAATGTTTTAGGTATGGTGAAGCGGAAAAGGCTGAATAATCGGCGACAATTAAATAGTCCTAGTCGAAAATCCCCTTTTTTCGGCAAAACGCCGCCGAGGTGATTTTGAAAATGTTCCTGGCGGTGTTATCTGCCGTTGGTAACACTGCAGCGTCCTCAAAAGTTGGCCAACGCTCAAAGCGGAAGTTGGACGTCGCCGCAATTTATCGACTAGAACTATAGTTCTAGCACCTTCAATGTTATGGGAGCGGCAAGTAGAGCAATACAAGGGCGGGCTGCATAGCAGTCTAGCAGTGGAAATACAGAAAGGAGAAAAACTTAACGCCAAGTGGCAGAGTTTTCCTATTTTGTGGAACTGTAGTCGTCTTGGTCTTTGTTATCTGAAACGTACAGCGCCAATACACTTATGTAATAGTTTCGAAAAAACGAAACTTTATGAACTACGCCTCATCTACTAGGTTATTGCTTTGTTTCGGACGCTATCCACCAAATATTCATCCTTAAATAGTCTGAAGAAGTTTTTAATATTAATAGTCCTAATTTGATTGTGGTTTTTGCCCAAATGGGTTTTCCCAGAGCCTTTTTTCCCACATGCGCTGTGGGTTTTTTTGGTTCGAATTAGCTTGTATTATGACATGAATATTTGACATCCATTGCATCGTTCGATAATGCTATTAATAAATTTATTCGTGGATTGCTCAGACGTCCGAGTGAAAAATCAACTAATAATTTAAAAATAAGTGTTTTAATATTTATAATTCAACTGTGATTATGAATTTTTTCCCAAATGGGGTTTCCCAGAGGCTTTTTTCCCACATGCGCTGTGGGTTTTTATGGTTCGAATAAGCTTGTATTATCCATCCATTGCATCGTTTCTTAATGCTATTAATAAATTTATTCGTGGATAGCTCAGACGTCAGAGTGAAAAGCAATAATTTAAAATAAGTGTTTTAATATTAATAATTCAACTGTGATTATGGTTTTTTCCCAAATGGGTTTTCCCAGAACCTTTTTTCCCATATGCGCTGTGGGTTTTTATGGTTCGAATTTGCTTGATGTTAAATTATACTGAAGGTTCCAATATATAATGTTAAATAACTATTCAATGTTGTATATAGATAGAAACGTTGAAGTATTATAAATACTGTTCTGTTAATCGTTTTTCAAGAACCTTTTGTTCCCATATGTATTGTGGGTTTTACGGTTTTAATTAGGTTATATTTAACTTTTACTGTACAGTTTAATGTATTATGTTATTTATTGCTTTGTATATATTGAAGTATTGTTGAAGTGTTATAAATACTGTCTTTTGAGCCTAATGTAATATTATAAATAGCGTCTTCTGAGCCTAATGTACTTTCAGAATGTTATGGTCTTAAATTAAATGAAAAGTAAATAAAGTGAACGTTAAAATATATGACGTCGTCCCTATATTATGTAAGATGAACCTCGTTCAGCCGTCGAAGGTAATTTAAGACAAGTAATGATGATAATATACATGTATGCAGTCGATACGTTTTATAATATGGGGGGGGGGGGTAGAGTTTCCACAGCAAGTGAGAGATATTGAAAAGGCTTGAACAATTGACTATTTTAAAATTCAATTCCTGCACTTGCAAAGAATTCAAAAAGCGATAGATGCATATATTTAGGTTGTTTAAGGGGTAGTGATAGTCATCTCCGCTCGGAGAGGTAATATTTTGGTTTTCCCAACTTCTTAGACGTTAAAATGTAGCAGGACGTATTTTTGGGAAGAGCTGGACTTCTTGTACCACAGTTTTTCTTGGACAATCGTATGTCAATTCTTCTTGAAGACGAAGCTGATGTCAGAAAAATGGTTTTCTATTTCAATTCAGAGCGAATCAAAAACCTGCCGTTCGTCTTTCATCTCAGTGGCGAATTGAAAAGGTGCCCTGAATATATTGAGCAAATGACTAGGGTAAGCACTGAATAGCCTCGTTTTTTTGAACAATTACTTGTACTGCTCATTTCCTTGCTTTTTAGAACGATGGTGTTTTCCGAAACCAAATATACGCATTACTTATTTATTAAAAAACCATTTCTACATTTCGAGAATTGTTTGGAAAAAACCGACGAAAAGTCTTTCGTCAATGTCAATCAATGAAACATATGGAGCATTCGTATTGTTTGCCTACGGTTTGAAAATTGCCACAGCCACCTTCATTGCTGAAGTTATTATCAAATGAGCGTCTATTTACGAGTGTACACGTTTTTGTAAAATCGACGTTAATGTTGCTAAATCTGTTATGGTTATCTTTCCTCTCATTACCAAAACAATTGCGCAAATAATTGTTTAACTAACACTCACAATATAAAATATTCGTACTCTTTAAATTGAAAAAAAGTAACAAAATAATAAAATAAATAACAATAAAAAAAAACAAGTTGGGAAACCAAAATAAACATCACCGAGCCGAGAGGTTTTTCTTAAATAATTAAATAATTTATATATATTTTTTTAATCAGCAGTAATTTACCTTAATTCTAGTTAAGTTGTTTTAGGAAACGTTATTCCTAAAATCATTTTAAACATAGCTATTTTTGACGTTTGAATTGCAGCGTATGCCTCTTTAAGAATTGCTGAAAAATTATGGTATATAAGGCGATTGATTCGCATTGTATGATAAGAAAACCCAAAACGTTATCGTCACTCAAAGAGGTAAAAACAACGCTAATATTCCAGAAACGAAAATTGTTCTTTTAAAACCTTAATATTTACCTTTCCGAGTGACGACTACGTCACGGTGTAACCGCTTTTTCCTGGTTTCCCTGAACTAGCGGAAAACATAAAGTACTAGGCTTCTCGTAATATAACTGTGGGTTCAATTCAAGTCTAGGGTATGAATATAGGAGTAATAACTAGAACTGGTTTAAATGTCCAAACGAAATCAAATTTAATAGCATTCAAATACCTAACCAAGGCAGAAGGCCCTGGCTAACAAACAATAAACTGTTAATTTAAATCCCCGTATTCTATTTACAGTAACCCCCAAAATAATATTAAGATGCACACTATATGGATATATATATAAAAGGAACCCCAAAATAATATTCGCATGCACACTATCCCCCAAAATAATATTAACACGTTCCGGTTCGAATTAAAATTGTTTAACGATACCCAAGCGTTGGCTCTCTCTCTGTTTAACGCGCACGAAGCGAACGCGCACAAATTGCGGAAGGGGCTACTTCTTAGCCCGTACCAGGATTAGCTGACGAGAAACGGGACTGGTCAGTGGTTCTACTTCAAACGGCCAGGTCACTCGAAAACGCCTAAGTCCCAAGGCTCTGCGGTCTTCTTAGAAACTTCTAAGTCTTGAGCCGCTCGAAAACGTCTAAGTCTTTTTCTTTCTTTGTCGCAGTCCAGTAACAGCAAAGCCTTGCTCTCCTTCCTATTCGAGTCCTCGTCAAAAAGTAACTCTTTACGACCACCAAGTTCAGTTCCTCAATTCTTCTTTTTCGCGGGCACTTTCTCTTTAGCCAATCATGTTCAGGGATTTGGTCTAATTATTTTAGTTCTCCGAACTCCGGTAAAGGTTCAAAGGTCGAAGAGAGAGAGAGAGTAGTTTTCTCGGCACCAAATGTGTCCCGAGAGAGAGCAATTAATCAGTGCGGTACCAGGTACCATTTAAGTGGCACCGCGAAGACGCGAATAGTCCAACTTTCCAAAAATAGAGATAATACAAAAATACAAAAAGATAACAGAGCCATTCGAAAATATAGTTCAAATGGCCTGAACAAGGTCTCTAGCTCGGTTAATACTGAAGCTGTCAAGAGATTTGGCATCAGCGACACTCTTGGCCGCTGGATCAAGTCCATGCTTACCGACCGCGAGGTGTCGGCGTCCCTCCTTGGGTACTCTCTAGGGGTGACTACCAGCAGGGGCCCTCCCCCCTGTTGTGGTGCCTGATGGTGGACGAACTCTTGGGGAGGCTCGGGGGTGCTGGGGGCTGTAGCTTCTTCGGGTATGCGGACGATGTAGCGATAGTCTTTACCGGGAAGTTCCCGGATACTGTTACCGCGCTTATGAGATCTGCTCTCTCTAGCGTGGAGCAATGGTGTCAGGCGGTTAACCTCACCGTTAATCCTGATAAAACTGTCCTTGTTCCTTTTACGAGGAAGAATACTAAGGATCTGTTCAATGATATCTCTTTCTTTGGCCAGGTCCTGACAAAGTCCTCCGAGGTGAAATACCTGGGGGTGACCTTTGATTGCAGACTCACATGGAAGCTGCATCTTGATCGGTGTATTAAGAAGGCCAAGATGCTCTTCTGGAGGACCAGGAGCTCTGTCGGCCAGACTTGGGGCCTCAACCCCAAGGCTGTACACAAGCTCTATACTGGGATCATCAGACCCATACTTTCTTACGGGGCACTTGTCTGGTGGACAAGGGTCCGGCTTAAGACGGTGCAGGCTGCCCTGCGCAAGCTTCAAAGGCTTGCCTGCATTGGTGTTACGGGGGCCATGAGATCGACCCCAACTGCTTCCCTGGAGGTGCTCCTTGACATGCTTCCTCTTCATCTCTTCATTGAGGAGGAGGCTGTCATGGGAGCCTACAGGCTCAACATTAGTGGCTGCTGGGTTCCAAGACTTTGGGATTACAGCCATACGCAGCTCTTTCGGGAGTACGCCGCACTTGAGCCGTCGCTTACGATGTGCTCTTACAAAACCGTTACCATTTTTGATTTCACTAAGCCTTTCAGCATCCACTTCCCCAGTCGGGCAAGTGGACTAACCTGCTGCCTCTTGGCACTGGGGGTGAAACTATTTGGTTCACCGATGGTTCGAAGACTGATTCCGGCGCTGGCGCCGGCTATTACTGCCAAACCACAAGGGTCGGCTTTTCTGCTTGCCTGGGTACCTTCGCTAGTGTGTTCCAGGCGGAAATTGCCGCGATCTGTTATTGCGCACATTACTGTATTAACAAAGAGTATACCGGACGGACTGTGAGAATTTATTCAGGCAGTCAGGCCGCCCTGAATGCGCTGAACCAGTGTCAGATTACCTCTCTGGCAGTTTTCGAAAAAGGGAAAATAGCGTCAAAAGACTACAGTTAACGAAAGCGTTCATTGCTAACTTCTCTCCAATAATAACGGAGTAGCAAGGAGTTCCATTTTCAATCGATTTGATTACTTTAAGGGAAAGGTGATATATGCCATAATAATTATTTTCTTTGATATTATTGTAAATGATGCGTAATAGATAAATTTATATTGAAATCAGGGTAAATTAACATTTTACAGTAAATTGTTGTGATATTATTGGATTTTAATAAAAGTTTTGTGCGTAGTTCAAATTTACAGCAGCAGAATCAAGCAGTTTTAGAGTAAAATAAACTTTGTTATTATTTGGGTTTACGAAACTTTTTATTCAACCGATACCAAACACGTTGGGCCTTCTCAATATAACCAAACCACACATAACATAACCTAGATTAACACGAATTTCAGCACAAGAGAAAATAATAAAATTATAATATTTCATTTAATTGTGAATTACTTCATTATAGTTACGCTGAATGCAGATTATTTAAAATCGGCGTTTTACGTAAATCCCGCTGTCCCGCTTAACTTATATCTTATTTGGCGCATTTCTTTCAAATGGGAATTTGTTTCATTGGAAAGATACCGTTCAGGACGGTGATCTCAGAACTTTTACGATGTATTAGTTCCAAATCGAAGCTTGGCATATTTTTTAAACCTTAGTGTGCTTTTTACGATCTCACTTTATAGGTAGTTTTAAAGTGAGAACTAAGTTCATTTCAAAGAAATTTCAGTATTTTTAAGTAATAAATATCTCCCAAATTTTATGTTTCTACCTTAGAATTTTCGTGATCGGCCAGTGACTGTTATAATATACATTTGAGCTGAGGTATTTCGTAAACCAAATTAGGTAAACACTTGTAATTAGGCTATAAAGGTAGGCCCAGTAAGCACTATTAGTTTACACAATTTATAACGAAAACGAAGATACCGGGGCTTAAAAGTGCTTAAGTTGCTACGAGAAAAGAGTAATCGGAGTGCGGACCCGCCACTGTGCACGCAAATATTTTACCTCCCAATGATTTGTAGACGTTTTTGACGGGCCCGAACCACAACCATTCCCGGGCCCGCAAAGTCTCTCGACGGCCCTGGCCGGCCGTCCCCATCCCCTACAGGCACGTCAAACGGTGTCTGCATGACAGGTTGACTGTCATACAAAACCAGCTCTGGCATAACATGGAGGGCCAGAGACAGACTAAACTTTTTGTCAATGGTCCCTGCAGGTCTCGTGCCAGAGACCTAATTTCGCTCAGCAGATGGGATATTAGGCTGGCCACCGGTCTTTTGACCGGGCACTGTCGGCTTAATAGGCAACTCCATCTGATGGGTTTTGCCGACGAGCCTCTCTGTAGGTCGTGTCAGGAGAAGGAAGAAACATCCGCTCACGTACTTTGCGAGTGCGACTGCTTAGACTAGAATATTTTGATTCACATACTTTGGAACCCTCGAGGGTCTCCTCTATTACGGTGGAGCGAATTCTTCGCTACGCTGCAACTACGGGCCTATTCAAGGCCTGAATATGAGGAAGCACAATATGCCTATGGCATCGGTGCTAGGGCGCGTACCCTCCTCAACAACAACAATAATAATAATAATAATAATAATAATAATAATAGTAAAGGCGCTGTAAGTTAGCTGTGGCATAGGGGCTAGCCACCACCCCTCTATGCATTGTAAAGGGACCCACCTGTAAACAAGCCACAGGCTAAGTGTGGAAATCCCTTCATAGTCAAAGCTTAGATTATTATTATCGATACTTTTTAAGTCTGATGCTAATCAAGAAAGTTTTGATTAATCGTGTTCTGGATTGATACAAAATGGGAATACGACGATTTACGATTTTTGTCGAGGAATAAAAAAAAAGGAAATCGAAATGAGTGACGAAACAAATTACATCAAACTAGACGACCTCAAATTAGTATTTTACATCTTAGCAGCGGGATGGGTCTGCGCAAGCGCCTTACTTCTCCAACGGATTGTAACATGCCTGGTTCTTGAGATTTTACAGCCAAAAAAGCTCTGATGAAGTGAACACAAAGCATTTATACATATGTTACAGGTGTGCAAAAGTGATGGAAAAGTATAAATCCAGCTGTAAATTTAAACCTGCAACTTGACCACATTTATAGACATATTGCAGGTATTCAAAAGTAGAAAATTCTACTTTTGAATACCTGCAATATGTCCTTAAATGTGGTACAGTTACAGTTTTAAATTGAAAGCTGGATTTCAACTTTTCCATAACTTTTGCAGACCTGTAACAGTTAACAAACAGAAAATGTAGAAAAGGCAGCAATTTGCAGCTCTAGAATTGCTGTGAAATTTTCCAGTTTTTTGAGGTGCAGAAAATGTAGCCTTAATGTATACATATTACAGCGTGGTAGTGTGGTAGTGTGGTAGTGATAAAAAAGCGTGTATGCAGCTGAATTACAGCTTAAATTTTTTGTACGGTTAATTCAACAGCTTTGGGAATTTTCAAGAGATTAAACAAAGGGGAATCCAAAATAAACCACTCCGAGTCTTGACGCAATTAAGAGGTTTTTCTTAATTGTTAAACCAATATAATTGATATTTATTAATTTAATCACCTTCTGTTTAAATCGTTTTAAGAAACTTTATTCCTAAAATCATTTTAAACATAGCTATTTTTGACATTGAACTCAAGCATAAGCCTCTTTAACAATTTTTCGAAATTTATGGTATTTAAGGCGACTGATTCACAATAATTGATAGAAAAACCCGCATTGCCGTTAATCTTTGGTGGAACTCTTGTCTTTTGGAAGCTAGACGTTTCTCGTAACCCTAGGCGATCGCCGCGTACATCTTAACCCTAACGATGATAGTGGATTAGAAGCTAATGTATCTTCCCACGAACACGTTTGCTCTGATTTAACAACTGCGAACGCGGTGATAGATACGCAAAAACTTACGTACAGAGTTATACCTTTCTGTGACGTCATCGTCACTCGGAGAGGTAAAAATTAATTAATTTTATAAATTGAAATTCCAAAATTTCAGCACTACAAAGTATCTAAAACGCGGCTGCAATGATCCTGCAAAGTATCTGAAACGCGGCTGCAATTATCCTACAAAGTATCTGAAACGCGGCTGCAATTATCCTACAAAGTATCTGAAACGCGGCTGCAATTATCCTACATAGTATCTGAAACGCGGCTGCAATTATCCTACATAGTATCTGAAACGCGGCTGCAATGATCCTGCGAAGTATCTGATACGCATCTGCAATTATCCTACAAAGAACCTGAAACGCGCCTGCAATGATCCTGCAAAGTATCTGAAAAGCGCCTGCAATTATCATACAAAGAATCTCAAATGCACCTGCAATTATCCTACAAAGTATCTGGAACGCACCTGCAATTATCCTACAACGTATCTGAAACGCACCTGCAATTATCCTTTAAGTATCTGAAACGCGCCTGCAATTATTCTAGAAAGTATCTGAAATGCACCTGCATTGATGCTGCAAAATATCTGAAAGGCACCTGCAATGATGCTGCACAATATCTGAAAGCGCCTGCAATTATCCTACAAACTATCTGAAATACACCTGCAATGATCCTACAAACTTACCTCTTTTTGACTGTAACATGCATACAAAAAATCTGAAAGGTACCTGTAATGAGCCTACAAACAACCTGATTTCGTAGGGAATTCCTGTTTCCCCTCGGTTTTTTAGCTCTAAGGAAGCTATTTTATGACTGTAGAGTAACTTAAATAGGTATGTATATCTGCTGTAGTGAGTTTTCCTGCGACAGGTATTTTTTTGCAAAACTTCTAAAATGTTCTGCAGTGCTCTCTGGAATGCATCTAAATTTTCTCTGAAGTTAAAGCTTTTTCAGGTTTATTCCAGTATTATTCCAGAATATTTGCAATGTATTGTAGATTCTAAAAAAATCTACTTAAAAGCAAAATGCAGCCGTAAATTTTTGAACGGGTTAATTTAGATGTTTTTGCATCGATTATGTCTTCCTCGTATTCTTTAACTGTTTGGTCATATGATTGCATTTGTGGTAGAACATCATTGATTTGTTTGTCACTGGCCTTAAGATCAATGACCCGCCAACCTAACCACTGAATAACATTTATTAATTCATTTTCACATTCGTCATCACATAAGATTGCTGTATATGATCCAGTTTCAGAAAAGACTAGATTTTGAACCCACTTGCACCATGAATATACAAAAAGCAGAATAACCTTCGCTATGTTCTTCATGTTTTGAATAGAGTAAATTATATCGTCTATTCATATCTTCTACAGTTCCTTTTAAAAAGCCAGAATCCTTCATAACCGTAATTTGTTTTTTTCTCTTTTCCAACGGGTCCGTTGTAAAAAATGACTGTTTTCAAAATCTTTTAAAATTAAGTTGACGGAACGTCGTTTTCCATTTTTCACAGTTATATTCTAGCAGAAAAGATAGCAGACGCTACTAGACTAGTATAAAGAATTAACGTTTGGGGCGCTAGCATGATGTACTATTTTCTGAGAAAAGTCGATAAACCCATGACGTCAAAAACCGCTTCTCCGATTGGATAGTTCCTGTTGGAGTTGAGAGGAGGACCTCTAGCTTCTAAGTAAACATGCCGTCCACAGCCAAAGGCAGGGAATTGCTCATGAACTGTACTTTTTGTTTTTATATATCTATATACTTTTGGTGAAACGTAGATAACAAACAGAATTTTGTAGACCATTGTTTAATAAACCATTGCTTTTTGACTTTCTTTAAAATAAATGAGATCATAAGTTTTAACATTTTCAATGTCACTCGCTAATTAATTATCACATTAAATTATAATGGAGGAAGAACTTAAGTTTATTTACTAGTTAATTCATGGTCTAAACTAGCCTATCAATTATCACATTAAATTCCGATTGAAGACAAAACTGTTTATTAATTATTTCGTCGTCTAGACTAGCCTACCACTTATCAAATTAAAATATGATAGAAGACGAACTTAACCGTAATTATGTAGCTCATACATTATCAAGAGATACTTTAGTTTAGAGGAACTTAATCTTGATTAATTCAGACCACGAATTATCACAGAGGACATTAATTATCACGTTCCATTATAATAGAAGAGGAATTTAATTATCACGTTCAATTATAATAGAAGAGGAAATTAATTATCACGTTGAAATATCAGTTCTAACACATATGAAAGGTTTTTTTAAATGATTAGATGGTCTCAAACATATACTAATTATACAAATAATCTTTCAATTGCGTTTGTTTTATATTTCGTCCCGATCTTGACTGTTTTTGCCTAGCAGTTCCGGATATTGATGGCTTGGAAGGGCTGACCATAACGGTGCTGCAATCTGAGTCTTTCAATAGCTTTGAACTAGTCATCAACTCTTCTTGTTTTCTTAATGGCTTTGAGAGGAAGCATTTCTTATCTTTGGTGGAACATTTCGTTGTTTTTGTTCTTTTGATATTTTTTCGGATCTTCTTAACCTTTGGCTTAGGCTTGGTTATAACTGTCCGCACTTTTGACTTACTCCCCATCCCATAGAGCATGCAGCGCAAATTTTGGCCACCTACTCCCCTCCTACCCCTTTTGTCATTTCATTTGCTAGTAGCCGCTCTGATTAGATCTGCTATTTTAGCGTGGACGAGCTTACGTTGAAACACCACTCTAAATTTTTCAAGCTGTTCACTAGAGAATCCACACTCTTCAACCTCTGGATTGTCCCTGACTATGGAATGAAACTGAATTTTAAAATCTTCATCGTCTTTTATCCGTTTCGCTTTTCGCTCTGAAAGAAAGACAATTTAATACCAAATACATCATCTTTTGATACAGCCAAAACCAATACTTACTAATAGCTTTTCCTGGAAAGGGGCTCCTGGACCAAAACCTATATGAATCCACGACGGCTTTCATTATTTTCATGACGTACGGTATTAAGGTGATATTTGCAATAAACAAACCACCATTGTTTATCTGCTTTAAGGCTGCTGGAATGTCTTCTTTCAATTGTTTAAAATTTCGAATTGATAGCGCAATTTCATATAATGAAAGGGCTTCTTGGTGTTGTTTTGGCTTCAAACGTAATTTAATTAATCGGGTAAAGAAAAAAATTTAAACGTCATTAGGGAGGTTTTAAGCCATTACGAACCGATTTAAACTATAAAAATTACACCATGGAATTTTCCTTTAAGATTTGATAATTTTCGTTTTATTTGCACTAGTTTCTATATAGGAACTTAAATCAATTGGCCATTTGTATACACTTTGCGACAATTGATTTCACTAATCGGGACAATTACTGCGTCTTTTATTTACAATTTCAAAAATACTACCTGAATATTTCTTAAATATTAAAGATTATATTGTTATTTTAGATTCATTGAGTTAAAAATATTGGTTAATCTTTAATATTGACATCGGTTAATATATTCAGCTAAACAAAGGCTTAGAGCATTGCCGTCGTCAGTCCGCAAGGTTCCCGCGTACGTAATATAAGACTCCCGGTCTACCGTGTACCGTAAAATCTGGCGCGTTTAGACCAGAGATCTTTCCTTCGTTTATTCTCAGTCTCATCTTAAGCTAAAAATACGAGGTTCCCTGCGTACATAATTTACGATACCCCTGATAACGCGCGTGGTCTCTAGAGCCGCGTCAATCTCCCCTTAGTTTATTCTCAGTATCATCTTGAGCTCAAAACACGAGGTTACTAACCGGCACGTCGCGCTCGGCATTCGAGGGATCAGGCAAATAGCATAATACGCTTTCCATCGTACACCCTCAGAAAGACTTTATTACGGAGCGGCTTTCCCCCCGTCAACTAGAAACGAACGACGCCCGAGGGATCAGCCACTGGCGTATTCCCCCGGTATTACCTTTTTGGTGGTTTTAATGCCGTTAATTCGGGAGATATGCCTTTAATCCGTTCTAATATTGAAATAAAAACTGTTAAAGTAATCCCGAGTGTATTTCCGCGTTAAACGGCGTAATACGCTTCACATCTTACACCGTCAGAAAGACTTTATTACAGAGTGGCTTCTCCCTCGTCAAATTTTCCGTATGGAGTAAGATTTTTGCAAACGCCATCTAGATGTCGTGTGCAAAAATAATGAGCATAATTAGGAAAAAAATGGTTTTATGTGGAAATATTTCTAAATTTAGAGTTTTTGGTACAACCAACAGTATGTAAATTTTAGAAAAACAAATGAATTATTTCCTTGGCTTCTTGAATGACGGCATGTGGTCGTCACTCGATGATTGACTTTTATTTGTAGCTGTACGTTTTTAAAAAACTACGATTTGTACTCATCATGGCATTTTATTACGCAATCGCTTAGCTTACCCTTTTTGTTTCATTGTTTCAGTTTTTTTAATCTTTTTTATTTTGCCTCTTTCCTTGGCTGTCCTTCGCCTTTGCTTCACCTTTTTCCTTTACTTGTTTATCATACGACGTTGACGCGATGTTGAAATCAAGCTATTTTCCCGGTGTGGAAGGTCGGGAAGCATCTTAACAAACATTAAAATTAGTAAACATTTTTCAGAACACAAAGAAAACTAAAATTATATCGGTCCAGCTCACCAGAACTTGAACTTGAACTACTTTCCGGAGACCGAGTAACGGGAGGAATTTCCGTGGTGGACGTTTGTTCCAGTTCCGAATTTTCGTCCAAAAAGTTTCTAATAATCTAAGTCTAATTCCAGCTTTTTTCTTATTTCATCCGCTTGCTCCTGCTGACGCATTTTAACTTTGTACTCCTCAATTCTTTTTTGGTAATGCTCAATTTTCTCGTCAATATCAGCAATGGCGTCGACAAGCTTTTTTCTATTTGATCTTAATTCGGCTAATGAGGTTTCAAGTAGCCTAATGGTGCCAGGAATTATTGAAAATTCTGAGTCGTTAATCTCGGGCAGGTTAGGCACATTTTTTAAGCTTGTAAAATGGGTAATATATTCATTAATAGAGAGCTAAGTAGGCAACGTCACAAATCTCTGTATTATTTAAGAAGTAATCTCATTCACCTGCCACGCGAAAACTTTAGTCAAAGACCCCTTCTACACCGCAGTGTTTAAACTTCAATAATCTTCTTTGGTCTACGCACAGCGGTTTCGACCATATTGGATTTTTATCCAAAAAGCTTCCGTATGCTGATACGACCGCTTCCCCCTTCAGAAGGTTTGTTTACCTTCTGAGAGAGTTTCCTTAGATAACAAGGTTAATTTTAAACAGGGTGGTTGATTTTTTGGATTTTTTCAAAAAAAAATCGATTTTTTTTTATTTAAATCGGATTTTTTTTTATTTTAATTATTTGTTTTTTTTTTATTTTTATTGAACTAATAGATAGTAAATTACCAACATGAAAACTCTTGAGTCAAAATTAACCAAAAGCAAAATAATCATGACATTTAAGCAGCTATTGGATATTATTACTATTCAAATGCTTGTATATAAAGACTAGCTTGACCGCTATTTCATTTCTTAGCCTATCCAGCAAGACAAACTGGAGTTCTGGGAAGAACTTACATTGAAATATAACAACACTATGATTGTTTTTAATGATAGGTCTTTTCTAGTTAAGTTTCCTCTTGAGTTTCTTAAACTACTTCTTGGAATCTTAGAAAACATTTTTTAAAAATAAAAATATATTCCATATTTTTATCAAATGATTTTCGCTTGATTTAAATCAGTGATTTAAATCAAACAACCCTGATTTTAACGCGTAAGCAACCTCGTTTCGTCGCGAATCGCGATAGTTCGTTCATAATCACTTCAAAACAAAAGAACGCGATCAGTGCCTTAGCCATTTCAACTAATTAGTCTCTGAAAATAAGTGTTTTTAACTGTTTCGTGAAGAAAGTTCGTTCCTAATCGATTGGAATAATATTCATCTTCTTACGCACCTTGTACCAGTAACAGTAAGTGCTTGATTTTTTTACTATTAGGAATCCATAGAGCTAATAGGAATCATTGTGATCCCGTATCTTGCACGTTAATTTCCATGCGGGTTTTGTGAGCCCGGCTTATAAGGTTCAAAGCGGGCGGAGATACGCAAAATTAGCCTAGTCCCTCCCTCGAAGCCCGCCTAAATACGAGAAGAAAATCGTTCTCGAATGACTCCAATTAGCCGTATGGATTCTTGATACTACACATTGACAACGTTGCCATAACTACATAGATATCTGCTAAGTGGTTGAATTTTTTGCTATGAGAACCCATAAAGCTAATTTTAATCAATGTCCCCATATTTTCTATGTGTTTTGTGGACAGGGCATGTGTACTGTAAGGTTTACCGCGAGGCGAGATAATTCGTGACGTCCCTACATAATGATTCCTTTTAGCTGTATGGATTATTGTTACTATATATCGGCGACGCTAGAATGGCTACAGAGAAAGATACGATTTTTACCCACATCGTACCTTAAGATGAGGCTCTTAGTTTGACCCGAGCAGTTGTAGTAAATGCAGAGTTTTCGCTATCCTTATCCTTTAGATTTTTGATAAAAACGAACTCTATGAATCCTAAAATCCAAGTATATCTGAAGCACATTTGATTTTAATTTAAATTTTTACAAAACACCCGGGATTCGAACCTACTCTACCACTTAAACATACATACTGGATCCCTATGGAGTGGGATACTTCTCCATTTGAATTTGGGTTTATTAATTTGTGTCATTGGGGTCGGATACTTGTGCATTTGATATTTTGGGGTCGAATACTTCTGAACTTGTATGTTTGGGGTCCAATTTTTCTGAACTTGTATGTTTGGGGTCCAATTTTTCTGAACTTGTATGTTTGGGGTCCAATTTTTCTGAACTTGTATATTTGGGGTCGTATACTCCAACAGATTTCATTAAAATGAATGTGGTGAGTTTTAGTTTTAAAATAACCATTATAATCTGTAAAATGTTTAGCTACAACGTACGATATACATCTACGGTGAGGCTATTACGCTTTGACTTGCCAAGTTGTACTCCTACTCGTACTAGTAGTCGTGAAGGAGTAGCGCCAGGTCAGTATAAAAATTTCGTAGGTCATTCAAGAGGAGAGAATTGTATCCGGGTGATATTTTGCTTCGGTGTATTTTAAAACGATGGGGATAATGATAGTATGTTTAAGCATTGCATTTAATTGTACTCGTAAGTTAAGTACTTTGAATTGCCTCGTTGCGGCAAAGAGGCAAAGCTTGTTTAAGGTGGCTATTTTCAAGTAAAAGGTTCCGATGCATCTCCTTGCCCATGGCTTAATATTTTCTCATAAAAGCTGTTTCTTCTCATTTGCAAATAGGAACCGTAACTACTCCATCATGGAAAATTTGTCTTTGACAAATGTTAAAGACCTCTTGGTTAAAAACATGAAAAGTCCTGTGCCTTCTAGTTCATATTTAACTGCTAGAGATTTAGGTGAAGCAATCACCGACTAACTCGGAAGACTACCATTAGGAGGAAAAGTTAGGCTTTTCATTTTCTATAGCCAAGACTAGACAAACCCTCTGATGGACATTACTTGGCACGAGGTCCTGAAAGCTGCAATAAAAAACCTTGCAACTCATCAACCAGGAAATGCGTAAGATTTTTTTCCCACATCGTATGTATACGATGGGGCTATTAGTTTCTTTGTTCGTACTCAATCTTTCCTTTTTTCGCCTTTGCGCTGTAAATGGCGTCATTTCTTTCAATTTAAAAACTTAATCGATATTTTTTAGTAATAGGCGCCTAAAGGCCATTAGTGTGCTGCACCCCAAGTTCACCAAACCTTTTACTATCGGAAATAAGGGATATTCAAGAAATTGCGAGTTCGTGAACGTTGTGGCGGCGTTAATTAAAAACTTATCCGTTAGTATCCTTGGGCCATCTTTTATAATCGCGCTTAACGTCTGTTTAATCGTAACTGTCTTGTTGTAATGCGAATGAATTTCAGATGGCTTCTATGGAGCTAATATAAATCTGAATTACCACTTGCCCGAACCGGTAGTATCCGCATACGGAAGTTTTTTGGATAAGAATCCAATTTGGTCGAAACCGCTGTGCTTAGATCAAATCAGATTATTAACGTTTAAACACTGCGGTGTAGAAGGGGTCTTTGACCCAAGTTTTGCCGTGGCAGGTGAATGAGATTACTTCTTAAATAGTAACGAGATTTGAGACGTTACCTACTTACCTCTCTATTAATGAATATATTACCTATTTTACAGGCTTGAAAAATGTGCCTAACCTGCCCGAAATTAACGAGTCAGAATTGTCAACAATTTCTGGCACCATTAGGCTTCTTGAAAATTCAGAAGCCGAATTAAAATCTAATAGAAAAAAGCTTGTAGACGCCATTGCGGATATTGACCAGAAAATTGACCAATTCCAAAAATAAGTGAAGAATACAAAGTTAAAATGCATCAGCAGGAACAAGCGGATAAAATAAGAAAAAAGCTGGAACAACACGATATAACGCTTGAAAAATTTTATTCCATGATATAATTATTCGGAAAAATCATAAAAGATCATGGAACACTTCAATTAGACGACTCGTTGCTACAAATAGCCACTCATTTTGGAGTTGAAGAAAATTCGGAATCTGGTTGGTACAATTGAAACTTACTTTTCCTATTTGTCTAAAAATCTAAGATTATTAAAAACATTTTAGACGAATATTCGGAACCGGAACAAACGTCCACCACGGAAGTTTTTCCCGTTACTCGGTCTCCGGAATATACTCCAAGTTCATGTTCAAGGTCTGGTGAGCTGGACCGATATAATTTTGGTTTTCATTGTGTTCTGAAAAATGTTTACTAATTTTAATTTTGGCGAAGATCCTTCCCGACCTTCCACACCGGGAAAATAGCTGGATTTGAACATCGCGACAACGTCGTATGAAAATCAAGTAGTAAAAGAAAAAGGTGAAGGGACGGCGAAAGACGGCCAAGGAAAGAGGCAAAGTAAAAAAAAGGTTAAAAAAACTAAAACAATGAAAAAAAGGGTAAGCTAAGCGAATGCGTAATAAAATGCCATGATGAGTACTAATCATAGTTTTTAAAAAACTTACAGCTACAAATGAAAGTGAATCATCCAGTGACGACCAATTGCCGCCATTCAAGAAGCCAAGGAAATAATTCATTTGTTTTTCTTTAATTTTATTACTATTTCTTGTACCAAAAACTCTAAATATAAAAAATATTTCAAATTAAAAACCATTTTTTACCTCATTATGCTCATTTTTTAAAATAAAATCCGAAAATTACGATTTCCCCAAAAGGTAGTCATCGCAGTCCAAAAAGTGATGGCTCAAGACTGCTGTACTCACTGAAAAGCTTGGTGTGACTAAAATCCCAGAGCTTGGGCTTCCACCAGCCGTGGTTGTTGAGCGTTAGGCTCCCAAAATAGCTTCTTCCTCAATAAAGAGGTGGAGAGGAAGCATATTGAGCAGGATTTCCAGAGAACCTGTGAGGGCTTTCCTCATAGATCCCGTGATACCGATGCACGCCAGCCTTTGAAGCTTGCGTAGTTCATCTTGGCCTCTTTTAAGGCGAACCCTTCACCACCAGACAAGAGCTCCATAGGAGACAACCGGCCGGATGATCCTAGTATAAATCCAGTTCACGGCACTGGGGCTTAAGCTCCAGGATTTGCTGACTGAACTTCTTATACGCCAAAATTGAATTTTGACCTTCTTGATGCTAAGATCGAGATGGTATTTCCAAGTAGGCTTGGCATCAAAGGTCACTCAAAGGTACTTGATCTCGGTGGACTTCTTCAAAACCTGTCCAAAGAAGGAAATATCATTGAAGAGGTCATTAATACTTTTCCGGGTAAACGGTATAAGGACAGTCTTGTTGGGATTGACGGTAAGGTTGACTCCCATACACCATTCCTCAACATCATGCAAGACAGTTTTCATCAGTGCAGCGATAGTTGCAGGGAACTTCCCTGTAACAATCACCGCGATGCCATCCGCATAGCCACATCAGTGACCCCCTTCTCCCCGAGTCGACCCAGCATATCATCCATCACCAGGCACCAAAGAAGAGGGGAAAGAACCCCTCCCTGTGGAGAGCCACGGTCGGTGGAGATCTCCAGGGATTCCCCGAGAAGAGACGCCGTCAACCTACGATGCGTAAGCATGGAGTGTATACATCAAAACAAAGTGTTGACAATACCAAACCAATATCAAGGAAGATAACTACAAAAACTAGTTTAAATAACATAACTACGAGGCTCCGACGAGAATCGAACTCATGATCTCCTGTTTACTAGACAGGCGCTTTAACCACTAAGCCACGGGGCCCTAATTGTAAAGCAGGATGAATAATGAATATTTCAGAAAGTTCAACTAAACTAACTCATTCGTACTTTCACCCTATTGTTTGCATATATGCATATCTCAAGAAACTATTAATTTGAGAGATTTTCAATCTTTAATACCTACAAAAACTAGTTAAAATAACGTAACTACGAGCTCCGACGAGAATCGAACTTCTGATGATGTCCTGTTTACTAGATAGGCGCCTTAAACCCTAAGCCACGGGGCCCTTCTTGTGAAGCAATATGAATACTGAATATTTCAGTAAGTTCGACTAAACTAACTCCTTCGCACTCTGACCCTATTCTTAACTTTCCTCTTACTTAAAACTTTCCGAATCAATAAAATAGCCGTCGTAAACAAACTAAAACACTTTTAATAAATAAACTGTCGAACGTGTACAACTTTTAGGCCGGTTAAAGCAGCCGAACTATACTAGAGCCTCCGTGACTCCCCAAAAGGCAACTGCCTAAGCATTTTCCCTAACCCTCTACATTACACCTACTATTGGCCCGGTTCAATTCAGTTCCTATTGATTACATTCGACCATCCTGACCACACCTAAGGCTACTAACTTCTATCTTAGCTAACTGATACAATAAAATTTCTCGCAATCATAAAACTCGGCTTACATTTCCATCATGTCTTTCCTACTGTATCAACTAAAATTCTAATAATCAAATAAAACAACCTCAACACACCCTAATTATTTTCTCGTACAAAAATCCTTTAAGTAACTTGGTTGAGTCCGTTTACGCGTACTCCGTCTACTCTGCATCCCCGCCTCAGGCGCACCGTCATCTTGACTCGCACCAACCGAATCTTGACCACCAGGGGTCGTTGACTCAGGAACTACTGCGACAGACTTTTTAGGAACTACTGCGACAGACCTTTCAGGAACTACTGCGACAGACCTTTCAGGAACTACTGCGACAGACTTTTCAGGAACTACTGGAACAGACTTTTCAGGAACTACTGGAACAGACTTTTCAGGAACTACTGGAACAGACTTTTCAGGAACTACTGGAACAGATTTTTCAGGAACTACTGGAACAGGCTTTTCAGGAACTACTGGAACTGGCTTTTCAGGAACTACTGGAACTGCCTTATCAGGAACTACTGGAACTGGCTTTTCAGGGACTACTGGAACTGGCTCTTCAGGATCGCTAGAGCCCGACTCGAGTTCATCATACTCGTCAAACATGCACCATCTTTTTAGCTTGTCGATTGGTGCAACGTTCCTATAGAATCTATTCGTCCTCTGTGTTTCTGGCAAATCCTCGATCTGATAACTATCAAACCCAAGGTTCTTGGTCACCACATAAAAGCCCTTATAGCGAGAAATCGTTTTTCTTGGCTCGCCTGTTGCTATCGGCTCCCTCTCCACTACGACCAAATCCCCAGGCTCGAATGTCGTGGCCTTAGCACGTTTCAAATTATAACGCATGCTCTGCTTCTTTTGATCCTCCCTAATGCGGTTCAGAGCTGCTTCACGTTTCGTCATCAATTCTTCATCAAAAGTCTCGGTCACTGCATCCGCTATGACATTCCCCGAAGGGTTCCGTGACCGGAAGTTAAACAATAGGCCAAAAGGTGTGTTCTTCGTAGCCTGATTAATTGTATTATTCACACCCCATTGGATATGGCCAAGTCTTTCATCCCAATCTCTCTCGTCCTGCCGCCTGCATGAACTTGCTATGGCTGGAGTGATCGTTTTATTATACCGCTCGACCTGCCCATTCCCACGCGGGGTCGCTGTTGCGTTCTTTATGTGGATTATATCTGAACTCTCACATAAAGCCTTGAACCTGTTGCTAGGATAAGCAGATCCCTGATCCGTTTTCACTCTCCGGGGTGCCCCAAACATCGCTACCAACTCCTCCAACACCTTAACCGTTGGCCCAGCTCCCGCATCTCGAACAGGCTTCAATATGGTAAACTTTGTGAAGGCGTCAACGATGACTATCAGATACGTATTTCCCTTGGTACTTCTGATAAGAGGTCCCAAATGGTCCATATGAACTGTGTCCAACGGCTTCCCCACCTTGTCTATGGAATGCAGGTTACCCGGCTTCCTTCCTCCGGGATATTTGTGATATAAGCATTCCATGCAAGACCCAATGTATCGACTAATATAATTCTTCATCCCCGAAAACCAATATGTTTCCCTAACCTTGGCCAGAGTCTTATCAACCGAGAAATGCTCTATGTCATCGTGACAACGTCGAACTATTCTCCATCTAACTTTCTGCGGGACTACCCACAACAGCGTCTGCTCGCCTCCTTCGCCCATAACCTTCTTGAAAACTCTTCCATGCTTTATATCATACTCGCCCTTCACCCATTTATCTTCCTTTGACAAATTATGCTTTTTGTTCAACTGATCTCTGATGACCCTAATTTGTGGGTCCTCCAACTGAGCAATCGTTAACCAGTCATCTAACGAAACCTCCGTTGAAAGAACATCTAACCCATGAACAATTTCTAACTCTTCCTCCGGATCATGGGGTGCTCTGCTCAAACAGTCTACATGAGCCATCCTAGCCGCAGACCTATGCTCAATGTCATACTGGAATTCTTGAGTTCGAAGATACCATCTCCCAATTCGTGGTACCAAATCTCTCTTCGCCATTGTATTTCGGACTGAGTTACAATCGGTCACCACAGTAAACTTCTTTCCAATCAAATAAGCTCGAAATTTCTCCATGGACCATACCATGGCCAACGTCTCCAGCTCACTCGAATGATACTTCGATTCCTCCCTTGCATGTGGTCTTTCGGCTAGCGTAAATGATGGGATGTAAACGACCATCTCCACCCCCCTTCTGTAGCAGGATTCCACCGATTCCAAACTGACTAGCATCGGTATGCACTTCCGTCTCAGTCCGGAAGTCAAAGAGCCCCAACACGGGTCTTTGCGTGAGCAACTCCTTCAACTAAACAAACGCTTCCAGATCCAAATCCGGTAATAACAAATTCCGGTAACACAGGCTCCACCTGGCACCCCAACCATTCCGTATTCTGCCTACGGATCAGCACACATTTACTACCGAAATCCAAATAACATCTAATGTCCATGCCATTAATTCGGCCCTCCTTAAAATACTTCTCGTTCCTATCATCGTTCAACTTCCCTGACCCCAAGTGAAGTACTATCCCTGACTTGCAGTCTTTCGTCTCACGCCCAAACTTAGTACATTTCCCACACCTTGACATCCTTGGTTGTAGGCAGTCTTTCCCCATGTGACCATATTGGAAACAGTTAAAACACAAGGGCTCTCCCTGGCCATTATACTTCGGTTTACGACGATTTCCCAGATCCTCTTGCTGGAAATTACCCCTAGCTACCTGCATCTGTGGCTTATTGCAAGTTGGGCCTTGGGGGTGGTGTGGCCTAGTACTTTTAAATCTGTCCTTCCTACTCAGATCATAACTAACTCCCTTGGAGTCACTGACTAAGTCTAATCGATCTTCTATCTGTTTGGTAGTCTTTAATAACTCCTGTGGTGTTGAAAAATATCGGGTGCTAAGAGCTGTGATGAGACGTCTATCTTTCAGGCCAGTAATTAAAAAAATCAACCATTGCATCTTCTGAGATCCCACATAACCGGGCCTTGGCCACCTTGTCATGATCATACTGCTCTATTGTCTCGTCTGGCCTTTTAACCCTCTGAATCATTTCGTTATATAACCTCTGGGTACCCTTCTCTGATGGAAACCATTCTTGAAGCAAATCCTTCCATTCATCCCAGGAGTACGAGACTGTAGCCAACCCCTCATACCACACCTTCGCAACCCCTTTTAGTTTGAGTAGAGCATGATTTATAATAACCTTATTATCGCTCCAACCATAAGCCTTGGCAATCTCATCTACTTTCTCACACCACATCTTCGCCGTTTGCTGTGTGTTTGTGTCTGGGTTAAACTCGGGAATTAAGTTACACGCCTCGCCCCAGTGATGATTTTGAATAGATCCACCTTGCGCTTATTGACCCTGTACTTGCATAACAGCCGTCACCGACTGCTGCACCGCCGTACTTATCGCATGTGTCATAATTCTTTCTAATTGGTCTAACGAGACACCATTCCCTTCTGTACTCGCCTGATCACCCTCAAATCCCAATTTCCCAGCCACCTCTCCTTCCTTCACATTAAACTTGTGCCCGATTCTCTTCATTCCCACGTTGGTATTAAATCTTGCTCTAACATCCCTTTCCCCTTCTTCTAGGATTCTTTGATTTGTACTAGCTTTTATTTTCTCGTGCATTCGTTAATCTAATTCGTTCTTCTCGTAATTTTCTTCTCTTTTGAAAATTTTCTTAACACCGAATCAATCAACTAGGCTTTACTTTTTGCTCACTCTATACCCCAAGGCCTAGGGTGTACTCCGTCGACGTCCGTATTCCACTTCCTTTTCGTTGTAGTCCGTTAATCCCACTTCTGATTTGTTATCTTTCCTCTTACTTAAAACTTTCCGATCAAATAAAATAGCCGTCGTAAACAAACTAAAACACTTTTAATAAATTAACTGTCGAACGTGTACAACTTTTAGGCCGGTTAAAGCAGCCGAACTATACTAAAGCCTCCGTGACTCTCCAAAAGGCAACTGCCTGAGCATTTTCCCTAACCCTCTACATTACACCTACTATTCGCCCGGTTCAGTTCAGTTCCTATTGATTACACTATCGTTCCTATTGTTTGCATATATGCATATCTCAAGCAACTATCATTTTGAGAGTTTTTACCTCTCCGAGTGACGTATGTCACGGAGAGTTTCTAATTTCGACGTGTGTGTCTGTCTGTGTGTGTGTCTGTCAGTCTGTTGTTATTGACTAACACCCCAGGGAACCGCGTTCGCAGTTTTCAAATCGGAGCAAACGTTTTCCCAAATTCCGGACCGGAAATTTGGAAAATTGTATTCCACTTACAATGCCTATTACTCCATTTTCTGTCCAACAGCCCTATCATCCGGTCTTTTGTCCATCCCACATGGACACCACTCTGTACCAAAGGTGGGCAAATTTGCGAATCTGCTGGGCTTCAACTGCACCCCTTGGTTATATTCCTTTAATTTCAAAGAATGCAATTGAAGATGTTAGAACCTTCCCTATTACGCTCGATTATTAGAAACGCCCACTTATGCGTACGTTGTCGCTAATTCGTTGATGCGATGTTGGCTTTAAGGATCTAGTGTAGCGTTGTTAGGGGGGGGGAGTAATTGGTTTTTTTGAAGATAATTCAGACGAGTTAGGCACGTTCGTTTAAAAAACTAATCGTCATACTTTTACTTCTCGATGCAATTCGGAATAGTTTCGAATTCTATACGGGGTAGCTAAACTTCCAGGGGTTTACATTCGACCTCGCGATGCGGACTGAATAGAATAGTACGGTGGGGTTCAAACTTGAAAGTCTGATTTTACTTTATAGACTGGGAACTCTACTTGGTGATTCTGTTTCTACCAGCACAACTAATTGAATCGTGGTCACGATTATCAGTTAGTCGCTAAATGTAGCATACATCACACACATTTGTGAACGATTTTATATAGTTATGATCGGTTTTACTCAACAGTTAGGTTGACATTGACAAATATATATATTGAAACGAAAACTCATTTTTTTAGCTGTTGGTAGTAAATGAACTAACTAATGCGTTTAAGTGCAGCTCAGCCTAGTCGTTTGCGTACAAATCCTCGTTCGAAAGTCGAACCAATAGATCATTCCTTTAATTCCCCAGGAAAACCAAACAGCACAGGGGATTGACCGCCATATTAGGCTAGTTCCCTCGGGCCAAGAAGGACCACAAGCGGCAGCGCGAGTTTACTAGCCTCCTGCGTTTCGCGAACGCCAGCTCCACCTGGCGTTAACTCTTGGCGCGAGGGAACTCTCTTAATATAGCCGCCATTCCCCTGTGCGTTGGTATTTAATGGAAGGGTCTATTAAAAACATGACGATTGGGCTTCCCGCTAAAGCGTATGATCGTGGTTAGCCAACTTGGCCTACCACGCATAAACCTAATAAGTCCGGTGTTTTTTGTCATAGGGCAAGGTTCACGTTTTTGGGGGGGGGGAGGATGATTTTCTGGCAATCTGAGAATATTTTCGGGTTTCGGATTAGCGTGTAATCGGATTCGCGAATTTAAATGAGAGTTTGCCGAACTACCACAAGCGTAATTGCTAACCGGACTCCGGAGAGTGTTGCCCTCACTTGAGGTATGTTTTTTATTTATTATATCTTAGGTGGAACCTACGCGTTTTTAGATTTAGTTTATTTGATACACTTTGTTGTCTTATCTCTTGTTGTAAAACGTGGTAGACGACATTTGATATGTGGTCTTTACATTCGAGAAGTTAGTGATTTCTTGGTAAGCCGCAGTATTTAATTTCCAAATATAATACGTGATTTTTACTATACTAAGAATAGGATATGTATGCTATAAGTTTCAGCCTGGAAGGCTTACTAACACACAAATTCGAGTACGGATAGTGCAAAGATACCAGATATAATACCTAGTTCCGGTGAACTGTCGGTATTGGTCGGTTTTCTGTTCAACGGTTGACTTCTTAAGTGTGCTTGCTCCTATTATACTAATACTATACTGTCACTGTTTCTGGCAAATCTGACACAAACTAACAGGAGTGTTCTTTGGGTAAAAATGCGTAAAAAAGTACTATGACCTTTCTTAGTTATGGGCGCGTAACAAGGACAGTTGTCAGAATTGTGAAACAATTTTTTGTGGATTTTTTATAAAAGTGATTTCAATTGTTTAGCATGGGTTAATGACCTAATAACGTTAACATGTAGTAGCAAACCGTGAACGTCTTTATAGGTTCGCTAACCTCAATCCGTTTCTGTGTTAATAGTTTAAACTAATCAGAAGTTAATGTGTGTAGCTCAGGCGAGAGACAAGGCATCTTCGATTGTGTTTTCCAAAGCCGTGCAGGTTTCCTTAAATGTTGATAGCACTTTTTGTAACAGATTAAGTTTATATAAGTATGGTTTTACGATATCTTGTAATTACAATATGGAAGTTACCAATTTATCTGAAGAAAACGTAACTGACGTTTCAGCTACTTGAGATTGGAAAAAACCATTAATAGAAAGTGATTAACATTACCGAACCTTCTATGACATTCGCTATTGTCTAACGTATGTATATTATTTACTTATGGTAAGTAATCAAAAACAATTCCGTTATAGTCACAATACTAATTTCACAATTATGATCAACCTCTTTTCTGGTGGTATGAATTTGAGAGGCCATAAGAGGAAACGGACTGCTTTAGCCCTAAAGGCTACAAGACTATTTGGACCCCTTTTAACCCAAAGAACAAGCCTATTAATTATTGCCAGGCTTTCTAGAAATACCTTGTCCAATTAGGCTAACGAATGAACATTTTCTACATATTAATACAGAAATTAAAACGTTTATTACTGGTATTTAATCCTTTAATTAAGAGACAGTTTCAGTGCTACTGTATTTAGTCAATACCCTACAACTTGTATTTCGTGATTCCACGGTAAATATGTAATAGCATGTGTGAAAATCGTTAAGCTGAAATACGAAGTTAACAGACTTGAAGCATAAGTTCATATGATATGCTCCATAACTCAGTCACTGGTTACTGAGAGATGGTCATGAATTGACGTATAGATTCTCGTAAGGCGACGCCCGGTGAGACGCTGTCAAAGGCTTTGTAGAGACTAAATAGGGTGGTGGACTGCAAAACCGAGTGTAGTGAATTGTCGCTTGTCGTTCTCGAGCTAACTCTTAGTGTGTCTCTGGAATTACCAATACTTATGGAACATCGTATAAACTTATGCTAGAAGTATATTAGTATCGTATAAACTTATGCTAGAAGTATATTAGTATCGTATAAATTTATGCTAGAAGTATTAGTACCATTTTTGACAAGGAGGTCAGACTACTAGTGTGCAAAGTGCATCGGGTTAAGGACTACGCAAATAGCCCGCTTATCTAAATACTATGGATTCTTGTAAGATTAGGCATAATTTTATATTTGGGCTGACAATTCTAGATTCTGCGCGATTCTGTTAGCCTACGTCTCTGCTGCTTAAATTGAAATGTTCTCAATTATGAGAGATGCGATTTCTTATTTAACATACGCAAACACAGGATGACTACTTGAGCTGTGCAGACGTTGGAACGTAGTTAAGAATGGAAAATAGAACTGAATCTAGTTCTGAGACGTCTGGCGACATTATTCAGGCGTTGTCGTCTGAAGTTGTACTAAGAATTGATAGAACCTTCTTGGAACGATTTAAGATAGGCAAATTTGGAACTGGTAATCTTCAAGAACATTTCATATACAATGGAAACATTGTGGAAAATGGACAAATAACAAAGAAAGTGTTTATGCAATGCAAGCACTGCAATAAAACCTATCATTCTTCAGTTGCTTATAATTTTCGCCGACATGTTGAGGTACTTTGTTTTGGAAATTTAGCGTGTCCTCTTTAGTGTATAATTATATAGTGTAACTATAGTCCATCCAACGAAAGAACAAACACGAGTAATACGTGTGAACAAATTCAATTCAGTCGTACTTGCTACGTTGTGCGCCTACCTGGCGCTGTACTGACGACCTGGCAGCCTTTGACGATGTCTTGCAACAGACTATCCAAATTGTGACCAATACGTTAATGGCGGCCCCCCAGTGGGAGCAGGTGGCCTTTCCTGTATCCAAGGGAGGTTTCGGAATTCGTCACGCATCTAAGCTGTCGTTGCCAGCTTTTCTGGCCTCCAGTTTCAGTGTAGCTGAGCTGGTGGAAGACATCTTGCCGTTAGCGTTAAAGGGAGGCAGTGATCCGTCGTGCGAGGAAGGCCTTGCCAGATGGCGTGACTTATCCCATCAGGATTTCCCTGCTGAGGACCTTCGGGTGTACAACGTGAGTGGGAGCGTCCACTGGTTGCGAACTCACACAAGTCTTTACTTGATTTACCGTTGGATGCCCAGGAGAAGGCTCGGTGGACATCTATTGCCTCTAAGGAATCCGGGGCCTGGTTGAACGCGCTTCCTTCTTCTTCGCTTGGCACACTTCTCGACGACGCCTCTTTTCGTATCGCGGTTGGCCTCCGGTTAGGCACCGAGATATGCGTCTCGCATACATGTAAGTGTGGCTCCAAGGTTGGGTCGCGCGGTACCCATGGTTTAAGCTGCAAGAGAAGCGCGGGGCGTTTGTCACGACACGGCGCTGTGAATGATCTCCTGAGACGTGCCTTGCGTTCGGCCGAGGTGCCCTCCATACTGGAACCACCGGGGTTGTCCAGGGACGACGGAAAGCGCCCGGACGGGCTTTCGTTAGTGCCTTGGTCGGGCGGGAAATCTCTCGTTTGGGATTTCACACGCACTGACCCTCTCGCGCCTTCATACCTAGCCTCCTCAGCATCAGCCTTCCTCTGGGCCGCATCCCAGGCTGAGAGTAAGAAGAGAGCGAAATATTCGTCGCTGGAGAACCGTTTTATGTTTGCGGCGGTGGCCATCGAAACTATGGGGTCATTTGGAAGGGAGGGACTCAACTTAGTCCATGACATCGGGCGCCGTATCCGCAACGTCTCTGGAGAAAAACGTGCTGTCGAGTTTTTAATACAACAAATCGCGGTCGCCGTTCAACGCGGCAACGCCGCGTCTATTTTAGACACATTTCCTCCTGGTTCGTCTTTGGAGGATTATTTAGTGTTTTTACCCTCACTTTGACGTGTCTTCATTGACTTTATTTTCAGACCTTTTTTCTCATTTTGTACAAAAAATTTTTATTATAAACGTACTAAAATTTATTATTCAGTTGTAAGTTGTTCATCGTTAGAATGCGTAACTAATCACTAGTCTCTTGCACATTACTGACACAAAAATATTACATCACAGACAAGTCACTCGTCTAATCAATTAGTACGAGAAACTGCGCCGAAAAAAAGGAAGAGAAGTTCTTAGTAGTTAAGATTCCTCCCAGCAAAAAAGCAAAGAAGGTGGAAGATACATCGGAGGAGCAAAATATATTTAAGGACTTGTTACTAGATCTGATATCCATTGATGGTTTGCCGTTTTCTGTCGTGGAAGGATGGGCGTTCAAACAAATGATTTCACATCTTGGACCACATCTGAATCTGATCAGTAGACGCGAATTGACACGTGCGCTTGAAAAGAAATCAGAAGCGGTTAAACCTAAGTTACGAGAATTGTTTCACGAGGCAGATCCCAATAGGATTAATTTGACAATTGACATCTGGAACAGTCGCTTAAGGGAGCCTACTTTAGGTATAAGCAATTGTTAATAATATAGAAGCTCCCTCTGCGTTACTCACATAAATATGAGTAACTTAGCTAGCGATTAAGTTTCTTACAACAACGTGTGGGAAAGGGGAGACAAATCGTACAGAGGTTGAAAGCAATTGACACGGCTAATAATACCTAGTAGAAAAGTCAGTCCTCAAGGAAGTGGAAAGACGAAATCGCTGGATACGTTATTTTATCTGGTCCCAGTAACTCATAAGGAGCTAGTTTATTATTGAGTCAAGGTATGAAGATTGTGAGTTAGATATCTAATAACGTTTCCGTCTTTATAGGTATTAGAGCTCAATTTATAGACCAGGAATGGCTGAAAAGAAATGTCCTAATTGCGTTTGAGCACTTTCCTGAGGCACATACGGGAGAATGTATTCTGCAACGTTTGTTGGATACTCTTGCCAGAGTTGGAATTGAACCAGCAGATGTAAGAATAGTCCAGTCCTAGCTAAGGTTTCTTCAACTATACTTAATCGAGTTATATGTATCTAGCGTATTTGAAATAGCCATGAGACGCGTGTTCTTAAATTAGAAATTACGAAGTGGATTCACTCTTTAGAGACCTTCAGCGCTGTCGCGCCAAGTATAGGGGAGAAATCTTTACCTCATTTCTTACCAAAGGTCTAATACAGTATCATTGTTAAAACTTTAACCTATATTCAGGTGTATTCAGTATGCGCGGATAATGCAACAAATATTGAGAAAGCTTTGAGTCTTGCTGATATTTTTCAAGACGAGTGGCTTTTGTGGACCCCGGAAGATGAGAAGATAAATGAAGAAATAACCGCTAATGACGAAGACGTTAGTGACTCTGAATCGGAAGTAAATGAGATCGAACCGTGTGATATAGATGTTAATTTACGAGAAAATCATCTTGATGAAGGTAATGTCTACCTCATAATTACTTAGCCGTGCATTTACTTAAACATGTATTTCGTATGTGATTTATATGTACAATGAACAGCCTGGGGTCCGTGGGACTTAATCTTCCAAAAGCCTCATGTCCCAGTAGCTCCCGATATGTCTGATGCCCATGAAAGTGTCATTCCAACACAGTCTTCCGAGAGCAAACACGCAGAAGTAGCTGAGAGTGAGACATCACAAAGTAGAGAGCCATCACAAAGTAGAGAGCCATCGAGCGCCTTGAAGACTAAGAGAACGATCGAACGAAAGAAAAAATGTGGACCAGAAGGTGAAGTTTCTCGAAATGGGAAATCTGAAGCAATTATTGAACACAAAAGACTGAAATTAACTTCAAGTCAAAAAAATCGCTGCCACAATTTACCAAAGCGAGGACAAAACGTGACGCCAACGTTAAACATACAGTCCACTTATGAGCAGTCAAACCCTGAAAAGTCGATCATAGATTCATTACAACCAGAGCAATCAAAGAACCAAAAATCAAATACTTCATCAACTCCCAGCTCTGATTGGCCGTTTTTGGTTGAAGATTCTGATAATACTTCTTTACGAGATCGTACTCCATGGAACTGGATAAGAGCGCGTTGTATAGCACACTCGATACAGTTATGTACTAACGCCGTGATGAAAGTTGGTGGCAACAGTATTGAAATGATTAAGTTCATATCGCTCGCAAACAAGATTATAAAGTTCTTCCGGAAATCACCCAAGTGGACTGCTAAGCTTAGATCACTGACAATGGGTCGTGATGTACTTTTGCCTGGTACAACTCGGTGGAATAGTTTATATTATGCAATTGAACGATTGAACGAGGTTGGTTATGTGAGTGCAGGAGAGACTTCTCGCATATTTCAAACACCACAAGTTTTTCCTAGGAGGGGATGCTTGACGCAATAAGAAAAGTTCTTATCGAAGCGGAATTAAGTAATAAAGCTGGAATTTTGTGTCTTCCATACACCGTAGAATCACATTCTTTAGAGTTTTTAGCCCTGTTTAAACCAATGAAAGACGCTACACAAAAAATTGATGGTCCAACTGCATGTGATGCTATTTCAGTGTTAATGGAAGCTTTTATGGAAGTAAGGGACTGCGAAACCGAGATATTTGTAGAAGAGAAGGAGAAACTGCTCCTCGAAATGGCTGCAAGATTCAGTGGGACGTTGCATTCAGACAATGTTGCCTCACTTCTGGACCCTTCGCAGAAGCTTCTGATGTTCCAAAGTTTGTCATAAATTGCGGTGTTTCATACTTGAAAATGAAGAAGGAACATAATAGATCAGTTAAAATATACATAAAAAAGTTAGGATGACTCACCAAAACCTTCTCATTAATTTATAATTTATTTTCAAAGTTGTTATTTTAGCTAGCTAAGCCCATGTCCATTTTGCGACAGTTTGAATATGTTTAATTTCACGAGACATAGGAGTTTCCCACGAGAAATCGGTGACATTTTAACAAAGGCAATCACAATTAATATGCCACTTATGGGTCGTGGAAAATGCCTTGTCTCATCAAATTATACATATGTAACTTTTTATGCAAAATGGCATTAGGCTTAGCGAGCTGAAATCACAACTTTGAAATTTAATTACTAATTATGGAGAATGTTTTGTTGAGGTATATTTGTATGCATATTTTAACACCCTTGATCGACTAAAAGTAACTTGTTGTACTACTTCCATATCCGTTTAAATGGTTAGTCCCTTTCTTTCAGAACCATTTTCTGAGCCCAGTTGGAAATATAAATATCCTGAATTTCGTACGCCAACTGAAGATGAAGCCCTTAGAATTATAAAGTCATATCTTCCTGATGATGTAATTTCGACGAATGTCGACAAATCTACTCCTAAAGGGCGTTTTACGTATTTAAAATCGAAGTTGTCAAACGAAGCCTCTACCTCAGGCTCACCTTTGATTAGTAACCGATTGAAAAGCGAATTAGATTCGTATCTAGGAGCTGCAGTTCCATCGCAAATGGAAGAAGAAGACACGACGATGACTGCTTTGGATTATTGGCGTTCCCACCACAAATCGTTTCCTAAATTGGCGAAAATAGCCAAACGATTCTTAGGAATACCAGCGACTAGCTGCGATGTAGAAAGCATGTCTTCAATTGCTGGTAGTCTGAAACGAGCTCGAAGAGCTAAACTTTCGCTCCAACATCTTATCGATGTTTTGTTGTACAGGGAATACAGAAAAATTCAAATTTGTGAGAGGTATGGAGAAATATTGTAAATATATTAATAATGCATGGTTTCATAACAGTGTGTTGGTCGATTACAGTGTAACGGGGAGCAGTCTGCATGTCTAAGGACGCCCATGCAAATCAAATGTATATACTGGCAATATCTTTGTCTAAAAAAAAAGAGCATGTGTTTTTGCGTACAATTATTTTCTATGAATATTAAAAGATGCTTTCAAAACATATTATAAAATGATTGTAGATCTGAAACCAAGATTGTATACATAAATACTGACGAATAAATGTGCATCAATATGAATATGGTTTAGGGATGCACCGATAAATCGGCCGATATATCGGCCTACCTTTTTCATATCGGTATCGGCCAATATCGGCTTCATGTAAACCGATATTTTCGGGAAAAACTTGACAAGTTATAAGGCACTCAATGAACACTAATTTAAACACATCACTTATATTTATACCCACAATTTAACATTTCCCTTTAAAAATGCAAGGTTTTCCACTATCTCAGTTTTATTCCGTTGTTCACGACTATGAGAAAGTAATTTCTTTAATTTCTCATACATCCAACAAACAATTGAAGTCGATACTGACGCTCTCTAATGCATTTGGTGTCACTAATGTAAACTTTGAACTTTTCATTTGTTCTCCATAAGTTTGCTTATAACGCTACTTCTTAATTGTTGAACAAAAAAAGGAGCTGCATTTTTACTGAAAACCAAGCAAAGGATTTAACTTAGAGCACACCATTTTTTAAGGAAGGGGGTTAAGGCTAAAATATGTAGCGGTACCACATTAAACGAAATGTGACACATGTCTCTAATAAAACAAAGTAAAAACGTAAATGGTCCTAAAAAATGTTGATTCTACTCTTGGAAACGATATTCATGGAGAAATACAATTTTTTAATGGGCCGATAATATCGGCCGATATATCGGCTACGAATTTCTGATATATCGGTCGGCCGATATATCGGCTGTACCCATATCGGTGCATCCCTAATATGGTTAAAGGACTTTAAATATCGTAGTCAAATCTAAGGAATAGAGCATAATATTTTGTTAGCGGGCAATCCATGTAATGAAGGCTGACTCAAACATAATTTAAACAAGCAACTACAGCACCAGTAGACAAGGCAAATTAAATTACACTAGATGATATATTTTTGTACCTTAGAAGAAAAAAAATGGTTTCAGCCGTTTACTTAATAAGAACATGTTCTCTTTATAATTTTTTAGGTATATTTTGAGTGGATTTGAAATAAATTTAAAAACTATCATAACCTATTATTGCAGATCTTAATTTTCAATTTAAAGGGACATTGTCGGTTCGCTACTAGAACCATCACAATTGAGAAACGATGTAACAGTTACTGACCATCATTAATTGTATCACTCGCTTGATATCTAAACATTTTGTTCTTTCAAGGTTCACCAAAACCAGACTTAATTGAATCAGTGTTGCGAATATGAATTCCTCACTCTTGTTAATCCTATCTTGCATCTCGAGCGCGATTTAAAAACCCCTTGAGGTTGAGCTTTCTTTCAAGACTTTTGAAGCCTTCATTGAATAGAGAAAGCGAGGCTCGCGAGTACAAAACACACTGCGCAAACAGAGCCAATCGTAATCATAAACTGGTTTGCTTGAGTATGATGACTTTCATGATAACGATTTATACCTTCAAAATACTCTTCTTCCAACTTTTGATTTCAAGCTGGTGTTTTTGACTCGACTTGCTTTCTGATTGAGAAGTCGATTATTACTTAAGCCAGTCGTTAGATTAGATTCAATAATTGTATTTAATTTATTGCATTATTTGTGTTTCTATTTACAATGGAAAGTCACAAGAAGAAACAAATCTCGAATTTGCCCACCTTTGCTCTGTACTTAATGGCTTCTAAACACCATCATCACCATCCGGTCTTTTGTCCATCCCACATGGACACCAGTCTGTACTTACTGGCTTCTAAACTCGAACATCATCTGGTCTTTTGTCCATCCCACATGGACACCAGTCTGTAAGTACTGGCTTCTACACCACCATCATTTAGTCTTTTGTCCATCCCACATGGACACCAGTCTTTAAGTACTGGCTTCTACACCACCATCATTTAGTCTTTTGTCCATCCCACATGGACACCAGTCTGTACACCTGGCTTCTAACACCACCATCTTCTGGCCTTTGTTTTTGCCCATCCCACATGGACACCAGTCTGTACACTTGGCTTCTACCCCATCTTCATTTTTTGGAATCTTCTTTCGTATTCTAGCAAAACGTCTTTGCGGTATGCCTAATTAGAATGAAAATTACATATTTTAATTGTATAAAGAATGAGCAAAGTCTGGGAAGATTCCAAGGGCTCGCCTTAGTAATTGGTTATGCAAATACCCAAGGGAAGGAAATGATTCTTAATTGGTAGGTGACGGAAGGGGTGGTGGGGTCAAGTCAGCTCCGGCGGACACGAGGCAGTCGGTGCCTTGGGGATATCAAACTTCGTCTCTGAGAAGCTTGACTTACACTAGTAAGAAAATACCTAGATATGGTAACTATTTGAAATAGACAATGACCAGAAGATGGTGGCGTAATTAGAACCAAATGTTTATATATGAAGAATGGACAACTAACTATGCAGATGAAGGAATAGCGGCTAGTAAAAGAGTGTTGAATTCAAGTGGAATAGCTAACGTAGAGAAAACCCATTTACCAGTTTTTGTGATTGTACTACGAATGCCATCAGGAAACGGCGAACACGTTTGTTTTCATTTGCAAAGTGCGTACGTGGTACCCTGAGCAAGGATGATGGGGGAAGGATGCAAAATCTGAGAGGAATACGCGCCGTAACTGCGGAAACGCTTGGTTTTGGTGGGACGCAAAAAATGGGGGAGGAATACTCGGGACGATTTTTGCGACCTCGTGTTGGATCTATGATCTCAGGCAGAAGCGTTCAAACCCCTACCGGCGTTTAATTCCCTTTTGCATCTAAGTAACTGTTATTTTAGCAACTATTTTGAAGCAATAATTATTAAATGTTAACTCTAAATAAAATTTTGTGTTTAATTTGCAAATTTTTTTATGATCAAAGTAGTTCAAACTAACTTCGGAATATGCATGCAAAATTAGGCCGACACGATGGCGCTAAATATGGTCAAGTTCTGACATAGCCCACCCGCCACTCGATCCGAGTGTTCCTTCTCCATTTTTAGGGTCTTAAATACTGTGCTATAAAGAGCTATGATAAACTTTTTAAATAATATTTAAACCTGCAAATAATTCACGAACACTGCGTTGCCCTGAAAAAAAATGCGCATGTTGGAGTGTTTGAAGATATCATCGAAGCTATGTATGTTGTGATCAATGTCCTCCGTCAATTTGGTCGACAGGATGGCTTTGAAGACTTCCATCAAAATGAAACAGCCGACGAAGTAGGTGGCCAAAATAACCTTCTTGGCGGACTCGTACGTATTATTTAATAGTCTAGAGGATTAGGGAAACAATCATGCACGCTATGAGGAACGCATGAAACTTTCACAATGATAAATAACAGAAAACCATAGCTCCCTCGAAGAACTGAGATGCTTTATAGGTATGACTGCATATATTTCGTATATTTTTCCTTTGGAGGCGGCCCCTATGAAAATACCACTAGGGATTATTGAAGGGAAACCTTTCGCTCTGCAACCAAGATTAGGGAATTTCATAAAATTTAGATTTCAAATATATACGTCATTATAATATTTTTGGAAGCTTGTCACTAATGAGTTACAGTAGGGATCCAATCTTGAATTAATTAGATATACCCTTTTTAATCATTATGCAAAGTTTAACTTTCTTCGTAAAAAGCATGATTTGACATAAAATTTTCATTTCTTTTCTAGCCTACAAGTTATCGGAGACCCCGACAAGGAAACGGCGTACTCTCGGTACGAATCGCTTGACAGTCGTGAAGAAACTGAACAAGAAGAGAAAGAGAATGATAATCGTCCACACCTTCGAAAGACAGTGGTTTTGGTATAAGAAGTCTCTCAAAGATGAAATGTCTACGCACCTTCGGCAGATAGACTTCAATGATTCCACTCAATGATATTTGGTAGTCGTGTTTTTGGAAATTAGACATGTTATATTCGTAGAACCGAAACGGGTGGCTTTGAGTTCGATTTATCTTTTCGTAATAAGACCAAAACCCAAAGCTCACAAATGCGAAAATAGAATAAACATCTCCTTCCTAAAACAGGATACGAAACAAATTAAATTGTATTCTTCCTTTCGCAGTTCCACCTGCACGACTAAAACCATTCTGGTTCGAATTTAAGACTTACCGTGTTATACATAAGATCGCTGGGAATGTATGTTACGTTAATACTGCCAAAAATACTCAACATTTAGCCTAAACACGAGTAAGCTGTTAAAGTATTCAAAATTTACCGCCCTTTCGGATGTCCTTTGAGTTCCATAATGAGCCTATCTCCCGGATTAAATTTACTCGGGTCAAGAATTCTCCTCTTAAAGTCATTCTTGAACTAAAATGAGAATTTTCATATGTTTTGGAACTTTTAATTTCAAAGAAAGATAATGAGGTCGTCACGAGTAATCCTCAACGATGCACGAGATGCAACGCGATATCTGATTTCACACGTACAGCTAACGATACTACATCACCATGCTTTCAATTTTGATGTACGACTAAGTTAAGATTACGACTGGTGTTAATCTCAACTCTAACTTAAATTTTACATTCTCCGAGATGATCGTTCCAATATCCACAAACCTTTGTCTTTCACCGTATTAAGTCACAGAAAATCAATCAGCGCCAGGCAACCAAAATGCCTTGGAGAAGCGACCTGTTTCCTAATTAATAAAAAAAACACTCTCCGTCCCTATTCGTTTTCCACGATGCGTCTCAATCTAAGTTGTACGAACCATTTAGAACAACTTTAAAAGACGGGTTTCTTTTTAGAGTGAAGAATGATTCGAGGTTTCCGAAAAAGCATTAGAACAACACGGCACCTAACGTAATCTGTCGTGGCTTATCTTAAGGCTAATTCGCAACAAGGCATACGCGATACTCACAATCTCCACCACAAATCTCAAGGATTTGTTCATGGTGAGCTCCAAGGTTCCTCGACAGACACAGACGTAGCGAATGAGGAATCACGGTCAAACTCTGCGCTATTTTGAAAGCAAAATATACGCAAAGACTCACTCAATTTTGCATTTAGATTGCTTCAAAACGAGACACGTAATTGTTATAGCTTTGGTGTAATCTACGCTTTCGACAGGCGTTTAAAGAAGTCATTCCCTTCTACCATGCACGATTATTAAATTGATAGAGGAATATTTTGTATTGCAAATGTTGGTTTGGTTCGATACAGAATTGACTGGGATAAATCGTCACGAGTGAAGGTTGTGAAAAACTACCAGAATGTAATCCTGTAGTTATATGCTCATCCGATTACAATTGGCTAGTTTTTATTGGGGAAATGCCACTTTTGTAGGCATACCTCGTGGTATGGGGCTTAAGCCGCTGACAGGGTAGGGGGTCTGGTGTTACGAGCAATCCCACCTATTTACTACACTCTTAAAAATGTTGGGTTGTTTTTGACCCAAAGTTGTTAATTTTTTAACTATTTGCTGGGTCAGTATTTAACCGACTCATTTTTAGGGTTGTTGTGCATTGACCCTAGAATTCGTTGTTTATATAACCGAATGTTGAGTCAACGTTAACGATAACTCAGATTTCGGCTAAACAGTAACACCATTTCTGGTTAAATTGTAAAATCATATTTTGGTATAAAAAACAACTCTAGTAAGGGTTAATTGTGATTTTGACGCAAATTTGGAATGAAAGGTAACCAAAAATTGGGTTAATTTCTTACATAATTTTGGTTTGAAAGAAACCCTAATTTGTACTGTTGAAAACCTCTCAAAATAGAACCGAAATTTCTCTTTATTACGTTTTTCACTTCACGGTCCTTTCTTCAGCTTCCACGATATTGTAAGATCACTGCTTAGTTTTACCTGACGTATATCACGGAGAGTTTCTAATTTCGACGTGTCTGTCTGTCGATACACCCCAGGGGACAGCGTTCGGAGTTGGAAAATCGGAGCAAATGTGTTCTTAATTTTAGGACCGCATTTACAGTTCCCAGAAATTTGGAAAATTTTATTCCACTTATACTGGTTATTATTCCATTGCCTGTATAACACCACCATCCTATACTCATATGTCCATCCCACATAGACACCAGTCTGTAGTTACTGGCTTCTTAACACCACCATCATCTGGTCTTTTGTCCAGACACACATGGACACCAGTCTGTAGCTACTGTCTTCTACTCCATCATGATCGTTAAGGTTAAGATGTACGCGGCCATCGGATAGGGTTACGAGAAACGTCTAGCCTCCCAACGGTGGGACTTCCACCAAAGGTTCACGCAACTGTGCTGTTCTTATCCATTACTAAGATTTGAAACCTTATGTACCGATTTGAGTAAGACAACAATAGGCGTATGCTTCATATCAAACGTCAATATTAGTCTAGTCTCTCAAGAATGTTCAATAGTTATTTTTTAAACGATGTAACACGCAATAAGGTTAATAACTTTCGAAGAAAATATATAATATTAATTATATTTATTTTAATGTTTAAGATAATCTTAAACCGTTAATACACTAGTGCACCTTGTTAGCAGTTTGCCTTGTCTTCATAATATAAAATAAATATATTGAAATATTTTTTGTAATTTCGATTCCTTTAGTAGTTTTGTAGCTATAAAGCTGTTTCATTTTGATATTCAAAGATTCGTTTTTATATTATTATTTCAGATGGTTGTTTATATATTACTTCAATAACTGGTATTGCAAAGTTTTCTAAATATCCATCTAGTGTACAATACCGCGTATTTGTATGCTTGGTTTGCCTAAAATTGCAAATGACCCAATTTGGGTTACTGCAATAACCACATTTTCTGAGTTTGAAACAACCCCATCCCAAACTACCAGGAAATATTTATTCAATTGCTACTTTATTTTAACCAAATTGTAGTTAATATTCAAATAGCCCAACTCATTCAACCCATGAGTTTTAAGAGTGCATGCTTGTTAGATGTTATGGACTTTATGCATATATATATGATTGGTCTTGTGGCGCAATACTTTGAAACAAGTCAGACGTTCATTAAAGGGATGGTGATGTTGAAAATATAGTAATTTTTTCTATTCTACTATAAGACCAATCTGCATAATGAAACATCCAGGAAATAGCACCGAACGGTTTTTAAACTACAATTTGCTTGAAATTTCATGGATTATTTTAAGTAATTACCTCCGACCAACCGCGTAGCGCCCTGCTTTTCTATTAACAATTTTCTCGTGGCACGCTCCGTGTGGGATAGATTTATCGCGATATTTCAAAAAAATTGCGCTATGTGACAATTGTGGCGGGAGACATGGAGCGTGCCACGAGATTTTTGTTAAAAGAAGGCAAGGCGTTACGAGATTGGTCGGAGGTCCTTATTTAAAATCTTAACATAATTTGAATTTTAAAATCCATGGGAAGTACTTCCTGAATTTTTCATTATGCAGACTGGTCTTAAGATTAGTAGAAGAATCGATATAAAATCACTTCATTTTCCACTTAAAACTCGCGTCTTTTGAAGAGAAGAGGTTTGAAAATATTGTTATTTGGGCCGCGATATCATTGCAGCCTATTGAAAATATTATTCATGATGGCATAAGCGCTGCACGAGATCCCTTTAAATAGACAAGTTCGACTATTCCATATATGAAACAACTTCAGAGGAGATGGGTTCTATGCTAGGAACATCCGCTACGCGATTGAGCTTCGGTAAACTGAGCCTGGGGTTGCCTATAGCCTCCCGCGTTCAGCGCAGATGTGAGGCTTAGTAATGAAGCCGACCGAAACCAAAGCCTAAGCAAAGGAGTATTTCACAACTGACGATCAAAGCTACCGATGGATAAGCCTAAAAATTAAATGAAAAAAATTTAAAGCCGGTAACAATGTTCACAACTGAAAATAACAGCTAAAAGCTAAAACGACCCCGAACGGTAAAATCTTGAAGTTGGTTTCTCTGTGCTACTGGTCTGCTACTTCTTATGTTTATTTTAATGGAAAAAAACACTAACTTAGGGCATCGAGGCGTAGTAAAACCAAAAAAAATGCAGTTGCTTGCTCGATCATTTATATAAATATATAACCTAGGGCGTTCAGTTAAGGAGTTATTGGGATATTAGGGAATATTGTGCTTTAAGACTTTTATAATGAAGGAAAGAAGACATGCCTGTTTGATGAATTTTTGGAAAACGTTTATTATCTTAATTGATAATTAGTTAAAAGTTAAAAAATATTAATAAAATTTGGACGAAAATTTTCAAATAACAATACTACTTTCGAGTTTAAAATTACAAGTCTTCCTTCGAGTTTTAAATTGAAGATAGTTCGTTTGCTTGATTGAACTATTTTTTACAAACAAGACTGTCAGTTTTAATTGTTGCTTAATATGTTATTAGACCTCCCCTAGCCCTTAAGCACATTCTTAATCTTTTATTAAATTACAGACATAAACGCTTAAAGTGTTCAAAAATATCTATAAAATCTTAACCTAATTTCAATTTTAAAATCATTCGGAGACTGTATTTTCTCGATGTTTCACTATGCAGAATGGTCTTATAAATTAGAAGAAGAACCGATAAAATTGACTTTATTTTCCTCTTCATCCACCCTATTTAGGGCTAGGGGAGATCCAATAAAATATCAAGCAACAATTGAAACAGAAAGTGACTGTCTTGTTTGTAAAAAATAGTTCGTCCAAATTTTATAAATACTTTTCAACTTTTAACTAGTTATCAATCTATAAGCACGGCAGTGCTCCCCGCCTAGTCGAGCACTGACATCCTTTTCTCAGTGAAGGTCCCCACTTGTAAATTTTTCGAGTGTTGTAAAAGATCGTGAGTTACTTGATGGAACCATATAGGCTTTGATACTAATTCAAAATCTAATAATTTATACAAAAATGTCCCCAGATATAAGGTAGGAAGACGGTTTAGGTCCCCACTTGTAAATCTGAAATCAGCTCAAAACTTAAGTGTCAAGCTAGAAATAGGACTGATTACTTAAATTTCATTCTGATAATCAATATTTTAACCATAAAATTATAATATACATGAAGTTAGAAAATGTGTGTTTAATAGACCCCACTTGTCTGTTGAAATGACAGTGAAGGTCCCCACTTGTAAATTTATCGAGTGTGAAAAATGAAATTGAAATACTTGATGGAACCATATAGGCTTTGACATTAATTCAAAATCTAATAATTTATACACAAATGTCCCCAGATATAAGGTAGGAAGACAGTTTAGGTCCCCACTTGTAAACCTGAAATTAGGTCAAAACTTAAGGGTTAAGCTAGAAATAGGCCCGATTACCTAAATTTCACTATAATAATCAATATTAAACGTCTGCCGCTCGTCTAAACACAACCGAAAGAATTCAGTTATAAAAATCAGTTTTAAAGTGTTCAAGTACTTACCAGCGTGACCGAGGCCCAAGTGCCAGCTGTCCGTCCAACCTGACTTCGATCGTCCTTGACGTCCGTAGACCTTCATCGTCAGTCGATGCCCGCACCTAAAAGCTAAGAAAAATAATTAATTTAAAATAATTTTGACATTTTTTTTGGACCCTTCTTTGTTTTTCAATATATGATATCCATTTTAAGATAGGAGTACCACTTTGAAGCTATTTGCCTGTTTAATTTTTAAGACTTTTCGGTCTATGTATACATTAACACCCCTTAAGACCTATTTAAATCATAACACCTAGTACTGACGAATGTAACCTATGCTCAAGGCCTTTTTATGGAAAATAATATTTTGTACCTTGCGGTAAATGTCACCTAAGAATACATGGGAAATGTCTGAAATTAAACCGCGAGCAAAGCCTCGAATTATGGGATGGGTTAGACAGGAGATCTAGTAAGCATATTTGCAAAGAATGTACTCTCAAAGACAATCAGAGCCTAAATTTAAACTTGAGTAATTCTAGGGATAAATTTCCAAAGTAGGTCTAGGGGTTGTTTTCCAAAGAAGTTCTTTAGAAATTCTTGAGATAAATTTCCAAAGAATGTCTAAGGAATATTTTCCAACGAAATTCTTTAGAATTCTTAAGATAAATTTCCAAAGAACGTCTAGGGAATATTTTCCATCGAAATTCTTTAGGAATTCTTGAGATCAATTTCCAAAGAAAGTCCATGGTTTATTTCCAAAGAAATTCGTTAGGAATTATTGAGATAAATGTCCAATGAAGCTCTAGGGTTGGTTTTCCAAAGAAGATCTAGGGTTTATCTTCCAACGAAATTCGTTTGGAATTCAAGAGATTAATTTCCAAAGAAGGTTTATTTTCCAACGAAATTAGTTAAGAATTTTAGAGATGAATTTCAAAGGGCCAGATATATTGCAATTATGCTTTACATATAGATATCTCAAAATATTTTTACCCAATATGTTTAGCTAAAGTTTTCCTAGATAGACATAAACTTGAAGGTTAAAAAAATTAAAAACGTTTCACGAAGGCTGGTCCCGTAGCTAAGGCTCAGCAAGCGCTGAAATGGAATGTTATATTTACCTATTTTTTTATTTTTATTTTTTTTTTGCCTTCAATAATCAGTGAGGTGTTTATGTAAAGGATAAAATAGATTAAATAGATTAAAAGTAAAATAAGAGTAATTAAAATCGTTATGTTTAGATTTACAGGGAATCTAAGCTGTCAGTCGGAATTTTTGCTTAATTCTCTTATGGCATGTTTTATCTTTATTTTGAGCGTAATTAGAGTCCAAAATAAAGATTTTTTAAAAAATATTGTAGAGGAAATTAGGTTAAACGCGTTTCTGATACTCGAAAAACTCTCAGTGAATATACATTATTAAATTTAACAACGACGTCTGTATCTACTGCTTGGCCGTTAAAGCCTCCAAAACCCACTTAGTACCTCATACAATTGCACAAGGTTTAAAACTTTCTGCCGTTTACAGATGTTTTTAAGTCGATTAAATGTCTGACTTTATTAGCAGTTTTGCACTGCATGCGAGAACTTCCCTCTCTATAAGGGGTGTAGTTAAGCATATAAGAACTACACTTCCTGTATTGGGATATGGTTCTGCATGTAAGAACTATCCTCGTTTCAAGTGGCTAAATTAATTTACCCACTTCTCTATATATTTTCCACGAAAATTCCAAAGATATTTCCCAAGAAAATTCCAAAGATATTTCCCAAGAAATTTCCAAAGATATTTCCCAAGAACATACCAGGAAATTCATTGAGGGACAAGACGAATACCTGGACTCAATTGCTGATGAAACCATAGAAACTGTTACACTACCTGAATAATAACAATTCTTCTATTTTACTAATGTCCATCTTAATGATGAATGGAAAATCAATCAGCTCATCCAAACAACTTAACATGAAGTATCAAAACGTCAGAGGACTAAGGACGAAGCTCGACCACCTAATGATAAATCTCTGAAGCAGCCGGGAAACTTCAAGATGAAGCTGTTCCAATAAAATTCAGTAACCCGAACGGTATCTTCCCATTGTGCAGAATTCCTTTAGACCGAATCCCGCCAATGTTTTTAATGAATTTAGCCCAACGGCGGGTTTGGTATTTACAATTCAAACGACTCTATTTGTCGAAAATAGCGGCCCCAAAAATGATCTGCAGTTAAATTTCTATTAATGTTGTTTTTTAATGAAAGCGTTTTAAATACATTTTTATTGCCTTGGAAACGCCACTATTTGGTTAATCTAGTTTAGTAATATTTTATAAATCACTTGAAAATGTTACACCTTTTCCAAAATATTTATGTTTAACTTATTGACTTCTCAAATAATATGCCTTTTCCAATAAATTACTGTTAGGTTAGGAGGACGTCTCTCCCTCTTTGGAGCGGTTATACACTTCAAGTATATTAAAACGGCTGGCTTAAATTATTTTCATGATTAATATAACATAAAAAATAAATAAATATTAGCAATTGGTTTTATTATGTTATATTTTGCTGATTTATTACTATTTTGTTCTTACAATCCTTAGTTTTAAAATAATTATTTAGAAAATGATTGGATCTAGTGTTCATTTTACTTACACCTTAAATTGTTTTAAGTTAATTATTGCTAGCAAAGATAAAATCTTTGCGTTTCCGGGATTTTATTTATTTAAACTCCATCGGGAAAAACACGAAGTGCGTGTTTTTCGGTGCAATGGGGTTTACCCATTGGACCGAATCATAAATCCGCCAAAATGCGGGTTTTTCGGTGGAATGGAATTGGGTTCTGTTGATTGGGATTCGGCGCAATGGAGGTGAACCCAATTTTACATGCTATATTTACAAACTATAATTGAGACACCAACATCAAGCGTTGAGGTAACTGTAAGTAACAATAAACTCTGCTTTCATTATAATGTAGACTATTTTACAGGACACTAGTCTTTTGAAAGATTCCACAGGTACTCATATTGAAAGTCAAACGCCTAAAAATGTAGGAGTTAAAATGAACTCCAAAAAAGTTCAAACTGTGACTAATATCAGGGCCGGATTAAGGGGGGGCAGAGGGGGCACCTGCCCCCGGGCGCCAGCAAAATAGGGGCGCCCAAGATGTCTGGTGATACCCAAATCTGAGCGATTGTTTTATTAAATTTTCGAAAAACTCAAAAACATGACGTTAGTTTTGAATGATTGCGGGACTGTTTTTCGTTTTTAAATAGGTATATTAGCTATCGAGACCAATTTATTACACCAAATTAATTGGGAGGAGACGATAAATAGATTTTCCGAGTCTAAATCTAGAAAAGCCTATTCAAAGACATAGGCAGGGCTGATACAAAGTCACTTTTTTCAAATTCGGTTACTAAAAGTCACTTTTCCAAAAATTAGTTACTATTTGTCACTTTTTTTGGATTTTTGAGTCTTTCGGTGTTATTTATCTTTCGACCACAAGGTTAAACGTAATATATTTGACAGTATGACGGTTTAAACGCAAAAACTGCGAGATTACAGTTGATCAAACCCAAAAAATTGTGGAGCTCGCTTCGCTCGCTCATCAAAAATTTAACTTAATATTTATAATCAATCCAATTCAAATGAATGTTTTAGTTTTGATTTAAAACGACATCAATTACTTTGCATTCTGAGCTTGCTCCAAAATGGTTTAATTCAATTTCGCCGTAGAAATTTTATGATTGGACCTTTCTTTTGACTGGAAATATCTAAGCCCATAGATTGGGCATAATTACGGCACCGACCTTTAGAATATCTTTAACTACTGAAAATAATTATGAAAATCGATCATGTCTGAAAACATTTCATTTAAAATGCCCTTATTTTATAGCTTAATTTGCCCTTATTTTATAGCTTAATTTGCCCTTATTTAGTCACTTTTTGCTTACTATTTTATTCAACTAAAATTGAGCGTATGAGTGAGTATCAGACATGCATAGGGATACTTTTCACTTAACAAAATTACAATAGGGAGCTAACAGCTGGCTAGGGGGAAGAGATAGTCTGAAGTCACGCAGCCGCCCTCTGGTTGGCATTTTTGCGCGTAGAATACTGTTTCCAACCGTTAGGGGGGATGAAACTCCAGTAAGAGATAGAAGGGTGTGACGTCTCAGGGTCAGAACTGTAAGCTCCCTATATTTCCAATAAAAACAAAATTGTTAAAATTTCTAGCTGGATTTTATAAATTATGGGGCCGAGGGAGGGGGCACCCATCGAGCCACTGCCCCCGGGCGAAAATCTTCTTAATCCGGCCCTGATGTTTCTCAAATTGAAAGCAGGGCAATAAGACGCGGGATAAGAAGTATTTCCCGGGGTGTCGGGTGCCTAGAATTTAGATGACGCGTGCTTTTGCTTTTCATTTTCAAGGTTACGGATAATAATTTAGCAATCTTAAAGGTAGCGTGATAGTTTTTCGCTACATCGTTTGATGAACATCTAACGATGGGCTATTATTTTCACTTGGTCTGAAGAAAAAGTATCGTTCGCCTTTTTAAAGGGGAGTGAAAACGGAAATGAATGATTTTAAAAGTGGTCATGATTTAAATTTTTCTATAAGAGTGCGTTGCGGATGCGCAATGCCACATATTTTTGAAGAAACTATTTAAATGACATCCGTCGGGAAATGCCACAATCAATTATAGCATTTCGCTGACATACGTTTGGAAATTCTATAATTGATTTTAATTTTTAGCCTCACTTAAGTAGAGAATGAAAACGAAACCCTAAACCAGATTCACAGTCAATCGCTTACGTATCCGCTATTCGTAACCCTAAGCCAAATTCTCTTTCATACGCTTACGCGTCAAAGGCAGTCTATAGGGGCTATCCATAGGCGATTTCAAAAGGGAGTCTAGGGGCTATTCGCTAAATCATTGGCGATTTTTAAAGTCAGTCGAGTTTCTACTCACTTATTCAATTGCGACTTTTATAGGGAGTCGAGGTGCTACCAACTTAATAATTGGTAATATTTAAAGGGAATCGAGGAGCTATTCACTAATTCATAAGTAATAATTGGCGATTCGAGGGACTACTAACTGAATCATTTTCGATTTTAAAAGAGTCGAAAGGCAGCCCACTTATTCATAGCCGATTTATAAAGGGAGTCGAGGGGCTACTAACTTAATCGGCGATTTTTCAATTCAGTCGGGGGCTCTTCGTAATTTTAAATGGAGTACACTCAATGATTGGCCAGTTTAGCATAGTCGAAGGCCTACACACTTATTCATTGCCGATTTATAAAGGGAGTCGAGGGGCTACTAACATAGTCATTGCCTGTTTTTAATGGGAGTCGAGGGGCTACTCAATCATTCATTGGCGACTTATAAAAGGGAATCGGGGAGCCTACAGAATGATTCCTCTTAGCTGTATGGATTCTTGTTACTATACATGGGCAACGCTAGTATAGCTACGTATATGGTTGCCGTTTATATTATAATGGGGAATACCTTTGGAAAGAGTCGTATGGGTGAAAAGGAAATATATAGGTAATAGTATTAGCCATACATTACCAGGGTCAAGCTTGGCTCAAATAACATTCTTGGCCAAGGGTAAGGTATTGATTACCCCAAACCCTTTGGTCCGGGAATGTTTTTTGGGTGAAAAGGTAACATATAGGTAATATTGTTTTAGCCATACCTAACCTTTCAAACCCCCCAATCTATTCAAACACTTACTGTTGTCGCGTTACATCGGCAAACTTATTGCTGTTACTTATACTGCTGATTGGCTTATGTTAAGTACAGGTGGCTACTTCTCTTTATTCATGGAATATCCGTTTATCGTTTACTCTTCAAACTAAGGACACTCCAAAATTAATTCCCTAACGATTGGATACGTTAAGGACGAAATAGCAAAATGTCACAAAAGGCCGATGCCAGGATCATCCAGCAAGATGTACAACACAAGCCAGTGGGTGGACGTGATACCAGTGGCGTTCGAGAAAAATTTCTACCAAGGCGAGGAATTAAAATTGTTTTGAGTCAGCGAGTAGAGCTGCTCAACTTTCGGAAAATACCGAACGCCTTGACGTGGAAGGACATCTTTAAAGAAGTGTTCACGCGAGCAACATCGTGTCTGTGTGTGTGTCTGTTGTTACACCCACGTGACCGCATTCGCAGTTTCCAAATCGGAGAAAACTTGTTCGCCATATCCGAACTGCTTTCACAGTCACGGAAATGGCTCCTCTACTTGAGTTTTCACACCATCATCTGCTGGTCTTTGTCCATCCCACACAGAGACCAGTCTCTACTTACTGGCTTCTAAACACCACCATCTACTGGTCTTCCGTCTATTCCACATAGACACCAATCTGTCTCTTTGGCTTCTAACTCCATCGTCATGGTTGGGTTTAAGACATTCGCGGCGATCGGCTAGGGTCACGAGAAACGTCTAGCCTCCCTAGGGTGGGTTGTCCACCATAGGTTTTCGCAATTGCGGTTGTTCTTGCTTTTAACTGTACTTCGACACCCTTATATACTACCTATTTGAGTAAGGCGAAGCAACCGGCGTATGCTTCATTTCAAACGCCAATAATAATCAAGTCTCTCAAGAATGTTTAATTGTTCTTTATCAAAACGATGTAACGCTCAATAAGGAGATCAACTAAAGAAGAAAATATTAAATATTAATTATATTTATTTTAATATTTAAGATAATCTTGTTTCTCAACTCAAAATTAATACGGAAAGAGTTAAAAAGCAGTCTATGTTTTTGTCTGTGTGTGTCCGTCCATTGTTACACTAGTGCGTCGCGTTAGCAGTTAGCCTTGTGTTGATGTGTTAAGAAATCATACAGAACCTTAAAGGGTATAGGCAGCTTTAATTTCATATCATATTTTATATCTTAAAAGGTCTAAAGTTACACTTTCGAGTCTCTAATTTATAAATATCGCCTTTTTAAAATAATTTAAAATTAATTCTATACGTAAAATGAATTTAAAAATCGTCAAAACTGAACTTTTCCATACCTATATCCTTGCCTTACCAGCTTGTTTTATAACGTCTACTGAATAAGCGCGGGAAAAACCATGGAGCCTTAATCTAGGCTCTATGCGAAAACGGTAGTCCGGACTCTCTAGGCGTGAAGCGTTTGGACTCTTTGGAGTCGACTCGTGACGTCTGCTACTTATTTTACCGCGTTATACTTTTGCTTGTTTGTATCGTGTACTACTGTACTTTCTGGTTTCTGGGTAACTGAACTAAATATAAAATAGATATAAAAAATTTCTAAAACGAGTACGATTCGCGTAGTTCCACGTTGTAAAAACAACAACTTCAATAAGGATATATCGTTTCACATATTTCCTAAAGACCCTTCTTTAGCAGAAAAATGGTTAAAAAATATTGATAGACCAAACTGGGAACCGAAAGCTAGATCTCTCATATGTTCAGCTCACTTTACAAATGAATGTTTTGAATATAATCCAGACGTTGTAAAAACCTTGGGAAAGAAGAAAAAGTCACGTTTAATTACGTCGGCAATACCAACTATTTTTCCTTCCGATTGTTTCATTGAGAAACCCAAAGAACTTTCTGCAGGCTGCAGTGGCAGTGCAGAACCACTTCAGAGACCTTTGCCCGTAAAAAAAATCTGTGCAACAAGCCCTATGCCACACCGAAGTCGCGCTTTTGTCCTTGAAAAATTATATTCAAAATCAAAAGATGAAGAATCAATTTGCCGCCCAGATGAACCGCAGAGCGATAAGTTATTGCAGAGAATTATTAAAGGTAAAGATAATATATCCAAGTTTATAATCTTGGCTAAAGTGTTGGTATTCAAGCTTTTCCCAGCAATCGGCATAAAGGTATTAAAATATTCGTAGATAGATTTTATTTAAATGTGTAATCTGAGAGAACTTTTACATAGCTTGTCAAACGACCCAATTAAACAGCGTGAACAGTATTGGAACCCAAACTGATTTTTTAAATCATAATACAACTATGACAAAAGATGAAGAAATGTCAGATATTCATGAGAGTGATGATGAAAGTATAGAGTCTGACCCACTTGATACTAGTTTTACTCCTTCAACTCTTGGCTTCGGAGATACTAGTTTTATTCGGTATGCATTTTTGATACGTGAATTACATTTTATAAAGTATAAAATAAATCTTATTTTATTACTAATAGCTCTTCGGATCATTTGGATGTTATTGAAAATCCAGTTTCAGAGCCAAAATTCTTAGTTTTTCAGTCAGCGTTATTAGTATGTTCAAATATTGTTTTTCTTGTTTGGCGCCATGCACTCAAAGTCTATCAATTTTGGGATCACTGGTCACGGTTAAAGCTGTTTGTAAAAATAACCATACTTTTGCAGCGGCCTCATCCCTGAAGCCGTTGCAGATGATGACGGAGGGCTGAGCACCCTAGTCCACTTTGGGACTATGTTCAGCCTGCCGCCATCTAAGCCCCTCCTCCTTTCTTATTCTATCCTTAAAAAAACTATCCTTGAAAAACCCCCGTTCTAAAAATCAAACCGAGGCGAATAGGAACGCCGGTTTGTTTCATGTAGTTTAGTTCGCTCTTTTTGTTTCTGCGGGTCAGTTCGTTTTTAGTTCCCGAACAGTTAGTTCGTTTGTGATTCTCACGGGACCAGACACGGGTCCATTTCGGTTAAAGTATTTTTGAACGAACTAAATTGTATTCCGCGTGTATCGCGATTCCAATCTTGGATCTCGATTAATTGTTGACAGTTAAATTACATCGACTTAATAAAGAATTATTCAAAGATCAACCACAAGGCATGTTTACTTTCCTTTAAATCAAATTTCCTTATGGGACGATAGTGACGGTTTTGAGTTAGGCCTACACAACTCCCCTCGCTATTGTACACAAGGGACTTGTAGCGCGAACCCCTCCAACGACCGGCCGATAATTCGTTTTCCGAGGGGAACCGTTACAAATGGTGCCGTGCTCGCTTTTTGGGCCTCGGTCTTTTTTTCCGTCGGGGTGATCGGGCCCGATTCGCGAGTTAGCTACAGGTTGATACACGTTTAGACAGAACGCCGCCATGATGGGAACTTTCCTTCTCGAACATTCGAGGCAGAATTCCGATTTTTATTTTTATCAGATTGAGTTATAAAACTATTATCCCTATCATTGATTTAAATTGAACATAATTATTTTTGACTTATCTTGCGATAATTAAAATTCCGGGAAAAATATTTTTGAATTAAGTATTTCCTAAATTTAAATGAACACTACCGAATCGTGCCCAAATTTAAAATTATACCGTGAAAGACAAGATACAGAATGCTCCTCAGCTTCGGGAAATATTTCGGAATCCTCGGGTTCAACGTTACCTTTAGCTAAGCCTAATCTCGTGACCGCGGATATTATACGCCCCCTAGACTGAGCGATTTAAATATGGCAAATGCCCAAAACCAAGGTGACGATTCCCCATGGGACGATAATCTGGATTTAGCCCCATATTGCAATACGCAGGAACAAACAACTAGACATGAGAATAATTTAGACCTATTTGACAACATGAGTCAAAGTTAATACCCCCAGGGGAATAGCCTAGTTAGAGCTAGACTCGCGGGGAGTATCCCCGATTTAGTTGCGTTAAGTGGGATAAATAGACCCAGTCTACCCAAACCAGACCCACCGAAACAAAAGGTAGAGGTTAAATTATGTGCATATGAAAAGGCAAAGCAGTCTCTGAATAGTTGGGTTACCTCAAGGAAAAATATGGCAAAAGCCACGTCAAATGCAAACATTACGCCAACCACAGTAACTACTATCGCCCCCAGTGGGTCATTTCCACGTAGAAGTTCGGTCACATATACAAATGCCCCTAGTAGGCCAAATAGACCCAATCCAATATACCCTGGACAAACCCAGAACCCTACGGGACATAATCCACAGGGCATTCCCCAGTCCCCTCCTAGAGGACAACCTCAAGGTACACAAGGTACTAGTCAGTCCCAAGGGACATCAAACCCTCATCCTCAGAGTAGTCCAAATACTGGAGGTGCCCAGCAGGCAGCCTTCCTAGCGTCAGTCCTACAATCCTTTTCAAACCTGGCAGTATCAAACCAGGGTAACGTTAAGGGTTTAGAACCCCCTGAGAGATTAGCTTTTTACGGTAGAAAACACGAAAGTGTCCCCGAGTTTCTTAAACAATTCGAAGAATACGCGAACTTCTATAAACTAAGTGACGAAGATAAGATGCTTTTCATGCCCCTCCTGTTAAGGGACAACGACCTATATTGGTATCGTTCCCTCCCCCAACGAGTAGATTGGGCAGAATTTAAGAGACGAGTGAAGCATCATTATAGAGTTAAGGATGAGGGAGCTAAGGCCCGAATAGCTTTACATAATAGACGACAAGGACAAAATGAATCCATCGACGAGTTCTTTGGCTATTTCGTGAGGTTAAATCAGAATTTACATCCCCCAATACCGGAAGATGAACTACTCATAATAATGAAACAAAATTTAAGAATGGAGTATAAGGGGTTACTAATGGTTCTACCAGCGCAAACGTTATCCGAATTGCACGATGTATGCCTACAGATAGAACAAACTTTTGAGTTAGATCAACCCCTCTCATCCCAAGACAACCCAAATTCTGTCACACAACAACAACCACCTATGCAACAGGCCCTGAGATATACAGCACCCAAAACTAAAGTAAACCCTCGATACTCGGGTGTACAACCGATAGCCCCCCTACAACTGGTTATTCCCAGACGGGATCGAATCAAGGGTACATCCCGAACACGGGAACTTATACTAACATGGACATCCCGCATGGGAACAATAACACCCCACATCAGGACGGATGTTATAATTCTTTCCCAGTCCAAAATGTTCCTCAAACCTACCCGGCTCAAAATTATTGAGCTCCTTTCCCGAGGCCCAGTTCCCAACCAAGGCAACCCCACCTTTCGACAAGGCCTCGACAAAGAAGACGAAGCCTACCCAGAGACGAATACCCTCGTCTGACTCGAGTCTTCGAGAGAAGAAATCCGGATGTTGAACCCAGAGAAAACCAGCCTCAAAGTCCTATCGCGAAGCAAACTATGGATGTGGGAGAGCAACCTATACGACAGGCCCTGCAGTATATAGCACCCAGACCTAAAGTAAATCCCCAACAAGTAGTTCCTCAGCCTTCGGGTGTGCAACCGATAGCTCCCCCTACAACTGGTTATTCCCAGACGGGATCGAATCAAGGGTACATCCCGAACACGGGAACTTATACTAACATGGACATCCCGCATGGGAACAATAACACCCCACATCAGGACGGATGTTATAATCCTATCTCAGTCCAAAATGTTCCTCAAACCTACCCGGCTCAAAATTATCGAGCTCCTTTCCCGAGGCCCAGTTCCCAACCAAGGCAACCCCACCTTGCGACAAGGCCTCGACAAAGAAGACGAAGCCTACCCAGAGACGAATACCCTCGTCTGACTCGAGTCTTCGAGAGAAGAAATCCGGACGTTGAACCCAGAGAAAACCAGCCTCAGCAACAAGAACTACAGTACGTTCCAAGACGTCCACAGAATCAAATCCAGGAGCGTCAGAATCCTCCGAGAGCCATTCAGGACGATCGACCAGTCACCTGTTTGAACTGCGGTTGCTTGCGTCACTATGCCAGCGAATGTCCATCCCCAAGGGTAGAAAGACAAAGAGGTCCGTTTCCGGGAAACGCCAACCCAGGAGGGAATCCCCGAGGACGTCTCCCTCCCGCAACACAATAGTACTAACGAGGAGATTAAATTAAGAGTTCCATATCGTCCCTTCACTTCTCTGAGATGCAATCTTAGGCCAAGATTTTCTAGAAGACTGGAAAACCATTATCGATTTTGGAAATTTAACTTGTAATATTGATGGACTATTATTAAAACTCTTAGAAGTCTCAGAGGATAAGCTTCCTCCCTCCCTCCAAATGGTTTCTAACATCAAGGATGCAGTAGAATCAACCTCTCTCTCATATAAGCAGAAGAGAGAGTTGAAAGAACTCCTTCTCCGATTTCCGGAACTCTTTGGTGAAAAGTTAGGAAGAAGCAGCTTAGTGGTCCATGAAATACACACCGGAAATGCTAAGCCGATATACAAAAGACCATATCGAGTTAGTGATGCCAAGAAAAAAATCATCGAACAAAGCATCTATGACATGCTCAAGGATTGAATAATCAAACCTTCGACGTCCCCATGGGCCTCGCCAGTAGTGATCCTAGAGCAAGACGACGGATCCGGCACAGGCAAGAAGAAATACCGTTTCTGCATCGATGTCAGAGAATGAAATTCCATCACCGCAAAGGATCACTATCCGATTCCGAGAATCGTCGAAACTCTCAGTAAATTGGTAAAACCCAAATACATCACCGCATTGGATTTGAAATCTGGATACTGGCAAGTTGAAATGGAACCAGGAATTGCGCCAAAGACAGCTTTCATAACGCACGCGGTAAAATGCGAATTTAACGTATTACCGTTCGGACTTTGCAACGCGCCAAGTACCTTCCAACGTCTCATGGATGAAGTCTTCCGAGACGAAGAAAAATTCGCTATCGTCGTGTACCTCGACGACATTCTTATTGCCTCCGAGACATGGAAGGAGCAGAAGAACGCTCTGGAGTACGTTATGAATAAACTAAAGAACGCTGGCTTAACCCTTCAGTTGAAGAAATGCCGCTTCACCCAATCGGAAGCAGTCGTCCTTGGACATGTAATCAACGAAACCGGAATTTACATAGATCCTTCCAAGGTTGATGCAATCAAGAAATATCCTCAGCCAAAGACGCTAAGACAACTCCAAAGATTCCTTGGAATGGCCGGATGGCATCATAGGTTCATACCTCATTATTCAAAGATAGCCACTCCACTCAATCAATTGAAGAAGAAAGGTGTCAAGTTCACACGGGGTCCCAACCAAGAGGAATATTTTAAGAGAATCAAAGACGCCATTTGCAGCTCACCACCATTGGCCGCGTATAAACCAGATGCGCCAAGCATTTTGACAACAGATGCGTCAGATGCCGGCTTGGGTGCAATGCTATCTCAAATTCAAGACGGAATCGAAGTCCCAATAGCATACGCTAGTAGAAATCTCCGAAATGCGGAAGCAAAGTACAGTACTTCCGAAAAGGAATGTCTAGCGATCTATTGGGCCATTGGACATTTCCGCCCGTACCTGGAAAGTAAAGCTTTTACATTCGTAACCAACCACAAAGCTTTACAGTGGCTATTTGGACTCAAAGAACCGAACTAAAAACTCGTCAGATGGGCGATGTATCTACAAACGTTCGATTTCAAGGTTCAACATAAGAAAGGAGTCGAAAACGTCGTGGCCGATGCGCTTTCACGAGCTCCAATAGGACTGTTCGCCATGTCTATAGCCTCCACCATGGAAGAGGAAAATCAAGACACATCATCTGAAGAGTCGAACGTACCATCAGATCATTCACACGTCGCGTATATTTTACCACCATACCCACACGCGAATTTTCATATCTTTGATCACGATGATATCATTACCGCTCAAGGGGAGATCCTGTTTTTCGCGAAATCATTGAATAACTTCGACAGGATAATCCTCCAGACAACTCAGATTACGAGATGGTAAACAATCTCATTTACCGAAAAGCGTCAGGAGTTCGTCCAGCGTGGATCTACCTACCTCAATCTTTCAGAAGAGAAGCTATGAGGCTCTTGCATGACCATCCTCTGTCTGCCCATAGAGGTAAATACAAGACGCGAGAGAAAGTAGGACATAGATACTGGTGGCCCGATCTCGACAAGGACATCAGACAATATGTCAAGGAGTGCGTCCTATGCCAACAGTATAAGATCAATAACCGCAAGACACATGGCCTTATATCTACAGTTCCGACTGGACCCTTCAACAAAATAGGAGTTGCTATCATGGGACCCTTTCTAATCAGTAGAAGAGGATACAAATTTCTTCTTGTCTTCACGGATTACATGACAAAATTCGTCGAACTAATCCCTTTAAAAAGAATAACAGCTGAATTGGGAGGTACCAATCGACCTAAATCATTGCTAACTTACCTCCGATAATAGCGGAGTAGCAGTGAGTTAAATTTTTTTAACTAAATATAAGGGAAAGGTGAAATATTATTGTAAAATGATGCTTGAAAGATAAATTGATATGGAAATCAGGGTAAATTAATATGTTGCAGTAAATTGTTGAAATATTAAAGGATTTTGAGTGAAAGGTTTGTATGTAGTCCATTTTACATCAGCAGAATCAAGCAATTTTAGTGCAGAATAAATTTTGTTATTATTTTGGTTTTCTAAAACTCTAAATCAACCAAAATGCAACACTTTAAGCTGATTACGAAGAGTGTTGGAGCGCTTAACGATAAATTAACCTTGTTTGATTGAATTTATTAATTTATATCCGGAACGGCGTGAAAATAATTAATGATTATAGAACTTTTTGGGTAGAGTAAAATATGCTGTGCTTCGACACAGTTCACTACATATTAAGCTTTAATGATGATTGAGACGTAAGTTTTTTCACTAATTCTCCGCTTAAAAGTTTATTGAAGGAAACGGTTGATCTTTTCCTTAATTTGAACCGTAAATATTCATTATAAAAGCAATTAAGGGAAACACAACCAGTCTATTATCTTAATTTATTTGGTATATACTAAACAATTCTACTTATCTTTAATTCATTTTAATGTTCATATTTTTTGATTGACCTAACCTGTCCTATTCTAGCCCAGGCACCAAATTATTCTCAGGAGCAATGTTTTGGAAAAAGCGTCATTAGTAACTAAATGAAAGCCAAGATAATTTGGAAAAGACGTCAAATTATTGCGGAAGTATTAACTTGTAAGCAACAATATTTTGGAAAAGGCATTAAATTATTCTGGAAGTTACAAATCTAACTGAAACGTACCAAATAGTGACGTGTTCATCAAAGGTTATCTAATCGAGTACAACAGAAAATAAAATAATAATAATATCGCGAAACAAAATGCCAATAATAATTTAAAATTCTAAAGGAATATTTGTTGTGGAATTGTGCATTGCTTCATCATTTACGCTACATGCAGATTATTTTAAATCGACGTTGTACGTAAATTCTATTTGTTCGAAGCCCGCCTTTTCACTAGTTTCGTATCTTATTTGGTGCATTTTAGTCCAGTGGCAATTCGGTTCATTGGAATGATACCCTTCAAGTGAATCGCCATCAAAATGTAATGCGTGGATTTAGAATTATTTATGTTAGAAATTAAACTTGTCTTACATCGGAAAAGAGATGATTCGTAAATTGGTCGAACCTGCAAAAACAATATCTACATGAAGAACTGACAGTTACTCTTTACTTGAAAGTTATCATTTTGTAATATATGTGAGAATACAAACTTTGGAATTGTGTAATTATCAAAAAGAGCGTAAACAGCAAACAAAAAAGCTTTTTTGTATTTGGTGTCATCGACGCTTTAATAATGGGGATATGCGAGTCCGGATTTTTAAGTGTGAGTACTGGAAAAACTGTATTGGCGAGCCCTTAAGAAAGTCCAAACTTTCAGTGCGAGTTCTAACGCCTTTAACCGAGTCCAATTTCAAAATAATTCTTTACTAATATGTAGTAACTTGTAACTAGCTAACAATAAATTACTTAATTAAAATAAAAATAATTAAATTAATACTTTTCGAATTTAAGGAGCCAACATATATACAGCTACCATAATTTAGTGTATACATTTCGAGATTCTGTCAATGCGCGGATGTGGAATAAAAAATAGAATGCCTATTGCGCATGACAATTAAAGTTTTATATTATCCTGTGCTAGCGTTGTGTAGGAGTTCGTACTGACCAGCGACAAGGCTGCCAGGAACTGTGTAATGAAACACGTCACGCGCATGACAGCTAAAGCTTCCCATTGATAGCGTTGTTTACTCAGAGATTATTTAAGTTGAAACATAGTGAAGAAGAAATTGTCTCGCCAATTACTGTTATTAAGCTTGGTGGAGGTTTCGTGATACTTGCAAATTTGTACGAAAACAGGTTGCGAGTCAAAGTTTGAATATTTTCACAAGCCTAATATCATACTGGGATGAATACTACACGTATTGCAGGTATTATTTTAGAATAATAGTAGGCCAGTCAATATAAGAAATTATAGATCAATAATAGGCCAGACTAGAGATGTGAAATTACCGTAATTTTCAAAAACGGTAATTTACCGATAAATTACCGATTAAAATTTTGGGAAAACAAAAATTACCGTTCAGTTGGTAATTTTTGGTAATTTATATTTTCCTGTGCTTACAACGCTTTACTTAAAACAAATCTTAATTGTGAGCACTATCTGACTGCTTTTCACGTATTTGCGGATTTTGCTACCAGGACGACAGCCGTGGCCTTTCTAATCTGATTTCTAATAAAAGATTTATTAAAAGACTAACTTCTAGCACAACTTTATAAGTACTGACTAGCGAATAGCGCCTGGTGAGTCATTTTGGAAGTAAACACAGAAATGATTGATCATTTAAGTGTAAAATGAACATTAAATGCGTAATAAAAATGTTTCTTAATTTACGACGGTAATTTACCGCCGTTATTTACCGGTAAATTAAAATTGTAAAATTACGGTAAGATATAAAACGGTAATTTACGCGGTAATTGGTAAATTACCGGTAATTTACGGACGGTAAATTACCGACTCACATCTCTAGGCCAGACTAAGTAATGATAGATCGATATTGGTCAGACTTGACAAGAAATTATAATTATATTATATTATATTAATATAATAATAATAATAATATTTATTTCGTAACCCAAAGCTACTGGCAACCACAGAGGCATGAGCCTATATAATGTGGTTACCGGGACAAAACAATACATTAATAAGAAATAAGATACACAAATCAGAAATTAATTTTGAATAGACGTCCAATTGTCAATTATAAATTTTAAAATGGAGGACCGAAATACAAAAAAAGAAACACCGTTAGCCGAAGTTTTTATGTCCACGGGAATGTTCCACAATCGTACAGTACGAAAGAAAAATGACTCCTTCAGTGCAGTGCACCTGGCATAGTTTAGAGCATATGTGAGCACAGAGTGTCGAGGATTGACGGTGACAAAACGGTCCATATGAAAGTAGTCTAAGCCGCGTAAGCGGACAAAGGTCGTAAGATCCGTCACATCGCGACGAACACACAAGGGCTGGAGATTCAAAGTTTGGAGACGCGACGCGTATGGGATATGACCAGGTAAATACGGCCGTGATGATTTAAGATAGTACCGGGTAAATCCTCTTTGGACAGACTCGAGTAAGGAGACATCTTTGTGGAGGGAGGGGCTCCAAACTGGGGAAGCGTAATCCAATAATGGGAAACAGAGAGTCCGGTACAGAGTCAAGGAGGCACGCCTAATTAAGCCGCAGATCCGCCTAGCTTTGTTGACAACAGTTCTTGTTTGTGAGGTCCACTTCAGATCACTCGATATAATTACGCGCAAGATTCGCATGGTGTAAACTTGAGCGGCAACGAATTTAAAGTATAACTGGCGTGATCAGTGCATCGACGTCTGGTTAACACAAGAAAGGTAAACTTCCTGACGTTGAGTTCTAAGTTGTTTAAGAGACCCCAATCAGAAACTCTGTTGATATTATCCTGCAATGTCATACTGTCGACGTTTGAGCGAATGGGGATAGAGATGTAGGAGTCATCGGCGTACTGGGACATCGTACAACCTTCCGTAAGGACCGAAGGCAGATCAGCCACGAAGATATTGAAAAGCAAAGGTCCCAAAATCGAACCTTGTGGTACGCCCAAGGTCACTGGCATGTAATTGGCATACTCCCCACGATACACCACTCGTTGCAAGCGCTGCGCTAGAAAATCTTTGAGCCACAGAAGAATAGCACTGGAAACACCCACGTTCTGAGGCTTGAAAAAAAGTCTATAATGGCACACGGAATCGAACGCTTTAGACCATTCGAAACCAACCACATGAACATCCGGAGGATCACGTTCATCTAAGAGGGTTGCCCAGTAGTGGAATGATTTTAGTAGCTGATGTGTACAAGATCGATGACGGCGAAATCCAAACTGAGAAGGCGGAAGAACATCATTCTCTTCGAGGAAGTCTGTCAATTTCTCTGAGATTATGGACTCCAAAAGCTTTCCAACCACAGACGTCAGAGAGATGGGTCGGTAATTCGAAATATTGTTCCTTTTCCCACTGTTTTTGTAAACAGGAACTACGTTAGCCAATTTCTAGGCCGATGGCAAAGATGACGTAGCGAGTGAAATATTGAAGAGACGTACAAGTGGGTCTATGATGGCTGGGGCCATGGCTAATAGTAGTCTCGGAGTAATACCATCTGGTCCACATGCTGACCCCGGTTTGAGGCGCTTTAAAGCAATTTCCACATCTAAATGAGTGACATAATCCATGGAATAGTGAGGTCCCTGAGCATCCAAAGTCGGAAAAGTTAGATCTGGATCCGGGATACTGAAGCATTTATAAAAGAAGTCGCCAAACACACGCGCCACCATGGAAGGACAGGAGACTTCGCATAAATCTCCCGTAAAGGAGGACGGTGGCGGTAGTTGATTCTTAGAGCGTATAAAGGTCCAAAAACGTTTAGGGTACATTGCGAGGGTTTCATGAAGACCCGCTACATAATGGTCGTAAGCGATACGCGTTCTACGTCGTAAACCATTGCTAAATACTTTGTAAGCGCTCCAATCCGACTCACGTTGTCTTCGTTTGGCTTTATTAAATAGCGAGTTCTTCACATGACTTTGATGCACGAGGTCACCAGTGATCCAAGGTGATCGTTTATTGCCTCGTAGCGTAGTGCTTGGAATATTGTCCTTAACAAGAGCCCAAAAAAGGTCCAGGAAAAGGTCCCATGTTTCATTGATGTTTGTCGAGAACGCCAACTCCCATGGAGCATATCTGACTGAGTCTTGTAGATCTGCCGAAACTATGTTTTTGTAGTTTAGTATAGTTCTGTTGACACGCTGAACGAAGTTACGGGGAAGGTCAAATACACCAGTGACAGCGAGATAACCACAGCCAGGAAGGTTGTCACGGACCAACGTCTCGCCCAAAAATCTAATGTCGTTAACAAAGACAAGGTCAAGCCTGCTAGAGCCACGAGTTGGTGCTAATACAGTTTCCTGAAGACCCAAGTCAGTGATCGTGTCGAAGAATAACTGTTCAGCAGCGGATTTCGGAGAAGGGAGTAACCAATCAATATCCATGTTAAAGTCTCCCATCAAAACGAAGAGATCATGTGGAGGTAGAGTTTCATGGAGCTGACCAAGTAGGTCACACATCGTAAGTAGAGTAGACATAGAAGATCTAGGAGGTCTATATAGGCAACCAACAACAGCAGAGCGAGTCCCACAACGAAATGACGCAAAAACACCCTCGATGGGTGTACCATCTTCCGCTATTAAAAGTTCCTCAGGAATCTCGATCGGTAACGGACATAAAGAATCATGTAGGGCAAGCAGTACACCACCACCTCTAGTGGGTCGATCCCGACGAAAGATAACATAGTCTTGGGGGAAAATTTCCGAATCTAAAATGGAGTCGTCTAACCACGTCTCAGTGAAAGCGTAGATATCAGTGGGAGTTGAACACAGTTGTAATGAAATGTCCAGAAGCTTGTTCCGAACACTTCGCACATTTGAAAGAACAAATGTAATTTTCTTAGAACGAGATGTCCCCACAGCGTGTGGTAAGCTGTCATCACTGGATGAATCCGGCACAGCAAAAAACGAATCACTAAAGGCCGGAAGTGAACATGTTGGGCAAGTGTATGGTTCATCCGAAGAGCTTAAACGAAGGTATTCATTCTTGCACATATTAACGCACTTCGCGTGGAACCATCTGTGGCAGTGTGGTGCTTCGCAAAAGCTACCCATCTGATTATCCCGTACCGTCTTATCGCAATGCCCACATTTGGCAGTCAACACCGGACCAGGATTGGATTCCACGTCCCCGCATCTATCTAGGCCATTAAAACGTATTGCCAAAATCGGAAAATCTTCGTGATGCACATCCAAAATAGATTTCAGTGAAAGCGAACGAAAGCGACGTCTATGTCCAATCTTATAGTCGAAAAGTGAAGGGGAGTATTTTTCCAATGGAGCATAGTAATGGGCAATATCTTGAAGATGCACGCTAGAGCACTGTAACCGTGTTTCCTTGCAAATACAAAACCCGTGGATGAGGTAGAGAACGATGAGAACTCGAAGAAAACCGCAAGTAAAAGAGAAAAACCTGGTACTGGAAAGTGAAGCCTCTAAGCCCCCACGCCAATTTGGGGGCCGCATTACAACTTATCCAGTCCACTCAGCTAATTTAGGCAAATAAAAAGTCTAAAGTTATGAAAAATACTAAAATTTAGAGCTAAGCCTAACAAATATTGAAAAAAGTATTTGAAAAGTAAAATTTAGTTGGCCAAACTAAATTAGAATTTATAGATCAGTGATGTTTATGTAGACCATGGAAGGGGAGGGAATAGTGTGTCACTCTTTTGCCACATATGCATTAAGGTTGTATTGAAAGGGTTTTTAAATCCCTTCTGTTATGGTCGCAATCATATTTAGGCTTACAACTAACCGTGAGGATCGGATATTAATGAAAGTGAATTCACCGTGTTTTCGAAATCGTGTGATTATTTCTGATTTTCCCAAGATTTCAAGTGATTTTCAATGTTTATCGGAGATTTCTGATTACCCACAAAAATTATTGTGATTACTTATGATTTTAGCGTTGCCTACGGAAAAAGTATTAAGGCCAGTTCACCGAAGAGTTTGCAGACTATATTTCTGACATTTTAGTTTGCCTTTAATCTCCGCTAGGTGCGCTCTTTGCTATCCGTTCAGTGACGCTACGCTTTGATTTCAAATCTTTTCCAGCCGAGCTCCTCCTTTATCAACCTCTTACCTGTTTTCACCGCTTTCCCCCGCGTGACTGCATTAGATGGAACGAGACGAATAGGATGTTGAACCGTTGGAAAAAATAGAAGGCGATGTTTAAGAATCTTTAAAAAAGAAGTTTCAGTTGGCGTTCTTTTCTTAAAACGTTTTACAAGGTTAGTTCTCGCGCTACATATGGTTCTATATTCAGAATTGCAGCTTTAGTATTAAATTACTTATATTTAATAATAATAAAATAATAAATAACTTAAATAAGAAATTTATTAAAATCCTCAATGAACCATGCAAATTTACTTTTATGAATGATCCCTTCATAAAAGGATAGCAAAGAGTGCCATCACGTGACGTAATATATATTTTCGAGATAAGGCAATTTCCCCACCATCTGCCAAGCTTGAATTGGCCTAAATATACAATCTGTAGGCAACGATTATACAGTATATTTGTATTTTTCATCTGAACTTTGCTTAGCTAAGTTTCCGCTCTTGAACATGGATAACAAGATTGCCCAAGGGCTGGGCTCATAATAGTGCCTATATCGTACCTTACTTAACAGGAGTACAAAACATTTGTGTAAATAGCGCTTCAATGCGCTACTTTAATTGTGCCAATATAATTACCCTCAACATATGACTAACCTTTAAAAGAGATACAGAAAATCTGAGTAATTAGCCCCACTATGCGTCAGTCATTCAACGAACTTATTATCATTAGCATTGTAAGAGGGATTGAATTCCGTGTATAGCATAGCTTGTAGGAAGAAACCTTCTACATTTCCCCTATAGGCCCTACTTCAAAGGGGGGCGAGCGGAATTATCCTCCGCTCACCTGGCGCCATCCACTGAAAAAGATTCGTACTTCATGTCGGTACTTCTCCCCCTTAAGAATCCTAGACAAACTATTTCGAGGCGGGTCTAGCTGCCTTTTGTGAAAGAAATATCTTCCACCCTCTTCGTATGTGTAGTACGTGGCGCAACTATCAACGAGCGAAGGAGCTATTAAATTTGAACAATAAGCCAATACTGTAATGTTGCAAATGTATTCTTTTTATAAACCTATTTGCATCCATCCTACAAACCTTTTCCTTACATAAAATATTACGAAAAAATTATATATAAAACGTCTAAGACGGAGTTCGAACTAGAGTTGTCTAACTCCCATGTATTGACCGCGCTAGATGCTCTTAAACTCCCAATGTTTCAACTATTCTTGTTGTATCTCTTGTCAGAATTTTAAAAAATACGGCTATACTCACATCGAATCCGTTTTCAGGTGGTCAAAAAAAGCACTGCGATTCATTTCTAATGATCTATAAAAATTGTTTTTAAAATTAAATCGAAATTGACATACCATGCAAATGACATTATTTTCCGTGGCAATGATATCATTGGTCATCCTTAATAAACTTTGAAGGGAGCTTACTTGATTTGTAATTCATGGGAACGCGTCTTAATTACTCGCTTCAATTTAACAATGAAATGTATATAGTGTATCGACTTCTACGAAATCTTCATTACTCTTCGTATATACACTTTGATGGATGAAGTTAAGATGAACGAGGTTTTTTAAATAATTAAATAAATATAGTTGATATTAACCATTTTTAATCGTCAGTTATTTACCTCAATTCTTGATAACTTGTATTATAATCGTTATCGTAAAATTATGCAAAATATTCATATTCTTGACGTTTGACTTCTAGCGTATGTCTTTATCACGAATTATGGAAATATTGGGTCTAAACGGCCATTGACTCAGAGTAAATGATTAGAAAAACGCAATTTCGAGAACACTTGGTGGAAGAATTGCTGCACTGGGAGGCTAAAAGTTTTTCTTAACGCTAGAATATCACAGCGTACATCTTAACCCTAATGATATTGGAAAACAAGCCTATTTTAAAGATTAGTGTTGTGGGGAGCCAATAAGTACAGATTAAAGTCTAAGTGAGATAGACGATAACTAATGGATGGAACAATTAGCTGTCGATTTAGCCCAGGACTTTTAGGGTTTGGCCTAGAACATTTGAACATAAAGATGAAAATTGGTACATGTGTTGTTTAAGACACAACTAAAACTATACTAAAAGTCCCCTGCTGTAGAGCGCGAGCTTTCGTCGCCATCTTGGAAAATGGCCGCCGTTAATTACAGCTACAATGTATTCCACGTTCTTCTTTAAATTGGTACACATTATGATTGGAACCACACGAATTTCATGGCAAAATTTTACAGCTCTGTGTTCAATAGTTTGGTCGACATATTGGAAAATGGCCGCCGTGAATGCTAGGTACAGTATATTTCATCATACTGTTGGAAAATTATGAAAATTGATAGCTATTATAATCAGAGCTGTGTAAACCTCATTGTAAAATATTGAAGCCATTAATCAGATAGTTTGCCCGCCATGTTGGAAAATGGCCGCCATCAATGTCATTTAGATACAGTATATGGTTCAAAAATTATGAAAATTGGTAATAATTATGTTGAAAACCGTCTAAACATCATACTTGAATATTGAAGGTGTGCTACTGATAGTTTGGGCGCCATCTTCGAAAATGACTGCTGGAAATGCAAAGTATATTTCAAATATATAAATCTTTTTGATATTCCTATTTTGAATAGATGATTTTCATTAACGTAGTAAACAACAAAAAATGGATATCTCGAAGTTGAAATTATCGACGCCATCTTTAAAAATGGCCAAACGAAAATCATTGCCCCAAATTCTGAAAGAAAGAAAAGGAAAGCCGTATTACTCGGATTTTGGTTAGGTAAAACCGTTTTTCATAGGGTATATACATTCTAGTGTCGTTAAGGATTAGATTTAAGACATATTTTTAACATTTCGTTCATATTTCTCGTGATCGTGAAGATTTTTAATTACGGTTAATACCATGACTATGACCACACATTGCCCAGCAAGCTAATCCAGATCGTCTACATTCACCGTTCTTTATACAAGATGTTCTGCAGACTGCAGGTAAAAATAATGAGTGTTATAAGTTCATCTGATGCCGGAAGGAGAATGGTGTGAATGGGTCTTCAAATTTCGCGATTGCGAACCAATCCCCACTGTTCGGGATTTAATCGCTTCCTAGCTATTGTTGGACTTGAAGATACGCTCGGAAAAAAATGTAGTTTTGCGGCGTCGGTTGTTGGATGAAGCTTAGCGAGATCAAATGAGGACTTGACAGTATGTGTGGCAACCAGTGGGGATTGGTTCGCGATCGCGAAATTTGAAGACCCATTCACACCATTCTCCTTCCGGCATCAGATGAACTTATAACACTCATTATTTTTACCTGCAGTCTGCAGAACATCTTGTATAAAGAACGGTGAATGTAGACGATCTGGATTAGCTTGCTGGGCAAAGTGTGGTCATAGTCATGGTATTAACCGTAATTAAAAATCTTCAGGATGACGAGAAATATGAACGAAATGTTAAAAATGTAACTTAAATCTAATCCTTAACGACACTAGAATGTATATACCCCATATAAAACGGTTTTTCCTCACCAAAATCCGAGTGATATGGCTTTCCTTTTCTTTCTTTCAGAATTTAGGGCAATGATTTTCAGGTGGCCATTTTTAAAGATGGCGTCGATGATTTCAACTTCGAGATATCCATTTTTTGTTGTTTATTACGTTAATGAAAATCATCTATTCAAAATAGGTATTTTAAAAAGATTTATATATTTGAAATATACTTAGCATTTCCAGCAGTCATTTTCGAAGATGGCACCCAAACTATCAGTACCACGTCTTCAATATTCAAGTATGATGTTTAGACGGTCTTCAACATAATTAGTACCAATTTTTATAATTTTTGAACCATATACTGTATCTAAATGACATTGATGGCGGCCATTTTCCAATATGGCGGCCAAACTATCTGATTAATGGCTTCAATATTTTACTACTGTATCTAAATGACATTGATGGCGGCCATTTTCCAATATGGCGGCCAAACTATCTGATTAATGGCTTCAATATTTTACTATAAGGTTCACACAGCTCTGATTATAATAGCTATCAATTTTCATAATTTTCCATCAACATGGTGAAATATACTGACCTAGCATTCACGGCGGCCATTTTCCAATATGTCGACCAAACTATTGAACACAGAGCTGTAAAATTTAGCCATGATGTTCATGTGGTTCCAATCATAATGTGTACCAATTTTCCTAATTTTTAAAGAAGAACGTGGAATACATTGTAGCCTTAATTAGCGGCGGCCATTTTCCAAGATGGCGGCAAAGCTCGCGCTCTACAGCAGGGGACTTTTAGTATATTTTTTGTTGGATCAAAAACAACATATGTACCAATTTTCATCTTTATGTTCAAATGTTCTAGGTCAAGCCCTTTTTTGGCTTACCTGTCCTGGCCTAATTTAAAAGATATGACTATTAACTAATTAGTTGTAATAAATGTAAATAAAATCTAATTGATTTAAATCAATTAATTTATTTAGAACCAATCAGAGTTTCATATTAAATTAAACTTGGCTAGTTTGAAACTAGAATGCCTAATTTTAGCGGCATCTTCCGTTTAGGGGGAAGATGGGAGTCTGCTACCCCCTAAACAATGAATGTCACTCAAATTAGCCATATGCTTTTCTTTCAAACCAGTCTAGTTTAGTTAAATATTGGTTGTAATTAATCTTAATTAGGTCTAGTTTTTGGTGGGAATATTTTAAACTCAATGGAGTACGCTAATAATGTCAAGACTGGATGGGATACGTGAATTATCACAAAACATATTGGGGTCTCGAATATGTAGATCTACTCGAGCGAATGTAAAAAATCCGCACGGAGGGAAAGATGACTAATTCATAACCAAGATCGTTATAAAGACCGCCTTGAGACGCCATTCTCAAAATAACGACAGGGTATATTTGCTCTTCTTTTCAAATAGTCTTGGAGTTTCAACGTCCTCGCTTATAAACAATATTAATAGATTACAATAGACTATTGAGTATAATTATCATAAAATAACTCAGTTAAAGAGCACCAGAACAGTCATTTCTTCGCCTATCTTTCATACTTGAATATTACTAACCAATTCTTGAATTACCTTTATATATTTTGCTCTCTTGATGAAAAAGTGAAGCAGTGGTGAAATGTTAATTACGCAGTGTTAAATCATTGAAAATCACACTGTCCACACATACTCCACTCGATGAACGCTCGAGTAAACGTTCTAGAATTGAAAGTTTTACAAATGTAGAAAAATAAAAACCTAAAATAATATACTTTTTCCTTACTCTTCGTATGCTAAATGACGCTGCTATCGGGCACACCTTGTATATGGATAGATGACAGGCCGCTTATGACCTTCATCTATTCGTGATTATGCTTCAGTGCGCTATGGCGAAAGCCGTGGGTTAGAAAAATAGCAGTATTTGGTTAATGTTTTTATACTTGAAAGGCCAAAGCTTTATTCAATAATTACGCGTGACGCAAAACCTTTCTTTGTCCTCTTTTAATACCTTGCAAAAATGAACAGAAATCTAGAAATAAGCTTTTCTCTTTGGACGCGAATTAATCGATTTAGAAAGAAGTTAAACTCTACGCCCGCTTTACTCCACGCAATTGCGTGATTTAAATCATTCCTGGGAACCTTCCCCAAAAGTCTGTATTTCAAATATAACGATCTAAAGAGCAATTTCGAAAGAACTTAATTTGGTCAAGCGAGCGACAAGCGAGTTTTTACACGCGAGCAATAAGGGTGTTTTTAACGCGAATAACTTTAGTCCTTAATCAATGTTTAAGACGTTGAATTATCTGGCGTTATTTTTGGTCCAAATTAATTTTTAGTGTCAATATAACAAATAATGTAATATCATATTTGGGTCGGGGTACACTCTAAGTAAAGAGAGTAAGGTTGACGGTATAGAACCAAAAACTTTACCCCCTTCCTTCCCCCCTTTGGGGGAGGGCTAAAATTTATAATAATAAATTGGCTATTGTAGGCTTTTTCTATGGTAGATTCTCGTTGGTTTATGTTATATTAGATCTTGTAAGATAGTTTTATGCTACTGCAGGCTTATTCTATGGTAGATCCTGGTAGGTTTATGCTATATTAGATCATGAAAGATAGGTTTATTCTTTTGTAAATGCTGAAAAAGATAGGCTTTTGGTATTTTAGACTTATTCTATGGTAGATCCTGGCAGGCTTATGCTGTATTAGATTCTTTGGTAAATGCTGCAAAAATATACTCTTATGCTAGGTTATTCTATGGTAGATCCTAGGCGTTTTAAAATAGCTTCGTAAATGCATTTTATAACTTGATCTTTCAAAAGGTTGTAGTGAAATTTCATAAAACTAAATTTGTCGTTCAGTTTCCCTGCGTCGGCCTTTGTTAGAGTGAAGACCCTACCCTCTCGTTTAATACTATCCCCCCCTCCATAACGGTTACTTTTATTTTCAAGTTTAAGTAACGATAATTATCCCAGTCGCCAGTTTCCAACGCTGAATAGATCTCCGTCCACTCCTCCATAAATTCCTTCAAAACGTTTTCCGAGATGGTAACAATGGTTCCATCCTTATTGTCAAAAGTAGGCTTGGCTCGTATCCATTCACCCCGAAAACGGCATAACATTCATCCCCATAGCCTAACGAGGGCAATTGCGCGGTTTTCTTGAGAGTACGGGTTGATAGATAGTTTTCACACCTGGAGGATTCATACCATTTACACCAGGAGACCGGGCTATCTGGCGGACAAAAACCCGTCTGCTTTTGTCCTCCAGATAGCCCGGCTTCTGGTATAAATGGTATGAATCCTCCATGTGCGAAAACTATCTATATTTAGCCTGAGGGTATATTGACTGATGCTTTTTTATTGTCTTTCTTCAATTGGCTATATACCAAATACCCATGAATATTGATCAAAATACGAGCATTTATATAAAACAACCTAAAAAAACACCAATTTTACCCTGCACAAGTGGCTTATTAGAAACTAATACTGAATTTCATACGAATAATACCAAACTATAAGGGATTTATATAAAGTACATGCAAAGGTTATAGCTGACTACAACTAAAATACCCATGAATATTGATTAAAATACTGGCATTTATATAATACTTCCTAAAAAACACCAATTTTACCCTGCACAAGTGCCTTATTAGAAACTAATACTGAATTTCATACGAATAATACTAAATAACACGTGATTTATAAAAAATACATGCAAAAGTTCTAGTTGAATACTGGCTAAAATACACATGAACTACCTAAAAAACACCAACTTAACCATGCACAAGTGGCTTATTATAAACTAATACTGAATTTCATACGAATAATACTAAAGTACACATGAATATCGACTAAATTACAAACATTGTTATGATGCAAAGTGAAACATACCCTTTTTTATGAAGCAACAATGATTTGTATTAACTATGATGCTTCCACAATTCTATTTCATCTCAAAAGTCACTGCCGTACCTGATTTAAATCTCTGGTGAATCATATGTCCATTTGTAACACGGGCACAAGTCCATAATCCGGTATTTAAACTCACCGCACAGAGTACAAAAGTTTCGCTCGTCAAGAAGATGTCTTCGCTCTTTATGGGTCGACATACGGATAAGGTTTTTAGATTGAACTAAAACGCAACGTCTGAAGTGCGCACAGTCACGTGATGTGGAGAAATAACTTAATTGGACGAAGTCAGGCACGTATTTTAAAGTCCCATCACAATGAGGGCAGTGTAGATGACCCGGACGTGGCATGGGGACATACCCTAGTTTTTTGAGGTTTTCATGAACATTTTCGACCATACCGAAAGAGATGTGGTCAGATGAATGAAATATACCGGAATATTACTTATTATGCTAAAAAACTTACCGATCTTAACATTTCCGAGTAGAGTATACACGAATATGGCTAGACTGTCTCATATGTTTTCTATTTAGCACAAATTTTAAGGGACATTTTTACCAAAACAAGAATTACATATTACGTAAGGTGCATCGGAGGAAACACGTGATTTCTTACTAGCCTTGTCACCAACCTTTCTCTCCAGAGTTCGGAAGTGAAATGACTCTCTATAGTTTACAAAATCCCCTTTTGGCCACCCAGGGTGTGTGTTATATGACATTAAGGGGGGAGGAGGGGGGTCGAACATGGTTCATAACAAAAGAATTTATCCCAATCTGTTTTTACTTATATGTAAACACGTTCAAACGTGTCGTAATGGCTTTTGGGGGCGTGGTCGAACCAGTTGTATTGTTATCAATGGAATTTATTTTTTCCTTTCTTTAATTGGACCACCCACCAGCTTTTATGACATTCAAAGGGGGGCGAGGATAAACCTTTCAAAAACGTTTCAAATTGTTATAAACGTGTCGATAAATTTGCACAGCATTTATCAAAATTACTCTATGTTTCACCAAAAAAAACTTTTTACTTAGCACCGATGAAGAATTTAGGATATATTTGTTAACGGTATGTCGATAAATTTGCACAGCATTTATCAAAATTACTCTATGTTTCACCAAAAAAAACTTTTTACTTAGCACCGATGAAGAATTTAGGATATATTTGTTAACGGTATATACTCCACCCAAGGGGGTGAGAGGGGGAAGGAAATCAACAAAGATCTTAAGGGCATAGTAAAATAATTGTAAAAATAACTCACTCTGACACGCTGAAGGGTCCGTTACCATTAGGTGCGGGAGGTTGCTACGTTCTCCCCATCCCCATTGTATGTTGTGAGTTGACAAGAATACGCCAGATCTTGGAGCTCAGCCCCCTAAAAACTACTTATTGTACTATTTATTTTATTGATCTTGAGAATGCTGGATTTCCTTAATCTCTGGTTTCAGAGTTTGGACGAGATTGTTTGAAGAATGACGTCATTTTACAAACATGTTGAAACGCGCCCGTAAAGAATAACTTAACCTTTTTGTTAAGAAATACTCTTTGTAATCTCTTTTGTATTTTTAAACTATAAATGTGTCACTTTTCAATACTGTTTTCTTTTATTTCATATATTAAGAGAGGTAGGAACTATTGGTGATAAATAAATCGAATATTTCTATCTTCATATCCATTAATCATGAACTCGGAGCTGCAGTGATATCATACTTTTTACTTCTGGCCACAAGATGGAAACTATAAAAAAGCTTTAAGCAGAGCGGGGTTTTATTCGTTACATACCGATGATCTAGTACAGTGCTACGAATGCAACGGCATTTTATTAGCCTGGAAACCCACCGATAATCCTTACGAAGAATATTTGAAACATTTCCCTAAGTGCAACTTTATCAGAGGTAGGCACACAAAAAACATACCCTTTAGCATAGATGAAACAGAGACGTACACCAAGTCAATAAATAACAAAATCAAGACCGAGGAAAAAACACCTGAAAAACCCCAAGAAAACACGGAAGAAATTTATCATACCTTTAAAGTTAAAACTACAGATCTCGAAAGATTAGTCTTGGAACTTTACGTTAGAAAACAAATAAACACTTTGTTAGAAAACAAATAAACGCTTTGTATATCAAAGAAAAACTTTATGACTTACGTAAGATTTAAAAATAATATTAAAATTCATCATCTTCCTTACGAAGATAGAAGAAATTACTATAGATTAAATCAAATGCAGTTTAAAATGAAAATTGAAAAAATATCCTTATTATTAGAACCTATACTTTTAAAGAAAATAAATAACTTTTTACTTTATATCATAGTCTTTATAAATTTATTCCTACAAAAGCATCCTTTATTATAAGCTTACAAAACTATAAGCCTACACAATCAATCAAATATTGACAGGTTGAGAAAAAAGAGGAGAGTACGTAAAACCCGGTCCACGCCTAACAGTGGCCGGCATCTTTTTCCCATGTATATTTATGGAATTACAGAAGATGTAAAATATTATTTTCACTTTGGTCGGTGGCAAAGTAATTGATTCAAAAAAATGTTGATATTGATATACAGATGGTGTAAAGAACTAGGTATTATCTTCTGTAAGTTTCGAATTGAAAAAGGGGGAGGGGTTGCAAGAGCTGAAGAAACTCACTATCGACCAATTGTCAAAGGTAAACCTAATTTAAGAGTGGAACCTTGCGTTGACAAAGCATCCGTTTACCGCCAAGGACGCTAAAATATGCCGCACAGAAATCCACCACCAATTCAAATTTCCCGCCAAGATCATCACGACGTGACGTCATCAACTCCCCCCCATCTCCCAACCCATTCCTATTTCTAATTTGGTCTATGAGAGTTCCACAAAGTGATATATGGCCTCTTGGGTGGGCACAGCAGAAATTACACTACTTCAGTAACCGTTTAAGTATTATATTAAAAACTCTTAAGACATGAATCAAACAAAAATATATTAGCACGGTAGAATGTCAATAAGAAAATACACTATTATAGGTACTATTTTAGACAAAATGTAAGAAAACATCATAGAAAAGTTGCACAGTAATATATTCTGACATGGATAATAACATTTAAATGAAAGGCTAGTTGTAAAAATGTAAGAAAAAAATCCTAGAAAGTTACACTATAATATATCCTGACAATTTTAGACAATTTTTATATACAATTTAAGAAAACATCCTAGAAAGTTACACTGTAATATATTCCGACATGGATAATAACATTTAAATGAACGGCTAGTTGTGAAACCCCCAAAAGGCCATAAATCACTTTGTGGAACTCTCATAGACCAAATTAGAAATAGGAATGGGTTGGGAGATGGGGGGAGTTGATGACGTCACGTCGTGGTGATCTTGGCGGGAAATTTGAATCGGTGGTGGATTTCTGTGCAGCATATTTTAGCGTCCTTGGCGGTAAATTGATGCTTTGTCAACGCAAGGCTCCACTCTTAAATTAGGTTTACCTTTGATGTTTGGTCGATAGTGAGTTTCTTCAGCTCTTGTAACCCCTCCCCTTTTTTCAATTCGGAACTTATAGAAGATAATGCCTAGTTCTGTACACCATCTATATATCATTATCAACAATTTTTTGAATCAATTACTTTGCCACCGACCAAAGTGAAAATAATATTTTACATCTTCTGTAATTCCATAAATATGCATGGGAAACAAGATGCCGGCCACTGTTAAGGCGTGGACCGGGTTTTACGTACTCTCCTCTTTTTTTTCTCAACCTGTCAATATTTGATAGATTGTGTATGCTTATAGTTTTGTAAGCTTATAACAAAGTATGCTTTTGTAGGAATAAATTTATAAAGACTATGATATAAGCTAAAAAGTTATTGATTTTCTTTAAAAGTATAGTTTCTGATAATAAGGATATTTTTTAAATTTTAATTTTAAATTGCATTTGATTTAACCTATAGTAATTTCTTCTATCTTCGTAAGGAAGATGATGAATTTTAATATTATTTTTACCTCTCCGAGTGACGTATGTCACGGAGAGGTATTACACCGGTCGTGTCTGCCTGTCTGTGTGTCTGTCTGTCTGTCAGACCCCACGTGACCGCGTTCGCAGTTTACAAATCGGAGCAAACAAATACCCGATTTCCGAAACGCGTTCGCGGTTCACGGAAATTTGGCCATTCATCTACCAACACCAGTCTTTACTAACTTGCTTCTAAGGACCACAATCTGCTAGTCTTTGTCCATCCCACATGGACACTAGCCTGTACTTGCTGGCTCGTAAGCACCACCATCTTCTGTTCTTCGTCAATCCCACATTGACACCAGCTTCTATGCACCACCATCTTCAGGTCTTTGTCCATTCCGGCTTCTTCTCCATCGTTAACGTTCGGTTTTAAGATATACGCGGCGATCGGCTAGGGTTAAGAGAAACGTCTAGCCTCCCCAGGGCAGGGCTTCCACCAAGGGTTCACGCGAATGCGTTTTTATCTATTAAAATAATGGAAACGAATCGTATATATACCCCAAAATTTGAAGAAAGCGGGCAAGAGGGGTACCCTTCACTTTAAACGTCAATATTAGAAAAGTTTCAAAAGATAATAGGAATAACTTTATTTTAAACGATTTAACTATTATTAATGTTAATTATTGAAGAATAAAATAATTAAAAATAATTATTTTTATTTAACTATTTAAGATAAACTTATTTCTATGTAATGACACAAGTGAGAGTTTATATAGAACGAGTAATGAAGATTGCATCCGAATCGAAACACTACACTCATAGCAAAGTTAGTATAAAGCGAGTAGGATGATAAGATCTCTTACAAAACGATAACATTTCCTTTTTGCAGAATATTAAATGGAAATATTTTAAATATTTTTCGGCATTACGATTCTTTTAGTAGTTGTGTAGCTATAAAGCTCTGTTTCATCTCAATATTCCAAGAACATCTTTTGATATTAACATTTCAAATTTGGTGTTTACTTTTTAATTCAGCTTTACTACATTTATATATAGTGTAAACGCAACTTTTAATTTCACTACATAATGTGGGTTTTAATACTTCGTCTCTCTATAAGTGTTGAAGCGATTGGGTCTATGAAATAAGATAACGTAGATTTAAACCACAATTGACCTTGTTTCGTGTCCTCTTACAAGAGGTGTTAACGGTTCAGAGTGAGCCGAAAGTAAAATACACACTCAAGTGATAGATATTAGGTCCTCATTAGAATTATGAGAATACACAGGGAAATGTTAAACGATTAAACCTTTACAAATGACCTTCGCAATATCCCGCCAATTTGAGCTACGTATTTCCGGTTTTTCTCATTGGCTGGTGGACCCATGGACGTAGTTCTACTGAAGAACCAATGGCAGCCCATTACTGCCCCCATAACTAAGCGACTAAACAACCAGTGTAAAGCTTACTTCCCCCTTTTCAGCCCCAAAATGGAGGGTGTTATGAAAATGCGGAGTCAAATCCCGGAAAACGCTAGCGCCATCTAGACAAAATAAGACTTTAGCTGCTTCCCTCGTTAGAACGTTGATTCCCCCACCATCCGGTTTGCTACTATCTGCCGCTAGAAGGCGAATTAACAAGTATTTTTCAACTTTCTCCCTCTGCCATTCGTCGTTCAGTATTGGTTCGTCCATGGTGGACCTGTGTTTGGAAAGTAAATTCGTCTCGACTCGGAGAGGTTTAATTTCGTTTCCCAACTTGTTTATTTATACTATCATTTAATTTAAAATGTGTATTACCTAGCAGGTACATTGTTCTGTTGTAATATACAATAAACAATTCATTCATTCATATATTATAGATATGTCTTTCTCTTATCTTTTGATCGAATGTGTAACCATATTTTTCCTTTAAGATCTTTGAGACGTATTTGATTTGTCTAATTGTGCCACCAGCTAGACGGTAAAGACCAACTAATGGCTTCTGTGCCATAGGACTTCCACTTAGGGATAAAGTTTGTTCTAAACTCAAAATATTTTCCTTTGACTTATTGACATCAGATCCTATCACAGAGGTAATAATAATAATAGTAATCTAAGCTTTGTCTATGAAGGGATTTCCACACTAAGCCTGTGGCTTGTTTACAGGTGGGTTCCTTTACAATGCATAGAGGGGTGGTGGCTAGCCCCTATGCCACAGCCAACCTACAGCGCCCTTTACTAACTATTACCCTTACCTCTGCAAGTTTTGATGGAAAGGAGAAACCGGGTTAGACCGCGGAGAAAAACTCCTTTTAACAAGCGGGGAGAGAACTTGCAAACTCTCAGCAGAAGGATTTGTTCCCAGATTTTCACCCGGTGCCACAGTACGGAACGAACCCGGGATCCTCTTGCTGCGAGGTGAAAGCTCCAGCCGCTACGCCACCCCACCAAAGGTAGGTAGCTACTAACGCGTCTAAAACTTCATTATCAATCGCAAATTCGGAATTTTGGAATTCTTCATCAATTGAATCAACATAAGACTTGTTTAGTTCCAACCCAAAATCATATCGTTTATAATCTTCCCTTAGTTTTAACATAGAAAATTCGTATACTACTATTGTCAAAAAATTAAATATTTTCTCCTCATCATCAGTAGCAAATTTTAGTTCACTTAATTTACTGAAGAAAGACTCTTTTAGGTCATTGGCTTTCTTTAAATAGTGCATTTTAACTTGCACCATGGTTGTATAAGGTATTCATAGCCTCGGGTTTTTAGTCTTGGATTTGGTTTCATCTTTTTTATTGGCCGAGTCGGTTGTTGCTGAGTTTTCGAGTGGGTTTGGTCTCAATTTTATGCGAAGATCATGTGTTCCATTTTTAGAGTTAGCAAAAAGATCCGAAACCTTATTCTGGTACAAATTGCTATCGACAATTTTTTTAAACAACAATGTTCTAGCATGATGAAGGCTATTTGGGAGTAGTAAACCACCTAAAATATGGAGAGTTAATTAGGTCATTTAAGTGTGCCGCCAGCCTTCTAGCGCGCTAGACTCGCGCGTGTATACTCGCGTGAGTTTAGAATGGGGGGAACACCGGTTTTTTATCCGGGGGGGTTTCTCTGAGTTCGTTTATTGGTCGAGAGTGGGTTCGCCAATTGATTAGGTCTTTGTTAATTGGTTAAAGGGTTATGGGCGTGAACTTGTCTCTCTTTAGTCGTGACGTAACCGTCAGTTAGAGTTTGTCTGATAAGACATTACTCTCTTTATCTCGGTTATTCGCCTTGAAGAGAGCAGTGACTTCTAATGGAGAATAAGGAGCATCGAAAATATTCCCCGGAATGTCCGCTTGTTAAAGGGTTTTCAACATGTAACATACCTATAAATTATTCTAACGACGAGTCTGGGAGAGATGTGTCAGTAACGGAGAAATGCGTTTCAAGTACAAACAAATCCAAGACTAAAGAATATTGTAATAATAGATGTTGTATATTGAGGGTTTTACAGGTTGGAATCAAATATTCTTTTATAGCTGGAACATATATTATTCTACTTCCTATAACTGTACCTGTAGGAATTATTTTGGGAATGTTGACGATGAACCCAGTAGTTGCGCTTTTTGGTCTCTATCCTTTGATTTTACCATATTCACTATTTCCTGACATATATATAAACAAACGAATATGTCAATGGTGTAAAAAACCAATCAAATTTTGAAATTAAATGTTAAAAACAATGTACTGATTACATCATGGTTAAATTCTGCGATAATGAGTCCAAAAATTTGGAAATAATTTAAAAAGTTCCCCTCTATATGGTTAAACGGTTTTTGGACGTGTCTGAACTTGTCTTTAGTCGTGACGTAATCGCTAGATAAGAGTTTGTCTGATAAGAGAGCGATCTCTCTTTATCTCGGTTATTCGACGAACGCCTTGAAGAGAGCAGTGACTTCCGAGGGAGATCTTACAAAATGCGTTATATAGTGACGTATCAACGATTCAAAGGGCGCGAGGATTTCCAATATATGGTCGCGTATCTTTTAGATCAATGCGCTATGTATACAATATGTTTCGAACACCGAGTATCTGAAAGTGGGAAAATCGCTCGTGTTACGAAGAAATGCCCGATGTTTAAAGATAGAGAGCCTCAAGTAAAAGATATCGAGTATCAGAATCAGGTGGAAATTTTGAAACGATTCATATTACCTAGAAGTACCATTATTTTGGAGGAATTAGATGATGGACTTTTATTTACCCGATTGGGTCACGGTATAAATCAACCAAGAGCCAAAGCCCCGGAAACGGATTCACCGGCGCCATTGTGTTTAGAAGAAAAAGCCGAATTTTACGGAAATGACTTTATAAAATACATACAGGAACAAATGAGTAAATTCGGTACTCCCGATAGTTTTTATCATGAACATTTACCAGTTTTATTTCCAAGTATATGTTAATGTAATCTTCTTTAAAAGGTAGGAAGCGATTAAGGTCACTCTCGGTGTAGTGGTTAGCGCGTTTGTTCGCCAATCAATAGATCGCGAGATCGAACCCCGCTCTAACCATCACATCGAGTTCAACCTTTTATTTCTAAATAAAATTGGATAACGTGTAAATCCTCATTCATTTTTAAATAAAATATCAATTATGTCGGTCAATTCTTTTTTCGTTACTCTGTTAAGTGATAAAACTGATGAATATCCCGATAATTCACAATCGTCTTTCACGGTCAAATTAGGTAAACCAATTATTCTTTCAAACGAATGGGAAATTGGTTTATCGGAAATATTAACACCGAAAATTTCAACCGTAATAGACAATACCTGTAACTCTTTCGAAATACAGGTACCTGAACGATATTTAACGAATGATGGCTGGGACGTTAGAAGAGTGGAGTTAATACCGCAAAAGTACGAAGGTTCGAAAGATAAAAATGGAAACGCCGTATTTTTTTCAATGCAGAATAAACTGGTGCGTGACTTAACCGTTCAGCTTGAAAAACAGAATTTTCCCGTGAAAATACAGGTTATAGATATGTCAGTCCCGACTGGGCCTCCTATCAAGAGAGTTAAATTATCAGTCGATGCCGGTCACCAGGCCAGGCTAGCTCCTGGCCCTCTGGCTCAGGTTTTAGGATTCGAAACGGACGAGTACATTACTGGGGAATACATTTGTCCCATTCCATTGTCTCAACAAGCTAGAAATATTACGATAAACTACACCAATAATTATATCGAGATAAAATTGAAAAAAACTTTAAAACTTCAAAATCGTATGGTAACGGTAAAGATTCCTGAGGGACCCTATAGCGTCGACGCCCTATTGGAAGCTATGAATAGAGCGATACCCGAAGCTCATCAATCTCGGTTTAATTTCTCATTAAACGATAACGGTACCGTTCGAATAACGACTGATAAGGAGTGCACCGTGCTTTTTAGAGGCGTTCGTAACAAATTAGGTTCTATGTTAGGATTCGGTGACCAAACTAATCGTCTATTAGGGTCTGCAAACGCCAACTTCAAACCGGATTTAGTCAGTCAATATTTATACGTTTACACTGATCTGATATACCCCCAGTTTATAGGCTCTGGTTTCAAACCTCTTCTACGCGTCATTCCCACTAAAAACGATACGTCGGAGAAAATTATCACATACGATACTATAGACTATTATCCTATAAGATCCAACGAAATTGAAACTATCAAAATTGATATTAGAGACGAAGCCGACGCTCCTATATCCTTTATATCGGATCGCATCATTATCAAAATTCACTTTAGACGACATGTCTCGACCTAATAGGTACGTGTCCTACTATCAGGAACAGTTCCTCGGATCTCCACCAGGTGTATTAGTGCAAAAGGGATTTGGGTTGAGCGGAATTTTTAGAGCTTTGATGAGAATGTTAACTCCTCTAGCGAAACCGATAGCTAAGAGCGTGGGTAAAGAAGCTTTAGGACTTGGTGGTAGGTTTATTCAAGATTTAAGCGCTGGAGAAGAACCCAAGAGAGCGTTCAAAAGGAATCTAAAAATAGCCGGCTCAAATTTAATTCATAAAGCGGGTGATAGTCTGGCTAATTCTCAGTACGGGTCTGGTATTCGACGGAAACGTCAGAAGATACGCAAGAAGAAAAGTAGATCAAAGGCCGATTTTTTATCATAAAACAAGATGGCCCAATTCGAAGGGATGATGGGGGAATTAGACCTATTCGCGACACCCCCTTTGAACGCTAATATTATAACTAGTAGCGACGAAAGTTATCAACCTTTAAGTTCCGTAACGGATAGTGGACCTTTGGAATTTTTTGTCCCTGGCACGAGCGAACATTATGTCGACCTTTCTAAAACTAGGTTAAGGCTGAAGGTCAGGGTGCTTCATTTGGACGGCACCGAAGTACCAGCCGCTGAAACCAAAGTAGCTCCGGTTAATCTTTTACACGCCGCCCTCTTTTCCCAAATAGACGTCTTTTTAGGAAACACGAGCGTTCAGTCCCCTAACCAAGGAGCCCCTTATATCGCTTATCTCGAGAATTTATTAAATTACGGTATAGATGCTAAAGAAAGCCAACTAAATCTAGGGTTGTATTATAAGGATAATCCGATCGATCCCGATACCGCCTGGGTGGCAGCCAATAAAAATCTTACTACCAATGGGATATTAAGAAGAGCCGAGAGAGCCAAGGTATCGAGTACGATAGATTTATACGCCCCGTTACACGTTGATATTTGTCGCTTAAATCGTTTCCTATTGAATAATGTAGACGTTAGATTTAGGCTTATTCGATCCAAACCAGAGTTTTGCGTAATATCGAAAGAAGCCGCTGATAAGAAATATAAAGTGGTTATCGATAATGCCTCATTGTACGTTAAAAGACTAAAAATAAATCCCGAAATAATGTTAGCCCACGCTACGGTATTAGAGCAAACCAGCGCCATCTATCCTTTGAATCAAACAGTCGTGAAAACCTTTTCAATTCCAGCTGGAATGAACGACGTTAATCGAGAAAACGTCTTCTTAGGTAAAATACCTCAAAGAGTAATCATAGGTCTAGTTCGAACCTCGGCCTTTAATGGTAATCATTCTTTAAACCCCTTTAATTTTGAAACCTTTGATCTTAATTACCTATCCGTCAACGTCGGTACCGATACCTATCCTTCGGAAGCCTTTACGCCTGATTACGAAAACAATCTATACACTCGAGAGTACATGTCGTTATTCACCTCTCTAAACACATACAGAAAAAACAAGGGAAATTTTATCACGTACGAAGAGTACAAAAAAGGTTACGCTTTGTATTGCCTAGATTTAAGCCCGGATGAAAATGCGGGGGCTAGTCATCTTTCTTTGCCCCGACAAGGAAATCTACGTATCAATATGAAATTTAAAAACAATTTACCACACAATGTCACGTGCATAATTTATTCCGAATTTGAAAATTCTATCATGATAACTAGGGATCGCTCGGTGTTATTTAATCCCGAGTAAAAAGGCTCTATATAACCTCTGATTTAAGAAGCATTCTCTCATAACCGGTTAGAGATGAATCAAGTACACTACCTATCGGAGAAGCAAAACATTTACGTTGGAAGCGGAATTCTTCCCGTCTTCAATGTCAAACGACTCGATACTAAAACCGAAGCGTCTTTCGACAGTTGTATTTGGAATAGTATATGGACTTTCGAAGCGGATATTGACGCTTTCTTTAACGGAATAACGGGACGATTTCTGACTTGGTTAGTTGACGGTACTCAGAGAGTTAAGCTAGAATGCTTCGTATGTCAGAGAGGAAAAATAGTTGATATTCGTCAATATATTAGAGGATCGAATAATAGATATAATATTCTATTCTCAACATCGAAAGGATTTTCATTAAATAAAGACAGTTGGTTAAGGTTAAAGAACTTGAAAAATGTTATTGGTAGCGAATTAAAGCGAAAAGAAGAGGCCAGAGAAATAATGAAGAAAATTATCTTGGACAGTTTGACCAATATTTTATTTAATTTCACTGATTCGTGCGAAAATATCAGCTGTCACAACGAAATCGCCCACGATATCACTTGTTTACCCACGGATACTAATTGGAGCGAGAGAGTGGAGAAAAACCTAATTAGAGCTATTCCGTTGCTTAACTACGAAAGAATTCTAGAATCCTTTGTCGAGGAATACGGAGATTACGAAGACGACGTCTCAATTTTATTTAACGATATTCTCGGAAACTTTGTCGGTCTAAAAACTGAACTAATGTACGGTTAAAATATATGTCACTCTTATCTCGCGTGTATTGGGTCATGGATTACTCTAAGGCGTCTGAAAATATTCCGAGAGGATTTGAAATCGTTGGAATGCGTTACCTCGGAGAAGAGCAAAATGAATTTAATATCGAAATTACTCGATAAACGGTGCCAAGGGACCAGGAGATATTCGCCAGAGAACAACCACTACCGAAGCTAATGTCCTAAATGATCCAGTGTTTAATGACGTATCTATTTAAAATATATTCTTGGAAATTTTGTCGGTCTAAAAACAATGTATTGTTAATTTTTAAGTAACCGAATAAAATATAAACTACTCTTATTGTTGCGTTTCCTATACCTACGTTATATATCAATTTTTTTTCCTTATTTAGAAAATATTCCAGAAAATTGTATCTCTCCCTCTTATATAATACCCTACAACTACGTTATATTGTCAGATATCATTTTCGATCTTGTTTAGAAAAAATGTCTCTCTCAAACGCGTACTACGACCCCGAAAATCCCTCCTCTTTTTCCGGATTGGATAAATTAACGAAAGGAGTTCCTCAGTCTTCGAGGAAAGAAGTTGAGAGTTTTCTATTAAAACAACCCACCTATACTATTCATCGTTATCGTCGATTAAAGTTTCCTCGCAACAAAATTACAGTGACATCTATGGATGAGACTCATCAGGCTGATTTAATAGTTTTAGATAAACTTTCCAGATACAACAAGGGTATGAAATATTTGTTAAGTAATATAGATGTTTTGAGTAAATACGCCTACGTTATACCTATTAAAAACAAGACTTCCGCGGAAGTTATAAGAGCTTTTAAAATAATACATAAAGATGTTGTACCCACGAATATAAATACGGACGCTGGCTCTGAATTTTTAGCTAAACCAGTTCAGCAATATTTTAAAGAGAAAGGTATTCACCACTACGTAGCTTACGGGAATAAAAAAATTGCGATCTGCGAGAGATTTAACAGAACGGTTCAAGAGAAAATACACAAATTCATAACTAGCGCTGATACTCGTAGCTATCTGAGTGCGTTACCAAAAATAGTTAAGGCTTACAATCACTCGATACACCGCTCAACTGGTATCGCGCCAGTCAATTTTAATCTACAAAATGAGCATAAGGTGTGGTACCGTCTTTTCGGTACCATTAAACCTGGGACAAAACCAAAGCTAAAAGAAGGTGATTTAGTAAGGTTGAGTAAATTTGAAAAAACCTTTTCAAAGGGATATAAAGGCTACTTTACAAAAGAGATCTTTATTATTGATAAGGTTTTATACCGTAATCCTCCAGTATACGTCGTTAAAGACAAAAATAACGAGATAATTAAAGGAACGTTTTACGAATACGAACTATCTAAAGTGATATGAATACGTTACAAATAAATCAAATATTATCATGCGACCAGAGGACAAAACCCTACTACCTAGGTACTTTTCCTAGAGACATGCTTCCCAGGAAACCTAGAAAGAAGAAATTTTGTTTTGTTCTGAACACGGAGAGAGCCGAGGATCCTGGACTTCATTGGGTAGCCATTTACGTTGAAAACAATGAAGGTAATTTTTTCTGCAGCTACGGGCAGAGCCCGGAGACGTATAAAATTAACCTGGCCAAATACGCGTCCAGATGGATCTATAACGATAAATTAATTCAAGATATGTTCTCCCTTTGTTGCGGACCTCATTGTATATTCTTTCTTATTCAAAGATGTCTAGGAAATTCGTTTCATAGAGTTCTGAAAATGTACGAAAATAAAACGGAAATTAACGACGCCTTATCTTTATGGAATATCTGCCTTCACTTGTTAAGACATAGATATGAAAAATGTAACCAATAAAATATTAAAGTTGCAATGTTTAATAATCAGATACACTTGTATTGAATGCGAGAATAAAAATATTTATTATTCGATTATAATTTTTTATATAAATTGTTATTATCATGCTTTTTTATATAATCAGATACATGATTTTTTATATACTCAAATACATGCTTTTATATAATCAGATACGTGTTTTTCAATATAATGAGTTAGTTGCTTTTAATGTAATAATCATTATTAAGGTTATTTTTTTGCCTTTCTATAAGTTACCCATTCGATCTTAGATTCGGGCTTTTGAAGCTCTTTCAAACTAGCTTCGCGATCTTTTTTTATTTTGGCTTGTGTAGGGTACGGTTTTGGTTTCGTAGATGGAATTTTCGCGAGTCTTTTTTTCGGCGAAGTCTCATCGTTAGGGTTAAGTTTCCGGAACTTTGAACCAGAAGCGCCCTTCGTTGATAAGGCCTGTTGAGACGCCACGGGCTGATTCGGTACCATGGGTGTTAAAACTGGTATACTAGGCGTTTGAGACGTCCCGGACTGTTTCGGTACCACGGGTCCCATGGGTGTTAAAATTGGCATACTGCTCGTTCGAGAGAGTGACGCTGGCGTAGTAAACGATATCGCCGGTGTTTGACCCATTGCTGTACTACTCATTATAGGCTGTGGGGTAGTCAGACTCGAGGAGATATTAAAAGGGATACTTTGGGGAGGGGTAGCGACATTAGTAGGGACAATTTGGGAGGGGGTAGATATATTAATAGGTATATTCTGGATAGGGGTAGGCCACGATGGAGGAATACAAGACGAGGATGAAGGACTTAGAGGCTGTATCTTGCTTGACACTCCGGGTGCTGGAAAAGACGAACTCGTTGTAGGTGGCAAGATAGTAACGCTTGGTGGCTCCGCTAAACTCTTTAAAGATAAATATTTCTGAAGAGTTAAAAGGTACTCCTTCAATTTTTCCTCGGCAGAACCAGGTTTTCTCAGTACCTCTTTAATGGCGTTGTCTAAACTGTTAACTTCCTTTTGATTGTCCGTCAGTAAAGCCGCTGGTACTAAAACGCACTTTTTCATTATCTAGTAAAGACCGAAGCTATTGTCGGTATTAACATTGAAAGCAACGCCGGCCAGAATCCTCCTACCTGTTTAATTAACACCTGTCGCCTCTTTTTGTCGCTTAAACCTCTCTTGGATAAATACCTTATAACGTTTTTGTAACGTTGAAGTCTTTTCTTTTTATGTCGATTCAATGGAATACCTCCGTTCTTCAAATTATAACAAATACCGCTTATACAATCCAATTGGGGTCGCGTACACTTTGATATTAAAAGTTTTCTTTGTTTCACACCGCTTTTGCGCAAGAGATTTAAAAAGGGTAATTGATTCCTAACCGACACGGGTAAAGGCATGTCTCGAAATGAGGTTAAATAAATTGAGATTTATATTTTATGGATTATTATTTTCTAACGTAGATTACCATCGGTCCTTCATTAGGGAATATATTGGACCTAAGTCTTAAACTATTATCGGTACTTTGTTTTAGATCTATTAAGATATAAGAATACGCTTTTTCGGTACACTCTTCGTACGCTTCCGTTAGGCGTTTGGTGTCTGTAGGAAAAAGCTGACGACTTAAATAGCGAACCTGGTTATTATCCCTAGGATTTTTAAACATAACGATATAAGAACAGTTCAATGATATATTTCTAGAATATTTACCTGGGTTAAAGACATTTTGAGACAGCAGCACGATGCTTAAAGATAAATGATGACTCCCGACACAAAAAAGATTACTTATAAACTCCTGTTTGGTACAGGTGTTAGCTAGATCGTCTAGGATTAAAAGATTATTTATTCGTTTATCAAAAAAATCAGGATCATTAGGAATTAGTCCTTCGTGGAATTCAATAGGTAAAAAGAGTTTCAGTTCATCAAAAATGTCCTGATAAACACTATAGCAATAGACTATTCTATCAGGAGGTTTGTCCATGATAATGTCTTTATATTTGAGTAAATTTATTACCCACGTTGTTTTCCCCGAGCTGCTTGGGCCAGCCAGTAAAATGGTCATCGGTGTTTCTAAGCGGAGGCGATACTCTAACCCGTTCTCCATTTTTAAAACGTTCTCTAATATCGTCTATGAACTCGTAGTTGACTCGATCTTCGTACGGTATCACTCTCACTTTAACAAGGTGGGAAAACGTGACCCGATGTTTAGTGGTCCGTTTTTTCATTTGTGGTAGCGGACGGGTCGTGATGGCTTAAATATCTTTAACAGATAAGCCCAAAAACTAGATAAGGAAGGTACCTGCCATTGGAACTTTACATTTTAGAAGAATAACATCAATTTTTAGGGTACCCTCAAGTATAAGATTACGCTTAGACTGCGCCACCTTTTCAATACTAGCTAGTAACCGATCAGAAGTTAATTCATTTATATCCATGAATCTTAAATTGATAGGGTTCTCTAAAGCGTCAGAGCTCAGGGCGAATCTTATTAAATTATATTCTTCAGCATTTCGCGTAACATGAGTTATGAGAGAATTCAAAATTTGGGAAAGTTGATCGTGAATATTTATTAATTTAAGTTCTTCTAAGTTGCGGAATTTAACGTTATATTCGGTTGTAACGCATCTATATTTCCTAGATACCCGGTTTGATGTTTTATCTATCGTATAATATAGCTCTGGTCGAAAATTAGTAGATAAATCGACTGGTTTAACCTCATCGTCTGACCATGAAGTGTCCGACGATGAAGTGTCCGACATTTTTTTAGCGGGAAAGCACTTCAAATCTATATTTCTTTCCGAAAGCAAATGAATACCAATTTTCCCAGAAATTTAATGATCCAATGATAAATATTTAGTACTCACCAATCTTAAAAACTAGTTGATAGTATCGTTATTTCGACACGAATGAATTTCATCCGTTAATGCCGTGCTTTTATATATTTTAACCGTTAGAACTCACCTTCTATTTAGATCTTGGAACAATGTTACGATTAATATCTTCCCCGATAAAACCGTTTTCGAAGAGATGATTATAGAACCGTATGGGAGAAAGAGAAAGCGTGGGCGTTACTAACCAATAATAAAACCCAGGCTTTTTCCTTCTCCTCAATGGAACCTTTTCTGGTTACGAGGCTCGAACCGTAAAAATGAATCCATTGTTAAGATATTTAAAATAGCACCATGTTGGAGTGATTAACTGTTAGAACGCATCTTCTATTGTAGGTCTTGGAACAGTGTTACGGTTAATGTCTTCCCCGATAAAACCGTGTTCGAAGGGATAATTATTTGAGGGACTATGCCAATCAGTAGTTTGTTCGCAATCGTCAGCATCTTTTAATGAGAATAATGGTTGTAAAATGCAGTTGGAACACCAGCTTTTATTATAGTTCCAGATATAATTGCGTAGCACGTCTTTACTATTAACCTGATAGTGATCAGTTACTTGTTCATATTTAGCGTTTAAACAATCGTTTAAACTATGATGAAAATAGCAAGCGGGACATATTCGTCTATAATTTTGCGGGCAACCACAATAGCATATTTTTACGTAATATTGGTAATGTAAATGATTTTGTTCATTTGATAAGATAAATGGTGGCGTTTCTATCCGGTTGCGATGCACTAGTTCAAATTCTTCGAACGTTAAGGGACTGAATTCGTCGAACACTATTTCTCTCTCTATAGATGATTTTGATATACTTATATCCAAATCTTCGAAAGTTCCAGGTGCTCGATGTTTATCTACTTCGGCGGCTTTAAAAAAGACTGATTCTATGTGTCCCCAAAAGGTTTTCGGTATGAAATTTTTTACATCGTTAAAATTAAAATATCTTTCATTATGAAACTTATATTTAAAAACATGCATTAAATTATTTATAGCGATATCTTGTAAAGACGTTACTTTAACGTCTTCTATTTTTTGTTTTTTTTCTCGGGGATTCTATTATATTTTCTTCTTCCATTTCGGTCTCTTACTTTGATTCGCTGTATAAAATAACTATTTCCCTTTTACTAAATTTTCCAGTCCATTTGAAAAGTACAAAGTACTCACCTTTTTATAGAAATGTGTTATCGCAAATTGTTAGTAAAGTATTTTTTCGGTACGAATGAATCTCGTCCTTTAAGTCTGATCTTTTATACTAAATGAGCGTTGTCTTTTCTAGCTTTAAGTCAAAGATATCTATCCTTTAATGTAAGGGTATGAATAGCTCTTTCTGATTACACTTAAGCGGAGTCATATTACTTATTATCGCTACTGTGGGGGTATGGATTCAATAATATTAATTTTTTTAAACCTTCAACCATATCTGCTTCTCTTTAGTTTTATCCAACTAGTTCGAGTTAAACCTTGGGTCAAGATTAAACTTAGTTATAAACAATTTATAAAATTTTCCCATCGCCGATGAACGCCTTTATTTTTTCATCATTATATCTGTACATATACAGTGATATTAAATTTCATCTTTTATTTTTCCAAGTCTTCAACCATATCTCTTTATTTTATCCAACTTGTTCATTTATAACCATAGGGCTAAATTTTGTTATCGAAAATTTATAACTAACTTGTCCTATCGCCGAAAAAGGCCTTTATTTACGTTATTATATATGATAAATAGGGATTCTCTTCAACACAGCGCTGTCAATACCATTAAACGTATTCGCGACATCTTGTTTAGTCAGTTTTCTGATAGTAATATCTTTCTAGCGCAATGACCGAGTAACGGATAATATGTAAAGAAAATTGTCTCGAGTGAAATTCGAGACGTTAACAGATAATAAATAAGTTAACATACGCTACATAAGCGAACACTCTCTTAAGTCTGACGATTACGTCATGACTAAAGACAAGTACAGACACGTCCTAAAAACCCCTAAACAATTAACAAAGACCTAATCAATTGACGGTTATAGAATAGATTACATTAACGACTACCGGGAAATAAAAAGTATAAATATTCCTCGTAGATACTATCGAGAGTCCCTAATTTCCTCAATTCTTCCCGTAAACATTTTAAAAAGTCATTTCCGTAAAATTCGGCTTTTTCTTCTAAACACAATGGCGCCGGTGAATCCGTTTCCGGGGCTTTAACTCTTGTTTGATTTATACCGTGACCCAATCGGGTAAATAAAAGTCCGTCATGTAAATCCTCCAAAATAATGTCACTACTATCAAATATTAATCGCTTCAAAATTTCCACCTGATTCTGGTATTCGATATCTTGATGTTCAGGAGGTTTATCTTCATATATCGTGCATTTCTTAGTAACACGAGCGATTTTTCCACTTTCAGATACTCGGTGTTCGAAACATATTGTATACATAGTGCATTGATCTAAAAGATACGCGACCATATATTGGAAATCCTCGCGCCCTTTGAATCGTTGATACGTCACTATATAACGCATAGTGTGTAAGAAGATATCCATTAGAAGTCACTGCTCTCTTCAAGGCGAATAACCGAGATAAAGAGAGTAATGTCTTATCAGACAAACTCTAACTGACGGTTACGTCACGACTAAAGAGAGACAAGTTCACGCCCTTAACCCTTTAACCAATTAACAAAGACCTAATCAATTGGCGAACCCACTCTCGACCAATAAACGAACTCAGAGAAACCCCCCCGGATAAAAAACCGGTGTTCCCCCATTCTAAACTCACGCGAGTATACACGCGCGAGTCTAGCGCGCTAGAAGGCTGGCGGCACACTTAAATGACCTAATTAACTCTCCATATTTTAGGTGGTTTACTACTTTTGGGTCATTTGAATTCAAATGAATTTCCTTTTGAAGGCTCGCGTTTAGGAATTTCGCGAAAGTACCCATCATTTACCGCGATTTAATTTAAAATCCCAAAAAAGCCGGACTACTCACCCTCACAACTACTCTTTTGTTTCCTTCCACGCTCTTCTCTCTTAAACCTCCCTTCATTGGCTACCACTATCTCTCTAAACCCTCCTGTCATTGGCCACCAATAGCTTCCGTTTTGTTTGCCCGCCTTTTTAAAAATTTCTTTCAGGCCAAAATCACTTCTCTGGTTTAGTTTACAAATTTGCCTTGGCGTGTCGCATATACCCCTTTCCCTTCAGTGCTGTGAGACAATGCTGATGCACGGCGATGTTTTATCGTCCAGTACTTCTAGGGAGCTGTAATATGATTCACTTCTGATAATATGTATTTCAATTGTTTGAAAGTTGTTGGATGCTATTGGAAAGTAATGAGTGTCACCGTCCTTTCCTTGAATACGTATAGTTCTTAAAAGAGGGGCATCTATATCTCCAACCATTCGATTTGGAATTATTTCTGAGTATATGAACAGAGAATGTAATCCAGCATCCATGTCAGAGCCATATTGTGCACTCATTGTTGAATATATTGTAACATCTTCACCTATACTTCGTGTAAATCCTAATATTATAGCAATTTCATGAGGTATAGAGATCTGGTTTCCGTCTATTAATTCAACCGCTACACGTCTATTAGGTTTATTGTAATGAAACTTAACCCATGCGCTTATTTTATCGACGTCATTATCATTTGTTGGTAAAATTTCGAGTAATTCTTCCGCGGAACCATAATATCCGGTAGGTATAATTATGTTTATGTCTGGTTTCCTGTCTTTCTCAACCAAATCATTGACGGATTGTTTAGTTTTTTTGATATCATATTCTAACCCAGTGTTCCAAATAAGAGCTGCGCAATTTTCATTAACGTTATTCCACGTTCTTGGGTAACGTATCTCTGCTAGACCTATTTCATAAACACCCACGAGTTTAATAGGTTCTGGTAGATATTTTTGGAATTTGCTAATAGTTTTATTTTTAAAATGCTGTGTGGAAGAGTTAGAGGGTAATGTTCTGTAGAAACTCATGTTAAATTGATTTCTTGCACCCAAGAGCCAAATCTGAGTTGTAACCTTTCCAAAGAACAAACAGTTCTTTAGAGCCGTCCGCTTTTTTTTCTTTTTAGTAAAACCTTTTCAATTTTGAATTTGCAATTTTCTAAGTCCTTCCCAATTTTCTGTATTTCCTCTTTGTAGAACACACCAGTAATGGGTTGTGAATTTAAATCCTCTAGTTTATATACAGGTGAATCTCTCGCCAACCGCTCTTTTACTTTGAATAATTCTTCTGTATAATTAGGTAAATAACCTTTTTCGAATGTTCTTTTATTTTTACTTATTCTAACCAAGTCGTTTACTTGAAAAGGGTAAGATAACGGTGGAGAAAAACAAACTTTTCCGTATAAATTATCCCAAACTTGCTTTGCATTTTCATTTGTCACTTCAATAGGTTTTCATTTAATGGACCTATGATATTTGTTGTTATATGCATCTAACAAATCCGGTAATATGTCAATATATCTACGTGTGTCATATTGTGTAAAATAGTGGTACATTCGCGTTTTCAGAGTGCGATTGAAGCGTTCAACGATACTGGATTTCACTTCTGAGTGTGTAACAAAAAACTTGATCCCCAAACGTTTAAATTCACGTTGAAGATCATTCGCCAGAAATTCTTTTCCCAAATCCGACTGGATTACTTTTGGTTTTCCACCAGATTCTAAAATAGATCGAAACGCATCAACCATTGTGGATCCTCTCTTGTCTTTTGTAGCAACAACAAATGCAAATTTACTAAATACATCAATGCAACATAATACGTACCGATAACCATCAATATCACGTTTAATGTTCTGCATATCTGCTAGATCTATCTTCCATTGTTCGTCTATACCATATACTACGGTCTTGTTTCGTTTGAAATGGTGTCTCGTTGGCTTATGGAGCGTATAGGTATCTTGCCGCTCTAGAAACTATTTCACATCTTTCACGGAAACCTGTATCCCTTCGACTTAGATGCGCGGTAAAGCACTCGGACACCCCCAAAATTTCCAGGGTCTTTGACATCAAAGTCAATTTTTCCTAGACTATTCATTATTCGTACAATTCATATTTCTTTCATGATCCTAATAGGCGAAATCAAATATTTCAAGAATAATAATAATAAATAATATTTTTAGCGCTGTTATAACTTTTGTTTGTTTAAAAATGATATGGACTAAAAAGTCCGTAGGGGAAAGGATCAACGGGTCCGTCCATAGTGGTATGAGAAAAGGGAGTAAAAAGAAACGTTAGGTGTAAGTGTTTTGTATTAATTATTTCAAAATTATCCAAATTGGTAATCCATTACCATCCAAAGAATTAAATTTTTTTGGCGTGAAAAATGGATTTGCGGGTTTCAAAAGAGGCATATGGCTAAATGATTTATTCGGCGTACTATATAAGCAGGTGAATTATTTAGAAATTTATTTTTCGTGAGTGATTTGGGTATGTTTTCTTGTCAAGCAAATTCACGAAATTCGGTCATTCCGATGGTAACGTGTTGAGGTGCATATCTATAACTTTTTACGGATTCGTGTAAAATATCCATAATATTAGATCATTCAACAGGACGTCCGTTGTATATAAGTTCGCCGCTATTGTGCCACTGAATGTTGGTGTTGTTTTCGATCTATTTGTATAAAGCAACGACCGATTTCAGATGCGAGTTTGGGACAACAAGAATTATTTCGGGATACCAATCCTTTTTCTTCGGTTTCTTATCTACTTTCTTCTATTAATTTTACTCTGTAGAAGGTGGTTATACAGTTCAACCTTTTATGACTTGTTTAGTTTCGTATTGCTCAGAACCGACTCTGTATCCAAGTTTTCATCGAGATCGACTTTAGGTTGTGAATTCATTCGACGATAAACTTCTTCCGGTTCTAAAATAATTTTTCTACCCTTTTTTAATACCTCTACTTTTAGCAGCACCAGCAACACTACTAGCGATAGAAGGAATTGGTGCCAGAAGCAGGGGAGAAAATCACTTTAAGAATAAAATAGGGATTAAAGTTAGAATAGGAGTAGTTTTTAACCAAAAAATATCCTTAAATTGTACACCTTTTTAAATTAATCTTTTCTGTTTAACTACAGTAGAAGGTTTTGATAGTTTGCGTATAATTTGGCTGTGTTTCTTCAACCGTTTCTTCTGCTCATCTGTCAGTTTCACATTCCCGCGTAATACATTTATATAACATTCTACAATCGCTTTAATCGAATCATCTTGAAGTGTTTGATCGCAGATTTTCTATAGCATTTATTACAACTTGTTTGATATTTTAAAAAATCATAATGACTTTGTACTCTCCTCATTTTGAGATAGAGACAGCAGCTTTCTCTCTCGGTATAAGCCCCGTTCGTAATCTATGTTCATCTGACGTTGTAGGTTTTAAATCGACCCATAAATACCCAAATTTTCGAGAAATTGCCTAATTGAATGCGTCCACGGAACTAAAAAATTTGGTCTCACTGATTTCGTCTTGGGACTATTTGGTATCGTGATTATTTGGTCTCGGGACGGTTTGGTCTCGTAATTATTTGATTACCTAATTAGTTGCCTCCTTTTCCAAGCAATGGTCCCAATAATTCGTTGCCACCTTTTCCAAAACAATGGTTTCAATAGTTTGTTGCCACCTTTTCCAAAATATTCTCTTATTAATTAGTTGCCACTTTCTCCTAAATATTCGCCTTTAAATTAGCTGCCACCTTTTCCGAAATATTCTCCTAATAAGGGACATCACTGTAAACAAGAGTTTTTTCTCTTAATGATTGATCCTTGAATAAAAGCCCATTATTATTATTATAATTATCTGCCACCTTTTCCGAAATATTCTCCTATTAGTTAGCTGCCACTTTTTCCAAAACATTTCTATTATTGCTAATATATTGTTCGTGGTAAGAGGCGGGCTTTTAATGCTCATATAAATAATCTTCGATCGAAGGTTAGGTTGGGTTAGGTTTATTTAGTTTAGGTTTGTAAACACTACCACCTGACCACCTTTGATATAGGGACGAAATTTTTGTATGGCCCTTTAATAGCCAAACACTCACGGAGTAGTTACGTTCGGCGGTGTTTAGAAAAGATCTGGCGTATTGAATGACCACCTCTTTTGGGCCTTCCTTCTGGCACAGTACTGCACCTAGCCAAGTTTTCGATGCATCGCAATATACAATGAAGGGCTTAGAATAATTCGGGGGCACGAGAATAGGGGCAGATGTTAAATATTGTTTAAGGGTAATAAATGCAGATTGCTGTAGTTGCGTCCAGTTCCATTCGGTGTCTTTATGTAATAACGCATGCAGAGTATCTGCAATTATCGAAAATCCTTTAATAAAACGAAGATAATAAGAAGCCACTCCCAGGAATTTTCTCAATTCCTTGACATTCCTAGGAACGGGATACTGGCTAGCGGCTGTAGTCTTTGCTGGATCTACCATAACGCTTTTTTCGGATACTAGGTGACCCAATATAGAAGCTTCTTTTTGACAAAGTTTGGTTTTACTCGCCTTTACGGTGAGACCAGCGTTACTGAGGATCGCAAAGACTTTATGTAAGGTTGCCATATGGTCTTCGAAAGTTGACAATATAACTATCAGATCGTCGAGATAAGCACTAACTCCTTCATGACGTAATGTTGTGAAGAGACGATCAATCATACGTTGAAATGTTGAAGGGGCGGTGGTGAGGCCAAAATAAGCAGCACCTTCGGTCTGAATAACCCACGATGAGTTACAAATGCGGCTTTATCCCTACTCCTGATATTCAGTGGCACTTGCCAGTAACCTGCCTTCAGGTCAAGCGTTGTAATAAACTTCGGCGTTCCTCCTCAATACGAGGTAAAGGGTATGAATCTTTTCGCGTGACGTTATTTAGTTTTCGTTAATCGATACACAAGCTGTTTGTACCGTCTTTCTTTTTAACCAAGATACATGGAGAAGCCCATGGTGAAATACAAGATTCAATTAAGTCTCTCGCTAACATGTCATCAATTATAAGGTCGATTTGTTCACGTTTGTAAGGAGAGTATCTGTAAGGGTGACATGATATACGCATGGCGTCACCCGTATCTATAACATGAGAGGCAGTATTTGTGATACCTGGTGTTTGGGAAAATAAGTGTCGAAATTCATACACTAAACTATCTAAATGTTCTTTCTCAATAGGGGAGACGTTGGCGAAATTTAAAGCCGTTACCATTTCCTCCTCGTCTATAGCGATGTCAGGGGCTGTTAAAGCTAGGGAATCTAAAGAGGGAAGGGCACCAAAATTACGCTGAAAGGGGATTTTATTCAGAGGGGCGGCTCGCCAGCTAAAACACATTTCACCATAATCCATCTTCATTCCACGGGAATGCAAAATATCCATACCAATGATACAAGGAAAAATTAAATTCTTCACAAAAATATGTTGCTTGATACTTCCAGCCCCGGAAGAGAAAGACGCGCGTGCCCTGTACCAGTTGTGGTAACTCTAGTTTTATTTGCCAATTTTTGCCAATTTTATCCCTAACTTGACTCTGTCAGTTTTATGTGAGGCGTTTGAAATAACATTCTTGAATTTGTCATCAACGAGGGTAAACGTTGAACCGGGGTCCACAAGAGCTATACCAGGAGAACCATTTATCTAAATTTTGATTTTTGCTACACAAGACTAGACTTCTAAGGCCAGAGCATGATTGCAGCAGAGTGCACGGGATTTGCTATAAAGCAACTTATTGGTGCGTGCATGAGAAATCCAAAAGACAGTTCGGTTGAAAGTACACTTCAACCCGTCTCCCAGGCACTTTTTCTTTTGAGTTTTTCACCCCTCGACACTTTTTATAGCCTAATTCCATTCATCTTTGGCACTTTCAGTTTCAACTCTCGAACTGACTTTCACCTTTGAAATTACTTCGTAGAGATTCTACGTGGAAAACATAGCCACACTTTCCCAGTTTAACCAAACCCATCACACCTGACTGTTTATTAATATCCAGGAATGTATACAGCTAATTGGAATTATTGTGTAGTATCCATTTTCACTTAACGTATTTAATCGGGCTTTGGGGGAAGAGTTATATGTAATTTTACTTGGCGAATAATCTATCTCACTGCACTTTGAACCTTGGGCTCGCACCTGACCACGTGTTGCTACCAAGTACCAATTAATAAAGTCACATGATGGATACTAAGTTTTCAAGCCTGGTATACCCACAAAGCCCACTTGGAAATTAACGTGGGAGATATTGGGTGCACAATTATTCTTATTGGCAGTATTTATTCCTGATTAAAAGCTATAGGGGTGTGGCTTAAAATAGATCCTCCCTTTTACATCAAAATGGCGACAAGCGTAACGTACACAAAGCCCACTTGGAAATTAACGTGGGAGATATTGGGTGCACAATTATTCTTATTGGCAGTATTTATTCCTGATTAAAAGCTATAGGGGTGTGGCTTAAAATAGCTCCTCCCTTTTACATCAAAATGGCGACAAGCGTAACGTACAGAGTGGAATGAAAGTAAGGGAATGCCCCTAATTGGCTAAGCGGAGACAGTATATTCCATTTATTTATCATCAAAAAAGTCATCTTTATCTGTCCTCGCTTCTACTTTAAGGTAACATACACACTAGTAACTAGTGGAGAATGATTATCGGAATCTTCACCAACTTGTTTTTTAAATTATTTCTTCAAAAAAAAATTTTCTTCCAATTCTGAAGTATTTTCTTTCATCTCTAAATTAGAATAATAAAAAATCTCTCGAAATGAAATTAAAATTGATTTGGTGCGGCCATGATGGGGGCTCTATCCGGTTTATCTGTCGTTGTTGGGGCTAATGATCCTTGTTGCTGGTATCCTGATCTTTACTAACAATAAAATTAAGGGCGTGGTCAAGGTAATTAGATCTCAGACCAGCGAACTGGCTAACATGGCCGCCATTATAATTAAACAAGGCAATTATGCCTCGACGGACTCGTCACGGGGAATCGCAAATTGATTAGCCTCTGGCCACGAAAGCAAACTATGACATTTTTTGAATTACTTCAAATTCAGGTGAAATAGAGTCGAGCAGATTTCTGACGAATAGAGTCCTTTTCGGTTCGTGGCTTCTGGGTGCCTTTCTCTTGTCGGTCATGACTCAAACTTATCTCAAGTGCGAGTTTGCCAATGTCCAGTATATTTCAATCGACAGCGTGGCTGATGTGGCCGACAATATGGACGTGGTGGAGGCCTTGGTTCCAGGAGATACCTTCATGGAATCGTTCTTGAAAGTACTCCCTTTATGTCATGACGGCGCGATACAGTTGCATTTTAACCGACGAGAGCTGGTGTTTAATTGACAGACGTCCTTGGATCCAAAAGGCTTTTTATTTTGAAAACGCTTGCAGGAGAAGGATCAAATCTTGGACATGAACGAATTTGGCAAAGCCACCAACAGAGCAAATAACGCAAAACACTTTGCCCTTTTCAGCACCAAAAGCATCGTACTCTTGATGGGAACGAACTTGCTCGGTTTGAGCGAATCGGACAAGGCCCGCGAGGGACCACCTATCTACACGTTCAACTTCGGACCCCTACATTCGCCCGACATATCCCCCGCTTGCAAGGAATACATCAACAGGAAGTAAGCGGTAATTGTCATAGCTGGATTTCTCTAATAGCATTGGCGTAGAAAATAATCAAAATGCAAGAGTCGAAGTTGATTGAAGTTGAGGCAAAAGAGGCTGTGTAAAAATTGGACCAACACACATTTCGTCCAACATTGGAGCAAGACGCAAAATCAACATTGGTCATACTGACCATCGGATACGTCGCCTCGGTCATTTTTTTCACCGTTTATTTAATATTCACGTCTTGAAACCCTCATCAAAAACGTTCTGAAGTTCGCCGGCGACCTCTACTCTCATAGACCTTCTCGGTGTAAAAAGGGGGGTAGGCAACCCTTAGTATCGGGACGTACAAAGGGGTGGATACATTGCCATTTGTCTCTGCGCATGCACTCTCACGATACTAAAGGACGACAGCGCACGCGCTAAAAGCAAGATGGAAGGCAGAGTTTTACCCCCACGGTGTCTTTCCCTCTTAGTTACGTCGAAATGGTCTATTGGGATACGGTTATAAATTGGTCCCCTCTTTGGGGTCAATCTTTTTAAAAAGATGTAGGGAGCAACATATTAAAGGTGGAGAATTAGGTCGCCGTTTAAGCCCCCGGTTGGGGATGTACAAATAGCGATTCACCCAACTAAGTTTGAATTTGGACACCAACAATAATCAGAAGGGGATAATATAAGAAGGGTGATACTCTGTTTCCTCTTAATGCTTTAGTTATGTAACGTCATTCTTCAGAGGCTCACCCTTTTAGTTTGCTTTCCTGCTCATCAAACTACAAATGGGCATCGTACCCTAAGGTGAATTCTATAATTGTTTCGCGCTAAATCCCCAGCAATCATCCAACAAACCTCGTCTTGACGTGGGACAAAAATGCGCAAGTGCGTCTTGCCAAATATTTAAACGCAAATAGAGTAATGATAAGGGAACTATTTATCGCGTATGTGATTCGTTTTAGTAACCTTGCTTTAAATGTTCCGATGTTGGGAAGAGTGACGTTACACTTACCCCGCTTTGTGGTACACTTCTTTCGGAGAGAAGTATTATATACTTCTGCTATAATCAATTATGTATTTGTGTAAAGTCAAGAATTTAAATAAATATTCACGGTCATTAATGAATACGAAAATTAATTAAAACTCGAATAATCACCAATATCAATTTTTGCCAAACAGGGCAATTTATGTTTCATAATCGTGTTTTTAAAACTAAAATATTCTAATATCTGGAACTTCAGAGAATCCATTTTGTACGATTCTCTTTTACTTTTTCGTGCATGGATCAACAAAGGCTCGCGTGTTGTCCAACGATTACATTAGGAAAATATAAGAACCCTTTTGGCTTTTGTAATTAAATCGCAGACGAGCGAATTAGCTAACATGGCTGCCATTATAATTAAACAAGGTAAGTATCCCACGAGGGCTATTGAGGACATTTCAAGATGCAATTAAAGAATACTGCGCATGTGCAGGAGATATAGGGTCGAGCAGATCTCCGTCGTACAAAGTCCTTTTCGGGGTGTGGCTCCTGGGTGCTTTTCTCTTCTCGACCTTGATTCAAACGTATCTGAATTGCGAGTTTGTATATCACGATGCACAGCGTGGCTGACGTGGCCGACAATATGGACATAGTGGAGCCCATAGTTTTAGGAGAGTACTTCGTTGAAAAGTTTTTTAACGTACGTCCTAAAAGTCACGACGTCGGCCCGATAAAGTTGCGTTTAACAAAAGAGAGCTGGTGTTTTATTGACAGACGTCCTTGGACCCGAAAGCCCTCTTCACGTGGAGACAATTGAAGGAAAAGGACCAACTCTTGTACATGAACGAAATCGGCAAAGCCATCGACAGAGTACATAACGCTAAACACATTTTTCACCATCAAAAGCATCACACTCTTACTGGGAACGGACTTGCTCGGTCTGATCGAATCGGACAGGGTCCACGAGGGACCACCCATCTTCACGGTCAACTTCGGACTCGTGCACTCGCCCGACGTATCCCCCGCTTGCAAGGAACAAATCAACCGGATGTAAGCGTAAATTGCATGGTTATTCATAGCTGGGTTTCTAATAGCATTCGCGTAAAGTATAATCAAAATGCAAGAGATGAAGTTGGTTGAAACTGAGACCAAGGAGATACAGTACAGATTGGACCAATGCACGTTTCGTCCAACATTGGAGCAAGATACAGAATCCGTTCTTAGTTATGGCGAAGCAAAATCAACATTCGCACTACTGGCCATCGGATACGTCGCATCGGTCACTTATTTCATCGTTCATTTTATATTCGCGTCCAGAAACGCCTATCAGAAACATTCTCAAGTCCACCGGCCAAGAAGACGTCGATCTGTACTCTCAATATGAAACTCTGATACTGTTATAAATTGGTCAGCTCTTTAGGGTCCACCTTTTAGAAAATTGAGCAGTTTAATAAAAGAGGGCCCATCTGGTGGCCGTGCAAGCCCGCTTTTGACGATTTGCAAAGAGAGATGCATCGACACCAAATGCTGCGCTTCAATTTCAAGACAAGCTTTAAACAATTATGTATTCGTGTAAAATCAAAAATTTAAAATAAATAATTATTTTCGTTAATGGATATGAATACTGGGTGCTTAATTAAAACAATCATTCTTAAAGTTGACTCGAATGTCAACTATAATATCACCCTAATTACAATTGGCATCAATTAAAGTACAATTTTGCAAGAGACATATAAATGGTAGGTATACCTACGCCCAAAAATAGACCTCTTTTAATTGAAATAATGGATTATAAAACGTATTCTCAACCAACCTTTTTAAAATAGGTTAATAGGATTTGAATAAACCGTATCTATTTATTTGCAAGTAAATGGGCGTTCAGAAATCCTAATTTTCTGTCAGAAAAGGATTGGGACGATAACACTAGTAATTGGCCTAAATTAACGAAAGAAAAAATCAAAGTCTACTTGATAAATTCTGTTGCCTGTGATAATCAAGCTGCTAATGCTAGGAAAAGTATGGAAGCTGGGAATTACTTTGAAAGTGGATGGGTTGGAACCACATACAGCGCAAAACTGAGCAACGACTTGGTGGCACGGTCGCACTCTGTCAGAAAGGGACCACCAAGCACTGTTTGTTAGTGCACTTGATGGACATATTATTTTTGGTCACTAATCTTATACCGCTGGATTGGCTAAGGTATGCAGCCACGTTGGGGCCCTATTATTCAAAATAGAGTTTTGGCAAACAGAAGAAATGAGGGGTCCGGGATGAACTAGCCTCGAAGACAAATGGAACATTACGACAAAGCGTAAAATTATCCAGTAGTGTTTGGTGAAATAAATTTTGTAAAGAATTTTTTTAAATAAACGTTGAAATGGATAAAGAAAAGATTAATTTATTAGAAAAAAAACGCTGGCACCAGCGGATAGCTATCTCTGGAATCTGGCAAGACTGTCGATTAATACGTTTTACCGCATCTACAGCCAAAAATGTTCCTCACCAGAAAACTTTATGAAAAATCACATTTTTTTCAAAATTTCAAGGAAACAAAGCTACAAAGCACGGTACTGCACTGGAACCTGTAGCTAGAAATATTTACGAAGGCATTTATGGAGTGAAGAAGAAAATCTACGCGAATTCATTTCCCAATTTGGAAATGTAGAGATGTTCAATCTAGTCCACGAATTCCAGAATAAAACGTACACTGCCATTGTAACAATGACTTTTACTAAGGAAGATAAATTTGAAAACTGTTTTAGCGCTTTCGATGGGGTTGAGGCGTCTCAAATAGACCCCAACACTATGATAGTGATAAAGAGGACTTTAAAATCGCAGTTGTTCTCAATGAGAATTAATTCTTTTATTCAAGAATTCGGTTTAAGTTATTACTACCTGGTGCCAACATTGTCGTTGCACGAATTAAATATGTTCAGTTCAAATAAAAAATTCTATCTATACAAATTAACGAGCAAATTCCCTTTTGGAAGTTTTGGAAGACACAAAGGGGTTTTTGCTGTATTGTGTGCTATTTTCATGTTACAATTAATAATATTACGATATTAACTGCATAAGTCTGAAGTTTATATAGTATGAATGTAAAAATTGAAATAAAACTCTGCAAGTTAACCTGCAAATTCCCCTTTAAAGGACATAGAGAGGTTTTCTCTCGTTACTTTGCTCTTTTCATGTTAAAAAAAACTTGAAATCGAAAGGCAAGTTTTAAATAATTCGACAGTTTTTCACCTAACACAGCGCCTATTAATTCGAGTCCATCAGAACGACCTCTAGTTGAAGCCACAAAAAAGGATAAATAGACTCCGCCCCCCTCCGAAGCACGCGATGGTGCTGTGGTTTAGGGATGGTTGCGCGCGGTGGTTTAGGCATGGTGCTAGAGAATAACTTTCCTTCTTCTAAAGACTTAAGCTGTCTGCTGCGAGTTCTACTATTAAGTTATATTAATTAGTCTCGCTCAGAATTGGGGCTATGGCGTCTAGTAAAAAACTTTTATGCTCAATTTTTTACCCCTATTGTTTTACTTTATTATTTTTGCACACGACATCTAGATGGCGTTGCAAAAATGTTACTCTATACGGAAACTTTGACGAGGCAATAGCCACTCTGTAATAAAGTAAATTCTGAGGGTACACGATGGAAGCATATTACGCCGTATAACGCGGAAATACACTGGGGATTACTTTTTACAATATTAATTTCAATATTGGAACGGATTGTAGGCATATCGCCCGAATTTACGGCATTAAAACCTCCAAAGAGGTAATACCGAAGGAATACGCCAGTACCTGATCCCTCGAATGACGTTTGGTGCTCGTTGACGAGGGGAAAGCCACTTTTTAATAAAGTCTTTCTGAGGGTGTATGATGGGAAGCGTATTACGCTAGTGCCTGATCCCTCGAATGACGTTCGGTGCTCGCGTCGCACGGTTTTGCCTAGGCGCCTCGCTATCACGGCGATTCTATATTATGTACTTTGGGACCCTCGTATTTTCAGCTTGAGAGGTTACTGAGAATCAACGAAGGATATAACGCCGCTCTAAAGACCGCGTGCTATCAGGGGTATCGTATATTATGTATGCAGTGAACCTCGTATTTTCAGCTTAAGATGATACTGAGAATAAACGAAAGTGAGATCTCTGATCTAAACGTAGCAGGTTTCACGGGGGACCGGGAGTCTTATCCCTTACGAAAATTTTCTTTATAATTCTTCAGAAAAGTTGAAGGTATTTTTTGGTGAATTTCTTAATAGGTTCTTTCAAATGTTCTTAAGAAATTTGGCACTTTTGCCTTTAGGTTTTCTTAAGAATCCACTTAGAAAATTATATAAGCATTCGCTAAAACTTCTTAAGATATTCTCAATAATTTCTCAATAATTTCTCAATATATTCTTTAGAGTTTCAATCCATTTTCTAAAGGGTTTCTCTCCGTCTTCTTTTGGGTTTCTCTCAATATTGTGTAGGTCTTTCTCTAAATATTCTGTAGGGTTTATATACAAATCCAGAATAATTCACCTTAAAATCAACTGTTTATAGAAAATAACTTAATATAGGTATAATCTAATTATTTTCATTTCCTTCATCCGTAGCTGGAACTTCTTTACTTTTTGCCCTTCTCCTCGCGGTTTTCCCTTCCGCATGTCATTAATTTATTTTATTTTATCACTAAGGAAGCTTTTGGTACATCTGTAAATTTTGTGCCTGCAAACCCTAAAATTATCCAAATACATGTATTAGAATAAGAATTTTTAAATGAACGCAGATATGAAGGTTACTAATCATTAGTACCTTTCACTGTTTGATAAATCAGAACATTTTTATGCATGAAAAGTGTGTAGCGGACAGCTTTTTAAGCGAATCGGTTACAAGTGGTACGTGTAGTTAATGTTAGAAAAATCAACTCTTGAATAAATATACATGCAAAAGTGTTTATGAATATATACCTAGTACTGCGTTGACTCGCTTCGGGTCCAATTGTCTTTTGGGGGAATGTGCTTGTAGGCATTTGATTGTTTTCCAGTAAGAGACGTGTTGGCAGTTTCCAATTCAGTAAATACCTTCAGAAAAAGATTTCTGGCAAAAAACCGCCCATTTCCGTTAGTAGAAAACTCGGCTTGGGTAACATCGGATGTCTTCACGAAAACCCCATTTCCAATGTTCATCTACAAAAAGAAAAAGCTATGAATCAGCGTCTGAGGAAAGTATACATTTGCTAAAACCAATTTAACTACCATTTCATCCTCAGTTGGGTCAGAAAAACCATGCCTGCAGCCATTTCCTGAACTATTTTCAAGTTTCTTGTGCATTTTTTATTAAACAATTCAAATTTCAGTTTCCAAAATTTAATGGAAAAAATATCAAAAGTTTCATTGTATTTATTACATGTGTTTTGCATCCTAACGAGGGGGTGTAAACTAGTATGCGCAATATAAAAAGCGGAGCGGTGTAGTGATGTCTGATAGACCTGAGAGTTTAATTTTCCTAAAAAAGCAGGTAAGTATACAAAGCTGTGGATAAGTTTATAGACAAATTTTACTTCAAAAAGATCTAAAAGACAGCGCAAAGTAGGAAGGGCAAGAATTTCAAGTAAGAATAAATAGTCATAGCGAGCTTTAGGTATAAAATACGTGTGGCAATATTCAACAAATTTCCTTGAATACGTTCAATCTTATCAAAGTGGTGGGCACTAACACCACCCCAAGCAACCCATCCAAAAACGGCACGAGATCTTACAAGACTGAGGTACAAGATTCTGAAATGTATTAATGAGTGTATCTTTCGTGTAAGTTTAAGAGATATCGCGAGAGTGCGCCTGCATCTATTAACACAATTATTGACATGATTCGCAAAAAGTAGGCGGGAATCAAAAATGACGCCAAGATCTTTGGTCGTAGTTGAAGTGGGTATAACGGAGTGGTCTATAACGTATAACGTAAGAAGTGGTAATAGTTCTACTAATGCGGCGAGTGTATGAGATATGAATTGATTTTAACGGATTAATAGGTATGTTATTGCGATTACACCATAGGGACACAGCCTCAATGTCACTTTGTAGAAACAACCTTTCCTGTATGGAATCAATCACTTTAATAAGTTTATTATCATCGGCAAACTGAAGCAGATTGGAATGACGAACTGCGTATTGAAAGTCATATAGATAAATGTTAAAAAGAAGAGACCCCAGGGATGAACCCTGTGGGACCCCACAATGTACAGGATATGACACAGAGGTAAGCGTACCTTTGCACTTGACAACATTGGTACGACTATGCAAATAATTACAAATCGAATCAAGTTGTTTACCATGAATTCCAAATGCAAATAATTTATCGCGTAAAAATTTATGGGAACTCTGTCAAACGCTTTGGCTAGGTCTAAGTAAATCACATCGACCTGACCACGGGTCTCAACCACAGGGGCAACGATGTCCATGAAAGCAGCATGATTAGTATCCACACTTTTGTTTGGGGCAAAAGCAGGCTGGCAATCATTAGGAAACATGGTAAACCAACGCTGGATATGGACATGCATAACAATATTAAAAACCTTAGCAAGCGCACACAACAGGGAGATCGGTTGGTAGTTTTTTGAGTCGCACTCGGAACCAGATTTGAAAACCGGTACAACAACTGCCTGTTTCCAAATGGAAGGGAATATTCCGGTAGAAAGAGACAAATTAAAAACGTGTTCTAACAGAGATAGTAGGAGATCCCCACAGCCCTTGATAATAAAAGCAGGGACACCATCGACCGCTGTGGAGAACTTAGCAGGGAGTTTAACAATAGCCCGACGAATGTCCGCTTGTGTTATAACCTGATTAGAGTAAGGGTGATTAGATAGAGGCGTCAAAAGTGTATGTCCCAGTACGGTCAGTGTTATCGACAGCAATAAACGAAAAGTGGGCCCTGAAAAGTTCTGCAAGTTCGCAAGGATCAGTCACCAAAAGTTGTCCCCGCTTTAAAGCAATGGTGTCAGACCTTACCCCGAGGCTGCCCTTGATATATCTCAAAAGTGTTTTAGGATGCGGAAGTGCGTACTGGCACGTGGCCGTAACCATAGCAGTACGATCACGCGCGAGAAGGCGCCGCCTAGCTGTAGCATGAAGTCTACGAAATTCTATGGCATCAGACAGAGCACCGGTTTTTTTTTCTGAAAATAGTAACGTTTTTGTTTCAGTGCCATTCTAAGATCTTGTGAATACCAATTGGGAAATTTCCTATTGCCGCGCTCAAGTTTCTTAGGAATTCCCCCAAGTTCATAGCTGTAAAAAGACGTTTGGTAAGTAATTCAGCACAATAATCAACATCAGTAGAAGCGGAAACATCAGACCAATCATGTGGTATAAGGGAGATTGTAGTCCCCTTGAATGTAAACGTAAGCAGGTCCCTGAGGCGGAGTCACAGAGCCAAGGTTAACAGAAAAAGTCATAGTTAACAGTGTCGGTGGGTGATACTTATCAATAGCAACAACTAGGGGTTCAAAAACTAGTCCCTTAATATTAGTTAGGCAAAGGTCTAAAAGATTAACTGTGCTAGGGGTAAGGTTTACCTGGGTAAAATTAAGAGCAAAACACAAATCCATAATGGGAGTAGCTTTAGCTTGGATAAGGGAGGAGCAGCCCTGACAGCCATTAAGCTTCCAATCAACTCCCGGTAGATTAAAATCACCGAGTAAAATTACATTTGTCAATTAGGGGTCTATGACAGATACTAATCGGTTATAATACTCTTTGCACTCCAAGTTAGAAATTCTGGAATAAGGGAACGACGGGAATCAAGTCTAATATCCTCAAACACACTTTCAGAAGTAGCCTCAAGGGCATGCCTCCGAAGGCAAACAATAGAATTCTTTATAGCAATCAGGGAGCCCCCACCTCGAGCATTTATAAAGTTGAGGGTCAAGGCGATCGGCAAGATGTACCGTGAATTGGGACGGAAAATAATCACTTGAAAAATGTGAACTATTCAACCACGTTTCTGTGATACAAATTATGTCCAAGTAAATGGTAACAATTTCTCTGAAAAACTCATCTGATTTTGTATGAAGACCGCGAACATTTTGGTTAGCAATGGCAAGCTCTGTCATAATATTATTCATAAGTTTGATCAGTAGTATCACTTAATCCAGAGCTATGTTTGTAAGTATCCGGAAGAACACCGTGGAAGTCAGTGATTATGCAATGTAATGGCCAGATCAGAACGTTTTTCAAACTCATTAGCATCAGTACAATTAACGTAAAGAGAGGAATGGTCTGCCACAGGGCTTTTAGGTTTAAGTCGAATACATTGAGCAGTCATTATACCAGCTTCTTCAGAGAGTGTCCTGTTAGTCTTTGGAGAGCAAGGGAACGTCGAGGCGACTAGTTAGTTATTGCTTTGAGCTTAGTGGTAGTGGCAGACCCAGTCTGCACAGGCTTGGATGGGTTTTTGGTTGAAGCCAAACGGCCATGCGGGACAAGTGAGCAGCAGAAACAAATGCGGTAGGACCCGGAAACTGAGCGAGAGGAACAGTAAAGTTGGTGTACAATGATGAAGATTGATGACGGGTGGTGACGTCAGCAAGTGACTGTGGAGCACTTCGCTCTAATATCCATTAATTAATACAAGAGAGACAATATAATTTTATTACTATTAAAGATACAATATACTTTAATGATTATTAGAGAGACAATTTACTTTTATGATTATTAGAGAGACAATATACTTCAATGATTATTAGAGAGACAATAAACTTTAATTATTACTAAAGAAACAATGTACTTTAAATATTATTAGAGAGACAATATACTTTTTTATTAGAGAGACAATATACTTTATTATTAGAGAGACAATATACTTTATTATTAGAGATACATTCTCTAACTATTATTAGTGATACAATATAATTTAATTATTATTAGAGAGAAAATAACTTTAATGATTATTAGAGAGATAATATACTTTAATGATTATTAGAGATACAATATACTTCAATGATTATTAGAGAGACAATATACTTTAATTAAAATTGAAAGGAAAAAACTATTATTTGAAAAACAAAAATTATTATTAAAAAGACAAAAATTATTATAACAAAGTCCAAAATTATTATTACAAAGACCAAAATTATTATTACAAAGACCAAAATTATTATTAGAAAGACAAATAGTATTGGCAATGCAATAATTTTTATTAGAAAGACAATAAATATTATTCGAAAGACTATAATTATTATTAGAAAGACAATAATTATTACTAGAAAGACAATTATTATTATTTGCACAAAACTGTACGTGGTTTAATTGACTACAAACAGGTGAATAAAAAAATTACCTAAAGCCTCTCCTTATAATTCAGTTGGGGTGAATTGAAGTTTTTACTATATGAAAGTGAAATACACATAGAAACACTATATCATTTTTATATCATCTAGAGCGTATGTATACAGTCGTAACAGTCTATTTTCATGATTTGTCTATAGTATAGCTACCCTTCACCGTCCCAAGCACTGATTGCAACATCTTTTCCCTTTCGTCTCAATCGCCTGCCTTCCGAAGCAAGGTCTAAAAAATAACATCTCCCCGTCCTGTACCCACTAAAGTATCTAGGATCTCCGAATCGAATAATTGAAATTATGCCATTAACGCCCCCCCCCGTTCAATTAAGCACGCCCACTAGTCACACTCGAGTTTAGTCTATAGTCCTGATATAGTCTAGGGATGCACCGATATGGGTCCAGCCGATATATCCGCCGATATTATCGGCCCATAAAAAAATAATATTTCCCCATGAATATCGTTTCCAAGAGTAGAATCAGCATTATTTAGGACCATTTACGTTTTTACTTGGTTTTATTAGAGACATGTGTCACGTCTCTTTCGTTCAATGTGGTACCGATACATATTCTATCCTTAAACCCCTTCCTTAAAAATGGTGTGGTCTAACTTAAATCCTTGCTTGGTTTTTAGTAAAAATGCAGCTCCTTTCCTTGTTTAGCATGAAGTAGCGTTATAAGCAGACTTTTGGACCATAAGTGAAAAGTTCAAAATGTAAATTAGTGACACCAAAAACATTAGAGAGCGTCAGTGTCGACTTCGATTGTCTACGGGAGGTATGGCGAACTAGGGAAATTACTTTCTCATAGTCGTAAACAACGGCATAGAACTGAGATTGTGGAAAACCTTGCATTTTTAAAGGCAAATGTTAAATTGTGGGTATAAATTTTTTTGATGTGTTTCAATTAGTATTCATTGAGTACTTTATTTCTTGTAAATTTTTTCCCGGAAATATCGGTTTACATGAAGCCGGTATTGGCCGATACCGATATAAAAAACATAGGCCGATATATCGGTGCATCCCTATTATAGTCAATGTCAAGTTATATTCAAACATTTTCACACTAATAAAATTAAATTGTGTGATGCGAAAGCTTTTGTGATAAAACATGCGTTCAGTCCTTAATTACTTTTCCTTATTTTATTTCTCTAATATTCGCCTTATTAGACAAGAGGGTGTCATGATAAAAGTAGTGTGCTTTGAAAAATTGGAAACACAATACTTTAGGGAGGGCTTAAGCCCTCCCAGTTTCGAGACCCACGCCACTGATGCCTCGGGGACTAGGCATTAAGCTGAAATAGCAATCCAAGGGTGACTAGGATGGCTGCTTTAAAACGTAAGGCAGCTGGGAATTATCTTCAAGACCATGCAAATTGTTCGCAAGGTTTGTAAATTTTTATCTCGGCTTGAGTAGTTGAAACATTTTTGGGGAAATTTGTGCCCAAAGAGACTAAAGTGCACAATTTCTGGAATAAGTTACCTCATGTTTATGACGTTTTGGATAAAAGGCGATGCCTTATTTGACATTTCAAAAATCTTATAGGTCGATAAGAAAGGATCTTTTCCGTAATGTAATGACTTGTTCTGGGTGTATCCATAATGACAGAAAAACTCCAAATGACTAAGACTACCAAAGTAGACTGCGTTTCCGTTGTTGAAGACGAAATCCTCGTCTTCTCCCGTCTTCCTCGGGAAAGTCTTCAATCTTCTCTGGAACTCTTGAAAAATATCTTGACGGTTGGCCTGTAGAAGAGGGAATTTAGTTTGAGCTTAATAGACAACAATGACAAAATGAACTTTAAGTTAGGGTTTTCATTCGGATCGGTCTATGCTATGTTCGGACAAGAGCAAATGTGTCTTAACCCGCATCGCCAGATCTGTACCACGGTGTGAGTAATTAACGAAGAGAAAAGTCACTGCATTCTACCTAGGTTACGGACTTTCCAGTTTTAGAGTTATGATAAGTTATTTTTTTTTCAAACCGAGGAATTAAAACTCACTAAACTTGAAACAACTATTTACCTTAAAAAAGTCAACTAATGCATTGTTGTGTTGAAAAACCATGCGCGTTTTAGGGTATTTGAAGATATGGTTCATATGTGATTTATGTTTCGATCCACCTGCACCGTCAATTTGGTCGACATGCTGGCCTTGAACGCTTCAACCAAAAGGAAACAACCGACGAGGTAGGTGACCCACAGAATCTTTTGGGCACTATCGTATTTGTTAGCAAATAAATCACAGACATTTAAAGAAACCAATCGGGGCACCAATCGTTTGCAAATCGCGAACAAAAGTTTTAAATTGAACAAAATAAGAAACATATTGATAAAAATCCATACCTGAAAATTCAATTATAGCCCTTTCAACAGTCCATAAAGTCAAATTTCTTCTCAGCAAAGGAGCAAAATATGTTTTGACCCGACACTTGAATCAAGACCCCCTAGAGCAGTACTTTGAAAGGCAACGATGTGCTGGAGGTCGAAACTGCAATCCTTCAGTTTCCCTCTTTGAAGCCAATATGGACAAGCTGAAAGCTTTAAAAGGTCTAGTTGTAGAAGCGATTAATGGCAATAATAGCATTTCTAAAAAGAAAGTTATTTAAAAATGTTAACATTAAACTCCTTTGGAATAATATATTAAAAATGAAACAAATTTGGCATATGAAGTACCTAGTTTTAATCAATTTAATGCATAGTACATTTATTTCAATTCATCAATGAAATATTTTATTGCTAAATTATAATTTAAGACCATTACTCTCACTATATTATCACATTTGTTTTGATAAATATAAAGCTTTGGCATTTCTGTTAAGTAACAAGTACTCAAAAACAAAACTTATTTTGGAAAATTTGGTTAGGAAATAATGGTGAGTATCACATTCCACAATGAGGTATAAATTGTTGAAAAATATCCAGGTCAGGATCACCATTTAGAAAATCGTAGTCGATGTTGATATCACTTTTAAGGATAGATGAGATTTGAGTTTGAAGGGGTGGTAGATATTGTACAAATAGATCAAGATCAGGATCAAGATTTAAAAAATTCAGAGTTTTCATTCATGGTAACTAATTTCTGTGGTGTCATTTTACGTTTAGAAATATGAATATTTGGGATGGTTGGGCTGCTTTCACTTTGTAATGGTTTTTTTGGGGGACGGTAGTTTTTTATGCTGAGTATTTGATTAGATTTTTTTGGTTTTCTTGTTTCGTGGGTTTAATTTTTGACTCGTTGCTCTTTTGAAGTAGACTTTTTCTTAATGCCTTTTTTGCTTTGAGGGTTTCTCTGGTTTCATATTGGTATTGCTCCAACAAGTCATGACCCAAAACCTTTCCCTGGTATTTTGAAAACAATCCAATAGTTTTAAAAGCCATTTGTTACTATCAAGTTGACTATAAATAGAATTCCAGCGTTCCTTAATTTCAGAATTTTGAATAATATGTTGGATAGCTCTTATTTTTAAATTTTGATTTCTAATTTTGGAAACATCAGTCACGTAGATTAATTTGATTACGTGGAAAAATTGGTCTGTATCGGAGATTAATGCACCTCTAGACAATTTTACAATCCACACTTCTGTTTCATTTGGTTCTTTAAAATCCGCATGAATTGTTTTGTCTTTGATAATCATTTTGGCAAGTTCTGGAGGGCATTTCTTCTTCTTCACCAAAGCATATGCAGTATAGCCGGCAACATATCTTGTGACTGGAGTGTTTTCAATAATTTGGTTGCTGTTGGTGAAGGCGTTACATTTCTTAGGGGATAGTCCAAGAAGCTCAACCTTTTTAATTTCACGTTCTGCTTTGGCATTTTCCTTGCAAACTGCATATTTAACACCAACTTCCATTTTGACCATCACTTCAAGAAAGAAATGTTGCACTATGCGACTTACTATGTTTTTTGCGCTTGTCGTGACACATTTTTAATTGAAGAGCAACTAGTACGAACAATATTTCCAATTTCTTCTTCATTTCGTTCAATTTTAGTTAAACCATGTGTTTGTTTCAAAAACTCTTCTCTTGTCGTTTTAAATTGTAACGACTGAACCTTTTCTAACAGGTATGATGTAATTGCTTTTCTAATTCCAGCGGTGTCAAGATCCAAAAGAAACTTCATAGTTGGTTTTTTTTTCAAAGCGAAATACAAAAATTTGGGTCCTCATCTTCTTCGAAGTTAATTGAAATCAGTAGTTAACAACACCTAAGCAGTAGACTAATTATAACAATTGTTTAATTAATTAAAGTAACGATTAAAATAGTTACCTTTTAACTGCAAACTCTTGAGGAAAGACATGCTGCCACTCTAGCGCTGGAAATTTGAAATTTTACCCCCAACCGGAACCCCAATGTATTTTTTAGACCCGCCTACGAAGGAGGGAGTTACTAACGTCATACCGGAAGACAACTTGTACTAAAATTACATTCACGTGGTTTATAGAGCTACATTTTTCTACCAACCTTCCGCTCCCTACTTAGTTCTCTCTGCTGGGAAACGATCGGGTTGTACGTGGGCTCCCGAGGAACAATTCCCAAATTCTGGGTTGACTTCACCCGCCGGTTTCGACTGCACGAACAAATTTTAACGGACATTGCAATATCTGTGCTAAGAGATTCAATTGCGCAGCTTAACTTTCATCTCCATTCTTCTTAATTAAATTATAAAGATATTAACTTAGCTTTGTTTATACTTAACTAAAAAAAATTTAAATACTTGCTTAACGATGTCACGCGACTGATTTGGTACACTGTGTGTATACAACCCTATAATGGTTAAGGCAGTTTTTACTCCTAAATAAAGTAATGATCATCATCTCTCTCTCTTTCTCTCTCTCTCTTTTTCTCTCTCTCTCTCTCTCTCTCTTTCTCTCTCTCTCGTCATCATCCATGATCGTACTCGTAAAAAAGCGGGAACTTTTTTATCATAGACGTCAACCGGAACGATTTATATTGCTTTACATAGTTTACATGCAAGGAGGATTCCAAGGAGGAGTTAAAATGTGGGTTAAAATATGAATGAACTAAGTTTAGCTTTTTCCTTTCTCCTAGACAACTTGATACGTTGTCTTTAAGACCGTTAACACCAGTGCATTCCCGTACTTCTGGGAGAATTTCAGACGCGTACTCAGAAATTTTTGATTTTGATATATCTAAAATAAAATAGTTAACAACTGGTAGGTCATGTCGTCGCGTGTATTCTCGGCAAAAATATTCGCGTTTAACACATGCATTAAAAGCCGCGCCTATTAAAGGAAGAATAAATCTAAAAGTTCTAAAGGGTCCTGCATCCTACCAAATTCTAAGTGGAAAATCTTTCGCTACCAGAACACCAGCCGAAGGTATGAAGGATAATTTTTATTTTATTAAGTCTCCAAATGGGATAAAGTTGACGCAATAGGCATACTCTTTTTGATTTAACGTTGTTACGCGGTCCCCCTTGGTTAAATTGGGGTTACCCGAACGTCCTGTCAGTATAATTTGATAAGGGGGGGGGCAGGCCGTTCCAACCTAAATTTAAAAAATTTAATCATCCCGATTTTATTTGACCCGCATCAAAAACTACCAGCGAGTGTCTAGGAAATTTAGAAATTTAAGAGCTAAAGAGTTCATACAAACCTGGAAAACCTCAGGGAAATAAATAGTTGACAAAAACCTCAGCGAAAACTCAGGGATATTTAGAATGTCTAGTAAAATTCAGGGAAATTAGGAAAATTTGCGTCAAACAAGGTCCGAGTAATTAAGCAAAATGTTCGTAACCCCCTACGTAGGATTAACATTGCACTAAACCTTGGAGGCTCATAACTCTGGTTCTACTAGTGATACGGGGATGTCCTTTGAGTATGTTTCAGTCCAATTTGTCCCCCATCTAACCATACTAAACACTTGGAGCTACGACAAACAGGGGCCGAGTAATTAAGCAAAACGTAAACAAACATCCCCTCCATAGGATAAAGATTGCACTAAACTTTGGAGGCTCATAACTCTGGTTATATTAGAGATACGGGGATGTCCTTTGAGTATGTTATAGTCCAATTTGCCCTATAACATTTGCTCCATAGGATACTCCATATAAAGGAAAAACCCTGAAAATCTTAGGGAAATTTGTTTTCCAAAAGTTGTATGAACCCTGGAGCTTCTAAATGGTCTTTCTCATTACTTTGTATTAACTCTTCGCGAATATTAGGGTTACCACCCGATTTATCTCTGATATTTAAGCCTAGTATTCGCGAGTATTAGGGTTAAATATTACGAATACTAGGCTTAGCTATTTGCGATTAATCGGTTAGTAAAAAATTGACAAAGGCCTAAGTATTTGCTATTCGATTTGGAATAAACTATTCGATTCGATAAGGAAATTTTTTTAGTATTCGATAACCGGTTTGATAACCAAAAAGTGGTATTTTCGCACACCCCTACAAGTTATTATTTATAATAAAGCTTTGATTTCAAGACGTTCGTGGCCGCCTCGAATCTTATTCTATACTATTTTAATTTCAATAAGATCAGGGATAAATTTAATTTTAGAAGTAGGAATGGAGAACAGTAATGGCCACGAGTTTAGCTTCGCCTTGGTACGGATTAGAGGCGATATTTTAAAGAGACTGTAAAGAAGGCATCGGCGGGTGGGTAAAGTTGGCGATGCTGCGACCATCTAGCGACCAAGTCTTTCCCCTTATTTGATTCCTCTACGTATATTTTAAAGCGGGCACCGAGTGTCATCCGCTTAAAGCTCATTGAAGTGACTTAGGCACTGCTATATTTTTGTGGCGAAAAAGTTATGGAGTCTTCATTTTAAATCAAGCGAGTGATGACGCGTGGTCTTTGGAATATCACTTGGCGAAACACGCTAAATCAGCTAAATTTGGCATGACATTTATGACTAAATCTGAATATTGGGCTAATAATACCCGTATCATATCTCGCGTTTTAATCTAAGCCTACTGGTCCAACGTTATTAGACACGTCATGAATCAAAACATCTTCTAAAGTTTTTTTTGTCCATTAGTCAATAAGTCAATAACACATTAGTTATGGACGTATAGGGATAGAGTAAATATCCGTATTACGGGGTGTGTCCAATTTGAAGACTCATTTTCTATTCGAGATTCCTCCTCGATAATTATTAAGCCTAAAGTGTTTAATTTGAAGAGAAACAACCGAAGTTTTCAATGGATTCGTTTTCGTAAGCCTATGTTGTTTTTCCTCATATGGTTCCCGAGTGCTTATTTCCCGAGGGAAAAGTAAATGACGCGAAATACGAGAAGTTGTCTAATTATACTCCTATCTTCTCTGAGTTTTATCATAACGTCTTGGGATAGTGTTTTACGGATAGAGCTATTTTCAATCTTCAAAATGAGGCCTAAAAATAATAGTTTCAAGCTCTCGAACTTCATTTTTGACGATTTTAAGAAAAGTGTTCTAAGTTAGGGCTGCTTATTTTGGTTTATCATTGGAATATACTCGGGGTTTATCCCCGTCTAGGTCTCGTCGGGGATTTCAAGTTTCCTATTATGAAAGCGCGCGCGCGATTCGGCCGGGTGGAGATCATGATCATGATCATGATCATGATGATGATGATGAAGTGCGGGGCTGTGCGGGTAAAGGCGGTGGTCCCAGGGGATCTTGGCGGCAAAATTTGGTCAGCCGCCGCCACCGCCGCCATTTTCAATAAAAAAGGAAATTTCATCCAAAGCCTGACGCTGCGAGTTCTTGATCACTCGTTGCAGGTAAAAGAGGCTCAGGAACGAATATGTCAAGAGTCGCGACGCGTCGAGGAGGAGAGCAAGAGGACAAGCACCTACAGAAGCCCCTACGCGTGCCTGGATAGGAAGGAAGTTGCCCGAGGAAAGTCTTGTAAGCAATCCTTCACCTGACATAAAAATTAGATAAGGTCTGATAACGTTACACCGTAAAACAACGGTCTTTTTCTAAATATAAATCGAAAAATATAATCTCTTATTACAAATGATAATTAGCGTTTAATTTGTCTTAAACACGACGATGACTACCGCGCCAACCGCCGGCTTTGGTTTAGTGTATGACGTCTGCTAAATCGACACTCTTACCCCTACGAGATATTGGTCGAGTTCACGCTGTCAGAGAGAGGTCTAAGGGTAAGAGAGGTTCGGTTTAGCAGACTCCACGGTAGTCCTCGTTTTTAAGACTAATTTTATCAGAAGTAAATAGATTATAAACAAGAAGTTAATATCTCCCCGGCATGGGCACGTTATGAAAGTTGAGATTCCCGCTCCTATTCCGCGGCAGCGCACAAATGGCGTAGCACCTAGCGAACCACTTGACATGTACCTAACGTATCTAGTGTCGTGCCGCTCAGACAAAGTAGTGCGGGTTGTTGAAGGTTAAATCGACGCGCATGCGTTCTAAAGGTAATTTCAATCAGCTGTCTGCTGTGATTCTGTGACAGTATAGCCTAGGCCTAGTACAAAATCTGTGAAGACTACATGTGATTGCCAAAGAATGTGATAAAATAGTAATATGAAAAATGGATAAGGAATATGATTATGACGAATTCGTGAAACAAAAAGATGAACGTAAAACAATACTACAATGTTGGGAGAGCCAAGGACGTTTGAAAACTTTTGTTTGCAACATGATGGAGGAGTATGCGGTATTATGGTATTATTCGTAGGTTTCAAATAAAAATTGCACTGGGTCGATACCGAAGGCGAAACTATAATCGTTTTTTACGCGGCATTATGAAACTAATTACAGTTTTAGACTTTAGTATTTTAATATAATTTACCATAATTCAGCAATTACCCGCACTACTACGGCTACCAATGATATTGCCCTAAATTTACTCCCATGATGCTCAGTAATTTGTACTGCTTTCCAATATCTCTTGTCGCTTCTATGACGTCATGCGAACATCCTATTGGTTACAAGCAAGCCACGTGATACTCGATACTCATTTTACATAGCATGCAGGCGGGAAGGTATGATTGACTTAAAGCTATTAACTTTTTGATATCTATTTACTTTTGATTTTATGCTAATTAATTCGGAATAAGAGATCATTTAATTTTTTATTTTTCCTTGTGTGTTTTGGAAAAAAACCTTTCTTTTAAGGTATAATGCTACGTTATCTGACCTTTTTCTTAAAGCTTAGGAAGCGCTATTTTTAAATTCATAATTGAACGAGAGCTAATTCTGATGCCTAAATCCTACCTTCCAATATATTGTTGTTTTTAGTTGCAAAATTTTTAATTTATATACCATTCTAGAACGTTTAGCTCAAAGTTTTCAAGACTTTGGCATCAGTCCTAGCCGTGTAAATCCCAAGGATGTTGCGAAAGTAAACGTAAGATCAGCGTGCGAAGGAGACAGAATTGAATTAATAATAAATGTTTGTAGGTGGTCAGCGCCGAGAAAGTTGAAACGAAAAAGCGGAACCGGGACCAGCGAATCAACAAAAAGCTGATTATAAAGTAAGGTCCACGCCCTCCCACGTTAAATCAAAAACAAATCCAAATAACAAGAATGAGGGAATTCAACTTGCCTTTGAGCCAACTGGATAAATATTAACAGTCACTCGCGGTATGCTGGGGGAGGGAATCTCCTTTGAATACTGTCATAAGTTTCTAAGATATCGTCCGTGAGTATGACGCTTCCTAAACTCCGGAATGCTAGAGACAGACTTACAAGTGAGAGCTAGTTCGAGGGAGATCGACGGAAGCGAGAATTATTGACCACACTCGGTGGTTAATTTCGCAGGACTTCCATCTTCCTAAATTTAGTCTGCATTACTAAGCCCCCTTTGACAGCGCCTCACCAGGCGTCGCTCTACCTGAATCTATGACTTTTCCCCTACGTCGAAGGCTTTCATTATTTGTCTTTGGCATGACGCTAAACTTGAGATTTAATAATTAACCACTTTTTTTTCTAGAATGAAACGATAATACTTGACGTAAGTCTTATCCAAATTGAAGACAACACGTTCGAAGATGAAAAAGAAGCAGAGCCATGCTTTGGAAGTTCTCGGAGATCGCTTTGTAAGAAACCTTTTCGAATAGAATCGGACGATTCGGATTTTGTGCTGTATTTATCAGAGAGTGAATTGACTTTATTTATTTACACACTTTTTGTAGCACGAGAATTTTATTTATTATTTTAATAATTTTACCACGAGTTTTGCTTTTATTAACTGCAATAACTTACACTAAAAAGCCTTAAGGAAAATGTCGTCGTTATCTGACCTTTTCCTTAAAGCTTAAGAAGCGCTATTTTTAAATTCATAATCGAACGAGAGCTAATTCTGATGCCCAAATCAGTAAAAGGTCGTATATATTGTTGTTTATAGTAGCAAAATATTTAATTTATATACCATTCTACGTATCGCGTCAAGTCCATTGGGCAACGGCTCTCAAGTTCGTTAATCGCTTTCTACTGACCATCCACACGTCCACTATGATAAGATATTTTCCAAAATCCTCGAGTTTCTTGATTTTCCTACAAGAAACTTAAATTTTCAGCTGCTTAAGTAATTGTTTTTACCTTTTCAGCAGCTCCTTCCGCGATTTTCGCGAGGGCTCATGATACGAAAGACGCGCCCGCAGTCGACTTCCAACAAGCGGAGGTCTGTTTGTTCGAAACTTAGGGTAGAGTCGTCGAGCGACACCGAATGAAATTTTTAGAAAATATTGTTAGTTTTGGTAAACATTATTATAATTTAGTCAAAATAAATTGAGATTTTTTTGTATTTGTATTTCATTAATTCAACATTTGTGATTATACATTTCGATTTGACTTTGATTATATTAGGAAGATTTTCGCCGTCTACATAAGTATAACTTGTCCGTGGACGACGAGGTAACAATTTTAATTTTTGTGCGAGCAGTAGCAAAGGATGTATACAATATTTTTTTTATTATATTTTGATAAGAAGTTCTAAATTTTCTTTACTTTCTAGCCAGTTTTTGATTTTTCTTTTAAAGAGATTGATATCAATGATAGATTTAATTTTAATATCTAGATAATTGTACAATTTTATAGCAACATATGACGCGTGATTCTGTTCCAGAGTTGTATGTTTTTTTGGTAATTTTAAATTATTTGACGCTGTAAATCTAGTATTTTGATTATGTCTAAGAGGTTGGTGATATAAGTATTTAAAGCCACATACAAGAGCTTCATAAGCGTATAATTGAGAAAGTGTCATAGTTTTTTATTCTTTAAACAGTAATTTTGTCGGATAGCCAAATGGTTTATGTAGGGATAATCGTAGAATTTTATTTAACAAGACAATAAGCGGGCGTAAGATATAATAGTGTGTGTTTCCCCAGGCAATTACACCATAGTTAGTTAGCTAATTAAAATTCTAATTAATTGGCATTTTTTACTAAATGAAAATGGTAATTGAATTTTTATTACTTTACTGCTAATTGAGAAGTAATTATAATTAACTTGTCTGCATCGGAAAGGTAATTATATAATTAAAAATTAATTAGATGTATTTGTGGCAAATTAGCCAATTGGATTTTCAATTAGTCTCTATCGCCAATTTGAAGTAAAAACTGAAAAACGGAATTTCATCTAAACTAGAGAGAATACGTCCCACTACCAGAAGTGAGGAGGGACTAAATTGTTAACCCTCCCACTATTTCCTCTCTCTATGACTATGACTATAAGTAGAATAATAAACATTAGTATGCCAATTAGCCCATTTCCCGTGTTAATTGATGTCTTTAACCTTTTTTCACAACCGACCGCATAGCGGACTACAACACAAACTACATAAACGGAAGGATATACAAATAGGGTGGAATTATAATATTGGAATTTTTTGATTGGCTATCATATGACCACCAGCTAAAAGGAATAGAGAGGACTATAACGTCCAGCAGGCTTATACCGCTCTTATTAGTTCACCTACCTTAGTTTCTCTCTATTCGTGTTTCTATATGGACGAGTTTCGAGCGCGAACTACTTTTTTCGTCAGTCTTCTTTACCACCCCCTCCCGCTCCCTTGGGTGCCCCCCCTTGGGAGTAGAGCAAAAGGCCTTGTCGTGGCGGAGGGGGCCGGAGTTCGGTGTGCCGGTTAGGATGGTTCCTTGGGTTCGCCCTTGGTTCGGACCTTTCCCTGCCCCGTTCCGCGAACGTTTTGCTCGGCCGCTTCGCCCCCGCCCAGGTGTTGCTTTGGCTCATCCCCAGCTCTTGGCAACCCTCTTGGGGTCGCGGATACATTTTTGGACTGTATGGCACTGCTGTGCTCGGAGGGCGATCCCCCGGCCCCTCGAGCCTTCTGCTGCCTTGGTCCGAGCCCTGTCACCGACCACCTCCTGGCTGGGCTCGCCGCCGACGGTGTCCCGCCTCTGTCACCTGCTTAAGGGGCGTTGCCGGGCCCGCTGGCCGATCCCGTGTGCCTTGACGGCGGTTCCGCAGGTACCATTTTGGGCACAGGGATGAATGGCAGGAGGAGGGGCGCTGTAGATGCCCCCGCGCGCAGGAGCAGCGCCTAATCAAATGCATTCTGAGTCTTCTTTACCAGCAAAGCAGACGGTGGTAAAACATGTTTGAATGCATTTTGAAGTCAAATGTTTCAAAAGAAATCGTAACTAATTAGGTAATTAAGTCTTTCAGTGCAATCTGATTCTTAAATCGATAAAAGCTGTATCAAAGTCCATTCAATGCAATATAACACCAAAAACGTTTAAATCCGTGTTCACTCAAACTACGGCGCTCAAAAACCAATTACCAAGGGTTAAGTTAGTTACAAGCGTGGGTACTGAGGGAAATAACACAAAAGAAGATGATTCTTTTAATCAAGTTAGTTGCTTATTTTGTTACAATTCTAATTTCTGTATGTTCGATAGTGAAATTTTAATTAACATTTAACCAGAATTTTGAAATAACGTGTTCTAATTCACAAGAAGTATCTGCAAGGTTGTTGTTTAAAAAAGCGACCGAAACTTCGTTAGGCTTGTGAAGGTCTTTATTTTATGATAGTTTTCACACGCAGAATAAAAATGCTGTAAAATAAATACTATCGTAATGGCAATACCGTATGCTATTAAGATGATATTAATTAATAGCGCATCCTCCCTGTTTTTGATACCTTCAACCATACTTTTTTTCTAAACAGTGGAACTAACAGTTTTAAGTATTAACTGTTCGTGTACTCAGGGGCGTTCGCAGCTTTTAAAATAACAGCTGCAGAGGTTGTTTCATAGACAGTCTTTACCGTTGATTATATTGTAGGGGTCAATGGAAAAAGCAACACTATATGATGTGGGAAAGTACGAGTTTAATTTTCTCCCTTTTGGGTTTTGTAACGCCCCTAGCTCTTTCCAGCGATTAATTGACGAGATATTTAGTGCCACTGATTATTTCCAATTAATTGACTAACCCCTCTCTTAGTGAAGATTGGGATCAACGATGTAGCATGGCTGCCAGAATCCTTGGAGCTTCCGCTCCTTGGATCTGGCAGGGCTTTTGCCTCCATGCTACATGCTCCTCCTCCGTTTCTTACTGCGATAATTTTTGTAACTAGAGTCAGTCCAAGGTTGGCGTTTGCCGAGAGTAGCTCTCGTTTTTTGATTTAAATTCTCCTAAGACGGAGTTAGTGTTAACAAAGTTACGTTGCGGGATTTTTATCCCTTTGTTACTTCAATAAAAGTCAAGACGATTAGTCTTCAAATTTTGGATATTAAATTGTAAGTTGTCTTCAATTCATTTTATGGCCCTCGGGAGATTTCTCCCTTAGTTAAATTCTATTGAGGGTTACATAAAATGGCACCCGAACAGGGACTCGAAGCGACTAGGCCTTAAGCCTCGGTCAGTTCCGTAGAAAAACTGTTTATCATCGTTGGTATATCCGCCCCCCACGTGACGGTAAGCCTCGGCTTCCACGTTGGTAAATAATTAAAGATAATTAATTTAATCTTAATTAGTCATAATTAAATTTAATAATAACTTAAAAATAAAATTATCTTTATATTTAATGTATTGAATTAAGATAGCATACTCGTTTATTTTGTATAAACTTAACTAAATTTAACTTTACTTAAATATTGTAAAACTTAACTTAAAAAATAATGGCCTACTCGGATAATAAAACATGGAGATCTCCTCATGACACTGAGGATGAGGAGGAGGATTCTACATTACATAAAGGGGAAGACCATTCAAAGGAAGGTCTATTTGCCTCTGCGGGGGATGACGGCGACACGCTAGCACCGCCCGAGATTGAAGATCCGTTGGAGGATTTTAACCGGATTCTTCGCTTTGAAGAAGAGAAGGATGAAGAAGATGTTGATACAGGAAAGAGGACGGCCGCCTCTTCAGTATTGGGATTTTCTCCCTATCAACTTTTCCCTCATAAGAGCATTCCCGCTCCCCAGGGAAGTTCAACTCCCTCAAATTTCCCTCCTCAAACTGGGATTGATACCCTTGTTCCTCCCAAATCAGCGTCAAAAAAGTTAGGCCTAAAGTTAGTTTTGCTAACACTTTACCTACTCCTAGAGTAAAAACTATCGGAACTCAAATGTGTCCGTCTCGACAAACCCCTCAATTTGGACCAGACACTACAGTTGAGGAATTAAGATCCTTTATACTGCCTTTACTCCAAACTTTGGCAGATAATTCTACCACACAGGCTAATGCCGTAGCTCAAAATGTAGCAATAAATACTGCAATAGCTGCTAGTTTGGATAAATTAGTTAGGGATCTACCTACATTAATAAATTGAAGTACAATTCCTCAGACGGGAAAAGTCCCTATTGAGCCTCCGGAAAGGTTAGCATTTATGGGATCTTCGAGTGATAATGCCTCAGAATTCTTAGCTGCTTTCGAGGAATATGCAAAATTTCACAAGCTTTCAAATGAAGATAGGTTAGCAGCATTGCCTCTCCTTTTACGAGGGCATGCTTTGTATTGGTACAGGGATTTAATCCGTCAGTATTTGTAATTCAAACCCTGCTCATCCTCATTTAGCTTGGAAGACATTTAAAAACACTTTAAGGCTCAATTTATAGACGCTCAATTTAGAGACTCTGAAGCTGACTCTAAACTTAAAATAGAGATTTCCCAAAGGAGTCAGAAAGATAAGGAATCTGTAGAGGATTTCTTCGCGGATGTTATGAAGTTAAATTTAGGGATGACCCATCCTCTTTCCGAAAAGGAGTTAGTTCCTATAATTAATTGTAATTTATAGGATGAACTAAGAACTCCTCTCCTCTTTTTGCAATTTACAACAATTTAACAATTAAGGAATTTCTGTAGGACAATTGAAAAAGATATCCAAGTAAGAAAGAGGAATGCCGAGAAAAGACGAAATCTCCCCTTAAACCTAAGGCTATAGCAAAGGCCGAGTCCTCTTGCCCAGCAAACTGGGGCTCCGCCCATAGTCATTTTTCCCCTGGGCAGTGTCAAAGCCCTTGTAATCCCTTTACGTCTCCTTCACATCCTAAATGGGAATATCCCTTGAAGCCCTTAGACTCTAGGTCGAAAGCTAGAGCTCAAAACTCTTCAAATAATCAGAGAACCTACACTTGAAGCTATAACCAAAGATCTAAATCCCCTGGTCGTCAATTAGCCTTATCATACTCATCTACACGTACTAATACGTGTTATTCTTGTCAAAAGCCAGATCATCTTGCTGCGGCAGGGGAGGCTTCCCCGTCTGATCATGAAAAATCAGTCGAGGAACCAGAGCTACACAAGTCAACTTCCAGTTTTACAGAAAACATTCTAACGCCGGAACACAAATCAACGTCTTCTGAACAATCCATATTGGAACCGGCGTTACACCATTCGCCTTCTTCTGGCTTTTCGGAGGAGATTTTGGGTCCTGAACCGATTACTCAATCGCAATCCCAATCGCTGCGTGCGTCTGACAGTTCATCGACCACGTTATCAGAATCTATGAGAACTCCTAGATTAAACAGGGCTACCTTACCCGATAGTTATTTAGAATCTTTTCGATTGGGATGGCGACGAGAGGTGTGTAAACGGGCGACGGTTCAGCCAGGAGGTAATGAAGTTGACATCTATTACCGACCTCCTGATAATAAACGATTACGGTCGAAATATGAGGTCCAAGTTTACCTCCAAAATAATAAGATCCCGAACCTAACCAGGGAACATTTTTGCTTTTCCCGAGAGCCAATCTCTATTTTCCCATGGGAGTTTATCTCCCAAGCTAATAAGAGACCTTATTAATAAAATATCTTTATAGATGGCAGAAGCTTCATTTCCTGCCCCTTGGCTATTTGATCTGCCGGAAGGAATTCAAAGTCACCCTACTCCACCGAGAAGACAACCAAGTCTTACGGAAAAATCCCTTTCCGTATTAGAACAGTACTGTCCGGAAGATAATCGAAACGTACTCCAATGTGCCAATTGTGAGGAGAAAGGGCACGAGGCTAGAGACTGTCACATGCCCAACCGTTTTCAAAAATCAAGGACCACTTGCTACAAGTGTTATACAAAGGGGCACTTGGCCAAAGATTGTCCTTTTGATGAAGATGATGAAAAAGAAGAACCACTAGTTTTACACGTCCTTCCTGAGGAAAGGAGAGTTAATGGATTCGTCAAAGAATAAATCTTCGACCGATCAAGAACCATTGACTAAGTCGCACTCTGTTGAACCTGCCCCTCCAGTTGGAACGGGTTTCGACAGCGGGAAATAGTCCGCCCATAAAATCTCAGCCTTATCGTGTTAATGACCAGAAAAAGAAAATAATTGAGCAACATGTCAGGGAAATGTTAGATGACGGGATAATCAGACCCTCTGTATCTCCTTGGGCTTCGCCCGTAGTTTTAGTTGATCAAACATAACGGGGTAAACCCTATAGGATTTGTATTCATTACAGAAAACTAAACAGTGTTACCATAAAAGACCCTTATCCCTTGCCTAATATAGAGGATATGCTAGCTCGAGTAGGAAGACCGAAATACATTACAACACTTGACCTTAAATCAGGGTATTGGCAAGTGGAAATGCACCCTAAGAGTAGAGAAAAAACTGCTTTCGTGACTCATATGGGAAAGTACGAATTAAATGTACTCTCCTTTGGGCTTTATTACGTCCCTAGCTTTTCCCAGCGTTTAATTGACGAAATATTTAGAGACCCAGATTACTTCCAATTAATCGACTATTTAGATGACTTAATCACTCTTAGTGAGGATTGGGATCAGCATTTGACGTGTCTAGAATACGTCCTAAAAAGGTTAAAGGAAACGGGTCTCACCCTTTAGTTAAAGAAATGTCGGTTTGCTCAAAAGGAAGCAGTTATTTTTGGTCACATTGTTTATGAAAAAGGAGTGCATTTTGATCCTTCAAAGATAGAAGTCATTAAGAAGTTCCTCCACCTAAAAATGTTAAGGAAGTCCAGAGATTTTTAGGGATGGCAGGTTGGCAAAATAGGTTTATTAATCATTATTCCCAAATAGTAGCCCCTATTAACAAGCTTAAAAGGAAGGATCAGAAATTCATTTGGGGTATCAAAGAGCAACGGGCGTTCGAAAAGATTAAGGAAGAAAGTTGTAAAGCTCATCCTTAAGCTTCCTTTAGAAAGGATTCCCCGTGCATTTTAACTACAGATTCTAGTGATGCCGGGTTAGGTGCCCTTCTCTCCCAAATCCAAGATAATATAGAAGTTCCTATAGCTTACGCCAGGAATACATAGATTTACTACTTGGAATCCTTAAGAGGCAATTTTATGGGCCTGGGTGTCTGACTGGAAGGGGAGGAGATGTAGAAACCGTCACCGTTGACGTCATGAATAATTTATTTGACGTATTTTGAGACCTGCGCCGCGACTCCCGCGACCTATGCGCGGTGAACCCGAATGTAAACATGATACGTCGTCTGAACAAGTAGACCAAGGATTACGTTTCTAAAAAAAAGGTGAGACTTGCTTTCCGTTAAAAACTCGATATTACTATTCTCACTAGGTTGAATAAAAATTTAATTCCTTCCACTCTTCACCAAAGTTATACAAAAACAAACATTCAGTATCCCTATGCAAAGGCTTAGGGTTTAAGGGGAGGTAACGTCATCTTTTCTCGAAATTATTATAACATTTGTTTTCAATACTGAATTTCGAGCTACACGAACTTCTAAATCGTCCACTTTAGTTACAGTAAGAGAAATTTCCGCCTCAAAAACGTCGTTAACGTCAAGTTATCGCACTTCCCGACCATTTCGGAGCCGAAACTGATCTCGATCTGTCCCACACATTCGCATAACCAATGAGACGCGAGGAAGGAGGAGCAGGTGGTTTAAAAGTTTTTGGCGCTTCCCCTTACAGTCAATCAGATATTTGTGTGGGGTCTATGGCCTCTTAAAGATTCCAAGTACTAAATCTATGTATTCCTGCTTACGCTAGTACAGGACTTAAGCACGCAGAAACGAGGTACTCCACTAGCGAGAAGGAGTGTTTAGCCATTTGCTGGGCAGTTAAGAAGTTTAGGCCCTTACTATAAGGACGGAAATTCACTGTCCCTTATTTAATATCAGGGAACCAAATTCTCGTCTTGTTAAATGGGCAATGTACCTTCAAACTTTTGATTTTACAATTAAACATGAAGGAGTAGAGAATGTAGTAGCTGACGCTTTATCGAGAGCTCCGATAAACGTCTTAAGCATAAACTTTAGTTCCTCTACTTCAAATTCTACTAGTATACAGCATCCAACTAGTAGCAGTACAAGTTCAAATTCTACCGGTGGTAGTTCATCAACTTAATCAAGTGATTCTGTTGAAGGTCAGATACGTCCCCCAGGTCCTAGAGCCTTATATTCAGTATTTCCGTTGGAAGACGTGAGAAAATCTCAAAGGAAAGACACTTTTGCTTCCCCTATAATCAATTCCTTGCAAGGTCCAAACCCAGTTCGGCATAAATTGTTCGAACTTAAAATTAACCTTCTATATAAAAGACCTTACAGGACTTACCCTGAAAAAATTTATTTACCACCCCGCTTAAGGCTAGAAGCCATGCGGCTATTACATGACCACCCATTATCAGCTCTCAGGGGCAAAGATAAGACCCTAAGTAAAGTAACATTTAGATATTGGTGGCCAACTATAGTTTATGATGTCCAGGACTATGTTAGAGGATGGACACTATGCCAACAATTTAAGGCTAGAAATAGGAAAACGCTTGGGCTAATGCAACCCTCTGAGATAACAAGTCCTTGGGACCAAATTAGCGTCGACATAATGGGGCCTTTCCCTCAAAGTAGACACCATTACAAGTATTTAATAGTCTTCGTCGATTATATGACAAAGTTCGTGGAAATGATACCACTTAAAACTATTACAGCAAAGACTTGTGTCCAAGCTTTCAAGTCTATTATTACTAGGTGGGGAGCTCCTAAAGCTATCCTTAGTGATAGAGGGGTACAATTTTCTTCGAAACTTTGGCTGCAGACGTGCAGAGCTTTTAGAATTAATCCAAAGTTTACCACCCCTATACTTCTAAGGGAAATCCCACCGAAAGAGTAAATAGAGTAATAGGTGAACTCATATCATTCTATGTAGGGAATCACCATGATAGATGGGATGAATCCCTTGACCTTCTTCAATTCGCTATAAATTCCGCACCCCATGAAACCACGGGCAGATCCCCTTTCTTTTTAAATTTAGGACGGGAGCCACGTCTCCCTTGGGATTTAGAAATTGAAGAACCCATTCAGGACCCTGATGACCCTGGTCGTACTAAGGTATTAAAAGTTCTTAAGGAACAATTAGAATTCAGTAGTGAATTATCTAAATTAGCTAAGGCGCACCAATAGAAATACTATGACCTCCGTCATGACCCTCTAAAATTTGAGGTAGGAACATTAGTATGGATGGAAACACATCCTTTGTCAAGTACGACAGGTCAGCATATGAAAAAACTCAGTCTCAAATGGGCAGGTCCCTTTAAAATAGTGGCAAAACATTCTCCCGTTGTCTACGAGTTAGAAGATGCTAACGCAGGGCAGAATGTGGGTAAAGTTAACTTAGAGCATTTAAAACTGTACTGGACAAATTTAGCTGTCTTCGACAATGCCAACAATGCACCCGCTTCACAGTCAGAAGTCGCCGATGACCCTGAGCCAAGCTCTCCTACGGACGATGGTCATGCACCCCAACCCACGGAGAGATCATCATCATCTTCAGCTTCAACGTCAACTCCTAGAGACGATCCGGATACCGATCAACGGATCATTCCTGATGTTCCTCGTCAACCTACTGACTCTGATAGTGAACCGGGCATGGCCCTATTCGAAGACCCTCCTCTCCTCCTTCGTACCTATCACGATATGAGAGCTTTTCAGCTCACTAGTTGTTCTAGTGACAGTCCGTATTCTGCGGCAGGCGAGGCTTCCCCGTCTGATACTGGAAAATCAGTCGCGGAAAACCAGCCACAACTATCGAATTCTTCTGTTTTTTCAGAAGAAATTATTCACCCTAAGCATAATTCTCAGTCGCATTCTCAATCGAACCGTGAGTCCAAAAGTTCATCGGCCACGTTATCGGAGTCCTTTAGAACTCCTCAATTAAATCGGGCTACCTTACCCGATGATTATTTAGAGCCTTTTCGATTGGGATGGATTCGAAGAGAAGTGTACAAACGGGCAACGGATAGGCCAGGAAGAAATGAAGTAGATATTTACTATCGTCCTCCAGACAATAAAAGATTACGGTCGCTATACGAGGTCCGAGTCTACCTCCAGAAAAATAAGATTGCTTACCTAACCAGGGAACATTTATCTTTTGCCCGAGAGCCAATTTCCTTTTTCCCTTGCGAGTTCATAACCCAAGCCTATAAGAGAAACTATTAAAGTTGTATATTTTTAGATGGCGTAAGGAGGAAGGAATCGCCCTCTATATTTCGACCCACCGAAGGGAATGACAAATAAACCAAAACCATATTCCCGAGCCCGTCCAACAAATGTGGATCTGTCATTAGAAGTTTTGCAAAACCTACAAAATCCAAAAATTGGCCTACAAAAATGCGAGCTATGCCTGCAGGAAAGACATGCAGGCATTGATTGCTATATTTCCAGAGAGTATCACAGAGTGAGGAGGTTCTATAAACCTTCGCAACTTGCGGCGGAGAGGGGCAAGTTGCCCTCGAGTGTGACTCCGTTTTGATATTATATGAAAACGAAGAGGACTTAGAAGTAGCGGGACATATAACTGCTTACGAAAAGTTTAAAAAACAATTGAAGGCGACGGAAGAAGCCAAAAAACAAGAGGAGAGAAACTTATTTTCTGAATCAGCCGAAACTGTTCCAAAGAAAATAATGTGGGATAGGTTTGGGTCGATGGGTTGGGTCCCGAAAACAACATCTCGTCTCAAATCTAGTCAACAAGAAGTAATTCCAGTTAGAATTCCAGAAGCGGAGAATTCCGTCAAAAATCCCCGGGGCCAAAAAGGCCTACGTATGATCCGATGCTGAATGCCTCCGTTGCCATATGGTTGGTCATCATATGGTAACGGACTGCCCTTTTCCTCGAAGCGCCGAAGCTATAGAAAGACGAGACAAAAACAAAAGTTCGCCCTTCTAGCAAACTACGCTGAACAATAAGATCAGAAAACAAGGGTCCCAAGAGGACCATTACAATTTTGCGCCACATCTCGTATAAATTAAGCACAGATTATGAGTCCTATCTCCTATTATAATAAAGCAATAAATATGAAATAAAATTAAAAATTAGGTTATCTCGCTGGAGTAATTAATGTAGAAATAGCATTAAGAAGAGTAGCTCCACAGTCAATAATTGCAAAGTGGAAACACTGGCGACATCTTGTATATTTTAGCGAAATCAACACCTGGCATTTTCCAAAATATATATTTAAATTATATTTAATATTACTATTTAAAATATTATTTTTTCATACTATTTAAAATAAATAATTAATGTAATTTAAAATAATATTTTGTAAATGAATTAAATAGCTTAAAATAAATATAAATTTTTAAAGAAAAATTTCAAGGTAGATTCGAACGCGCGAGCCGCCATTTAAAACAATCCACGAGGAAAAAACAGTCGAGCGCTTTACCAACTTAGGCCAGGACAGATAGGCCAAAAAAGGGCTTGACCTAGAACATTAGAACATAAAGATGAAAATTGGTACATGTGTTGTTTTGCACCCAACAAAAAATATACTAAAAGTCCCCTGCTGTACAGCGCGAGCTTTCGCCGCCATCTTGGAAAATGGCCGCCGGAAATGCCAGCTACAATGTATTCCACGTTTTTCTTCAAAAATTATGAAAATTGGTACACATAATGATTGGAACCACATGAACATCAGGGCAAAATTTTACAGCTCTGTGCTCAATAGTTTGGTCGCCATACTGGAAAATGGCTGCCGTGAATGCTAGATACAGTATATTTCACCATGTTATTGGAAAATTATGAAAATTGATAGGTATTATAATCAGAGCTGTGTGAACCTCATAGTAAAATATTGAAGCCATTTATCCGATAGTTTGACCGCCATTTTGAAAAATGGCCGCCATGAATTTCATTTAGATACACTATATGGTTCAAAAATTATGAAAATTGGTAGTAATTATGTTGAAGACCGTCTTAACATCATACTTGAATATTGATGACGTGCTACTGATAGTTTGGGTGCCATCTTCGAAAATGACTTCTTGAAATGACAAATATATTACCGATATATAAATTTTTTCGATATTTTTTTTATTGAGTAGATGATTTTCATGAACGTATTAAACATCATAAAAATAACCAATTTTGAGTTTAAATTATCGACCCATCTTCAACAATGGTCGCTGAAATATTGATATCCTAAAATCTGGAAAAAAAGGAAAGCCATGTTACTTCCATTTTGGTTAGGAAAAACCATTTTATATGGGGTATAAACATTCTATTGCCGTTAAGGATTAGATTTAAGACACATTTTTAACATTTCGTTCATATTTCGCTTCATCCTGAAGACTTTTTATTACGGCTAATACCTTGACAATGACCACATTTTGCCCAGCAAGCAAATCCAGATCGTCTACATTCACAGTTCTTTACACAAGATGTTCTGCAGACTGCAGGTACAAATAATGAGTGTTAGAAGTTCATCTGATGTCGGAATGAGAATGGTGTGAATGGGTTTTCGACTTTCGCGATCGCGAACCAATCCCCACTGTTTGGGATTAAATCGTTTCCTAGCTATTGTTGGACTTGAAGATACGCTCGGAAAAAATGTAGTTTTGCGGCGTCGGTTGTTGGATGAAGCTTAGCGAGATCAAATGAGGACAGTATGTGCGGCAACGGTTCCATTATACGTGTTACATCTACATGGTTGAAGCGTGACGTGTCAATTATCCCCATAAAACAAAGCGAAAAGAAATCTCCCTTCGGCAGCAGCTATGACTTCCTTAGATGCAATATGGCCATTCAAAAAGCGAAACAAATCTGTAAGATGTTTATTATCTGTCATTACTTTAAACCACGCCTTATCATAACCACACCCAGTTACAGCACGCAAATAAAAGAAGTGTTCTCTTAACCTTTTTAACTCAAAGGACTTGTCGCGGCGGAGGGGGCCCGAGTTCGGTGTGACGGTTCGGGAGTTCCTTGGATTTGCCCTTGCTTTAGACCGTTCCTTGCCCCATTCCGTGAAGGTTTTGCCCGTCCGCTTCGCCCCCGCCTAGGTGTTGCCTCGGCTCGCCCCCGCTATTGGCAACCCTCTAGGGGTCGCGGATACACTATTTGTTTGGGCCTTATGGCACTTTTGTGCTTGGAGAGAACTCCCCCGTCTCCTCGAGTTTTCTGCTGCCTTAATCCTTCCCTGTCACCGACCACCTCCTAACTGGGCTCGCCGCTGACGGTGTCCAGCTTCTGTCACCCGCTCAAGTGGCGTTTGTCGGGCCCGCTGGCCGATCCCGTGTGCCATGACTGCGGCTCCGCAGGTTCAATTTGGAATATGATGGGGAGGGTCGCTGACAAGGCCCCCAGCTATGTGTAGCGCCTAATCAAGGGTTCTGACATGCAATTATTATGAAAAATCTTCAGGGTGACGATGAATATGAATGAAATGTTAGAGATTTGTCTAAAATCTAATCTTAAAAAACACTAAAATGTATAAACCCCATATTAAATCATATTCTCTAATCAACATGTTGAGACTAACAGCTTTGAATAACTTTTCTTTCTTTCAGAATTTAGGGCAATGATTTTCGTTTCGCCATTTTTAAAGGTGGCGTCGATAATTTCAACTTCAAGATACCCATTTTTGTTGTTTATTACGTTAATGAAAATCATCTATTCAAAATAGGAATTTCAAAAAGATTTATATATTTGGCATTCCAGCAGTCATTTTCGAAGAGGTGCCCTAACTATCAGTAGCACGTCTTCAATATTCAAGTATGATGTTTAGACGGTCTTCAACATAATTATTACCAATTTTCATAATTTTTGAACCATATACTGTATCTAAATGACATTGATGGCGGCCATTTTTCAAGATGGCGGCCAAACTATCGGATTAATGGCTTCAATATTTTACTATGAAGTTCACACAGCTCTGATTATAATACCTATCAATTTTCATAATTTTCCAACAACATGGTGAAATTTACTGTACCTAGCATTCACGACGGCCATTTTCCAATATGGCGACCAAACTATTGAACACAGAGCTGTAAAATTTTGTCATGATGTTCATTTGGTTCCAATCATTATGTGTACCAATTTTCATCATTTTTGAAGAAGAACGTGGATTACATTGAAGCTGGTATTCCCGGCGGCCATTTTCCAAGATGGCGGCGAAAGCTCGCGCTCTACAGCAGGGGACTTTTAGTATATTTTTTGATGGGTCAAAAACAACACATGTACCAATTTTCATCTTTATGTTCAAATGTTCTAGGTCAAACCCTAAAAGTCCTGGGCTAGTATTTTTCTGGAACATCCTTGACCAACTATTATCAAAGCAAAATGGAAGAAACCAGATAATTTTTGGCTCCTTATCTTTTAGAAAATAATGCACTAACTACTGATATTTGGACATCGAAATCCAATGAGGCCTACTTAGCAGTCACAGTTAATATCGTTGACCAAGAATGGCAGAGACAAACAATTGTACTAAGTGTGACACTTTTTGACAAACGTCATACAGGTGTTAACATTCTACGTGTCCTACAAGAATGCTGCCAGAAATGGAATATTGAGAAACGAAATATCATTAGTTTTACCACTGATAGCGAGCGCAATGTTGTTAAGGCAATGACATTGGGAACCTTTGAAATAATAGCTTGCATTGATCACTCTTTAAACCTTGTTGTTAAGGACAGTTTGTTGAAGGCCTCAAAAGATGTTGACTTTTGTCTAAAAAGATGTCGAAAACTTGTTGGACACTTCAGTCACTCTCCACTTGCATCATCTATCCTTTCCTTCAACCAACGTGAACTAGCTTTCCCACAACATGTTCTTATTCAAGATGTTCCAACCCGCTGGAATTCAACGTACTACATGATTGAGCGCATTGTTGAGCAGAAAGTGCCACTCGAAGTTACCATACCAGATATCCAGCTCAAAAAAGATAAGATAACTGAAGATGATTTCATAATACTAAAAGAGTTAACAACATTGCTTCAACCTATCGAACAGTTACCTCAAAGCTTCGAACACAGTAATGCTACATTGGGTTCAGTTTTGGCTGGACTCAACCTTTTGAATGCAAGATTAAACCGAATTCCTGACAATGAAAACAGTGGAGTTAACAAAGTAAGGAGTCACATTGTGTCAGAACTCAACAGGCGTTTCAAGGATTATGAAATAAATAGCATCCATGCAATAAGCACCTTACTTGACCCTCGATTTATGGAAGCAGGATTTAATTCAAAGTCTCATTCTGATAAAGCTAAAACTGATTTGGGAAATGAGGTTCTGGAATTTGCTCGTAGAAAACAAAACGACCAGCATCAAAATGAAGAATTACTGGATAGTATCACTGATGCAATCCAAACAAATGTTGAAGTAGAAAAACCATCTTCTATTTGGGATGATTTTCAAGGTGAAGAAGAAAATATTATAACGTCCCAGACCCTGAAAATGCAGACATCAAATGAAGTTGCAGCTAATTTAGCTTTAAAAAAATGTGGCATTAATGAATGTCCATTTAATTGGTGGAAGAAGAACACTGTTTTGTTTCCGAATATTTCACAAGTGGCCAAAAAATATATCACAGTTCCTCCAAGTTCTGCTGACAGTGAACGCACCTTCAGTGCAACTGGAGACATTGTTAGTGCCAAACGATCAAGATTGGATCCCAAAAAAGTGGAAATGCTTGCCTTTCTACAGAAATGCCCATTTTTTTTAACTTTAAGGTGACGCACTAAGTTCTCATTTCAAATGGTTTCAAAGGCGAAACTAAACATTTTTGTTTAAGCATTAAATTTTGGACTTTTCCTGAACAATACATTTAGTAGCAGCCAGCAGGTGACAAATTTTCATTTTCAGTCGTTTAAAAATTAAAATAAAAAAGATGTAAAGGTTTTATTTTATTAAAGAGTACCTGATTTGTATAAGTTAGTGCAGTAAATGGTAAACCTAGTCATTACCAACTTTTTCAAAAAAAAAAAGATATTAAATAGTAGACCTAGCTAGTTGTTAATTTTGTATTGCAAATGTTTATTTAAAAAGCGTTTAATAAAAAAATTCCGTTTTGAATTAAATTCAATTTAGCATTCCAATATTTCAATGATCATTCACTAACAGTTACTAGGAGTAGTGATAAAAGGGCCTCTCAGCAAATACTAGGACTAGTTTTTTTTGTAAAAAAAAAGCAGTGATATTATTTTCGAAAATGCCTCTGAAAATTATACTTAGTAGTATAATTCATGAAATTACACTTTAAATTAAATTATTTTCTAGTATTGTTAATACATTTGTAGATGGCGCTGTCCGCCTAAAACTATCGGTATCGGTTGAAGTATCGGGTTATTGGATCATCATGAGTAAATATCGGTATCGATCGGTATCGGTTCATGTTTGTACCGGTATCGATCGGTATCGGGTTAAGCCTGGTATCGGCCATCTCTAATAAAAATCAATACTTAAACTTAATTTTTCATAATGCAACTAAGGGAAGGCACATCTATGGACGTTATCTTTCATTTAAGATGGTTCCCAAACTTAACGAATGAACAGTTTTTTTTATTCACTGTCCCAATTAAGGTCATTTTTCCAAAAATCCCATGTTACGTCTATGGAAGAATATAGTATTTTTTACCAAATGTCGGATTAATTTTGTGGATTCTAAAACCACCCTTAACAACTTTTTTCTTTATAAAATTAACTATTAGTTGGATCTTTGAAATTTTAACCACAACATTAGGGCCCGAATTTTAGTTTACTGGCAAAATTTTAAAGCAGCAAACACAATACGAAAAAGTTACGGTCAATCAAACAACCCTCCTTTAGCATTAGAGGCAGTATCAAGTCTTATCTAAGAGAGCGACCGCTCTCCTAGAATAAGCCCTAACGTTAAGCATCAATATTTTGGAAAAGGAGGCAAATTATTTGGGAGGTACCTAGTTCTCACCCAATAATTTGCCACCTTTTCCAACATAACCAAACCTAACCTTAACGAACTATGATGTTAAAATCTAACTATCTTAAAATTTATTTATAAAGTATTGGACTCAAAAATGATTTGTTTGGTATTTTAACATTTTACTTCTGGTTTATTATTTACAAAAAGAAAACATCGTCTTATTTCTGTTTGAGCTTCAGACTTGAATTTCAGTTTCTAGAATGGCATTGTCGATTTCAGCCAGCGCTTCATCATCCCCAACTAGCAAGTTTTCATCATTAGGTCCCTTAATCAAAATGGCCGCTTGGTTATCCCCTTCTAAAGAATCCAACTCTTCCTCAGTAACACCAATCTCCTTCTTTGTAAGGATCTCCTAAAAACCGCTTGAAATGTTCTCCAGGCGAAAGCCATTTTTGGTCCGGATTTTGAAAAAAGAGGCACTTGTAACAATATGTTGCCACGTAAGAAGCTAATGAACGATCACTTCGGAAAGATTTAATGGCGTCTATTACATGGCGATTGTGGTTTTCGACATTGTTAGTATGACCTCTAGGGTCCAATCTGTTCACATATTCAATTTCGTGAATAACTCCAAGATGTTCGGAAAATCCCAGCTCAGTGCAATTTTTATACATCGGAGCGCCATCAGAAACGATAATTGAACCCGGGCAATATATTTTGACATTTGCTTCCAAAGGACAGCACGAGACTTGTCTTTGACTTTCATGAAAACCCCTTCTTTCCTACCTCGACAATAGATACCAAAGATGCAAATTGATTCGCCGGCTAGTTTCTTTCACTTGTTGTATTTAACTGAAGGAACAGCCAATGGCCGAAGCCTAGGTGGGTATGATAAATGTTCTAAAATAGTAACATTCAAAATTAATATCAGTTTCACCAAAAAACAGTATAAATTATTAAGTTGGTTTAGGACGATAATCTTTTTCTTCAAAATGATGGGAGCAGACTACAATAAATTCAGTGTACCGTTTTCCCATTTTTAAAGCAACATCCCATTGTTTTGCTACCTTTGTTTTTACACCCATACACGCAGCAGTAAGTAACCATCGTTAAACTATAACTTAATTACGAGCATATAATCAGCGAAACAAAAGTTAAACACGCAAAACCTAGGTACACCCATGGGTTTTGTTTCCTTGACCTCGCGCTATCTTCGATATCTCACTAGCGCCCCCTATAGTAATTTTCGTTGCGAATAAAGACTTGAGAGAAACTTCGAGTTTTCTTCCTTTCGATTAGCCAAAGCTTGAAGGAGAGAGGAATGGAGTGGAAACCCCCATGCCTATAGCGTTGCCTCTGTACCCCCACCTACGGCACCGTAGTCCTCCCAGCATCCTCAGCGGTTAGGTAGGGTCGTACCGGACGAAATTGTAAAGGACGCTCCCTCTATCTTAAAAATAGAAGCTAGTTCTCGTACATATAAAATGGCGCTACGCGGCAGCACTTAGCAATCGCCTACCGAAGGGTAGGGGCGTGCACAAGGTACACTGGGAGAGATACGGTGCCACAGGTCGCCCTTCATCATTTACAATCCATCTCACCTCCCTTATCCCTGGCCAAAGTATACAGGCATTGGATACTTCTGTATTTGTGGGGTTGGATATTTTCTTTATTTATGTGTTATCGTCTACTTCTTTATTTGTGGGGTGGGGTACTTCTGTATTAGTTGGTTTGGATATTTTCTGTATGTGTGTGTTTTCAGATTCTTCTTAGTTTGCAGGGTCGGATACTTATTTATTGCCGTATTTTAGACGTACTTAAATTTGTATGTGATTGCTCAACTTAAACCATAGATGGCGATGCTTCTTAGTTTCAGGAAAGTCATTGCCCTTATTTTGATTGAAAGTATCAAAGCACCAATCGCATTTTGTTAAATATTTATTTCCTTTTACTTTTCATGTATGTGCTAATTAAGTAGATAACGATGTGGCTACTATTATGGCCCAGCCCTTGGGTCATATTGCTTCACTATAAAATGTTTTTAGAATAAGTTCCCCTAATATCGTCTCGGTTATCTCGTTGTTGGTTGGATCGGGTCGGTTCATTGTTAAACGGTCGTTGAGAAAATTCGTGTAGTTAAGCCTTGGTTGGTCACGTTGTCGCAGTGGCTCTTTGCACCACGTAATAGGGACTTAGAAATAGAGGTGAAAAAAGGGGGTTTGAAATATTGACGTCATCTAAAACGTATTTTGAAAAAGAACGCAGAAATAGAGGTGAAAAAGGGGGTTTGAAATATTGACGTCATCTAAAACGTATTTTGAAAAAGAACGCCACCTATATTTTTAAACTTTTATTTACGTCGGCCATTATTTTATGTTTTATTGCCATCCGTAACATGGATAAAGTGGAAAAGTCAAAGCCCGGATCTAAAGTTTCCACTAAAAACTACTTTTGAGTCTCTATCCCTTGAATTGAAAAGCCGGTATTTAAAAAAAATATCACACATAGATGGCTTAATTGTAAATTTAAAATGGCGAGTGTAAATGTGTTGTAAAAACGAGGACTACGGCCTCAGCTCTATCTTTGAATATCTACCGCCGATTGCCTTCCCTGATATTTATAATTATTGAATTTCGGGGAATTTTCGCATTTACCCATACCCAATTAAAACTATAAAAGCTTGGACGCTCATAATCAATTTGTTTTTGGTTTTTCGCAAATGTCGCAATTAAAGTAATTGATAAGTCCAAGAACCTTGTGGTGAAATGCAGGGTAAGTTTCAAGTTCTGTTTATGGATATTTATATAAATATATATATATATATCTATATATATACAAGTTCTGTTTATGGATATTTATATAAATATATATATATATATCTATATATATACAAGTTCTGTTTATGGATATATATATATATATATATATACAAGTTCTGTTTATGGATATATATATATATATATATATACAAGTTCTGTTTATGGATATATATATATACATATATATATATATATACAAGTTCTGTTTATGGATATATATATATATATATGTATATATATACAAAACAGCTCTATTTATTTAGGTTTTACTTTCGCAAAAGATTAGGCAAGACTCCACTGAAAACGTGGATAATCTCAAATAAGGATGGTGTCATCCAGTCTGGTCATTGTACGTGTATGGCTAAACTGGATGACTGTTGCACTCATGTTGCTCTTCTGTTTTATGTGGAGTATGCGGTCCGCTACAGGGAAGTCGCAACCGTCACTGGGAAATAAGCGTACTGGAAGGTCCTTAATGAAAAAAGTGAACTACGGTTCAGTGGTAGACTTAAATTTTAACTCCGCGAAAGCGAAGCAAAAGCTTCTATACCAAACTTAAGAATGTGCAATAAGTGGTACAAATTTAAATTCAATTCATTCAAAAAGTAATTTTAAGAAGCAAAAAGAAATTCCAATCATGGATTTGGAAGAATTTAATTCATGAAATCAAAGACTTTTTGAAAAGGATTCCAGAGCTGCAATATTTCGCATTCTGGCAGATTTTTTTTAAAAACATTTCACACCGAAATGTCTTAACAAGAAATATCCAGTTTATTTGCTGGATCTGTATTCAGAACAAAACGAAGTGCTTCCATTCAATGAGCTGTTGATTGAGAGCGAAAAAATAAAAATTGATCTCGAAGAGCACCAAATCGTTAGAGTTGAACGCGAGACAAAACTATTCAAAAAAGAAGGATAACTTTATTGAGTTTTAAACGTGCTTGTTGTTCTAATGCATTCATTCCTTCCATTTCATTATGAAAAGATATATGCTATCCAGCTAGTCGCTGCTTCTCCACTGAAACCACCAAATGGGGTTTTGGAAAAGAAGAAGCTAAAAAGATTTATATTAAGCTAACAAAGAATAAGCACATTAATTTTGCGATGCTATCTTCTGGTTTGATCCTGAATAAAACCCTTATCTAGGAGCATCTCCTGATGGCATGATTTTCTGTAACTGTTGCTTTAAGGGAGTTGTCGAAGTGAAGTGTCCTTTCAGTTTAAGAAGTAAATTTTTCAGAGAAAAGAACTATTATTTCATGTTTGGAGCTTACGGATGCAGGGCACAGATTGCGAAAGAATCGTTATTACTATTACCAAGTTCAAGCTCAAATATTTCTCGCTGATGCCCTTTACGCTTATTTTTGCGTTTGGAAAAAATTTATTACCACATAGAAAGAATTCTTCCAGATACAAAATATTGGAAATCAAACGTTGAAAATAGTGAAACATTTTTCAAGAGAGCCATGTTTCCGGAATTGTTAGGAAAATGTTTTTGCTCGAGCAGCACTTACAACTACAAACTCTCATTGTACATCAGGCTACACTAAACAACCTTGTGACAGCCTTTCAAATACATGTGAATCAAAAGCCCTTGAAGACACTACAATTCTAGCCATCATTCACAAACCACTCAAAAACTGTGATACAATTATAAAGCCGTCTAAAACCATTCCGATAACTAGTCCGGGGAGCACTCATAACCCACTCAGAAACTGTGATTCAATCCCAATAACTAGTCAAGAGAAAATTCACAAACCACTCAAAGACTGTGTTTCGAACATAACTAGTCCAGGGAATGCTCATAACCCACTCAGAAACTCTGATTCAATCCCAATAACTAGTCAAGAGAAAATTCACAAACCACTCAAAGACTGTGTTTCGAACATAACTAGTCTAGGGAATGCTCATAAGCTGTGATTAAATCCCAATCAGTAGTCCAGGGAACGCTCATAACCCACTCAGAAACTGTGATTCAATCCCAATCACTAGTCCAGGGAACGCTCATAAGCAACTCAGAAACTTGATTCAAAATCCCAATCACTAGTCAAGAGAAAATTCAAAAACAACACAAAAACTGTGATTCAAGCCCTATCACTAGCCAAGAGAAAATTCAAAAACCACACAAAAACTGTGAATCGAATATCACTGGTCCAGAGAACGCTCATAAGCCACTCAGAGACTGTGATTCAAATTTGAACCATCCAAAACAATCCCAATAACTAGTCAAGCGCAAATTCCAAATAAATCCATCATCCATGAAAATAAAAACCATTCCAATTCAACCATAACAAGTCCACCAAGCCCATCTAATAAAATTATCAATAATGTTCAAACTCATACTGTAGATAAATAAACCACTCATACATTCTCAGCACTAAAAAATAGATTCCAATCAAAAACAAGATAAGTATGAAATATGGTGCTTTTGTAGAGAAAGACGACGGATCAAAAATGATCGGATGTGATAATTAAAATTGTAAAATACAATGGTTCCACATCAACCGCTTGAAAATAGTAATTTCGCCCAAGAAAAAAAAATGGTACTGCCCTGATTGCAGTAAAACTCATCAACCATGTAAAAAAAACGTAGACGATAAAGTCCCTTATGGTTTTTAACTGCACTCTTTGTAAGTAATGGTTCTGGTTCTTTTTATTGACAAAATTAAATTTCCATTTGTTTTCAAAAATCATTTTATTTTGACTTTTGGAAATCAAGAGTACATTTATGGCTCTTATTTAAAAAAATTAAATTAAATATTAAATTATTCTAATGGAACAACCGACGGGCAGACATTTACAAGGGCACACTCAACTACTGTTATTTTATCAATGCTTGCTAAATTTTTCTCTGGGCACCATGTAAAAAATCAAGCGGTATTTTGTTATGCAAAATAGAACATTTTTGAAGTAGATGACCTATTACTCTTCCGACATGTATACGAACATTGGCTGTTTTCCTTGTATCATTTACAGCTTTTGGATTTAATTGCGCCTTATCTTAGGTGAAGGTTGGCAGTTTTACCGTAGCACAGTAAAGACCAACTGAATCCTGGATGTTAAAGCCTCTATCAGCTAAAACTTTATCTTCTGGCAGCAACTTTTCCAGGAAATTACAGTTTTCCGTAATATGCTTATCGCTAACGTGAACTCCCCACCCTTTTGATAAAAAGCGACAGTTCCTTGAGGAGTAATACCAATATGATATTTGACTGTATTGTGATGCTTGTAATTAGACCAGGTTTCTGCCTGTTCAACTACACTAGATGGCTTTTTCGTAAATATTTTAAAGCAATCCATTATCACTACACACACAAGCCTGTGTTAAATTTTACTTTTTCTTTGTAACCCGCAAACATTGCTGTCGGTGCTCACGTCATTTTGGTGAGATTGAGCTCGATTTGAGCTAGGTACTTCAGAATTATTGATAAACTCAAGAGCCTGAGCCGAGCCCAAAACTTTATGAAAAATTTGTAAGAGATTGAGGCTGAGCTCATAGTATGTTCCCGAAACGATTGAGCGTGAACCCGGGCTCATAATATATTACCCAAACCAGAGAGATTGAGCCGAGACAACTTATAGGGTTGCTATATTCTTTGATCTGGAGCGAGGCCTATGTTGTTTTTAAATTTAATTTAAGCCCAAAGATCGGGCTCTTTAAAGCTAAACCTTCCGAGCCCAGAGCTCCAAGTTTACAAAAACGAAAATGCAATCCTTATACGTGCTTGATTAAGTTGGCTGTAACCAAAATTAACCTTTAGGAACTGAACTGACCTTGACACGTAATAATTGGTAGTTCGCGGGAAAAGCGCTAGAATTTTTGGAAACTTCTATATTTTTTTTTCGGTTTCCCGCCATCGTATTGTTCAGTTACTCAGTATCGTGGTCTTCGGGTTTCGCGAGTCTCGACAACGTCTCTTCGCCTCGTTTTGGCTTTACCGTACGTGTCTGCGTCGCCGCGTGTTTCTTTCGAGAACCTTGTTAGTTTTAGCATGGTTTTAATTTTGGTTTCAATTTTCACTCTTCAAGACGGCGGCTGTTTCTTTATGAACAATCTGTGGTAACTGTGGGTAAGGTACTTACCGTACTTATGTGTTGTTGTACCTTTTTAATTATAATTATTAAGGAATTGTATATTTATTGGACATAAATGCTAATGTGATAATAAATTCAGTGCAACATTTAATAGTGATATGAATCCATGATAACAGCTTGTTTTTCTTGAGTAATCCTAGTAATAAATGTAAAATTATTAATGATAGAAGAAAAACAACACGATCAAGTATTTTAAATTGGAACCATTTATTCATATTAAATTAAGTTTTTCACGGCCACCATATCAAATTGATTATTGAAATTTTTTTCCTAATAATGGGTGCATAGCTTATGTACCAGTGTCACCAGTACAGTAGTTTTCTAGTTTGACAGGAAAAACTATGCATAAGGATATCGATCATAAACGTTTAAAAGAGCAAAGATAGCAAGATACGTTACGTAGATTAAAGTAATCAAATAAATCCCCCTCTGCACTTATGTTAATAGACAAATTGTTTTATCTATCCTATTATAATAATTGATTGTTAAGATGAAATAATCACGAAAAATGAGCAAGGTAAAAGAAAGCACAAAGGAAAGTAGCCTTACTACTGTATCACAGTTGCTAATGACTCAATACACTGACTCATCACAAACGCAAGTTTCTTGTATTAACGATTTCCAGTGTCTCGTGAATAGTTACTTTATTTTGGATTATTCCTTCATAGTTCTGTGAGGTGTGAACCGCCTTCACCACATAGCTCACCATGGATAAATTTAACAAATAATAACATGGGACTGAGAGTTACAACTTCCAGGCCCGACTCGCCAAATGTTGAAGTTTCCACAATGTCTCGACGCATTTTAGGAAATTTAGATAGCCAACAGCTAAGAGATGTTGAAGACTTTGAACTAACCAGAACAAGAAAAACTGGAACAGATCGGGCTGATTCGAAACCTGACCCTAAACAGCATTCCACCGAAAGAAAGTCTGCAGTGGTGGCACCTTAAATCACAGAAGTTAAAGTTCGAAAATCCATGAGGAAGGAAGAGAAGAAAATAATATCAGATGTCTTTAAAAGACCTAAAAGTTCTCCACCATTTTTTGAAACATCGTCGTTAGTTTCAACAGAAACTCGTCAGTATTCTAGGGGTCAAGAAGGTGCAAGAAGGCCTAGAAACAGAGGAGGTTCAACTGGCTCTCTATCGAAGAAAAGTTGCAAGACCATCACGAGAGGAAGAACTAAAGTCAGAACTAGAGGAGGACATGTAGTTAGAAGTGAAATACCAACTGTTATATGTTCACCAGAAATACTGCAAGATGATATGTCGTTCTCAAGCTCCTGCTCCTTTGACGAAATAGAAGTAACAAATATGGAAACAAACGACATTCGGGACGTTACAAACTATGTCGTTACGGTAACAGAATTTGACTCTATCAAGAAAATCCTGCCATTGACCATGATTATACCCCAGAAAATGTTACCTCCATTGACCATGACTCTACCAAAGAAGATATTTCCGACTTTGAACATGACTCTACCCCAGAAGATATTTCCGACTTTGAACATGACTCTACCCCAGAAGAAAATACCTCCATTAACCATATTGAAACCGTTCCTATTCCTGAAATTTTTACCGCTTTCTCTTCGGATGTTAAAGCTGCGAATAGATACAGCTGGATTAAGCTTATAAAGGACTTTACATCTGTGTTGGAAACAAGAAAGTTGATGGGTGTGTTAACAAAACCTTGGTTCTGAAATGTATGCATTGCCACGAGTTAAAGCAAGGATCCAATTTGTACAAGTTTGGGCGCTACATAACTGTATGTATAATACAACACGATTTATATTAATGAGGGAAAGCTAAAGATTATTTCTTTCTTTCAGGCAATTCACAAATATTTGAATTAATAACTCGTACAATTGTAATCTTAGGGTTCAACTTAGTTATCGACAATTTTATAACTCTTTCCTATCGTCGATGAACGGTTCCTTGTTACTTTTGTGGTCCTAGTATGTTTATGGGTGAAAAATATGGATTCTCTACAACACAGCGCTGTCAATACCATTAGACGTATTCGCAACATCTTATTTAGTCTGTTAACTGATAGTGATATCTTTCTAGCGCGGTAACCGTTTACAACCCATTAGTAACGGATAACATGTAGGCACAAGAAAATAGTCTTATTGAGTGAAATTCGAGACGTCGTACAGATAAAAATAACAAGCATCAAAATAGCGAGCACTCTCTTACCTATTTCTGTCGTCTCTAGATTACGTCACGATTAAAGAGAGACAAGTACAAAAACGTCCTAAAACCCTTCAACCATTTAACAAATACCTAATCAATTGGCGACCCCCACTATCGACCAGTCATAACAACCCCACTGGATAAAAAACCGACTTTCCCCCGCGTTAGACTCACGCGTGAATAAACGCGCGGATTTGCGCGCTAGAAGGCTTGCGGATTCATTTAAATATTTCTTTGTTCGATCCAAAATTCGGGTGGCTTACTACTCTTATAATATGGATTTAATGAGGGTATTATTTGGAAATAAATGTATTTTCTTCCTTGAAAAACAATACATTTCGCGATAAAAAGTTCTAGGAAAATCGAATTGATGTTGAAAAATCTAAGATAAGTAGTTTTTATTTCAATAAATTTATAGAAAATAAATCCATTACCAGTAAAATCAGGAGATTGAATTAAATTTGAAAGTGGTCAAATACTGATTGTTTTTAAAATTATATAGAAAAAAAATAATATCCGCGCTTCAGTCAACTGGAAGAACTCTTAACGTTGTGTTTTATGCTTGGGGAAAGCAAGTCTTTTTTATATAATGAATCCTGTACGAAGAACGATTGTCTCTCTTTCGCTACAGAAAAAAAACCACAACATTTCAAAGTCTATCGTGCGAACGACCACTTCAAAAATTTACCTCAATTTTCATTCCATCATTGCTTAAATAGTAGAAATAGTATGTAATGATCTCCTATTTAGCGTACGTGTAGCGAGTTAAAAATAAACAGACCACTTCACTGCAGAAGATACGCGTAAGTATTGCTAAATTAAGAGTACGCTTAGTGTCAGCTAATGTTACTGTTTATTTGCCACTAGCCTTAGCGAGTACTAATCGGATTCCGCTTCGGATTGAAATGGTTTCGTTTCTTTCGCAAATTTTTGAAATCTAAATCCAAAGCTCGATGACACTGAGGTTTTCGTGTAAATTTATCGAAATCTATGAAGTGTGCCTCTTTAACTAAGCTTTATGAAAAATGTTTTGAATCTTATAGAAAAGCACATCCAGACGTTAAAGTTCTGAAGCTCAATCAGAGGCTAAACGGAAGAGAACTTTTCAATTCCATGCTGACAAAAATATCTGAGTGGAACGCCATATCACTGAAGAAAAATATTCTTTTTTCAAATTAATGAAGTTCGATTTGTAAATTAAGATAAATCATAGCGCATTAATGGGGTTAAAAACGAGACGTGGATTTTAGGGGAAGGGTTTGAAAAAACCTGACCAAGCGTGATTAGGGGGGGGGTCGGAAAATCTTTCTTTTTCGCGTGACGTAGTATATGGACGGTTACAAAAATTGTGTCTCTAAAAACTTTTTTCGTTGTCATCGTAATTGTCGTATTTGAGTTACGATATTGAATACATTTACAACATGGAGTATTTTTTCTTAACAATAATTAAAGAGGGCCAATAATTGTGAAAAACCTTTAGCCTACACCAAATAATAACATCACGCCGCCTCTGGCGATTCACGGAATAATAGTGTTCCAAGGTCCCTGTGAAATTTAAAAGTAACAAAGTATACTGTATCTCCAGGGAGAAAAATATTAATTAGTAATTACTCTTCGGTGAATTGAAAATTTACTTTTGACCATAGTACTACTCTATTCGTGGTAATTTATATGTACACTTGCACTCCCAGTTGGACGTTTCCTTAAAACTTGCGAGGATAAAGATGGGGTTAGGCCATTTCTTTTCTTCACGTATTTCCCTGTCTGTGAACCCCCAACCAAAGTTCTAACTTCCGTGATTGATGTCAACCGTAGTAGTTTGTAAAAAAAATAAGATTTATAAATCTTTTCTGCTTTTGCTAGCACTGTCGTAATAAATGTCAAGTGAACTACAGAGGCAAAGAAATGTCTTCTTGAGAATTCTTATTAAACAAAGTACTTGCGGTGGCGGTGTAGTATTAATTTCTATTGGAAAATAATTTTAGGTGCCAATACTCGAAATTAGTTTAATTCGAAACATTTTAATAGGCGTTAAAAATAATTCAATTAATTTTAAACTTTTTTGCTTTGCGGGATATTGTTATTTTATGATTTTGTTGAATTATAATGCGTCCCAGCCCCCCCCCTTGGGAAAAATAATGATCGGCGCCCCTGCCATCCACAGTGTTATTGTTACCCAGCTTCTCTCTTGGTCTAACTTTGTACTGGTGTGGTTAGCTTTGCTTGACCATACTTTGTGTTGTTGGTACCCAGCTTGTCACTGATTTTGTATTGAAGCGGTTATCTTCTACCACCCACTGTTATACTGTAATTTGTAATCCCGTTCAATATGGTAGGCTTACACTACAGTAATATAGCACTGTTTTCTAAATCCAATGATTTTATTTCACTCATCCCTTGTCAACGTAAAAATACAATACAGAGGATCTTCCTCTCTCCTCGGGAGCAGTGCAATTTGCGACCAAATTTAATGGTTATTAGTAAAATTTAGAAAACTTTTACATTCGTCACTGGAATCTGATGGAGTTTGGTTCCAGTTAACTAAATTATTTTCCCTTGCAGTCCGGTGGCCCCAACAATACTTTTAAATTGACAGGATCAGGTAATAAAAAATGAACTTGAAAACAACCAAAATCGATTTAAATATTATCTTACCATCGTAAAATTTGCCACCGCTAATAAGTTCATTGAAAACTTTGGCCATGTCTACGATTTGAATGTAGCCTGTTATTTCGCTTTGCAGTTTCTTCCGTATGTGCCAACAAAACGGATAGCTTTTCCCTTTTTTGTTTAGGCATATGCTGTGCTGCCGATTGGTATGCCTTTCAAGGAAGCTGAAAATAAGAGTCGTTGAAATTTTTCTGGTCTAATTTAGCTCATATGAAACTGGATGGAAATTTTGAATTGAAAAAGTTCTAGACAAATTGATGGTAGTATAAAAGATCTATTGGGCCCGCCTTACAAAAAATCTACAACAATGCAACTTTTACAAATAGGACTTTATCAATGTTTACTTTTCGAGTGCAATTTCTTTCGAACCATTATTGATAGGCGACCCATTCGTTGAGAAAAAGATAAAAAGTTTTTCCATCTTTAATTTTTGGGCGTATGTGTTTGAAGTAACTATAATTAAGGGGGTCGTAAATAAAACAAAGAGTTATACTTACATGTCCTTAAGATTTTTTTCTTCCATGTCAAGGAACAGTTTTGCGCATAGGGTACTCCGGGTTTTATGTTGTTTAATTCTAACTACAAACATTTAGCTCCGACATTTTACCACTTAAATATTCATTTAGTCTCAAATTGGTGCATACACCTGTTCTTTGTCCTTTCAACAACGACAACCTAGGTATAACGTAGCTATAAAAACCTGAAATTATTATGGTTCTGCTTTTTTGGTTTTTTCACCCTGCTAGTATTACCGAATCAATATGCAATAATTTTCTTGATTAAAAGTTTTTTTACCTATCGATGGCTGCAGGAATATTTTTCTGAATATCTACCCGCTTAAATAGTTCTAGAAAACCAGCCATTTTCAATGGACCTGTACCCAGAAACATAGTGTTAAACTCTTTATCCATTTGTTCTTTGGAATTGTTTTTGCAATTGGTTTGGTCCAGGAACCAACCACTATGTTGTTCGAATGATCAAGGTAGTTGTAAAATTCCTGATCTAAAAAGAAGTTTGATGTGCAAACTGTTAACTAGAACAGAATGTAAAATCTGTTGTAAAAATTTCTGTATTTTGTGTACTTATTTAAATTCAAGCACTAAAGCTATTTACATACAGGGTTTTAAAAAGGTGTTGTGGATTTGAACGACAATGGTTCTATGGTCAAACTGGAATGAAACATGCCGCCTAGTTCACTGCTTAAAATATATGATTGCTAGATTTATAGATGGTTCCTTGTAAGTAACAAACTGAAGAGCAATACTAAATAAATTAAATTTCGGGGCTTAAGCACAGATTAAATTGAAGTCCTTCATAAAATTGGTTTAAGTGCAATAGCTGTTTGTGTGGTCATATGGGAAACTTAAAGAGAGTAATTTCATTAACTTGTGTTCATCATTTATTTGATTTCGTTAGGTTAAAAACATGTTACTAAGTCAAGAGTTGTTACAAGAGTGCCAAACATCATCCAGTTAAGTTCTGGTCTACAATTTTTTTGATTATAACATTAAAATAGTTTAAGTCTAAAATTATGATACAGATAACAGTAAAAAATTACATGCTAGATTACTGTTTTTTTACTATGTTTCTAAAACGTTAATATTATTGAACAATAGCAGACAATATTTCTGTGGAATTATTTTAATGCAGAATTAATTTTAAACGAGCGCCGACTATTTGGATTTAAAAGTTTAAATACCACAACGAATAGTTAACTTGCTCTTACTATAACCAGAAAAGGGTTTGGCCGAAAGCTTACATCATAAGATATTTTTCTCTCAATATTACCAACCTTGCTTTTTTACGCCATTCTATATTACGAGCGTTTCTACTTTCGAACCGAAAATATGAATAATTTTATCATGTAGTATACATCATTATAAAAATACCTACTACGTATATATTGGTGGAAATTTGAAGATACATTTCTGCAGTGAATGTTTTCGACACTCCCTGCACACATCTATGAAAAAAGATATAAAGAGTACATCTTGAGGGTATCTTCCCATTGCACAGAATTCCATTAGACCGAATTCCCATTTAACCGAATCCCGCCAATTTTTTTAATGAATTTAGCCCAACGGCGGGTTAGGAATTTACAATTCAAACAACTCTATTTGTCGAAAACAGCGACCCAAAAAATGCTATGTAGTTTAATTTCTAATAATATCGTTTTTTAATGAAAGCGTTTTAAATACATTTTTACTGACTTGGAAACGCCACTATTTGGTTAAGCAAGGTTAGTAATATTTTACAAATCATTTAACAATTTCACGCCTTTTCCAAAATATTGATGCTTATCTTCATTGACTTCTCAAATAATATGCCTTTTCCAAAAAATACTGTTAGGTTAGGTTTGGTTAGGAGGACGTCTCTTTCTCTTTGGAGCGGTTATACACTTCAATTATATTAAAACGGCTTAAAGTATTTTCATGATGAATATAACATAAAACGCCACTATTTGGTTAAGTTAGGTTAGTAATACTTTATAAATCACTTGACAATGTTACGCCTTTTCCAAAATATTGATGTTTATCTTCATTGGGCTTCTCAAATAATATGCCTTTTCCAAAAACTTACTGTTAAGTTAGGGTTGGTTAGGAGGACATCTCTTCCTCTTTGGAACGGTTATACACTTCGAGTATATTAAAACGGCTATTTTAAAGTATTTTCATGATGAATATAACACACAAAATAAATACATATTAGCAACTGGTTTTATTATGGCATATTTTGCTGATTTATTACTAATTTGTTCTTACAATCCTTATTTTAAAATAATTATTTAGAAAATGTTTGGATCTAGAGTTAATTTTACATAGGCCTTAAATTGCTTTAAGTTAATTTAATTTTTGCTAGCAAAGATAAAATCTTTGCATTCCCGGGAATTTATTTATTTAACTTACATCGGAAAAAAGCCGAAGTGCGGGTTTTTCTGTGCAATGGGGTTGTCCCATTGAACCGAATCATAAATCCGCCAAAGTGCGGGTTTTTAGGTCGAATGGGATTGGGTTCGGTTGATTGGGATTCGGCGCAATGGAACTGAACCATTAGAACTCGGGTTTCGCTTTAATATGGGTCTCGATCATGTTTTTATCTATTGAAGTCATAAGTTTTGTCAGAAATGAGGTCACCGACCGTTAAACGCGGTAAAGCGAGTAAATGTTACTTATTGCATACGAGGATTGTCCTAGCAATTCGAGACATATTCTAAACTATATTGATATATTTGGAAAACCTGATAAGCAAATTTTTTAAACGTTTTTGTGTCTTATTGGAGCTTGATATATCCGTAATTAAAAAATTAATGTATTAACTGAAAATATCACATTAAACGAAACATATAATATTCCAAATGGTTGTGTACCATTTTAAAGATTTTGTGTAATTGTATCACCATAGTTTGTCTTATTTTATACTGTATAAAGTTCTTTCTTTGTTCTAGGTGCAGCGCGATAAATTTCTCTCTTCGTGGTTTCCCCCGACACAAGATATGAGGGGAAACTTTGATAGAAAATTTCTGGTCTGCCACAGTCGGTTAAAAGATGGGTCGCACCAAGCCGAAAAATCCTGTATTTAACGCGTTCGTCTTTGCGAAACAAAAGAAATATATTTATTTAATCGGCTCTAAAGGTATCGCTTCTAAAAGCCCACCTTCTTTGTATGGAAATGAAAGTACGCTTGAAATTTTGGAGACAATTGACTTTGAGATGAACTTAACGGGGATTTCGCTGACCTCCATGGATTGGGGTACTTGAAAAACGTCAAATTTATAAGGTTGGACATCTTCGGGTTTGGGTGGTGTCGCCGAGGCAGTATTAAGATCAGATTCGGCAGGAAGGATAAGTTTCCCGTCATCGAGGGTAGTACCTTCGTTTTCAATATCTACGCTGCTTTGTAAAGACACGTTCGCGTCCCTTTCCTCAGCAATTTCATCAACTACATTGGACTGGATGCCTGGCACTTTGATCGGAGACTCAACTGGCCTGCAAATTAATTGAGATTACGACCTAATTAAAGAAAAATATTAGCCTAATTCTTATTCCCTACTCTATTTGTGACAATTCATTTTCGCTGTTCGAAGATGGAAAGTCCAAAGGTTCAGTACGAGTATGAATGAAGCTAAAAGAAAATCAATTAAAGTTAATTAAGGGCCAAAGTTGAAATAGGGTGGCGTACCTTTTCTCTTTCTTCGCTTCTTTCCGATGTTTAGTCAATAGTTTAGGCGCTACTTTTTTAGACGAATCAATTTTAAGAAATTCCTCGTCACTTAATTCGTCAAATGATACTTTAAAAATGTCCTCTACAGGAGTTTTCTTTATCGCTTCCGCAGTTTTTCTCGGAGTTGACGTATCAGTAGGAACTATCGCGCTATCGGACATGTTCAAGAAAGATCCAGCGCTTGAAGTTTGGCCAATTTCCCCCAAATCAGTAAACGAGCCTTCCAATTCAAAAATATCGTTACAAGCACCCAGGTTGGGACTTGAAATATCAACGGCCATAACTAACGGAGGGACGGACTTGGCCAAGACTTTTCTAAATGAAAAAAAGAGAGAATAACAAGAATAACAATTTCATCTTCATTTACAATATTCCTTAAATAACAACTGTTGATAAAAGATTAGATAATAAAAACGAACTTGAAGGAGTCGGATAGTTTCAATTCGGCTCTTATTGGGGCAAAGACGGAGTTCCACAGTTCCCTAGCTACGTCTTCAATACCCGTTGAATGTTGCAATGCCTTTTCTAATATCGGTGATAAAACATCAAAATGCTTTTGACCGCGTATTCCGTGGAATTGACAAAGCGAACGAAATTTTTCGGCCAAAAGTCCAAACACGGGTTCCACCTATTTAGAAAAATCAAAACGCTTAGTAGATTTGAAAACTAACAGAGACTTAAGTTAATCGTTCCCAATTTAATTACTTTGTTTAGAAGACTCGCAGATTTTATACTCGTACGCGATAAGAGAAATAATATCGTTGGCGTAAAACGTTCAATGAAATTGAAAAGGCCGTCATTGTTATTAACGCGAGTTACGAAACTCTCGCACAAATAAAAACTGGTTTCTTGATAAGTCATGAGAGCTTTAATATATTGGCGTGAGCTGCGAGCTTCTTCCAGTGTTACGCAGGATTTCAGGACTTTATCGAGAAGTTTGCAAAACGAGCGCAATGTTCCTAGAGGATGCGAGTTTTTCTTTGGACTTTAAACGCTGGAAAGTGTGGAGAGCCCCCAGAATGGGCTTTTATCCTTTTTGACAAGGGGTTCTAAGGCAGTAGATTCTGGACGAATCACGAGGCGTCTTGATGACGTTATGAGTTTGAAACTAGCACTTTCTGGAAAAACCATGCACGTAGTGCACGTAGGCTAGTGCTTGTTATGAAAAATACTTCTGCACAGTTAAAAATAATGGTGTTCAAAGGGTTTATATAGGGTTTATGATTTTCTCAGAAACCACTAAGGGTTTTATAGCACCAACTAAATGGTTTAAAAAGGTCGCCTTCGAAAATAGCAAACCATTACTGGTTTAAATCAACTTTGATAAACCGTTTCTGGTTTATAATAAGAAATGCCAGGGATCTGTGATAAAAATTGGTTTCAATGTAGTCCCTTTCAAGATAACTCATTGATGGTTTAAAAATGGTAATGCTAAAAACAGCAAACCATTAAGGGTTTAAAAGTGGTGCATAGGAAACAGCAAAGCATTACTGGTTTAAAAGTGGTGCGTTCAAATAACTGCAAACCATTACTGGTTTAAAAGTGGTACCTACAAAAAACTGCAAACCATTAAGGGTTCACTGTTAGAAAACAAGGTTTACATAGGTTGAGCAAACAGCGTAAACCTCTTTGAGTTAAAAAAGAAGCAAGAGGGTCTTCTTACGATTTTTAAAAAACATATAATACGTATGTGCTGAATACAAACTCATTTACTTGTGAAAAAACCTCCAAAGATAATAATGCTAGAATTTCAAATACCTTTGAGTTCCCGAAACTTTTAACAATTTAGCAATCCAATTAAAAATACTAATAATAAATTCATAAGAAAATAATGTATAGCACCCTATAATTATGAATAGAATATTTTCATATTACAACATTTGCTTTCAGATTTAGCGCGCTTACACTTTTGCACCCTTTGGGAGAAGTTTTGGTACTACAATAGGGGGGCACAAAACCAGCACTGCCGCCTAAGGGGTTCGCGAAAAGGACGATGCGACGGGAAAATATGGAATAAAATGCTGTTAACATAGCTTAAATGAAGAGTTTCATACTTACAGGGAGCTATGAGCTATTTTCTTATGATAAACTAAAATAGACTTCTCCAAGTCAAGACCAAATTAGGAGGTTTTTTTATAATCAAATAAACTTACCTTAAAGGGAGGGTGAAGTAGAAAATCAAGTGATTTTTTATTGATTCTTCTGCAAATTATAAGACCAGTCTGCATAGTGAAACACTCGGGAAATACTTCCGAATGATTTTAAAATTCAAATTAGGTTCAGATTTTAAGGATAATTTTAAACAAGGACGTCCAACCAATCGCGTAGCGCCCTGTCTTTTTGTTAACAAAATTCTGGAAAGTTTACTGTCAATCGCGATAAATGGCTTCTATTCTATTTAGTTTGGAAACTTGGAATTTAAAGGGTTATGTCATCTTTCAAGGTATAGTACTATATATGTTATATAAATCGGCAAAATGTAATGTCCCAGAATAGTTAATTTAATGTAAATATTATAGGATCCTATAAGACAAAATCGATTCATGTAATATTAATTAAGGAGTATTAAATCAACGTTTATTTAAGAAATCAATATTAAGTTTATTTAGTTCTTCAATTTGTAATGTGAAAAACTCTTTTTTAAAAATTTAATTTGAAAAAACGTAAATGAGAGAAAAGAAAAAGAGAAAGAAACATTAAACATTTAAATCGTTATTTAAAATCAAATGAAATAGTCTTAGAGATCTCATCTCAAACGGTTACAATCAGTACACCAACGGAAAATTCCATCCCTTCCCGCCTTTGATCGTAGCAGTGTTTCTGGTGTGCTTGCGCTTTCTTGGCAAGTTCTTTAGACAAAGCAAGTTGCTTCGCTAAAGCTGAGAGCGATGCGGACCTTTCAACAAAGTCCGCTACTGGCATACCCACGTCCAAGTCCCAGGGAAATATCGGTTCCCTACCCATGTTTAGGTAGAAAGGAGTTCTTCCTGTTGTGGTGTGTGTAGTCGAGTTGATGTCGAACTGAATAAATGGCAAGTTCTCGTCCCATCTTCGGTGATCTCGACCAACGAACATTGAAATGATTTCTCCCAGAACTCTGTTTGTGCGCTCCACGATGTTACTCTGAGGATGATACGGAGTGATGTATCGTGGTTTGACTTTGAACATCTTAAGAATGTCCTTCCAAAGTTGAGAAACGAATTGTGTCCCAATGGAGACGAGTTTCTTCGCACACGTTCTGGCGGTGATGTTCTTCATCGGGTACAGTTCGACAAATTTGGTAGCATAGTCCGTAAATACTAGGAGGTATTTATGATGGTGACGGCTTCTTGGTAGAGGTCCCATTATGTCCACTCCCAGCAAATCAAATGGCTCAGTAATGGCCGTAGGTTGCATCAGACCTGGACGTTTTCTATTGCGGGCCTTGTGCATCTGGCACAAAGGACATCCGCGGACGTACTCGGTAACGTCCTGCCGGAACGATGGCCACCAGTATCTGGCCCGTACTTTGTCGAAGGTACGATCCCGACCTCGATGTCCAGATAGAGGGTGGTCATGGAATAAGCGGATGGCGTCCCGCCGGAACCGCTGTGGCAAATAGATTTTCGCTGGTTGTCTACCATAGGCCTTTCGATACAAGACATCGTTCTTTAGTTCGTAGTAACGATGTCGTTGAGGATTATCTCCTGATAACTGGACTATGATGTCATTTGTGGCTTGTTCATCTTGTTGGGCTTTTCGCACTTCTTCCAGCGTGAAAGAGTGGTACAATGCGTGATTGGCGGGAGGAGCTAATCCGCTACTGGTTGAGGACGAAGTCGACGTCATTGAAGAAGATTCCGCTGGACTGGAATCTTCTGACGAGGACGGTGAAGTCATGTCTTCCAAGGACATGGCTAATAGCGAGACAGGCGCTCTTGATAATGCGTCCGCAACCTTGTTCTCAACTCCCTTCTTGTGTATGATCTTGAAGTCATATGTCTGCAAGTACATTGCCCAACGAACAAGTCGAGAATTTGGTTCTTTCAAGGTGAACAACCACTGGAGAGCTTTGTGATCGGTGATCACAGTGAACGGTATGTTCTCCAAGTATGGCCGGAACTTTCCAACTCCCCAATAGATGGCCAGACATTCCTTTTCCGTAGTGGTATATCTTCCCTGGACGTCGATAAGTTGTTTACTGGCATATGCAATAGGTACCTCGACGTCATCCTGGACCTGTGACAGGAAAGCTCCAAGTCCAGCATCGCTAGCATCCGTTGTCAGGATACACGGCAACTTAGGGTTGTAAGCCGCTAAAGGAGGCGCCATGCAGATCTCATCCTTGATGGCCTGGAACGCTTTCTGCTGTTCTTCTTTCCACTGGAACGGAACGTCCTTTTTCTTGAGATGGTTTAATGGGGCAACGATCTTGGAATACTGCGGGATGAATCGTGAGTGCCACCCCGCCATGCCCAGAAATCTTTCGATTTCTTTCACATTCTTTGGGACGGGAAAGTCTACTATAGCCCTAGTCTTGGAAGGATCAATATGAATCCCTCGTTCATTGACAATATGCCCTAACACGGTCGCTTCGCTCAGCGCAAAGCGACATTTCTTCGTCTGAAGCGTAAGTCCAGCTTCAGACAGTCGGTGAAAGACATATTCCAAGGCTTGTAAATGGTCTGCCCAAGTACTGGATGGAATGACGATGTTATCCAGATAGACACAGATGGAAAAGTGATGTCCATCCCTGAAGACTTCGTCGATGAGTCGTTGAAACGACGACGGCGCATAGCATAGACCGAACCGGAAGTACTTCGAACTCGTACTTCCCTGCATGCGTGATAAAAGCAGTTTTTCTTTTGCCTGCGGATGGAGATCTATCTACCAATAGCCGCTCTTAAGGTCCAGTGCTGTGATGAACTTTGGGGTTCCAATTTTTCCTAAGAGATCTCGGTAGCAGATAAGGGTCTTTCACGGTCACTTTGTTTAACGCGCGATAGTCGACGCAGAAACGTATTTTTCCGCATTTCTGGTGGACAAGTACCACTGGCGACGCGTAAGGACTAACGGAGGGCTTCACGATTCCGTCGCGGATCATTTCGTGAAGATGATCTTCAATTAACCGTTTTTTCTCATCGCTAACACGATACGCGCGTTGACTAACGGGAACATCGTTGGTGGTGTGTATCTCGTGTTATACTAATTTCGTACGTCCCGCTTTTTCCGAAAATAGTTTGGGAAATCGTAATTATAAAGTTTTTAAGTCTTCCTTCTGTTTAGGACTCAGTGTAGGCGACGCGACAGCTTGTTCAATATCCTCTATAATCTGAGGGGTCGGTGTCTTTAACCGAGGGAGATTAAGCACGAATGGAAACGTCGTTCCGTCAATCTGACAAGTTTTTATACCAAAATCCAAAACGGCACGATGTTTATACAGGAAATTTTTTCCCAGAATAAAATCGTTCGGGAGTTAGGGAACTACGTGAAATTCCTGCTTTAGTTTCAACTGTCCTAAGCGGAAGTCTATTCGCGCGCGTCCCATTGTGAAGGTATAACGTCCATCGCCTAACACTATACATCGAGTCTCTTCTTCTTCCGGAAGTACTAAGTCTGGTTTTAAAGTTGTGACTAAATTACGTCACTGATATAAGCTGATAAAACAAGCATCAGCGCCTGAATCTAGTCTGGTCGCGAAAGTCCCATGCAAATACACGGCTTCTATGGCCACGGGAGGATCAACCTTACAGCGACGCACATCCATAGAGCCAATTTCCATAAGGGGCTTTATTTTCTCCGCGCGGCGGGAAGACGATCCCCTTTTTGTCTTCCCGCTTTCGCGTTTTCCGAAGCCTGTCTTTTCGCGACTTCTTGTTTGTCTGGACAGGTTGTGGCATAATGCCCTAAAGGCTCGTTTACATGTGAGCGAGAATTAAGCTTAAAGCGGAGAGTAGAAGTTGAAAGTCGAATCTTTTTCTCGCGCCTAAAAAAATCGCGTCTGCCAAAAGCGTTTGTTCCTGCTGCTCCACCCGCTCCTTCGTTTACATACGAGCTGGGCGGTAGCATGAGCCTAGATTGCAGAGTTGTCTTTCAGTCGGAAGTAAACAAATAAAATGGCGTCGACTGTCGTTAGTTTACTTCTGCTTTAAAAGAAACTATTGCTTTTGAAAAACATTCGACATTTATAACATAAAAACAAGAGAAAATTAGAACGGAACGTCGTTGGTGGGTGCATCCTATATGGAAAAATAGAATCAAAGAAGGCTATTTTCGCCTTTGGAACGTTACTAGATATAATTTGTCAAGGTGCGTATATTTTCTCTACTTGTGCTTGAGAATAATTTTGATTTAATTGTCGAGCTTGAAAGGATAAGGCAATGTGATTACACGTATTTCAAAAATTTTATCTTGTTCTTTTAAAGACATTCTCAATGGTGGTGCCTAGGCCTATTTCGCGAGTAAAACAAACGCAAAAATATCAAACGATATTCGGTCCTTGGATATTATTGGCTTGGAAAATCACGTGACTCTTTGCGACAAGCAAACATGAGCTGAAAAATCTACCACGGCAGATCGGAGCTTATTCGGAACACCCGCTTCATCTATGAGCAACAAGCGCGACTTGAAAAGTTCTCGCTTGTTTGTAAACGGTACGCCTAGGGAACTCAAACTCCAATACGCCTCATCTCTCAGCTTTACGCTTCGACTTTTTCCATTTCTCGCGCACATGTAAACGAGCCTTTAGAGTCCGCACTTATAGCATTCGATTTGACTTAAATCGTTTTGCTCTGGCTTAGCCTGTGTAGGAGTCTTTGGTCTATTGGTATTTCTTGCATTTGAAGTCGCAACCTTTGATTTCGCACCTCCCTCCGGCGGTTTAGTCAAAACCGCGGCTGTTGGAGAATTTCTTCTCCCACTGGTTTCACGCGAGGTAGACTTTGCCCTTTCGGTAGGATACAATGAGCTAGAAGGGGTCGCTCGTAAAATTTCTCCTGTTACGCGGCCTTTTTCTATAAAACTGCGCATTGTCCTTATGTTGTCGTTAAAGACATGGATGCGTATCTCGGGGAGGATATTTTTCTTGCAAATACCAACGAGTTCAGAGTCAGTGTACGGAACGCGTAGGTTTTGATTCATCGCGGTAATACTGGCGATATACGCGTCAAAAGATACATCGGCGGGTTGTTTAAACTGCGCTATTTCTAGGCGGAGGGATTCCTCCGCTCTTACAGAAAAGAAATAGTCTCTAAACGCGCCTTTTAGTGTACGCCACGTTAGTGCTTGATTAGGCCTATTCATGTCTCTAAACCAGATTAATGCACGACCCCTTAATATTTGGGGGAGAAGCGCGAATTATATCATTTGCAGTCATGAAGTGATATTCAGCGAATTCCGTCAAAGTCCGAAGGAATTCCGGCGCGCTTTCATCTTCAACACCACTAAATATTAAGTGAGGGGGTGGTTTTGGCCTATTTTTTGCGGCTGGTCTAGTTCCTACATTCGCTAACGTAGTAGCTAGGGTTTGAATAGTTTGTAGCCACATATTGGTCGCTGCACCTTGCGGTGGCGGCGGCGGAGGTGGGATTCCTCCTGCTGCTTGTCCTTGTCCGTGCGTAGGACAAGTACCAAGGCTTGGAGGAGCAGTGTTCCTCCTCGGGGGAGTATGGAATCCCGGTAACTGCGCGTTGAGCGCCGCGAACAAAGCTTGGGGATCGGGGGGATTCATGACGTGACAGTTAATTTGGTCAAGCACAAGATACAAGTAATTGTTACAAGTACGCGTTTAAGCACAACTGGTAATGTTAGTCTTAACGAGTCCTGCCAAGCTCGCCACTTTATGTAACCGTAAAATTAAAATGTAGGAAAGGGGGCCCAACTCATTGAGTTCAGAATATATATCCTTCTAGAGTCCTATTTGGATATCGAGTTTTCGCGCTCGCACGTCCATCGTTTTTAAAAATATGGGACGGACAGACAACTTTATCATAAGTTGGTAGCGCCATCTACTTTACTTAAAACAAACTAGAAAAAAAAACAAGTAAATGTTAGATATGTTACTATCGCCGCATTCGTCTGCTTTAGACAGAAAGAAATGTTTGAAAACCGCTGTGTAAGTTCAGTTTTAATTATAATTAAGACCGATTTAAAATTTTTAATACTTTTAACTGCTACACAGATTTTATCTTGAAAGCTACTATGTTTACTGCCCTTTAAACAATATTATTTTGGTAAGTTTTTTTCTCAAAGCTTCCCTTCTCATTTTCTCATTAAAGTTTCTGGCGATTTTCCTCATCCTTAGGTTTGTGTATATATAGATTATTTTTGAGATGAGGAAGTTTAAATGGTGATTAAAACCAAGCTCTTGATCGAACATATGATCATTTAAATCTGGGAAAAGAGTTTCATGAACCAAGCACCTCCTAACAAGGGACTCAATTTTTAAGGTTAGTGAATTGCTTGCGGTTCCATGTTTTTCCAGATTTAATCTTTGAATGCATTTTTCTGTAATTTGAAGCAGGGTAACAACGGTTCTGGATGGGTAAATTAGTCCTCCATGGTCTCGTAAATGTATCAGCCCTTTTTTCTGATAAGCAGTAATCATGGAAACTGGTGTTTCTACCGCTGCTTTCTTCTAGGCTAGCCTTGCATATGTCACATTTCAGAATTCTTCTGAGTTTCATCACAACAAAACCACCCACGTATTGAATGATGTTATCTCTCAAGAGATTCGACCCATCAAAGTAAAAATCTAGTTCTGCGAGATCATCAGACACTTGATTATCTGACGACTCTGTGGTGGTTGTTGCGCTTAAAAAGGTCGTGGACATTTCACAAATATCTGGAATGGCGGTGTCATCTAGAGCTAGAACATTAGCGCATGCAGATGCTTCTAATTTGGCTAAAAAAGAGCTCTTGTATGCCGATTTAAATTGCGCCACCGTTGGAATATTATTCCAGCCCCCCTTTGTACGTATCGTTGAGAAAAAAAGCTCCAAATGATCCTGGGATAGTTTATATGTTGGGAGGTATCTATATTTTATATATAACATTTGTTTAGTTAGCTATACCCAAGTGCAGAATAAAAACTTTACTTTTGTCTGACATACTTTAACGGACCATCGTGGTGCACATACATATCCACTAAATACAGAACGCTGCTAATAGAAACGGCGAATCTGAGTGGTCCAGTTTTACGTGTGGACTCGCAAATCATATCACCATCTGCGTCTGTTAGACTCAACATAAGTTCTTTAGCTTTATTTAGACTTGCTCTCTTGATGTTAACATTTGAGTTATTTATTGGAGACTTATACCCTTTGGCATAAGGGTTGCGAGAGTTTAGGATATCAAATGCCCTGAGAAATAGTAAACTATTACAACCGACAGGCAATAAATTTAGCGTGTTTTGTCACCTGTCAACTGTCTCGATAAAATTAACTGTGCCCTCACAGTTTTGAAACTCTTTCATTTTTATTTGTTTTAGGAGTTTCAGAGCGCTAGCCACTGAAGCACTCAAAGTTTGGGCTGCTAGTTTGACTTTCATCTTTTGAGTGTGAAATTTTATGTGAAATCGGCTTAATTTGTTAGCAATTCTTCCTCTTGCACCAATTCAAGAAGTACAATTAATGCCCAAAATATGTCCTAAAAATAAATCTATTAATATATTTTTACGATTATATCATTTAAGTTTGTATTTACGTTTCCACTTTGCTGATCCACAAGCAAATTGTGATGTTCCCACAAGAAAAGAATATACACGCACCAGGAATGGAAGCTCGGGACTTTTTTGTCTGGACCTTTGTTTGACCAAACTACTTCCGGCTTAAGAACTTTGGAGTTTGGGAACGAACCGGAAATTGATATTTTATTTTCTTTCGGCAGTCGGCTCTCGGCTGCTTCGGCGCAAAACTAAGGCCTAGCACGGATAACATGAAAGGAAATTTGGACTCAAAAGGTAAACATAATTTTGGATTTAGTCCGTTTTAATTACTACATAATATATGTTACTCTAATAGATTCGGTTTTGTCTGCATTGAAAAGCAGCTTAGCTAGCATGGCTCAGCACATAAGTGATTATTCACATTTAGATGTTTGTCCCTTTCTAAAAGACCTGTATCATTTAAATGAGGAGCAATTCACTGTTGTTAGTCAAAATCTTTATGAGATTATTTCTGAAGATTTTAAGAAGAGTAAAAGCCGTGAAGATTATTGTTTTAAAACACACAAATTATGCTTAGACGTAATGGTCAATGAAAGGTTTAAAGAAATATTTGAATAATTTGATTCGTTCAAGCAGCTGCCTTGCACGTTACAGAAGTTTTCAATGAGCTTATTTTTCCAAGATTTTTTTCAAAAGTTAATGTTGGTACTAAGAATTGGTGTCGAAGAGTCTGTTTTTAAAGAAATTAAAAAGAAAGAAAAGGAATTAAAACAAAGGAAAGAACTCAATTTGCCGTTGAACCACCTATTTATTAATGAGAATCTGCAGCCGAAGAAACGTCTGGATACATTACATTACATTGCAGGATTTATTATGCGAAGGCTAAATCAGAAGAAATGTCCTGCAATTATTGTTAATGCTTTATTAAAGAATAAAACTTCTGCTTCTGAATGTGATAAAGACAATGCTAGTGAAGATTATGAAGCCTGGACGCGTGCTCTCGATAGAGGAAAGTTAATACTCGTAACAGATGAATGTTTTGATTTGTTTCAAAAAATGAAAGACATTTGTGATAACTTTTACAAGTACAATGTTTCTCAGTTAAGAGGGGCAAAAATTAAAGATCTGGCATCTAAGGCAATTTTGGAAGAACTCACAGATGACTGGAAAAACCTAACAAACGGAGACACTATATAGTTTCGCAAAGTCATAGACATTTTTTTGAATACAAGGGGTAAAGTACTTGTCAAAGATTGCAAAGAAGAATACCAATACGAAAACAAGGAGTCAATAAAGAGAAAATTAGCTCTCAGGAAAGCCCTTCAAGAAAAGAATAAAACTGAGGGCCAGAAATCTAGAACTCGTAGTGGCGGAAAAGAGAATTCTCCAAAGAAGGTGACAAAATTAAATAAGCCTAATGTGATAGCTTCAACTAGTCTCTCTGTTGATAGTTCAAAGTATTATAGTTTTTTAAATGATGAACCAGACGCAGATTTGTTCCTACAATATATTTAATGTTTGAAAATAAAATGGTTACATGTTCCTCAGTTGAAAAAATTAGTAATTCATGAATCAAGTTTAGTATTTCCGCCAATTGCATCTAGGACCAGCCCTTTCAATGATTTAAGTTTATCGATATTGCATTGATATTGCCACACTGAGGGATTATTATTTCTTCCACCAGCAGCCCGGTGCCGTCCAAACTCCTGTTCCAGAATGTCTTGATTCAGGTGCTGAGTTAGTATATATGATGCTCCTTTTTTCAGTAAGAACTTTACAATTGCTGATGTTGATAGCGCTACAAATTTAAATACAAATAACGAATATAATTATTTTCTTAGGTATTAATCATCAAAGCTACATACCTGTCATTTTAAGTCCCTCTATCGTTTCTCGTGTGAGCAACATATTTAATCTCTCTGATTTTGAATATTCTCCGGGTCTGTTCATGACCTCTTTTTCCCAGTTGTTTAAATAAGTTATTAAGTCGACTTCCAACCACTACGAGAATTAAGTAAAAAATCAATAAGCGATTAAATGTTAGTAAAGGGGTCCTTCGGAAAGCTGGTGGTGAATTTCTAACCACCATATTCGAAGTCAGTTGTACAAAACATCACCACCAGGTCTCCAAAGAATCCCTTTAAGTACTTGAAAAAGACCTTTAATCGTTCATCATCTACTGAACGATAGGGAGCTTTGTTTGGTTTAATATATCGAGATGCTTCGCTGCAATGCTTCACATTGCAAAGATCAAAAAATTTGTTGAATACTCGGATAAATGTTACAGTTTCCTTATACTTCGCCATTTCGTCTTTAAACAATAATTCTATTGCGGCAGCAACAGTTTCACTTAGAACTTGCGTCGCATAGGATACCTAAGGAAAAGTGCAACAGTAACATTAATTTCTGCCAAGTATTACTATTATTAAATTACCATTACCTTCATTTTGGCCTGACTAGTCAAGAAAACATGGGAGTATGTCAATTTCGGTACATGTTGAAATTCGCCTTTGTCTCTAAGTAGTTTATAGTACAATTTAAAAATTATTTTTGCGTAAATAGACTCTCCGTTTTTCCACATCGTTCTCGTAAAAGAAAACAAAGCATTTCTTATAGTCTTCATTAGATGAGGAGCATCAGATATAAAAAAAATTAATCGTTCTTCATCAAGCGAATAGAGATTTTTAGTAAAATAAGGCACATCCTTATTTTCTTCCCCAAAATTTGTGTGGCACATACGAAAAAATTTTCTGTTAGTTGAAGCACCATCACTAACCACTCCAAGAATTCGAAAACCATGAGCCTCTAGTCTCCTAATGGTTTCCCAGATTATGGTATACAACGCGCTGGATGTAGCGGTAGTCGTGGGAAAGTGAGCAAATGGAATTTTAAAACTAGTAGTTATGCCCCTAAGCATTAATTGCAGAATATGTGTTGCTAGTAGGGGTGTAGAAGATCCATTCTGTTCTTCAATTATATCGTTTAGTTTGTTGTGTTCCATTGATATGTCTTTAAGCCCTGTCAGTAATCCAGTATTTTTGTGGCTGACCAAATCTGGTTTAACATCAAGTTCATCTAAAAGCAACACGAAATATTTCTGGTGTTCCTCCAGTGCATGTAGATTAGTGATCGTACGGGGTGAGATTTTTGTCGGGTCGGGTTCCGGGTCGGGTTGCGAAAAAAACCCGGAAAATCGGGTCGGGTCGGGTCGGGGTTTTCCTTTTTAATAATATAAATGTAATTAACATATTCTAAAAAATTATACATAGTAGCTATGTGCTATGTAATGTAAGGAATTTATTTTTTCTGTAATTTAGTTCCAAGTTATCACTGCTTTAGTGTATCCAATAGTAGGCGACTCTGCCATATCATTGCTATCTGATATAACGTCGTGGAAGGGATTGGGGTAACTAATTGTCCCAGAACAGGCGCGTCTTCCATCTGTAAAGTTTCCAAATTGTCCTTGTCCTATGTCTTTGGCAGTGGCTGAAAGGGGTTTCTGGTACTCGTGAAACTCTTCTACCACTTTTTCAATTTCGAAATCAATTGCTCGCAACTTAACACACAATTAATAAATTGGCGTTTGACGAACGACCATGAAATTGCCGACATATATCAGTTTTCTACTGGCTTTCGGAGCCTCGAGACAGAAAAAAATTAAATATTCAAGCTCGCCCTAATCAGATTCGAGTTCCTATCTACTGCATCACAATGCGCGACCGTCAATAATAACATACCCTCTACTACGGGCCCACCCCGATTTTTTTTAAACCCGACTTCAAAATTGACTGGCCGGGTCGGGTCGGGTCGGGTTGGAAAAAACCGGGGATCCCCGACTTCCCGGGCCGGGTTCGGGTTCGCCGTACGATCACTAATGTAGATTTGTCTCCTTAACCATTTGAATGAGTTTGCTGTTGTTAAATCCACTGGAATTGTCTAAAACGTGACTATTGTTATATAACGTTCTGGTTGTGAGCAGTGGTATGATCTTGGACTTTCGTAAGATTTCACATGATGCTTTTGATTTGTTCTTCATATAGCAACACCAATTTAGAAAAACACGATCCCACCTCATTCCATATTTCGATGTTGTCATGGTTTTTATTTGTTCTCGGAGAACTATGGAAGTAAATGAGTCATTATTTCCCTCTTCTTTAAGTTTGGCTTTGCATAACTTTTCTATCGCCTGTCTACTTTTTCTTGCACGTCTAAATTCTATTATTCTCTTGGTAGAACGCCTTACAGTAATAATAGCTCTTTGCTTAGCGGAAACAGCGCGTAGTTTCATTTTCCATAAGGTTGCTCGGTAAACTTTACAGTGTGAGCAGCGTGTTTGGAGAGTCTTCAATTTCATAAACCGCACACACCTTATACTATGTACAGATTTAAGTCTATCATTGTAGTAGCATTTCTTTCTGCAAACTAGATTACCCTTTGAATTACGTCTTTTAAACAATTCTATCAAATAATTTTCCGTATTTCCAGTGCATAACTGAAATTCATCAATCTTGTTTAATAGTTTCATAATATCATCATTGCATTCTATATTCAATTCTGAGCATATATTTTCAAAGGGAAACGTTTCACCCAAAATCTTCAGGCTATATTTCAAGCTTGCTTCAAAATCAACGATGCATTCTATAACTTAAAAATCATTTTGATGCTTGGAAAAGACCACAGCAGTTTTCTCTATTTGTATTGTCCAACCGGGAGGAGGTAATAACTTGGAAGGTGTCACGCCAGCTGGTACCTTTAAATTTTAAAAGACCAGTTAAATATTTATTGAAACTACGGAAATATACTTAATCTTACAATGTCTACTACCACTGCTGTTGGAGACATCACATCCAGGAGAGGAATGGGATCAGGAAATTCAGGGGTTGGACCTCGAAAGCCATGAAAATGTTTTGAGCAGATGTGACTCCATTGATTTATTTTAGCAATAGATAGATCTTCTCTACCACAGGCCAAAACCCACCGTTCACACTTTTCCCTGTCAGTTTTAGGTGAAGGGAAATTTAAAAAACAAAATTCCTGGTGCTCCATTTACGCTTTTAGTTTTGGGATTCTGCCTAGAGTTGCATGGCCCATAATAGCACGTTTTCACCATAATTTCTATATGTAAACAACATAGATTACGTTTCACTACAGTATATTTCTTGTAACATTAAAATGGGATGAGCGGCTAAATGTGCGCCTGTTTTTGTTATTATCAAGTTTTATCAACTGAATAAATTTCCCCTTTCCAAAATTTTACTAAATAGAATATGTTTTTACCCCTAATTATTGGTAACTTTCCAAATTATGGCTAATTAGCTTGTTTATTGCCACCTTTTCCAAAAAATTGTTATTTTTAGTTTCTTTCTACCCTAAAAAGAGGTGCACTTTTAGCCATTCGTAAAATGGGTATGTGTTATTAAAGCTAAATTATAGCTCACCTTTTGAAAATTGATGAGCATATATCAATTATTGCACTTGCAACAAAAACGACTACGTAATATTAATTGATATAGTAATACTTAATTTAACAGAGTAAATAGATCATACTAAAATAGGACGAGGGAGGATGTTTTCAACTCTTTACCATAAACCTTGGCCAAGCCTTGGCTGACGATTCGCAGTGCTTAGGCTGCTTTCGACAAGAACAAAGTTGGTAAGAAATTCTTGAAGTTCTTGCCAAGAATGAAAATTCTTATAAAATCGAACCGGAACCGGAAACAGTTTGGTCAAACTAGCCTTTGGAGGGTAAAGACAAATAATTTACACTAGCCAAAGCTACACCTTCCATTCCTGGTGCGTGTATATTCTTTGCCACAAGTTTCTGACCAGTTTCAACATATGACAAACGTTTAAAATAAAAGCTACATCGTCTTTTGGATTCGCTATTCAGGAAAGGAACCAAAGGTTTTAAATTATTCATAAGTATTTGTGTGAAATGGTTTTTTGTCTTACCAGGGTTTGGAAAAACTGATTTGATTTCTTTGGAATTCATGACTACTCCGAGTCTGTGTGCCATGGAAATGTTTGATGCAAGCCGATCGCAAACGAGCGCAAAACATTTAGCACCAGTCAAATTCAGGTGATGGAAAGCTTCTCTGACGAGTGTATCTAGAAGTCAGGCGGGGGTGTCATGAACGAAAAAATAACCAATCGGTAGCTTCCAACTACCGTTTATGGCAACAACCATAAATACAAGAACAGAGGTAGCGACTTCATCATTGTCAGTCCTGGACTCGATGCTAGTGCCATAGTTGACGTAGCCATCAAAGGATTTCCCATTCCACTTTATCTCTTTCCTAATGGCCATTTCGTCTAACATTATAGACACCAAAACTGGGTATTTAGATTTTTCCACTTCTTTCTCAAGGAATTGAAAACTCTGGGCAGTGAATCCAGGTTCTCCGTCTATTTTGGAACCCCAATTTCGGAGTGTATTTGGATGACGCAAACAGAAAATTCGGCGAAGATATCTATACGCTTTAGGGCTATAGAAATGCAAGGTTATAGCAAATTCTCGAAGAATGCTACTATAAGCTTTCTTGGCTTTGTTTTTGGGTCCTGCTTCCTTTAAATGTTGGAAAAGTTCTTTCGCAGTAGGAGAAAATACATCTTCTAATTGTATAATATTTTCTTCTAGCATTAATTTGTCTTTTCGCAAAGTTGCGATAATTTCTTTGAAACTTTCAATCTTTTTATCTCTTCGTATGAGTCTTCGCTTTGTTAAATTAAATGTCTTTTGGATGATCTTTCTTCTTTTCATTTGATTTGCCAGTTGATTTTTAAGCATCGCAATTTCTCTATTCTAAAGTGGCGGTGTTATGATTGGAATATGTGCAGTTAAGCGTGGCTCTATATTCTCTAGCATAAGGGTTTCAATTTTTCTTAAAATCTTTTCGTCTATCTTGTGATATGTCTGAGGTGAAAGAAAATGTCATCATGTGTACCAACATAAGTTAAACATAACTATTCAATGTACATGAAATGTTGACAATAAATATAAAGCTGCAGTCCTTTCATCAGTTTCTTGGTTTTTGTTTAAACTCTTATTGCCTTCAGAGCAACCACGTACTAGTTCAGGGCTAGGATAGTCCCAATCCATGGGTTCAACCAAACCTTCAACTTCTGATGAAGCAACATTGCGTTCCTCTGCCTGATTATGTTGTAAAACATTAGGGATGTTGCCAAACTTAATAAAGCGTGTATTACATTTTTATCCATTGACATAATTTCGCCATCTGTATTTTCAATGTCAATATTATGAGCAACATCATCCACAACTTTACAGCCACAGATTTCTAAAAGGTCTTCAGGGTCTGGGATTATCTTTATTGATCGCGAATAAGACGCGGAACCCTCCGAAATAATAGATTCGGGTAAAAACAGAGTAGGAACTGCATTAGCCGATAGCACGCGTATTTTGGAATTTTCGCGATAGTCCGCTTGACAAAAATGATCACCGCAAATAGCATCATATTTTTGTGGAGTCCATTCGAGTTTATTAATGGCCTGACACCATTGTTTCATTAACTCGGGATTTTTAGTAGGGAATCTTAATAGTACAATTCAAAAAGTGTTGAACTTCTGAATATTTTTTAATAGTCTTTATTTCTATACTTACTTATGCCACGAAACATTTTTATTCCTACCAGTGTTAACGCACGTTTGTATGCTTGTGAGATATCTCGTTTTCTGCAATATCTTCTGATTTGACAAGAATAGTGTTGTCATTTAAGGTTAATAGCGTTTTCACCTCTTTGTCTGGGTTAAGAAGTAGTTCATATAGGGTTTTTGCGTCTTTTATTATATCTGTTGAGACGTGTCGGGTGTTTTGTCCGAACTTACCCCAAAAAGAGTTCAGCATGAGTTTACTCAGGCATCTTAAGCCTTCATTCTTTTCTATTTTATTTATGTCTAAATCGATCCCCTCGACTTCTTTGTAATTTTTGACGTACTTTTCTTTGTCTTCCTGAGTGACACATTCGGCAGGGAATCCGCTAGCCAGCGTTTTATACTCGAGGAACGCGTTTACATAGTCTTTAAAAAGACCACCCTGTTTAGTATTGGGATCGTATTGTGTTATTTTGTACGACCAAGCTTCATACATTTGAGTGATTTTGTATCCTCGTTCTACGGCGTATCTTAGTTCATCTGTTACCCAAGTCCCCCGCAGTTCTCTTTGATCAGGTGTGTGTGTGCAGTCCCCTTGAAATTGTGTCTTACAACAGGTGTAACAGAGGGGAAAGGTGAGCTTACCGTTTATCCTAGCTGGCAAAACCGGATGTATCAGATTTTGGGCCGGAAGTACGTCACATTTGAGGAGTCCATCAAAAGAGAAGATGTCGGGGAAATTATCTAAAATTATTTGAGGATGACCAATGGGAATTTTTCCAGTTTTGTTGACGAAAGGGTACAAGCTAGTGAAATCCACGTAGTGCATTTTTTCTGTCCCCGTTGTTTTATGGTATAGCTTGTTAGCACAGCAGCGTCCGCCGAAGAAAGCGTCGCGAGGGTTTAACCTTTTGGATGTTTTAACGCGGATGTCGTTCCGTTTTAAAATGTCATTAATTTCGGGGTTATTTGTTTTGGCTTGTTGCCATTCACATTCCCATTTGACATTGACTGTATATCCCAGGGCTTCTAGTTTGCTAATTTTCTTCTCTGTTTTTGTGTACCTGGTGTTTAACGTTTCAGTAGGGTCACCATGTAACATCTTGTTTCAATTGATGGGGAAGTGTATTTTACATCCATGATAATAGCAGCCCATGTATTCAAACGCTTCTTTGTTGATCGGGGAATAACCATCTACCTTCATGGTCTGTATTTTAACTTCCTTACCCCTAAAAGAGGACTGAATAGGGATATTTCTCTCATGAGACGTCCATTCAAGCCATTCAATGGCGCCTAAAGATTGCTTCTCACCAAGTCTGTAATAGTTTGAGGGAATGATACTAATTGTGTTCGATTTAAGATAATTTTTCCTGAAAACGTATGAACAAACGCCAGGGTGAGTAACAGAGCCGCAATTAAAAGGATCTACGCTAGTGACTTTAAGTAGAAGGGACCGAAAGGTTAAACACCCTAAAAATAGGAGTAGAGTGTCGTTTTCGCAATAATAATAAAGCTCGTTTAAAAAGTTGAACCCTTTCTCTTTACTGACTTCTGAGACATGCCATTTCATAAAGGTGTCCAAGTTTTTCCTTGTAAAGTACTGGCACCCGTAAGCCTCTGTGGGGGGTAAAGTATTTTCTAACACGTAGTTTGTCTCTTCCTGTCTGTCTATATCGAACGCGTGATCCACTACGTTGAAAAGAAAATGGGGAAAGTACCCCTTGGCGGAATTAGGTAATCCAAAAGTGGCGGGGAACTTAGATAAAGCCACAGGGATAAAATTGTATGAGTCGAGGAATAATAGATTAGAAAGCTTCATTTCTAAAATACGTGTACCGTTAATTTTCAGAGTTTCGGGTACAAATTTCTCGTCTCGGTTAATTATTTCTCTAATTAATAGCTGGTTGTCATAGTTGCTGCCAAAGTGGGATAATACAATAACCTTCTTTACGTCGAATAAGCTGACTAAATAATCTAGGAATAAAGCTATGGGTTTGCCTCCTGAGAAACGTTGTTTTCGGGGTCCAAATTGGTTGCATTTAATACAATTAAAATCTAGGGATTTTTCTTCTATACAGTCTTCGCAAACGGAGATGCTAACGCATAAGATGGCTTGATGTTCGTAAGCACCCAACTTTTCCTGACATATTTTCGTCTGTATGCATTCCACGTCAAAGAAAACATGTATTAGTTCGGGTATATTACGACGTGGTTTTTTCGATGGGATAAGAACGGGGTTTTTATCTTTAATCACTTGAATGTAGCATAAATGATCGCTGGGTTGATGTTTTCCACATACTTGACAAAAAATCTCACCACAACTGTGGTTAGTCTTGCGGTTTCCGAAATCAATTGTTTTAAAACAGTTTTTACAAAGGTAGAGCCTCTCACAAAGAGGTTTTTGTTACCAGTTGGAACCAAGTGACTGTTATAACAGTCGTCGCCCCAGAATTTTCGCAAGCATGACCCACATGTTTTTTCACTACCATGGCAAACTGTCGGTCGCATACATTTGAAACAAAAGTCGTTGCATTTGTGCGATTGAATACGCCAGTAGGGGGTAAGACACTTCTCGCAAAAGTATTCGTGACTAAACAATGGTTTTAAATTGGTAATAACGTTATAATGATTATTTTCGTTAAGTAGAAAGAGGCGTGGTCTGGTATCACTAGGGTCATTTTCGCCTAATATTAAAATGGGTACCCTATTTTCGAATCTGTAGACAAAGATGGAGTAGGCCGATAAATATAGTTTAAATTTCTGAAAAGAATTAGGGCTACCACATTCGTCTAGGGCGACTCCTGCCTTACGACATAGCTCTAAAGCGGCTGTTTTTTGCAACGTGTTTCCGGTGGTTATTTTGGATATGGTCATGTAACGGGTTTTGGCTTCTTTGTTGTTTTTGTTGTTCATGTAGTCACGATGAGAAACAGCTACACAGAGACCTCGGGCCAAGCATAGATTATCGGTACTTGTAATCCGACGTATTCCTCGCCTATCTTTAGAGAAAATATTGAAGGGTTTAAGCTGACGACGATTAGATCGACCGTATCCTTCAGGAATTCTCACTATATGGAATATTATTTTTACAGGTCCTTGAAAAAAATGCTCAATTTCATCGTCATAAAGTAGATCGGCTAGTTGGTCAAAGAGAATAGAGGGATCTACTTGGTCTAGTCTTTTAAATGACAACTCTAATTCTGGCCTGCAATTTATACCTAGACTCCTCAATGTTATTTGGACATAATCAGTGGGTCGATATTCGCTTAATACGTGATCCGTAATAGTACTTATACTATCTACGGGGTCGTCAGTGATGTTTAGAACTAATTCTCTACCGTACATATTAAATTGGTCATAGAATTTTTCGCTCTGTTCCAAGATTTCGCAATAAGGGACATCCTGAATAGGTGAAGGTGGGCACCCACCACCCCATTGATCATACGCATCGGCCTCGGCTTCTTCCGAGTCCACGAGAGACTCCTGTTCACTGGGTAGGTAGTCGGAGAAGTTTAGAGATAGGTACACAAAAGGGTCGTTTTGTTGACATTCTTGATTCAAAAATGTCGCCATCTCTATATCGTATTGTGGATTGTTGAAATCGGTGATTAAGGCTTCTTCATGACTAGTGGGTATTAGTTCATTCCGTCGACTTTCTATGCGATCGGCGTAAGAAATATTTAGAGGTCTAGGAATTAAGTTACTTAGGTGGTCCAATTCGTCTATTGTATGGCAGTCTTCCGGTGTTCTAGGGACGGTTCTCATGTATTCAATGACATCCAGAAAAGTTTCGATTATATTTAAACCTCCATTCATAATAAAGTTAGGTAAAGTTGAGGGTACATTAACAGGGTCGATGTGTAAATAGGCACATAGGAAAAAATAAAACTTGTATAATGAAGTTAGGGGCCAAGGCCTATTTACAGCTAGTTCATCCAAATTCCAGCGAAGTGATTCGGGATCCATCTTGATGTTACGAGATCTTAAGTTCGAATGCGATATTCTGTTGCTCTCTCTCGTTATTTTATACTAAATTTCTCTAGGCTTATTAGCAGGGGGAGGGGGTAAAGGGGTGGAGGGTTACCTAAGCCTCTATTGGTCAATGGTACGTTGACCTTCCGGACGTCTTTAAACTACTATTGTTTGTCAATCAACAATAGGTGACATAAGATTGACAGCCGAGTGATTTTAAGAGGTGGCAGATGGTAACAAAAGGATGAGCCATCAATAGATTTGGTAATTCAACAAAAGGATTGTAACGAAAGAGATGATGCGTCATTCCATTAGCGGGGTTTTTACGACATTACGTGAAGATGTATTGTTAAGAAAGTATTTCTTCAATCTATCAAATATTGACAGGTTAGGGTTGTCTCTATTACTAGATAAATAGGCCAAGTTTACTATTGTATAATTTATCTACTCGTAAGTTGTTATGAAGTTAAATACACAAAGGATGTCGAGAATACGTCAGATCTTCGGACGTGCTTAAACACGTCTAACATTGTTTGTGAATCAACAATAGGTGACATAAGATTGACATCCGGGTGGGAGATGGTAACAAAAGGATGAGTCGTCAATAGATTTTTTAATTCAACAAAAGGATTGTAACAAAAGAGATGATGCGTCATTTCTTGGGTTTTTACGACATTACGTGGAGATGTAAGAAAAGTATTTCTTCAATCAAATATTGACAGGTTAGAGATGTCTCTATTAATAGATAAATAGGTCAAGTTTACTATTGTATAACTTATTTACTCGTAAGTCGTTATGGAGTCAAGTACACAAAGGATGTCGAGAATTCGTCAGATCTTGGAGATTAATCCTCAAAAACTACTTATTGTATTATTTATTTTATTGATTTTGGGGGTGCTGGAATTCCTTAATCTGTGGTTTCAGAACTTTGACATAAAAATACGCCTACAGTCTAACAATGGAACAGTCAAGGACAATAGATATTTCGCAATAGCTACGTAAGAAATTTTGTATAAAAACCCCCGAATCAATAGAGTAGAGTATCATTATTCGAGAAGACCTTAAAACTGCAACATGGAAAATCAAGAAGGTGGGAAAAGGAAGATAGGTGTGACTAATGAACGTAAAATTAACGGGAGATTCCACATCTCGAAAAAGTTGTTCTTAACAACTGGTTTTGTAAACGGAACCCTGGATCCTGAGGTTCGCCTATGCCGAAAGCACTCGGTAAAAAGCTTCGCCATTTCTACGGAAACCTGGGAAAAGCTGATGCCGCGCTTACCTGTTTTAGCGGGCTGGACTGCCGCCCATGAAGCCAACAATTTTGAAATCGTTTTAAATGATACCCCTAATGAAAAGACAACAGTTGTGGCATACCATAACACATGCCATATTAAAGACTTAATAAAGGAGGACTCTATTGTTTTGACCAGTATGGAAACAGCGGCATTGAATCGAGTTTCGGGCGCTGTAAAGGAGCATCTCGTCAAGATAAATAACCATGAAATCGTGTTTACACACATGGCGGATATCATTTTAGAGTTTTATAATGATATTTATGATAATTTATACGGGGACCACGATCGTATACCTTATTTAGATGGACAACACGAAAAATTTGACGTCGTGATTGGGTACTTCACCAATTTCATAACGTCGTACCAGGTCGTGACGAAATTCAACAATGTTCTTCAAGAAGAAAATCTTGAAAATTATTTTTATAATTATAATTTATTTTCTGTAATATCGGGTCAGATAACTTATTTAAAATCACGTATGCATTTACTAACTCATTTTTAATTTTATTTGTATTTATTTTATAAATTTTGTCTTTACAATAAATTGAATTGAACCGAAAAACTGTTATATTTTCTAAATACATATCATTTTAATTTTATACTTGCTAATTTTTTTATATTAATTTTTGCTTAGAATAAAATGAATTGAACTTAACATCTGTTGCATACTCTTTTTTAATCTCTACCATATTTTTAATAGTGGGGGGAAATCCTATAAAAAAATAAATTTTTTTATAGGATAGGGGGGTAAGGGGGTGGCGCGCGAGCCGTTGGGGGCCAAAAACAACGCGTCCCCCCGTTTCGCGAAACCGCGTGCGCGCGACCGCGTGTTAATTATACGCGTTTAAATATGAATATCTATTATAATTTAGTGTCATTCAAGTATTAGACATGATACCATTCACTACACCTGGAAACTTAATTATTTTTGGTCCTTCGGGATCAGGTAAAACAGTTTTATGTAAAAGAATAATAGAAAATAAGGATAAAATGTTTCAACCCAAAGTTGATTTAGTTGTTTGGCATTATAGTATATATCAGAATGGTTACGATGAATTGAAAGAAATGGGTGTAATTATGCGTCAAGGTTTACCCGACGTTACTATATACGATGGTACTCAAACAACATTAATCGTATTAGATGACCTCATGTTAGAAAATAAAAATAATATTTTATCCGAAATATTTACTAAACAATCACATCATAGGAAATTATTCGTAATTACCCTTTTACAAAATATATTTGAAAAAAACTTGAGAACAGCTTCCTTAAACGCTCATTACATGATTCTTATGAAAACCGTAAGAGATCTTATGCAATTAGTGGCCCTTTCTAAACAATTGGCACCCAACAACTCTAAATTTATAGTAGAATGTTATTTGGACGCGACAGAAAAACCACACGGGTATTTACTTTGCGATTTAACCCAAAAATGTCATTCCGATTTAAGGTTTAGAACAAATATTTTACCGGGAGAACAAATGGTCATCTACACTCCCAAGAAGAAAACTATATAATTAAATAACATTTCCCAAATTTAATCATTCTTTACGATGTCACCACCAAGGAAGGTCAAGAAAACATCGGGGAATAAAAAGAAAAAAAGTTTAGCCGCTAAAAATATCAATTTAATAGCCGCTTTGGGGCAATTAAAAAAACCACAAAGATTAGCTATTCTTAAACACTCTAATCGAGAAATTATTGATTCAATTAGCGAGTGTTGTCATAACGCTTTACAAGGCGCCATCAATTTGAAACCAGACGTATATAATAAACTGTGCAAGCATAAGAAACATATTCGTAAAATTGCTTGCAAAAATACTCATTGGAAAGACAAAAGAGCTATTTTATCTAAACAAACCGGGAAGTGGTTTCTTTAGCGTCCTTTTTCCAGTAATTTCGAGCCTTTTAGGCGGATTATTGGCAAAATGAATAAAACACTAGTTTACGCTAATAAAATGACCTTAGTGCCTCTGGAACAACAGCAACAACAACACGAACAAAGTCCTAACCCACCACCCCGTCAATTGATAGCAACAAACAATGATATTTCAAAAAACAATGCAGTGTTATCGGAGTTGGATAAAGAGATGAACCTAATTATCTCAAATCCTACTTTAGACGAAAGAACCAAGTGGGTTTTTTACGAGGAAGCCTTGAAACGATACCAGAACATCTTGAAACCCCGCCCATCGAATAAACACGACAAATGGATTAATATGTTTCCACTGAAATATAGGGGAGCAGCGAGAAAGATATTCGATCACTTGCCAGATAACGCCCATAGTATACGTTGGGACGACACGGGGGCTCTTTTTGTAAATAACTTTAAGATCCCAGATTCCGATATAGTGCAACTAGTATATTTTACTATACATCCTACATTGTTCAATAACAAAGGCGTGCCCCCGTCACTCATCGCCATTCCCCCTACGGGATGGACGGAATTCCAACCCTTTGTCCAAAACTTTATCGTCCCGCCACCAGTTAAACCGTCGCCACCAGTAGCACCTGTGTCTATAAAGACGTCACCCCGCTCTGTACCTCAGAAGAATAAACTTCGACCAAGAACTTATTTAAAAGCGAAGAAGAGATTAACCTTTGACAATAAAACGAGCCCTTTAATTTTGAAGAAACAACCTTATAATAAAACGTTATAGGAGGTCTATCGCGGCTCCAAAAAGAAGAAACCTTAAAGAACACTTATCTCAATAGTAAACACAAAGCCGCCTTCACTGGATTAAACCCTTTGTACCAAGCAGTCCGAGATCTTGAGATTTCGAGAAATGATGTCAAAGCCTTTCTAGAGGCCACTGACGTTTACACACTACATAAAACTGCTATAAATAAATTCAAAAGACGTAAAATCCCTGTATTTAACATCTCGGATAGAGTCGAAGTAGATCTTGCTGATTTGGGGTCAATCGCCAAATACAATGATAACTTCAGATACCTTATAGGCCAGGACAGATAGGCCAAAAAAGGGCTTGACCTAGAACATTAGAACATAAAGATGAAAATTGGTACATGTGTTGTTTTGCACCCAACAAAAAATACACTAAAAGTCCCCTGCTGTACAGCGCGAGCTTTCGCCGCCATCTTGGAAAATGGCCGCCGGAAATGCCAGCTACAATGTATTCCACGTTTTTCTTCAAAAATTATGAAAATTGGTACACATAATGATTGGAACCACATGAACATCAGGGCAAAATTTTACAGCTCTGTGCTCAATAGTTTGGTCGCCATACTGGAAAATGGCTGCCGTGAATGCTAGATACAGTATATTTCACCATGTTATTGGAAAATTATGAAAATTGATAGGTATTATAATCAGAGCTGTGTGAATTTCATAGTAAAATATTGAAGCCATTTATCCGATAGTTTGACCGCCATTTTGAAAAATGGCCGCCATCAATTTCATTTAGATACACTATATGGTTCAAAAATTATGAAAATTGGTAGTAATTATGTTGAAGACCGTCTTAACATCATACTTGAATATTGATGACGTGCTACTGATAGTTTGGGTGCCATCTTCGAAAATGACTTCTTGAAATGACAAATATATTACCGATATATAAATTTTTTCGATATTTTTTTTATTGAGTAGATGATTTTCATGAACGTATTAAACACCATAAAAATAACCAATTTTGAGTCTAAATTATCGACCCATCTTCAACAATGGTCGCTGAAATATTGATATCCTAAAATCTGGAAAAAAAGGAAAGCCATGTTACTTCCATTTTGGTTAGGAAAAACCATTTTATATGGGGTATAAACATTCTATTGCCGTTAAGGATTAGATTTAAGACACATTTTTAACATTTCGTTCATATTTCGCTTCATCCTGAAGATTTTTATTACGGCTAATACCTTGACAATGACCACATTTTGCCCAGCAAGCAAATCCAGATCGTCTACATTCACAGTTCTTTACACAAGATGTTCTGCAGACTGCAGGTACAAATAATGAGTGTTAGAAGTTCATCTGATGTCGGAATGAGAATGGTGTGAATGGGTTTTCGACTTTCGCGATCGCGAACCAATCCCCACTGTTTGGGATTAAATCGTTTCCTAGCTATTGTTGGACTTGAAGATACGCTCGGAAAAAATGTAGTTTTGCGGCGTCGGTTGTTGGATGAAGCTTAGCGAGATCAAATGAGGACAGTATGTGCGGCAACGGTTCCATTATACGTGTTACATCTACATGGTTGAAGCGTGACGTGTCAATTATCCCCATTAAACAAAGCGAAAAGAAATCTCCCTTCGGCAGCAGCTATGACTTCCTTAGATGCAATATGGCCATTCAAAAAGCGAAACAAATCTGTAAGATGTTTATTATCTGTCATTACTTTAAACCACGCCTTATCATAACCACACCCAGTTACAGCACGCAAATAAAAGAAGTGTTCTCTTAACCTTTTTAACTCAAAGGACTTGTCGCGGCGGAGGGGGCCCGAGTTCGGTGTGACGGTTCGGGAGTTCCTTGGATTTGCCCTTGCTTTAGACCGTTCCTTGCCCCATTCCGTGAAGGTTTTGCCCGTCCGCTTCGCCCCCGCCTAGGTGTTGCCTCGGCTCGCCCCCGCTATTGGCAACCCTCTAGGGGTCGCGGATACACTATTTGTTTGGGCCTTATGGCACTTTTGTGCTTGGAGAGAACTCCCCCGTCTCCTCGAGTTTTCTGCTGCCTTAATCCTTCCCTGTCACCGACCACCTCCTAACTGGGCTCGCCGCTGACGGTGTCCAGCTTCTGTCACCCGCTCAAGTGGCGTTTGTCGGGCCCGCTGGCCGATCCCGTGTGCCATGACTGCGGCTCCGCAGGTTCAATTTGGAATATGATGGGGAGGGTCGCTGACAAGGCCCCCAGCTATGTGTAGCGCCTAATCAAGGGTTCTGACATGCAATTATTATGAAAAATCTTCAGGGTGACGATGAATATGAATGAAATGTTAGAGATTTGTCTAAAATCTAATCTTAAAAAACACTAAAATGTATAAACCCCATATTAAATCATATTCTCTAATCAACATGTTGAGACTAACAGCTTTGAATAACTTTTCTTTCTTTCAGAATTTAGGGCAATGATTTTCGTTTCGCCATTTTTAAAGGTGGCGTCGATAATTTCAACTTCAAGATACCCATTTTTGTTGTTTATTACGTTAATGAAAATCATCTATTCAAAATAGGAATTTCAAAAAGATTTATATATTTGGCATTCCAGCAGTCATTTTCGAAGAGGTGCCCTAACTATCAGTAGCACGTCTTCAATATTCAAGTATGATGTTTAGACGGTCTTCAACATAATTATTACCAATTTTCATAATTTTTGAACCATATACTGTATCTAAATGACATTGATGGCGGCCATTTTTCAAGATGGCGGCCAAACTATCGGATTAATGGCTTCAATATTTTACTATGAAGTTCACACAGCTCTGATTATAATACCTATCAATTTTCATAATTTTCCAACAACATGGTGAAATTTACTGTACCTAGCATTCACGACGGCCATTTTCCAATATGGCGACCAAACTATTGAACACAGAGCTGTAAAATTTTGTCATGATGTTCATTTGGTTCCAATCATTATGTGTACCAATTTTCATCATTTTTGAAGAAGAACGTGGATTACATTGAAGCTGGTATTCCCGGCGGCCATTTTCCAAGATGGCGGCGAAAGCTCGCGCTCTACAGCAGGGGACTTTTAGTATATTTTTTGATGGGTCAAAAACAACACATGCACCAATTTTCATCTTTATGTTCAAATGTTCTAGGTCAAACCCTAAAAGTCCTGGGCTATATATGCAGCACCAAACGGCAGGTTTCAAATACCAGATATTACAAGCCACCAACGGCAGGTTTTCAAATCTTAGATATTAGAAGCCCCTAACGGCAGGTGATCAAATCCCAGATATTCCCAGCCCCAACGGCAGGCATCAAATTCTAGATACTCATAGCCCCCAAATCTCAGATATTAGAAGCCACAATCGGCAGGTGATCAAATCCCAGATATTAGTAGCCCCCAACTTCAGGTAATCAAAACCCAGATATTAGAAGCCACCAACGGCAGGTGATCAAATCCCACATTTTAGAAGCCACCAACAGCAGGTGATCAAACCCTAGATATTAGAAGCCACCAACGGCAGGTGATCAAATCCCAGATATTATAAGCCACCAACGGCAGGTGATCAAATCCCAGATATTAGAAGCCACCAAAATTCAGGTGATCAAACCCTAGATACTAGAAGCCACCAACGGCAGGTGATCAAATCCCAGATATTATAAGCCACCTACGGCAGGAGATCAAATCCCAGATATTAGAAGCCACCAACGGCAGGTGATCAAATCCTAGATATTCCTAATCACCAACGGCAAGTTTCATATCCAAGATATTAGCAGCCCTCAACGGCAGGTATTAAATCGAGGATATATGCAGCCCCCAACGGCAGGTATTAAATCGAGGATATATGCAGCCCCCAACGGCAAGTGATCAAATTCCACATATTAGTAGCCACCAACGGCAGGTGATCATTTCCACGATTAAAAAGCCCCCAACGGCAAGCTTCAAATCCCAGATACTCCAAGTCCCCAACGGCAAGTTTCAAATTCCAGATACTCCTAGTCCCCAACGGCAAGTTTCAAATTCCAGATATTCCTAGTCCCCAACGGCAAGTTTCATATCCAAGATATTAGCAGCCCTCAACGGCACTTACGGCAGGAATAAAATCGAGGATATGTGCAGCCCCCAACGGCAGGTTTCAAATACCAGATATTAGAGCGCCCAACGCCAGGTTTCAAATACCAGATATTAGAAGCCACCAACGGCAGGTGATCTAATCCCAAATATTAGAAGCCACCAGCGGCAGGTGATCAAATCCCAGATATTAAAAGCCACCAAAGGCAGGTGATCAAATCCCAGAAATTTCCAGCCCCCAACGGCAAGTTTCATATCCAAGATACTAGCAGCCCCAACGGTAGGTTTCAAATCGATGATATATACAGCCACCAATGGCAGGTTTCAAATACCAGATATTAGAAGCCATCAACGGCAGGTGATCAAATCCCAGATATTAGAAGCCACCAACGGCAGGTGATCTAATCCCAAATATTAGAAGCCACCAGCGCCAGGTGATCAAATCCCAGATTTTTCCAGCCCCCAACGGCAAGTTTCATATCCAAGATATTAGCAGCCCCAACGGTAGGTGTCAAATCGATGATATATGCAGCCCCCAACGGCAGGTTTCAAATACCAGATATTAGCAGCCCCCAACGGCAGGTTTCAAATCGAAGATATAACCAGCTTCCAACAGCACGTTTCAAATCTAAGATATAAGATATAAACAGCCCCCAACGGCGGGTTTCAAAAACCAGATATTACAAGCCACCAACGTCCGGTGATCAAATCCCAGATATTAGAAGCCACCAACGGCAGGTGATCAAATCCCAGATATTAGAAGCCACCAAAGGCAGGTGATCAAATCCCAGATATTAGATGCCACCAGCGGCAGGTGATCAAATCCCAGATATTAGAAGCCACCAACGGCAGGTGATCAAATCCCAGACATTAGAAGCCACCAACGGCAGGTGATAAAATCCCAGATATTAGAAGCCACCAACGGCAGGTGATCAAATCCCAGATATTAGATGCCACCAACGGCAGGTGATCAAATCCCAGATATTAGAAGCCACCACCGGCAGGTGATCAAATCCCAGATATTAGATGCCACCAACGGCAGGTGATCAAATCCCAGATATTAGAAGCCACCAACGGCAGGTGATCAAATCCCAGACATTAGAAGCCACCAACGGCAGGTGACCAAATCCCAGATATTAGAAGCCACTAACGGCAGGTGATCTAATCCCAAATATTAAAAGCCACCAGCGGCAGGTGATCACATCCCAGATATTAGAAGCCACCAACGGCAGGTGATCAAATCCCAGATATTTCCAGCCCCCAACGGCAAGTTTCTTATCCAAGATATTAGCAGCCCCATCGGTAGGTGTCAAATCGATGATATATGCAGCCACCAATGGCAGGTTTCAAATACCAGATATTAGAAGCCACCAACGGCAGGTGATCAAATCCCAGATATTAGAAGCCACCAACGGCAGGTGTCTAAATCCCAGATTAGAAGCCACTAGCATTTTATCGCCGAAATCAAGATCGAAACGATTTTACGACAATCGGTGTCTGGGTGATAAACTTAACAAGAAGATAAAACAACTGGAAGCCAAGATTGTAGAAGCCGGTGTGCATCTGAATGAGGAGCAACATATAAAATGCAAGATGTAATAGCCGCAATTAATTCCAAGGATAAACAACTAGTTGAACAGATTTTTAACGAAGCTGGCGAAAATAACAAATTACTCGGGATAGTCTTAAAGAGAGCGTGGAAGTTAGACACCGAGAGAAATGAATTTGATAATGACCAAAAGAGAAATAAAAAAGGATCTCGCGGGAACCGTTGGTCTTCGTTAACATATCGCATAGCCCTTAGTGTGTTTTCAAGATCACCTGCTGCTTACGAGGCGCTGGCTTCTTTCGAAGTGAAACCTGTCGTTGGGGGCTGTGAATATCTGAGACTTGAAACGTGCCGTTGGGGGCTGTGAAAATCTGGGATTTGATACCTGCCGTTGGGGGCTTAATAATTCTTGGATATGATCACCCGTTGTTGGGGGCTTCTAATATCTGGGATTTGATCACCTGCCGTTGGTGGCTACTAATATCTGAGATTTGATCACCTGCCGTTGGTGGTTTCTAATATCTAAGATTTGATCACCTGCTGTTGGGGGCTGCTAATATCTAAGAATTGAAACCTGGTGTTGGGGGCTGCTAATATCTGGGTATGAAATTTGCCGTTGGGGGCTAAAAATATCTGGGATTTGATACCTGTCGTTGGGAGCTGGAAACATCTGGGATTTGATACCTGCCGTTGCATTTTTGCATTTTTTAAAAAAAGATAAAAAATGTTTTTTTTCTTAAAATGAGAAAAACAATGTTTTTTAATTTCTTTTTTCTTGAAAAAAATGGATTTTTTTAAATATTTTTTAAGTCCGCAATTAGGGCCAAAAACAGTTTGTCAAAAAAATGCTCGTCCCTCCGCCCGTCACGGACGCATTCGTCGTCCGGCATGGTGTTCAATTACACCCTGCGCGGTATTGGCGAGGCTGCATTAGTTCAATCAGGATTCTATTAAAAACCATCCGCCATTAGAAACTACTTAGATGTTTTTCCCTTATTATTATTAAATTATAAAAGGGAAAAACCTATAGAAATCCTTTACAGTTCAAAAGTAAGAGGCTACGTAAATAATAAAAAATTGTGTTCAATAGATAATCTAAGAATTCAATTCTTAATAGCTAATAAAAAATAATTTCTTACTTTGGCTCAAAAACAATGACTGAGTGCTGATCAACTAATATATTTAATTGATTCAGCAGTTCGTTAAAGTAAAAATCGTAATTGAAATAAACCCTGTCCTGTCCAAGTAAAATGTCGAGTCCCGCTTTAATCCTAACAAAACACGTCGGATATTTAGGGTAAGATAATTATAAAAGGTTAAGTGCTAAGAAAATAACACTTACACGGCAGCGTTACTATTTAAGGTTTCATGATTTTGGGCCGGAAATACGAGCCAGGGACGGAATATGAATGGAGGAGGCAAAAGCGAAGGAGGGGGCGATGGCGCTGGCGGTGAAGGGGGATTAGATGAATCCGAGGACGGAAATGCATCCCAGGGTCTGAATATGTTTGGAGAAGGCGAAGGCACGGCAGGAGGCGAAGGTACGGGAGAAGGCGAAGGCACGGAAGGAGGCGGGTTTGTGTGGCGGTGAATCCATCTTAGGAGAAAAGGGCGTATCGACACCTTGCAAATAACTAAAAAAAGCCAAACCCCCACCATCCCCCCTTCAAATTACAAGAGTGAAAATAAAATGCCCTAGAAAGGTAACTACGAATAGATCCTGTTGACGAAATAAAAAACCGGATTAGAAGATAGCAATGCGTCAAGTAAATAAATGTAAATTTTTAGGGAGTACGCGTTAAACGCAATTGCAATGCGAAAATTCTAAATAAACCGAAAATAAATATATCTCGTCATGAGGAATCTTATTATTTCTATTTTGAATTGATACTATTTATTAAAAATTGATAAAAATTCGCTTACCAATCGGGGATAGAACCGTCTTCGCTCATTAATTTCTGGGTTTTAAATTTAAGACGTTGTCTTTGTGGTTTTAACTTCGAACTAATGGTCCGAAATGGGGGAAAACGGTTTTTATGTTTGAACGGAATTAAAAGGAAGGGGAGGGTTAACATCTTGACCACCCTTTTCGAAATAGAAGATAGGTCGGGTAGGCGGGGCAGACAAACCAAACCAGGTGAGAGGTACGACGAAATCAATTTCTAGGAACATCCGTTTAAGCGAGAAAAAAAAAGGTAATTTTCGCCTTAACGAATTGGTTTTTTCCGAATTCCGATACGTTTCCAAACTAACCGAAATACTTTCGGAGGAGAAGGGCTTTACTTAAAAAAAACCCTTTCTCTTTTTTTTCGCGACTTTCGTCTCTTTAAATTTGTCATTAGGTTTATTTCTTTCTTAATTGGAAAAGACCGTAAACTAGATTTCAACATCCCCGAATGTTTCGGTTCTCGACAAATCTATTTTCGGAATAATAGAAAAAAATAACCTTCAGGGTCAAGGTGAGATCGAATTTAACAATGACGGAGGGAACGTAGGTAAAAAAATCAATAAGAACCGATTTTGTTTCTTTCATTGGAAGGATGAGGAAAGGAATTTGAAAAGAGAGAGTGAAAGGGTTTGCCTTCCCTTCCTCCCTCTATCCCCCTCAAATTGATCTCTTATTGGCTTCCAAAAAGTAGTTTTCCCATTTTTATACATCCATCGTACTTTCCAAGAATCTTCACTACTATACAAGCAATTTCTCGTGGTTTTGAGTAAATGGGGAGGATCAAAAATAAAAAATAGGCCGCTCTTCGTCATAGCTATAAGGATTTGTACAAGATGATGGTGAATTTTCAGTGGTGTTAATTTTGAAAAATCGGCGATTTGTAGCAGAACCATCTCCAATGACTGAAATTATTTTAAAACCTAATGCTTCCAACCTCTCAACAGCCTCCCAAATGATGGACTTCAAGTCGTCCGCTGTCAAAGTACTGGTCGCAAAATGAGCAAAAGGGTATTTTATAAGGGATGTCGCACCTCTTAGCATTAGAACCAAGACTTGTGTTGCCACGGTTTTGTCTTTAAAAAGTGCGCAGTTCAATCAATTTATTTCATTTCTTGCGTCATTAAGTTGTGTGTATCCAACAATATCACCAGACTCTTTCTTATAAATTAGATCTTCCTTTACCTTCATTTCATCTAGGAGAATACTAAAATACTTTTTAAGAGATGCTAGTTTCTGGTTTTATTCCTTCTCTCATTCTAGTCAGTACATCATTGCAAAATCCAGGTCACCTCCCTTTATTCCAAGAATGACGAAAAAGCGTGCGAAAAGATGGAAGTTTTAGAATATGTGACTGTGCCAAACTTCTGTAAGTGGCTGGTGATACATGATACAGATATATGCACCACTGAATAACCAATGTATGCCACCGATGACCATGTTTATTTTGTTTGAGCATTCGTAGCTGAGTTTGCAAAAATATACTCTGAAAACTGTCGTCACCCATAGTAGAAGTTGATTGTTCCAAAATGTTTTTCAAAATTATATGGTCTTCTTCTGGTAAGACCTCTCCACCTTTCTGAATAATATTTTTGGATCTTACTTCGTGACGTTTAATTTTCTTGCTATACTCTTGTTGAACCAATTTAGATTGCACTGAAGAAATTTTAGTTGGAGGATCGCAAAAAAAGCGTCAAAGATTCCCCCAAATGGACCTAATAAAGTACCAGGACGTAATTTTAGAAACAGCTGTGTTTTTACGAAGAGGAAATTGACTGGGGTTCGGTAGCCACGGAATTTGACAACAAGATAGCGTACTATCAAATTCGAAATTTGTGGACAAGGCTTAAAGCCTTAGTTTCCGGTGACAATCTTTGCGTGCACTTGGACGATTACCTTGATTTCCTCTAGGCCAATTTTGCCAAAAAGTAACAGTATATATAAAACCTGTTTCAGTATCCATGCCCCCCCTCCACGCAGAATGCCAATATCCTATTAACATAATCTAACCGCGTTTTACACCTTATTAACTAGGGCTTTAGCCAGTTGCAACAACAAAACAGAATTAACAAATGAAATTACCATGGCAAAGACAATTGCTATCGACAGAGGTTGCCAGCCTGCCATTTTAAAAAGAGGCTTTGATAAAATAATAAACAGGGGAAAAATAAACGCTAACACAAATTTAATTAACATTTATAAGGACACCCCTCTTTTCATTTTACCCTTTCAGTAGCAAAGGAATAAAACCCATTTTTCGACCGATAAGCAAAATTCAAACCATAATTAGCCACAAAAAGAGAATATCTGTTTGTTAGATAAATATGAGATTTATGAAATCCCTTGTTCCTGTGGAATAGCATACATCGGCTAATCAATCCGGAATTTAAAATTCAGATTGAATGAACGTAAAAACGATGTCAAAAATCTAAAAGACAACTTGTCAGCCTTAGCGGAACACTGAATTTTAAATCCAAATCACTCCATATTATTTGATAATACAAGAAACTTAATGCTAGACAACTATTTTAAACTTAACCTTTATGAATTTTTTTATATTCTTAAAAAACGTAGAGAAAAAATATGTTTAAACCTTGATAACGAACCTGGTAGTTTTTTGGCCGTCCTATGACACCCCCCCCACACCACTAGGTTTCCTAAATGAATTTTACCTGGGTCTCAGTTTTTTTGGGGGTGACAATAGCTTTAGCGAGAATTTTTTCCATGATGTTGGGCTTTAATAAAACTCCCGGGGGGTGGGGCAAATAAAATTTTATCGCTTTTGCTGATAGCCTCGAAAAAAATAATAAAAAAAATAAAATGTACCCCTTTCCTCAGCATAGTACGGGGGGGAGGGTATTCTTCTAGCAGTAAAATGCTGTACGGACAGTAGGGCGGGCGAAGATCTACCGTCGATAAGAGACTGAAAATAGACTCAATAGTGTCCCAGATAATATCGTGCGATACACGTAGGACTGTTCACGAGCTCGAGCCAGCTCGGGCTCGTGACGAGGGAGCCGAGCCGAGCCGCAACTTTTGCTGCTCGATTAATTAACGAGCGAGCTTTTTCATGGTCGAGCCGACAGGCATCGAGCCACTACGACTCGCGAGCCGGCTCGCGAGCTTAGTCACTTATATTGTGCTTTCTTTTAAGTCTTTATGCTCTCCACCAATAGCGTTCCGTTGTATTTTTACATGAAATAAAGCGTGGGAAAAATCTCTGTCTCTAACCTTGAGCATATTTTACCGAGCGGGTTTTACTGAACCACTACATTCCTAAACATGGGATGGTATTTATAGTCGTTCTCAAGTTTGACGTTGGTAGTAGCAATTATTTAAAACATGTATATATTAATCGAGCCAGCTCGGCTCGGCTCGATCATTTTCGAGCCGAGCCAAGACCCAGCTCGGCTCGACTCAAGCCGAGCCGAGCCGAGCCAAGCCGAGCTTTTAAAAAGCTCGCTCAGCTCGGCTCGTGAACAGTCCTAGATGCACGAAATAAGTGGTAGGTGGGGAAGCAGAGATGGAAGGCCCACGAAACTATCTCTTCACCTCTGTTTTCGGTTAACAATCCGAATATTCTTTTCGTAGATTTCCTTAGTATAGTACTAGTTTATAAAGAAGAGGTGTAGAAGTAAACAGCTTTGGCAATGCTTTTTATTAGTTCTGGTTTCTTTTTGATAATTTTAATTCTAATAGCTGGAGGCAAAGAATGTGCGCGTGCATATTGGATGAGGAAAATTTACAAAGCAAAAACTCTCAGCTTTCTACTCCTCTTCTTGACACACTCTTAGTTAGCACGGAATGATTTTATATACTTCTTTTAGGGAAAAAATATCTTTATACAGAGCGTCCAAAAATTTTCAGTTTTATTTTACAAATTCTGTCGCTTCACCTTTGGTTTTTAATTTTTTCGATTGCTTTCGCTTATTTAGCAGTTGTGACGTGTTTTTGTTTAGATTTATTTGGTTTAATTGAGTGTTTTTGTTTAGATTTATTTGGTTTAATTGAGTGTTTTTGTTTAGATTTATTTGGTTTAATTGAGTGTTTTTGTTTAGATTTATTTGGTTTAATTGAGTGTTTTTGTTTAGATTTATTTGGTTTAATTGAGTGTTTTTGTTTAGATTTATTTGGTTTAATTGAGTGTTTTTGTTTAGATTTATTTGGTTTAATTGAGTGTTTTTGTTTAGATTTATTTGGTTTAATTGAGTGTTTTTGTTTAGATTTATTTGGTTTAATTGAGTGTTTATGTTTAGATTTATTTGGTTTAATTGAGTGTTTTTGTTTAGATTTATTTGGTTTAATTGAGTGTTTTTGTTTAGATTTATTTGGTTTAGTTGAGTGTTTTTGATTTGATTTTCTGGTTTTCTGTACCTGTTTTGGCTCCGGTTCAGTTGATGTTTTTGATTTTTTTGCTGAAGTGGCTGGATTTCCATTTCTTCTAGTTGTGTTGCTTCCAGGTCTATGTCTTGGGGTTCATTGTATCGCGGCTTTTCTTTTCTCATATCAGTAACCCTAAGGCCTCGGCATTCTATTTCCATCGACCTTTGATGACGTGAATCATCAATTAATTCCGGTAGCATCCAGATTTCATAAAAGCTCTTCAGCTTTTTAAGGTTTTTAGCCCAGAAATCGGTTTTAGGATAAATCCTCTCTATTTTAATCCCTAACGGAGTCCAAATTACGAAATCTGGAGAGGCTCCGTGAAAAAAATTGTCAATATCGACGAAAAGACCACATTTTTACAATTTTAAGTTTTTGGCATTTTCGCACTCTTGGACGGCTTCCCTTTCTTTCGCCTTTCCCCAATTTGTAGCAAGGCTCGAAAAAGGTTTAGGGTATAGTTGGTTTTTCACAACGGTCGCGTAACCGAGCTTGGGATTTATCTTCAGAATAGTGCCAAGATTCGAAGCTGTTATTCTTGGTCTCCGCTGAATTTGCCATTCTTCACACTCCCCTTGATTGGCGGTTCTTTTTTGGAGTTCCTCTTGTTCTTCAGCCGTAACCTTCAGTTCTCGCAAAACCTCCTATTTCCTACGCTCAAAGTCATCCTCTTTCATATCTGGCCTCTGGCACTTAGGTCCATAATTGCTTTTGTCTATTGTGGATGTCTGAATTTCAGCCTCCGCCATTAACGCAAATTTCTTGGCCAAATGAGTTTTTCAAACTTCTTTTGCCTTGCTGATTTTCTAGCGTGATGTTTAATTTTCTGACTCGGTGTTTCGTTCGAATACTCCCTGATGAGTTTGACATGCCACCATCTACCCAAATGCCGTTGGAGTCCGGCAGCGGTAGACCTAGTTGGATAAGATTCTTTTCGATTGAAACATACTTGCTTCCCTCTTACAGCTTTGGCAACCAACGACATATAATTTTCGGCGAGGTTATTCGTTTCATTATAAAGTAGAGCGGAAGCCAAGTCCTGGACTCGCTGCGAGGCTCCTAAAATTCTCAGCACCAACGGTTTCGTTAGAAGATTTGATCTGTCCGGCCCAGCTTTTTGCCAAAGTACAGACGACAGGAATTGTGGCGACCCAAAACGTGTAAATGTGTGTTTATTACGTCTTTTCGAAGTATATTCGCATATTTTCTATGAATGGCTACTAAATCAAGGCTGTCTTTATCGTCAGAACCGTTTATTACGTCATCCATCTCCTTCGCAACATGAGCTATGGCCTTTCGTACAGAGTTTCCCATTCGGACTATCCTGTCCTTAGTAAGTGCACCTTGGTCTTTAGCATTTGCGTAGAGCTTTGAGCGATAATTTCCAACTACGTGGTTTGCGCATTCGCTTTTTTCTACACTTGTAACATAGTAGACCAAATCGTTTATTTTACTATGGACGGAAGAATCACCATCGCCAATAATTTTGCGGTACTGGACTCCGTGCATTCACTTTTATTAAAACCTTCTGTCAAGATATCACCTTCCATAGCCGGAGACAAACCATCCTAGTTTTTATAGCACTTATGTTCCCTCGGCTGCGTTGCATATTTGGTCATGGCGCATATTTAACAATATTTGTTCCCCACTCCGAGGTAAAGTAGCTTTTGAGTTGCCGCGCCGATTATGCAAGCAACTCCACTTTCCGATGGCTTCTTTGAGACCATCCTCCATCCATTACTACAGTGATAAATGGAATACCATTCGCAACGTCTCCCTTTGATATGGCTATTTCTTTTTCTTGTTTTCCAGCCGCCTCCATTTCCCGCTTCAGTGATCTCTCCCATAGCTTTAAAGTTAATGATAATAAATTAGGAATTTGCATAAAATAAGTCTATCATCCCTAGAGAAGTAAACGTAACGAAGAAATATGAACACAATTTGAGATTTACAAAAAAAGTATTTCTCTAATAGGTGGTTTCATTTAGTTATGTTAATATTAGTAATCAAAAATTCATATGCTTACTTCTCCAATTTCTTGTTCCCTCGTCAAATAAGTAGGCTTGCTCATGTTTGGTTTTCCTATAACTGAGAGAACTTCGTCCATATTTTCATAGCCACTCTAAATGGAAACAACACCCATACAGCTAAGTAATTCAGATTGAGGGGCCTGTTTTTTTGGACGGTCGAAGATGATGGTTTTTGACCATGATGGTGAATTCGAGGTCTTTCTCTGATCGAACTCCTGTTATCGGTCGTTGAAATTACTCGTTTTTCCGAGCAATATCTGCATTCGAAAACTAAATCTGATACAAGGCCATTTCTTAGTTCTTTGACGAATTCAAATTTCCCTGCGATTTTTTTTTGCACAACGATGCGAATCCACTGATGTAATAGCGTTGATAAAATGTCGAATATCCACGACAAAATTTCCAGATAATTGCAAAAATGATTCATTTGGTTTCGCCGGTACGAATGTTCGTTGCGGGGGTGTCCACGCTTCTTTGAAAAGATCGGGCAGAGCAGTTTCGTCTACTGCGCAAGAAAGAATCTGCTCTTCGATGAAACCAAAACTAGAATTTTTGGATCCATCATGTCTTATTTTGGTTGGAGTTTGTAGTAAACCAAAAAATGTGTCCTGGGCCAAATTTAAAAATTCGTTGTCGTGGGACATATCTTTTGAGGTTATGGTTTTGGTGATCGAGCTTAGTTCCGTAAAACTACTTGCTTCAATTTCCGAACTAAGATTCGTAGTAACTGGAGTAGAGTGGTCAGGAAAATTGTGTTTAACACGTTCATATTCAACAAGGGTTTTGGGACTATGTGAATTTTGAGTTGCGTCAACTGCCGCTATTTCCTCTTCAACCGCAGAAGTTATTTGTACTTCTTTTGTGGGCATGTCTTTAGTTGCATCACTGAAAACGTTAATACGGTTAGAGGCTAATAAAGATTAGATAAAGCAATCAAAATTGAACATAGGAGTCGATCAAATTGAGTTTAGTAAGATAATAATTAATCAAGCAATCTAAATTGAACATAGGAGTCGATCAAATTGACTTTAGTAAGAAAATAATTAATCAAGCAATATAAATAATACGCTTACTTTCTAGACTTTTTTTCTTGTATGAGTTTACGACATCTTTACTCGACAATGGTTTACGGCTCAAGCGACGTAACGCTGAAGTCCTCGCCATTTTAAAAGGCTAATTAAAATAGGCCTACTAATAATTTTAAACAGCTGAAATTAGATAGAAACACAGGTTCAAATTGGTATCTAAAGACAACCGAAATTATTCGTCTTCAATATCCTTTTACTAACATAGAAACTGGAGTCGGCCCAGTCGGGAGAGTGAAAAGTCAAACAGCTAAAGTTCTATTCAAACATTGCCACTAAAAACACGCCCCTTACCCACCCCTTTCAGCCAGGCCGGAGCCCCCACTACCTCTGAGTGCACAACGGAAAAACACCAAATATTTTTTCAAGTTCAGAATGGGGGGTTGAAATGGGGCATGAAATTCCAAACCCAACCTGAGCTATTTATACACGAGGTTGCTTGCAGCGACATCTTCGGGTTTACGTTTGAAACACTGTTCGAATACACAATTTAAAAACTATTAAATTTAAAAATCTCAAATTATACCATAAACTACGTCTGACCGTTATAGTTCGTCAGAACTAAAATTTATGTCATTCGCATTATTAGAACTTGAGATAATAGGTACAGGAACACTCAAAGTAAGGCGATTCATTTTTAATTAATATTAATTAATCTCTAACGCTATCATTATAAAAAAGTATACATCATGAACCAAAGAATAATTCGATCTATATTTTATTCAAAACCGCTAACTAATAGCATTTGTGGTTTGTTAGGTAATAGGTACGGGAAATGACCCTTTTCAGCCTGTTAAGAGTTGGATACCGCCTTAAGAAGAAACAACCATCCATTAACGTATTCCGTTGAAATAACTTATTTTACTGGTAATCAATTTCAAAAATTTACTTATCTCGGATTTTCCACCACAATTCCATTCCCTGAAAACATTTTACCAATACATTAATTTCTTTTGAGAGATAACGTGTCAAAATATGATTTAAACAATGAAAAACTATAATGGCGGCCTGTGTAGTAGCTATGACCAAAAAGTTACAAGCACCATATAACCCTTTCGATACTAACAAACAATGAACAAACTAGAGCTTAACCCTTATGAGGTAACATAAAGTGGAAATAATATCATGTACAACATGCGGAATTGAAACTCTCCCTGTGTACCTTGTGACACCTCTACCGAAAACTATAGTTAAGCGCCATTGTATTTCTATACCTCCTATTTTTAACACAGAGGGACCATCGTTTTTGATTCCGTACAGTAAAACGCTATCAAAAACCCTAAGAATGCTTTGAGGACTTCGGTTCCAGGCGTAGCCCACTCGATCATGCTCGAAAGTGAAAGCAACTTTCGTCATTGGACTAAATACGTCCCAAAATAGGTTTGGACTAATCTTGGTTTTAAGTTTGGTGGAGTTTAAAATCAGAGGATTAACGATGAGTACTCGATGGCTCTAAAACCAATGGAATTGGACGTTGATAGGCGAGGATCCACCTCGGCATTCCGCAAATACCGAATATCCGTACTCTCTGAGTAATAGTAATTATTTAAGGAAGATGGTATGTTCTTTATTTTAGTTACTCCAATATAAGCGGGAATCAGGAGAGTGGTTAGAAAGGGTGTAAGTCAATATTGGTTACCAGTACGATACTCGATTGTGGCCGTGATTGTATTTATGGAAATAAACAGGAAGGGCCCTCAAGTGTAAGCGTTATAGAGTATGATTGCTACTCCAGTGTACACTTCTCTCCTCTAAGGAGAAATTGCTAAGTAGTCGCCCTTTGGAACGTGAAGTATTTGTTATGAAAAGACTTCCTTTTTCTTTCTTTAGTACTATTATAAAAGAATATATTGATTGTTGGAGGCGGACTGTGTCCGGTTCGCTCAACTCATTTATTAGAAAAACTCTTAAAATATTTCTACTATGATAAAAATAATTTTTTTCCAAACTTCGACCCTACACTTTCCATTATTTCATCTATTTGTCTCTGATAATAGACGCTAACTATGAAATATTTTAATTCCGCTTCCAAAATATTTGTCTCAAATTTAAATTAAATAAACTTCAGAAAAAAAATAAAATTATCAGGAACTCGCTTTACTTCTGCCGGCTATAAATTTCTAGGTGAACAACGGCCAGTATAAATTGTAAATAGAAACGTTTATTATGACGGCAATTAATTATGACAGAGAACCAACTCTCACTCCCTTTGGGAGAATAAACAAAACAGTTGACTTGATGGCCCGCCAAACGTTCATCGCGTATATCTTTCGAATACGCTTGACCTTTTAAACTTCCAGCTTTAGCTGTTAAACCAGTCTATTAGTAAACTGGTGTCAATGCAACGAGTGTCGATTTATAAGTTTGTTCTTGGTCTAATGGATCAAACTACTTTTACGCAAAACAGAAACTTAGAATTTGTGTTTAACTTAATACAGGGCTGGTACGGAACCTGGACAACCTGGATAAGTCAGGGATATGAAAATAAGGGGAAAAAGTTAGGGATAGGTCAGGTATTTAAATATTTTTCCTAAAAAGTCAGGGATATGTCAGGGATTTCGTTTGGTATATCAAACCATGCTTCGAGCAATGCTAAATATGAGACAGGTGTGATGAGGTGGACTTTGGTACACGCGTACTTAAAATGGCCCCTGGGATTTGCCAAAATTTGGTCAGGGATAAGATGGCAAAGTCAGGGATTTTCAATGTAAAAATTTCGTACGAACCCTTTAATATCAACTTCAATTATTATTGTCAAAACAACGTTGCTATGGAAACCAAGAAACTTTCTCTACTGTTAATATGAAGTGTAGCGACTTAAGTTTGATATCGCGTTAATTATGGGCCATAGAGAAGCTCTTAATGATGAAAAGTTTTAAGAGTCCAAGCGTACGTGGTTCGCTAAAACATTCATTTGTACTAAATTAATGGTCTTGTCCGATAAAGTTCTCTATACCTTCAACTAAATGATAAGAACGTGTTCAATATATGAGACTAGAGTGACCATGTTAAAAGTCAGGAGGTTTCGTGCCTCGGATTCGTAAAAGAATTTTTAACCTCGTAATATCAAACATATCCTTCTGATAATTTGCTTTGAAATTATGCGTATTTATACATTCATCTATTTTTTGCCGGGGGTGAGATACGAATGGAAATTACGAAAAGAAAAACCTTTTTCTTTTTAATTAACGGCAGTTGTTATAGGAAACTATCTACGATCTCTGTAATCTACCTCCTTTAGGATGGTTCACAGCCATGTATGGACAGTTTGTGCTATGCCACTTGAAAAATATCAAGTAAGATAGAGTCGCTGTAATGTTATTACAGTTTAAATTGAATCTTGTCGATTATTTAGCCCCGTTTCCGTCAACCAGACGACAGTGAATGAAATACTTCGAAATAACAATGGCAGCGTAATGGAACTTGACAATTGGAATAACAACGAAGCTCTTAAAAATGGAGTATAATTTTCCATTGAAGTACTTTTATCTCTTTTCTATACTAGTTTTAAAATCTTTGACCCTTTATCAGTTTTTGGACGGCTTGATTTACCCCATGGGAATAACTGATCACAGAACAGTTGAAGAAGTTCACGTATCACCGAGTGTTTGGCTTTCGTCCGTCGTTATTATTAGGGACCGTCCATAAACTACGTCACGCGAAAAAAAGCATTTTCTGACCCCCCCGTCCCCCCAGATCACGCTTCGTCACGCTTTTCTCAGACCCCTCCCCTAGAAACCACGTCACATTTCTTTAACCCCCCCCTCCGCACTATGATTTGTCTTAATGTACAAATTTAATTTGATTAATTTTTTGAGTGATATGCCGCTCTCTCAGAAATATTTTGCTCGGCTGAAAATTCAAGTTCTCTTCCGTTTTAAGCTTTTTCCCTCTGATTGACCTTTAGAATTTTAATGTCTGGATGTGCTTTTTATAAGCTTCAAAAAAGTTCCATAAAGTTTAGTTAAAAGGGCACACTTTTTAGGTTTCGACACTGTCACCGAAAACAGACTAATCGAGCTTGAGATTTAGAAAATTTGCCAAAGAATCGAAACCATTTCAATCGGTAGGGGGATTTCATTCATCCTCACAAATAATAGGGGCGAATAAACAGAGACATAAGAGAGTTTACGCTGTTTATTTTAAATGCGCTATACAAAGGTGTAAATAGTAGATAATTGCTTAAATTTTCTACTATTTAAGCGATGATGGAATAACAATTTTGTAAATTATTGTAAGGGTGGACTATGGAATGTTGTCTTTCTTCTTCTATAACATAAGAGAGCCCATCGGCTTCTTACTGACTTCGTAACAAAATCAATGCTAAATGTGACGTCACGCATCGAAGAACCCCTCCATCCCCCTCTTCACGGACCGTCACAAATTTAGAAACCCCCTCCCCCCATAAGAGTGTGACGTAGTTTATGGACGGTCCCTTACTTCTATCATTCGCAAACAATCGGGATCCGAAAATTACAATCTCTTGGGTTTAAACGGCTTCGTGTGGATTGCCATTACAATTTCCCTTCTCATTGTGGCCATCTTATTAATTGGCTGGCAACACCGCAATTCTTTCATTGACCTTGTATGGACGCTGGCATCAGACCTTTTACAAAATGGTAAGTACTACCATGGCCCTACCGTCCTGATTGACTTTCGTTAAGGCTTTTTACACATGTAGGCGATAACGGACGCTTGAAACTGACAAACGCCTCGAGAATCATCTTCGGTGCTTGGCTTTGGCAACCAGCGTTTTAATGCGTTCGTATTCTGGCAATTTGAAAAGCGATATAATGATATCGGAAGCCGATTATATTGATACGATCGAAGATTTGCTGCGGCAACAATCCGTCAAGCCCGCAATTTCTACGAAATCGCGTTTCTTCACTAGTGTTATGGTAAAAATTCTCTGAATTAATATTAGATGTTTTGTTAAAGGAGTAAAGTATCCAGTTTGTTGCAGGAGGATCAGTACGCTTCTCTGCAACAAAGAATGGATGAAAGTGGTTTTTTTTTCGAAGAGACGTACGAAATTGATGAAATGTTTCGTAGCGGCAAAATTGCGTATTTTGTGAGCGAACAAAATACGTTCAATTCACTTACGAAAAACCTGTCTTCAAGAGGGCGCGTAGTTTATACGGGAAAGAGGAAGTACGATTTTGGGACAACTCACTTCTTCTTCAGTAAGAAATTGCCGCTGGCAATCAAGGAGGACATAGATTACCTGTAAGATTCGAATTTTGCACTGGTTTTAGTCATTCATTTTCTTGCTTTTATATTTCAAGATCTTTGAGATTCTTGGAAGTTGCCTTGGATGAAGTCAGGGTTCGAAGTGAAGCCTGGCTCAGTAGAGAGGATTTTTATATTAAGAGAGAGGTTTTGAATGAATTCAAGAGACTGACACTCGGTTTTCTTCGACCTGTTTTCAAAATCTGGTTTTACGGCCTTGTTTTGTCTATAATGGTCAAAATTCTAGAGATTGTAATTATTCTTTGTTTGTGAGGGTGAAACTAAAGAAAAAAAAATAAAGTTCAATAAGTTCAGGATATTATAGAGGTGACCCTGGGAATCTATATAAACGACTGCACGAGCGAGATTCGAAAATATACTTTAACACTTGAGATAACATCGGAACAAACAAGATCAATTCAAGGAAAGACAATTGTTCAATCTTTCTTTTCTCATTAAGATAAGATTCCCTTACCTCGATAAAAAAACACCAAGTTGCTTGACTTCATTGATTTTCTATTAAATGGTTTGTAAATCCACGCGGTTATTGTAAGCGCGTCAAATATACTACAGTTTTATACTTTTCTTTTCAGCGTTATTGTAGTATTTACCAATGTTGGTAGTAGTTGAAGTAGCGTAGTAGTGGGTGGTGGTGGTAGTAATGCTTTGACTGTGTCTAGGCTCAAAAATTACACCCTTTTAGTAGTTTCCGAAACCCTTTCTTGCACCACTATCACACTATACTTAACTACACCGAGGCTTAGTTACTAAACGACCTTACGAAAAAAAACATTTAAAAACAATTGGTTTTTTATTGGTTGGATTGGAAGGAATTGGTATTGTATTGGAAATGTTGTACCAATCAAAAACCAATGATGCTTTCACTGGAGTCAATTAATTTCCAATTGGTATCATGCTGGTCTATAATGGGAAATTGATTGGTTTCTGTGTCCAATCTAAAACCAATCAAACCCAATTAAATACCAATAGTCTAGGCCAAATTTAATCGATGGGAAATCGATTGGTTTTTGCGTCCAAACGAAAACCAATCAATCCCAATTAAATACCAATAGACTAGGCGAAATTATATCGATGGGAAATCGATTGGTTTTTGCGTCCTATCGAAAACCAATCAATCCCAATTAAATACCAATAGACTAGGCGAAATTATATCGATGGGAAATCGATTGGTTTTTGCGTCCAATCGAAAACCAATCAATCCCAATTAAATACCAATATACTAGGCGAAATTATATCGATGGGAAATCGATTGGTTTTTGTGTCCAATCGTAAACCAATCAAACCCAATTAAATACCAATAGACTAGGCGAAATTATATCGATGGGAAATCGATTGGTTTTTGTGTCCAATCGTAAACCAATCAAACCCAATTAAATACCAATAGTCTAGGCCAAATTTAATCGGTGGGAAATCGATTGGTTTTTGCGTCCAATCGAAAACCAATCAATCCCAATTAAATACCAATAGACTAGGCGAAATTATATCGATGGGAAATCGATTGGTTTTTGTGTCCAATCGTAAACCAATCAAACGCAATTAAATACCAATAGTCTAGGCCAAATTTAATAGATGGGAAATCGATTGGTTTTTGTGTCCAACCGAAAACCAATCAATCCCAATTAAATACCAATAGTCTAGGCCAAATTTAATCGATGGGAAATAGATTGGTCGGACCGTCCCATAAAGCTATAATAAAAATCCAGTGTATTCGCGTAGTCTGTACGAAAGGCTAATTCTAATTAACATATCACATTCTATGGCTTTCGTTTTCAATAGACGACGCTAAAATCACTAGTTATTAACAAGTTGTTAAGCCAATGACATTTTCAAGAATTTCAATTTATTACGCATCTAAAACTTACATTATACCTAAGCATTCTATTCTATTTGGAAAATCGCCGAAGTAAATTTTATCATTAATTTTCAATACAATACATTTCTGTTTTATACTTGATATTTTAAATATATACATCTTTTTCGTACTAAACCCAATTTTGATATGAGGCACCATATTAGACTCTTCTGTTTCATAAGGCTGAATTACAGTCTCCGAGATCAATAAAATATTGAATTTCCCCATAATGTTTAATACCTTCGTATTCAAAAATTACAAAGCAGTTATTTCGTTTTATGGATCTCTTGTACTCTGTTAAATGTAATATTATTCCCCTATAAGTAACTCTTTTTGATATTTGGTAATACGTATTTTCACTGAAATTCAAATTCAAATTATCATTCTTCAAACATTTCACTTCTTCATCAGTCAGTTTCCTAATTTCAGCTTTTACCAACGTTTTGAATTTGATTTCCTTTTCATCAATCGTAAAACCCAACTTTTGTAAATAATCCTTTGTAGCGTTATAAATTTTAGGGAATACATTTTGTAACACCATTTCAAAAGACAGTTTTCGAAAATACTTTTCGCAAATCTGCACGGGTACTCCTTGCATCCCATTAATAAAAGATATTAATTTCCAATTAGCATCTTCAAAGACAAACGCTGAATGGGCCCACAGGGGGCCGAAGTTTAAGACGCTCTTTGGCAAGTGCAGTAGGAAGTCAACGTTGGCAACCATAGATTTTTCGCCATAGAGTTTTTGGTATTGATAAACAAACTTTGTTATTAAATAGTTAGCCTTATTGAGTTCGTTTAGTAGTATACAGGAACCGAGCATCATATAAATACTTTTAGAAAGGAGACAGAAATGCCTCACATATTTTTTGGGTAAAATATCTAATACGCAAGGATAACAGTAAAAAAGAAGCCAGTTCCTCCATTCATTTGTTTTCCACAAGTTTCTTTCTTTTAAAGATCTAGGGCGTCTAGCAATGTCGCTTGGTGGTTTAATATTTTTCAAACGAGTGTCAACTGATGTCAAATCTTTTGGACACCCTATACAGTATTCTTGACCAGTTCTTGAAAGCCAAATTTCTGTGAGTGTTTTAGTAACACCAAGCAACACTGCATGCATATAATCTGGTACAAACCCATCAATAATGTTAAATAGGGGCAGGTTAATAAGAGGGCTTGGACCTTTAATTCCACAAATATGCTTGCCATTTTGGACTACTTTTTACCTCTCCGTGTGACGTAGTCCAGGAGAGGTTCTGTAACGGCCGTGTCTGTGTGTGTGTCTGTCTGTCTGTCCGTTGTTACACCCACGTGACCGCGTTCGCAGTTTGCGTATCGGAGCAAACGTGTTCGCCATTTCCTAACTGCTTTCACAGTCACGGAAATGGCTCCTCTACTTGAGTTCTCACACCACCATCTTCTGGTCTTCGTCCATCCCACATGGACACCAGACTGTTCTTACTGCCTTCTAACACCACCATCCACTGGTCTTCCGTCTATTCCACAAAGACACCAATCTGTATCATTGGCTTCTACTCCATTATCATCGTTTGGTTTTAGGATATACGCGGCGATCAGCTAGGGTTACGAGAAACGTCTAGCCTCCCTAAGGTAGGATCGCTACCAAAGGTTTTCGCATTTGCGGTTTTTCCTTACTATTATAATGGAAACGAATCGTATATATACCCCAAAATTTGAAGAAAGCGGGAAGAGGGGTACCCTTCATTTTAAACGCCAATATTAGCAAAGTTTGAGAAGATAATAGGTATAACTTTATTTTAAACGATTTAACTATTATTAATGTTAATTATTGAAGATTAAAAATTTAAAATAATTAAAAATAATTATATTTATTTAAATATTAAAGATAAACCTCTCGTGCAAAGAGACAGATTATCATTGCCTCCTATATCTACCAAGGCCTGTGCATGCGATATATTTCCTTCATTGCCTCCTATATCTACCAAGGCCCGTGCATTGTGATATATTTCATTCATTGCATAAACATAAGAGAGAATATGCAGCCAGTATAAGGATCCAAGATGGCGGCCACTCAAGGGGGAGGAGTCGGGTTTTCCCGATCTCTCTCTCTCTTTACCTGTCAATATTTGATTGATTGTATAGGCTTATAACAAAAGATGCTTTTGTAGGAATAAATTTATAAAGACCGTAACTAAAAGTAAGTTATCTGTATGAGTAAGCTTATAAATAAAGACCATAATATAAAGTAAAAAACTATTTATTTTCTTTAAAAGTATAGGTTCTAATATTAAAGATATTTTTTCAATTTTCATTTTAAAATGCATTTGATTTATCCTAAAATAATTCCTTCTATCTTCGTAAGGAAGAAGATAAATTTTAATATTATTTTTAAATCTTACGTAAGTCATTAAGCCTTTCTTTAATATACAACGCGTTAAGTTGTTTTCTAACGTAGAGTTCCAAAACTAATCTTTCGAGATCTTTAGTTTTGACTTTAAAGGTGTGATAAAGTTCTTCCGGGTTTTCTTGAGGTTTTTCCGGTGGATTTTCCTCAGTCTTGACTTTTATATTTTTGGTGTACGTCTCTGTTTCGTCAATGGTAAAGGGTATATTTTTAGTAGGCCTACCTCTGATTTAGGGAAATGTTTTAAATGTTCTTCGTAAGGATTATCGGTCGGTTTCCATGCTAGCAAAATCCCGTTGCATTCGAAACATTGTACTAGATCATCAGTATGTAACGAATAAAACCCCGCTCTGCTTAAAGCTTTTTTATAGTTTTCATCTTGTGGCCAGGAGTAAAAAGAATGATATCTTTGCAGCTCGGAGTTCATGATGCTGAATGAATATGATGATAGGAATATCTGAGTTATATCCCCATCAAATTTACTACCCCCCTTTTTTACCTTCCCCCTCAAATTCCTTAATATATGAAATAAAAGAAAACAGTATTAAAAAAAAGGTGACACATTTATTTTTTAAAAATACAAAAGAGATTACAAAGAGTATTTGTTAACAAAAGGATTAAGTTAATCTTTACGGGCGCGCTTCAACATGTTTGTAACAATGACGTCATTTTTCAACCGATCTCGTCCAAACTGCTTCATGAATGATTTGTGGCTCTTTCTTTTTGTTCTTTGTATTATATACATAATACAATATAGTCCGCATGTCGAACTTGACAAGTTTTGAAGTCTTCTTTTGTTAAAGGACCATTTTCTTGAATTTCTTTTAACAAATTCTTTAATCGAGGGGAGAAAGTTCCCTAAAGCCAAAGAGTCAAAGTAATAACCCCTTCTGTTTCCATCAAAGTAACAGCATACCCAGTGGGATCCGTCTTTATAGTGATTGTCTAAATTTATTATAATGGATGAAGGAAACTTGTCAATTTTTTCGGGTAATAAATCACTTGGGTAAACACCTAGGAAATGTGGCGTGAATCGTAGAAAGCGTCTTATCTGATCGGCGTTCATTATTTGTTTAACAAACGATTGACACGTTTCTATTTTTATCTATTTGTAACATAGCCTGGAATTCGGCTAATACGATACAACTAAGCGTAGTGGGTGTGGGTTTTTCAAATCCCAATTCTAACCTTAATTGTCCTTGCTTCGTGGGACTCCAATGATCTGAATGACTCGCGTAACCGTCAGGTGTTAAGTCTAAACAGTATATGGCGTAACCCGAGGCAAAGTCGTCCATAGAGATATTGTTTCCCTTGTCATTGTAGTGGCAGTTTGACCCCGAAAATAAAGTGTAGTAGCTTCGGACAAATTGCTTTTTACTGTAGTGGGGTTTTAAGGCTTTGGATGGGTATTGTTCGGAATTGATGAATGCTGCTAGATGATTGACATTCCAATGTCCAAAGTCGAAAGGGTTACTATCCAATGTTCCATTGTAAGCAGTATGCTTTACAATAGCAACTGTAATCCTTGAGGGCTGGGTACCCAGGTAGATGTTTCCGATTGATGTGTTTAAGATATTAGGCGAGATTATAAATATTTTAGTTTCCGTTCTAGTGTAACTATATTGGGCTGGTTTAATACTTAAGGCTTGTTCATGAGCAATTAGAATTTTAGGGGCTAATTGTAACTTTAAGACGTATAATACGGCTTCCACGATGACGGGCTTATAACCAGTGCCTGCCGCGGGAAGTTTACCCATAAGACAAAAATTAGGTTTGCTTCTGTGTAATTTTAATTTCATAGAAACGCCGTTTATCAGATATCGAGGGATATTAAACAGGTCTACGTAAAGGCTGGAATACATTTCAATTTCCTCGGATAAGGCTGTGAGTTTCTGTCGTTTAACAAAACCCATATTTGCTGTAAGCGAATCCATGCTTCCACTTGTATCTTTGTAAAACAAAGAAGCCCCCAAATGAGATTCTTTAGCCGCCGGACCGTATGACGTCAGAGCCGAAAGCAAAGCCGTGTACGCGTAGTTACTAGCAGCGGGTGTTGTTGCGCAATCACCCAGCTCCAAATCGACACGCTCAAATTGACTGTATTGGAAATTATTTACGGGTCCAACCTCGTCAGTGGCTGTTAAAGCGGTTCCATCTTCATTTACAATTTTAGTTCTGGTGTACAGCATTGTTAAAGCTGTATCCACGTATTCGCTGCCGCTAGACGTTACTTCAAATTCAATAGGTTGGTCCCCTTTCAAGGAAGTCAAAGGTTGATACGGAACCCATTTGGAATTTTCGATGGCCGTTTGAAGGGGAGGGGTGGCGAAAATATCGAAACCAGTACTGCAAGCTTCGGTCATTTTTTAGGGAGAGAAAATATCGCGAACCGTTTTGAATGAAAGTTTACGTTTATCTGATTTAAATTTGTTTGTGTTGCTTTGTTTTATAGATTTCTTTCTCTTTGGTATTTTTTTCTTTTTAGCTTGTCTTTTCTTTTGTTTGGCACCCCCTCTACCGTATTGTTGTTGTACATCATCCAGCGTTTCGGTGAACCTTCTTTTAGCGGAAGTTTTCAGATCCTTTCCAGCGGCGACATCGTTTATAATCTCTGAAGATGTGCCCAGAAGCTGTTTACCAAGGAACTTTGCCCCTTTAATTAAGAAAGGTGATACGTATCTTCCGAAAGATTTCAAGAAGGACCCTATGCCGTGACCGTGTTGTCCTTGTTTGCCGACGTAAAAACTCAGACCACCACCTGACATCGCTTGTTGGGTATAATAATCCGTGTAGACACATCTTTTGTTATCTAACGCGTTTGACTTGCGCATCTTAAATGAACTTTACAGTGCAACAGTCCAAACTGAAATAAAGCCGGTTCACCCATGTGATCCTTTATATAAATGCCAACCTCGCTAATATAATGTTTTGACAAAGGGATGTAATGGGGTGAGACAAAAGTAAGGCACACGGCATCCCCGTGTTTCTTGTCTTCGATGGGTATAATACGTAAGAGGAGGGCGTGGATGTTACCGACAATTTCCCCTTCTACCAGGTCGCAATAAATATATAATTGAGATGGTACGTGGTAGTTTAGCCTGGCTTGTCTATCGCTCACACCTTGTATATTGAGATGGTCTTTGTACCCCAAGATGTCGGCTAATGATTTGTGGGTCTTGAAGATAATTTTTGTATCACCAGAGGCATCGGTTTTTAAATTTACATGTCCCGTCGTTTCATTAATATGAAATAAAGAAGCTGTTTTTTCGCATACTTTGGAAGTATTGATAGTTTCCACAACGTGGTTTAGTGATTTGTAATGACCAGCCGGTATATTATGCAGTTGATAGATTTCGTATCTGGTCAGTTTTGTATCTTTTCGTTCAACCTGGTATGTTAAGTCGCATGACTTGGGGTTTTTAGGTTTTTTAAAGTTGCCATCATCCAATGAATCTTCAGGTGTTTTTCTCTTATTGGTTTTGTATATTACATTGTAGAAGCTGTTTGTATATATTATCTCTACTAACGAAATTTCCCACTGTCCTTGTAAATTAATAGGATCCGGTAGTTTAGTGGTGTAACTACCCATAGTGTTATTAGGGTAGATATCCATACTAGCGTCGCTAGGTAGCGTTAAATAGAATTCAGATTTTCTCGACATTTTCGGCTGTTACCCAAGAGTTCTGTGATTTAGGTAAACCGATAAACGATACAAAATATTCTAATTTTCCTTTACGTTTACGTTTCTTGAGTATAGAGTCTATCTAAAACAGTTTGGGCTCCACTGTTCGAATGAGCTGATCAGAGTAAAACAACCCGCTTATATGCTTGTCGTCCAAATCTTTCAGACGATATAACACTGGTTTTCTGAAACTCAGAATAGAGGAAATGACAAATACTTCCGTCGAGAAATTAGGTTCATAACCTTTAGAAAATTCTGGTTTAAGCTTGCTTATTCTTACGTAATCACCAACACGAAATTTGACATCTTTTTTAGTAGGGTTATTACTCAATTCAGACTTGTAAATGTTTTTGTAGACTTCCAGAACGTTAGATGGGGAAACATTATCGGGTGCCATTTTTATTACGGAGTGATAAGAGGCATTGTAGCCTTTAACTATGTCTGTCAAATGATCTATATATCTATGTGAATTGAAATGAGTCAACATTTTGAATATTCGATGTTTTAAAGTTTTAATTAATCTTTCTACAAAAGGACAGTGGAATTTTTCTGACGTCATAGAACCGTATTTGATTTTATTTTTCTTTAGAAGTTTTTGCGTACGTGAATTAATAAATTCTTTTCCTAAATCGGACCAGATGGCTTTAGGTTTGCTTTGTTCGATGATTATTTCGAGAGCTTTCGTAGCTTCGGCAGCGTGTTTTCTTTTCATGGGTACTACAAAAGCTTTTCGGGAAAAGCAATCAATGCCTACCATAATAGCCCAGGACTTTTAGGGTTTGACCTAGAACATTTGAACATAAAGATGAAAATTGGTGCATGTGTTGTTTTTGACCCATCAAAAAATATACTAAAAGTCCCCTGCTGTAGAGCGCGAGCTTTCGCCGCCATCTTGGAAAATGGCCGCCGGGAATACCAGCTTCAATGTAATCCACGTTCTTCTTCAAAAATGATGAAAATTGGTACACATAATGATTGGAACCAAATGAACATCATGACAAAATTTTACAGCTCTGTGTTCAATAGTTTGGTCGCCATATTGGAAAATGGCCGTCGTGAATGCTAGGTACAGTAAATTTCACCATGTTGTTGGAAAATTATGAAAATTGATAGGTATTATAATCAGAGCTGTGTGAACTTCATAGTAAAATATTGAAGCCATTAATCCGATAGTTTGGCCGCCATCTTGAAAAATGGCCGCCATCAATGTCATTTAGATACAGTATATGGTTCAAAAATTATGAAAATTGGTAATAATTATGTTGAAGACCGTCTAAACATCATACTTGAATATTGAAGACGTGCTACTGATAGTTAGGGCACCTCTTCGAAAATGACTGCTGGAATGCCAAATATATAAATCTTTTTGAAATTCCTATTTTGAATAGATGATTTTCATTAACGTAATAAACAACAAAAATGGGTATCTTGAAGTTGAAATTATCGACGCCACCTTTAAAAATGGCGAAACGAAAATCATTGCCCTAAATTCTGAAAGAAAGAAAAGTTATTCAAAGCTGTTAGTCTCAACATGTTGATTAGAGAATATGATTTAATATGGGGTTTATACATTTTAGTGTTTTTTAAGATTAGATTTTAGACAAATCTCTAACATTTCATTCATATTCATCGTCACCCTGAAGATTTTTCATAATAATTGCATGTCAGAACCCTTGATTAGGCGCTACACATAGCTGGGGGCCTTGTCAGCGACCCTCCCCATCATATTCCAAATTGAACCTGCGGAGCCGCAGTCATGGCACACGGGATCGGCCAGCGGGCCCGACAAACGCCACTTGAGCGGGTGACAGAAGCTGGACACCGTCAGCGGCGAGCCCAGTTAGGAGGTGGTCGGTGACAGGGAAGGATTAAGGCAGCAGAAAACTCGAGGAGACGGGGGAGTTCTCTCCAAGCACAAAAGTGCCATAAGGCCCAAACAAATAGTGTATCCGCGACCCCTAGAGGGTTGCCAATAGCGGGGGCGAGCCGAGGCAACACCTAGGCGGGGGCGAAGCGGACGGGCAAAACCTTCACGGAATGGGGCAAGGAACGGTCTAAAGCAAGGGCAAATCCAAGGAACTCCCGAACCGTCACACCGAACTCGGGCCCCCTCCGCCGCGACAAGTCCTTTGAGTTAAAAAGGTTAAGAGAACACTTCTTTTATTTGCGTGCTGTAACTGGGTGTGGTTATGATAAGGCGTGGTTTAAAGTAATGACAGATAATAAACATCTTACAGATTTGTTTCGCTTTTTGAATGGCCATATTGCATCTAAGGAAGTCATAGCTGCTGCCGAAGGGAGATTTCTTTTCGCTTTGTTTTATGGGGATAATTGACACGTCACGCTTCAACCATGTAGATGTAACACGTATAATGGAACCGTTGCCGCACATACTGTCCTCATTTGATCTCGCTAAGCTTCATCCAACAACCGACGCCGCAAAACTACATTTTTTCCGAGCGTATCTTCAAGTCCAACAATAGCTAGGAAACGATTTAATCCCAAACAGTGGGGATTGGTTCGCGATCGCGAAAGTCGAAAACCCATTCACACCATTCTCATTCCGACATCAGATGAACTTCTAACACTCATTATTTGTACCTGCAGTCTGCAGAACATCTTGTGTAAAGAACTGTGAATGTAGACGATCTGGATTTGCTTGCTGGGCAAAATGTGGTCATTGTCAAGGTATTAGCCGTAATAAAAAGTCTTCAGGATGAAGCGAAATATGAACGAAATGTTAAAAATGTGTCTTAAATCTAATCCTTAACGGCAATAGAATGTTTATACCCCATATAAAATGGTTTTTCCTAACCAAAATGGAAGTAACATGGCTTTCCTTTTTTTCCAGATTTTAGGATATCAATATTTCAGCGACCATTGTTGAAGATGGGTCGATAATTTAAACTCAAAATTGGTTATTTTTATGATGTTTAATACGTTCATGAAAATCATCTACTCAATAAAAAAAATATCGAAAAAATTTATATATCGGTAATATATTTGTCATTTCAAGAAGTCATTTTCGAAGATGGCACCCAAACTATCAGTAGCACGTCATCAATATTCAAGTATGATGTTAAGACGGTCTTCAACATAATTACTACCAATTTTCATAATTTTTGAACCATATAGTGTATCTAAATGAAATTCATGGCGGCCATTTTTCAAAATGGCGGTCAAACTATCGGATAAATGGCTTCAATATTTTACTATGAGGTTCACACAGCTCTGATTATAATACCTATCAATTTTCATAATTTTCCAATAACATGGTGAAATATACTGTATCTAGCATTCACGGCAGCCATTTTCCAGTATGGCGACCAAACTATTGAGCACAGAGCTGTAAAATTTTGCCCTGATGTTCATGTGGTTCCAATCATTATGTGTACCAATTTTCATAATTTTTGAAGAAAAACGTGGAATACATTGTAGCTGGCATTTCCGGCGGCCATTTTCCAAGATGGCGGCGAAAGCTCGCGCTGTACAGCAGGGGACTTTTAGTATATTTTTTGTTGGGTGCAAAACAACACATGTACCAATTTTCATCTTTATGTTCTAATGTTCTAGGTCAAGCCCTTTTTTGGCCTATCTGTCCTGGCCTAATATATTCGATTTGAAATCTGCCGTTGGGGGCTGCATATATCCTCGATTTTATACCTGCCGTTGAGGGCTGCTAATATCTTGGATATGAAACTTGCCGTTGGTGATTAGGAATATTTAGGATTTGATCACCTGCCGTTGGTGGCTTCTAATATCTGGGATTTGATCTCCTGCCGTAGGTGGCTTATAATATCTGGGATTTGATCACCTGCCGTTGGTGGCTTCTAGTATCTAGGGTTTGATCACCTGAATTTTGGTGGCTTCTAATATCTGGGATTTGATCACCTGCCGTTGGTGGCTTATAATATCTGGGATTTGATCACCTGCCGTTGGTGGCTTCTAATATCTAGGGTTTGATCACCTGCTGTTGGTGGCTTCTAAAATGTGGGATTTGATCACCTGCCGTTGGTGGATTCTAATATCTGGGTTTTGATTACCTGAAGTTGGGGGCTACTAATATCTGGGATTTGATCACCTGCCGATGGTGGCTTCTAATATCTGAGATTTGGGGGCTATGAGTATCTAGAATTTGATGCCTGCCGTTGGGGCTGGGAATATCTGGGATTTGATCACCTGCCGTTAGGGGCTTCTAATATCTATGATTTGAAAACCTGCCGTTGGTGGCCTGTAAAATCTGGTATTTGAAACCTGCCGTTTGGGGCTGCATATATACTCGATTTTATACCTGCCGTTGAGGGCTGCTAATATCTTGGATATGAAACTTGCCGTTCGTGGCTTCAAATATCTGGGATTTGATCACCTGCCGTTGGTGGCTTATAATATCTGGGATTTGATCACCTGCCGTTGGTGGCTTATAATATCTAGGATTTGATCACCTGCCGTTGGTGGCTTCTAATATCTGGGATTTGATCACCTGCCGTTGGTGGCTTCTAATATTTGGGATTTGATTACCTGAAGTTGCCTGCTACTAATATCTGGGATTTGATCACCTGCCTTTGGTTGCTTCTAATATCTGAGATTTGGGGGCTATGAGTATCTAGAATTTGATGCCTGCCATTGGGGCTGGGAATATCTGGGATTTGATCACCTGCGGTTGGTGGCTTCTAATATCTGGGATTTGATTACCGGCCTTTGGTGGCTTGTAATATCTGGTATTTGAAACCTGCCGTTGGGGGCTGCTTGTATCTTATATCTTCGATTTGAAACCTGCCGTTGCGGGCTGCTAATATCTGGTATTCTAAACCTGGCGTTGGGGGCTCTAATATCTGGTATTTGAAACCTGCCGTTTGGGGCTGCATATATATTCGATTTGAAATCAGCCGTTGGGGGCTGCATATATCCTCGATATTATACCTGCCGTTGAGGGCTGCTAATATCTTGGATATGAAACTTGCCGTTGGGGATTAGGAATATCTAGGATTTGATCACCTGCCGTTGGTGGCTTCTAATATCTGGGATTTGATCACCTGCCGTTGGTGGCTTATAATATCTGGGATTTAATCATTTGCCGTTGGTGGCTTCTAATATCTAGGGTTTGATCACCTGCCGTTGGTGGCTTATAATATCTGGGATTTGATCACCTGCTGTTGGTGGCTTATAATATCTGGGATTTGATCACCTGCCGTTGGTGGCTTCTAATATCTGAGATTTGGGGGTATTCTATGAGAGCGGTAGCTCTCTTAGACAAGACTTCATACTGCTCTTAATGTATAAGGAGAGTTTTTTGTTTGGATGTTACTTTTTTTGTATTGTATTAACTGTTTTGAAAAATTTCCACAGAACTTCAATTCGGACCCTGAATATGTGGTTAAAATTTCAAAGAGATCCATTAATTAGTTTATTTTATAAAAAATAAAGTTGCTAAGGGTGGTTTTCATTTCCATAAAATTAATCAGCCCTTTTGACGAAAAACTGGAAATTTCCCATAGAAATAACATGGGATTTTTTTTCGCAAACAGCCATTTTGTCCAGGCACTTATAGACATAACTATACATTTGTTAGACTTGAAAATTGTTTTAAATGAAAGGTACAACATTTTACTTGGCGCTAAGCGATTTTCATTAACTTTAATTAAGTCTTAGTGTGTTTAATTTAAAATTTCTAAAACCAATCCATTCTGCGATATTTTAGCAAGGATATTCAAGGAGTCAGTTTACGATGTTAGCACGTTTAAAGCTATTTGGTTCAATTTTCGCGGTGCTTGAAAAACAAGGGGACCTTGGCTTGTGTGAGCTAACAAGTTGAGTTGGAACACTAATATACTTTGGGACAGTAACAAACAAGGTGATTAACAAAAAAACCGACGACTGGTAATTAAGCTAGATTACCGACGACTGGTAATAAAGCCGGATTACCGACGACTGGTAATTAAGCCGGATTACCGACGACTGGTAATTAAGCTAGATTACCGACGACTGGTAATAAAGCCGGATTACCGACGACTGGTAATTAAGCCGGATTACCGACGACTGGTAATTAAGCTTGATTACCGACGACTGGTAATTAAGCTAGATTACCGACGGCTGGTAATTTACCCGGATTACCGACGGCTGGTAATTTAGCTGGATTACCGACGGCTGGTAATTTTGCCGGATTACCGACGGCTGGTAATTTACCCGGAGTACCGACGGCTGGAAATTCAGCCGGATTACCGACGGCTGGAAATTAAGCTAGATTACCGACGGCTGGAAATTAAGCTAGGTTACCGACGGCTGAAAATTAAGCTAGATTACCGGCGACTGGTAATTAAGCTAGATTACCGACGACTGGTAATTAAGCTAGGTTACCGGCGACTGGTATTTTATCCGGATTACCGACGGCTGGTAATTTAGCCGAATTACCGACGGCAGGAAATTCAGCCGGATTACCGACGGCTGGTAATTAAGCTAGATTACCGATGACAAGTAATTAGGCTAGATTACCGATGACTAGTAATTTAGCTAGATTACCGTCGACAAGTAATTAGGCTAGATTACCGATGACTAGTAATTTAGCTAGATTACCGATGACTAGTAATTTAGCTAGATTACCAACGACTGGTAATTAAGCTAGATTACCAACGACTGGTAATTAAGCTAGGTTACCGACGACTGGTAATTAAGCTAGATTACCAACGACTGGTAATTAAGCTAGATTACCAACGACTGGTAATTAAGCTAGGTTACCGACGACTGGTAACTAAGCTAGATTACCGCTGACTGGTAATTAAGCTAGATTACCGACGACTGGTAACTAAGCTAGATTACCGCTGACTGGTAATTAAGCTAGATTAGAGTCGACAGGTAATTAAGCTAGATTAGAGTCGACTGGTAATTAAGCTAGATAACCGTCGACTGGTAATTAAGCTAGATAACCGTCGACTGGTAATTAATCTAGATTACCGTCGACTAGTAATTAAGCCGGATTACCGACAACTGGCAATTAAGCCGGATTTTGTCCAGGCACTTATAGACATAACTATACATTTGTTAGACTTGAAAATTGTTTTAAATGAAAGGTACAACATTTTACTTGGCGCTAAGCGATTTTCATTAACTTTAATTAAGTCTTAGTGTGTTTAATTTAAAATTTCTAAAACCAATCCATTCTGCGATATTTTAGCAAGGATATTCAAGGAGTCAGTTTACGATGTTAGCACGTTTAAAGCTATTTGGTTCAATTTTCGCGGTGCTTGAAAAACAAGGGGACCTTGGCTTGTGTGAGCTAACAAGTTGAGTTGGAACACTAATATACTTTGGGACAGTAACAAACAAGGTGATTAACAAAAAAACCGACGACTGGTAATTAAGCTAGATTACCGACGACTGGTAATAAAGCCGGATTACCGACGACTGGTAATTAAGCCGGATTACCGACGACTGGTAATTAAGCTAGATTACCGACGACTGGTAATAAAGCCGGATTACCGACGACTGGTAATTAAGCCGGATTACCGACGACTGGTAATTAAGCTTGATTACCGACGACTGGTAATTAAGCTAGATTACCGACGGCTGGTAATTTACCCGGATTACCGACGGCTGGTAATTTAGCTGGATTACCGACGGCTGGTAATTTTGCCGGATTACCGACGGCTGGTAATTTACCCGGAGTACCGACGGCTGGAAATTCAGCCGGATTACCGACGGCTGGAAATTAAGCTAGATTACCGACGGCTGGAAATTAAGCTAGGTTACCGACGGCTGAAAATTAAGCTAGATTACCGGCGACTGGTAATTAAGCTAGATTACCGACGACTGGTAATTAAGCTAGGTTACCGGCGACTGGTATTTTATCCGGATTACCGACGGCTGGTAATTTAGCCGAATTACCGACGGCAGGAAATTCAGCCGGATTACCGACGGCTGGTAATTAAGCTAGATTACCGATGACAAGTAATTAGGCTAGATTACCGATGACTAGTAATTTAGCTAGATTACCGTCGACAAGTAATTAGGCTAGATTACCGATGACTAGTAATTTAGCTAGATTACCGATGACTAGTAATTTAGCTAGATTACCAACGACTGGTAATTAAGCTAGATTACCAACGACTGGTAATTAAGCTAGGTTACCGACGACTGGTAATTAAGCTAGATTACCAACGACTGGTAATTAAGCTAGATTACCAACGACTGGTAATTAAGCTAGGTTACCGACGACTGGTAACTAAGCTAGATTACCGCTGACTGGTAATTAAGCTAGATTACCGACGACTGGTAACTAAGCTAGATTACCGCTGACTGGTAATTAAGCTAGATTAGAGTCGACAGGTAATTAAGCTAGATTAGAGTCGACTGGTAATTAAGCTAGATAACCGTCGACTGGTAATTAAGCTAGATAACCGTCGACTGGTAATTAATCTAGATTACCGTCGACTAGTAATTAAGCCGGATTACCGACAACTGGCAATTAAGCCGGATTACCGACAACTGGCAATTAAGCCGGATTACCGACGACTGGTAATTAAGATTGAGTACCGACGACTGGTAATTAAGATTGAGTACCGACGACTGGTAATTAAGCTAGATTACCGTCGACTGGTAATTAAGCTAGATTAACGACGACTGGTAATTAAGCTAGATTACCGTCGACTGGTAATTAAGCTAGATTACCGACGACTGGTAACTAAGCTAGATTACCGCTGACTGGTAATTAAGCTAGATCAGAGTCGACAGGTAATTAAGCTAGATTAGAGTCGACTGGTAATTAAGCTAGATAACCGTCGACTGGTAATTAAGCTAGATAACCGTCGACTGGTAATTAAGCTAGATAACAGTCGACTGGTAATTAATCTAGATTACCGTCGACTAGTAATTAAGCCGGATTACCGACAACTGGCAATTAAGCCGGATTACCGACGACTGGTAATTAAGATTGAGTACCGACGACTGGTAATTAAGATTGAGTACCGACGACTGGTAATTAAGCTAGATTACCGTCGACTGGTAATAAAGCTAGATTAACGACGACTGGTAATTAAGCTAGATTACCGTCGACTGGTAATTAAGCTAGATTACCGACGACTGGTAATAAAGCCGGATTACCGACGACTGGTAATTAAGCCGGATTACCGTCGACTGGTAATTAAGCCGGATTACCGACGACTGGTAATTAAGCTTGATTACCGACGACTGGTAATTAAGCTTGATTACCGACGACAGGTAATTAAGTTAGACAACCGACGACTGGTAATTAAGCTAGATTACCGACCGCTGGTAATTTAGCCGGATTACCGGCGGCTGGTAATTTATCCGGAGTACCAATGGCTGGTAATTTAGCCGAATTACCGACGGCTGGAAATTCAGCCGAATTACCGACGGCTGGAAATTCAGCCGGATTACCGACGGCTGGAAATTAAGCTAGATTACCGACGACTAGTAATTAAGCTAGATTACCGACGACTAGTAATTAAGCTAGATTACCGACGACTGGTAGTTAAGCTAGATTACCGACGACTGGTAGTTAAGCTAGATTACCGACGGCAGGTAATTAAGCTAGGTTACCGACGACTGGTAACTAAGCTAGATTACCGCTGACTGGTAATTAAGCTAGATTACCGACGACTGGTAACTAAGCTAGATTACCGCTGACTGGTAATTAAGCTAGATTAGAGTCGACAGGTAATTAAGCTAGATTAGAGTCGACTGGTAATTAAGCTAGATAACCGTCGACTGGTAATTAAGCTAGATAACCGTCGACTGGTAATTAATCTAGATTACCGTCGACTAGTAATTAAGCCGGATTACCGACAACTGGCAATTAAGCCGGATTACCGACAACTGGCAATTAAGCCGGATTACCGACGACTGGTAATTAAGATTGAGTACCGACGACTGGTAATTAAGATTGAGTACCGACGACTGGTAATTAAGCTAGATTACCGTCGACTGGTAATTAAGCTAGATTAACGACGACTGGTAATTAAGCTAGATTACCGTCGACTGGTAATTAAGCTAGATTACCGACGACTGGTAACTAAGCTAGATTACCGCTGACTGGTAATTAAGCTAGATCAGAGTCGACAGGTAATTAAGCTAGATTAGAGTCGACTGGTAATTAAGCTAGATAACCGTCGACTGGTAATTAAGCTAGATAACCGTCGACTGGTAATTAAGCTAGATAACAGTCGACTGGTAATTAATCTAGATTACCGTCGACTAGTAATTAAGCCGGATTACCGACAACTGGCAATTAAGCCGGATTACCGACGACTGGTAATTAAGATTGAGTACCGACGACTGGTAATTAAGATTGAGTACCGACGACTGGTAATTAAGCTAGATTACCGTCGACTGGTAATAAAGCTAGATTAACGACGACTGGTAATTAAGCTAGATTACCGTCGACTGGTAATTAAGCTAGATTACCGACGACTGGTAATAAAGCCGGATTACCGACGACTGGTAATTAAGCCGGATTACCGTCGACTGGTAATTAAGCCGGATTACCGACGACTGGTAATTAAGCTTGATTACCGACGACTGGTAATTAAGCTTGATTACCGACGACAGGTAATTAAGTTAGACAACCGACGACTGGTAATTAAGCTAGATTACCGACCGCTGGTAATTTAGCCGGATTACCGGCGGCTGGTAATTTATCCGGAGTACCAATGGCTGGTAATTTAGCCGAATTACCGACGGCTGGAAATTCAGCCGAATTACCGACGGCTGGAAATTCAGCCGGATTACCGACGGCTGGAAATTAAGCTAGATTACCGACGACTAGTAATTAAGCTAGATTACCGACGACTAGTAATTAAGCTAGATTACCGACGACTGGTAGTTAAGCTAGATTACCGACGACTGGTAGTTAAGCTAGATTACCGACGGCAGGTAATTAAGCTAGATTACCGACGGCAGGTAATTAAGCTAGATTATCGACGGCAGGTAATTAAGCTAGATTACCGACGGTAGGTAATTAAGCTAGATTACCGACGGCAGGTAATTAAGCTAGATTACCGACGGCCGGTAATTAAGATAGATTACCGACGGCAGGTAATTAAGCTAGATTACCGACGGCAGGTAATTAAGCTACATTACCGACGGCAGGTAATTAAGCTAGATTACCGACGGCAGGTAATTAAGCTAGATTACCGACGGCAGATAATTAATATAGATTACCGACGGCAGATAATTAAGCCGGATTAACGACGGCTGGTAATAAAGCTTTTTCTCTCCTGTGTTTTCTAAACAATTCTAGTTGATATGAAGACTGAAGTAACAAATATTAATAAAAACTGTCATTGTAGACAAAGACCGGAAAGTGTGAAAGATAAGTTTAGAAAATTAACTGCCTGAAGAAACAGATATTCAAATTTTCACTTTTGAAGACATGATTATAAAACATCAATTATTTTAAAAAATTCTTATCTTACTTTTTTTCACCAAAATTTCATTTTCCCAAAATATTTCTCAACAATATTTACCCATGTATTTTGTTCTCAATTATAGTTGAAGAAAAAATGGCACCTAGAAGAATTTAAGGGATACTAGCTTGATACTAGGTTTTACTTTCGACTAACATTTGCTATAAGGATATTCAAATACTTGGATATCTGAAATGATTTCTCTTGAAGAGTTTTAATTTTTTAATTTTAAAATTGGAAATATTGCGTAGCGGAAAGTAACATAGGCCTTTCCATTGCGATTTAGTTATTTATGTCGAAAAGATCAGTAGATTGATCGTGATCTTTGAGAGCTATACAGCACGTTAAACATTACAATTGAAGAATACCTGAGTTAAGTTTTCATACGGTTTTTTCTTATCAGCTCTAAACGATTTTCTGTCCATTTAATACTTTTTATAGGGCCGAATTCTCTACCTAATTGTAAATTTTTGATAGAAAATAAATGTAACGCGTACTATTTTTAAAATGATGCGCATGTTTCTTGTTAAAATATTGTTCTGAAGTAATTTTGGTGAAAAAAGTAAGATAATAATTTTTTAAAATAATTGATGTTTTATAATCATGTCTTCAAAAGTGAAAATTTGAAAATCTGTTTCTTCAGGCAGTTAATTTTCTAAACTTATCTTTCACACTTTCTGGTCTTTGTTTACAATGGCAGTTTTTATAAATATTAGGATTTAGGTTTAATGCCTGAGTTATCTTGTATTAAAAGGTTTCGAGTATCTTACCCTTCATTATGCACGAAGTGGCTCGCCGCGATAAATCGGTCGAATTTCCATCCAGGGAGAAAAAACACTTCGTATGTGAAACTCACTCTAACAAAAGCGATTATCAGATCTCGTCCAAGCTCAAAACGCAATATTTCAGGAAATATTAAGTTACCCTATATAAGAATATGATTCTTATATAGGAGGTAGTGATGCACCATTTCTGTTAAAGCGCGCATATTCCAAATAACACAGAAATCAGTAGATAAACAGGGTCATTTATGTTAAATGATGAGCGGCTAAATGTGCGCATGTTTTTGTTATTATGAAGTTTTAATTTAACAACTGAATAAATTTCCCCCTTCTCCAAAATTTTACTGAATTGGATATGTTTTTACCCCTTAATATTGCTACCTATTCCGAATTATTATTATTGTTAAAATAGCACAGTGCACAGGCCTTGATAGATAAAAGAGGCAACGGTCGAGCTGCAAATTCACGATCACCATTGAAAATGGTAAGACGTTTCGCCGCGGTGAAGGCTGCGGTTACGTGAGGTAGAAGCCAAGGAAATTTTGGAAAAACTTTACTTTAGCTCGCGCATTCAAAATAAAGTTTTTTCAATAAATATCATTTCTTGGAGGTTAATTATATGATAATTAATTACATTTAAGTCGCGAACACTATTTTAATAAATATTTTCACGACCATAAAAACCCGACCAGTTCCTTCTTCCTAGCCACGAAATACCATAAAATATCTAAAACTATAACCTAACCTAACCTTTAATCGTTGAATATGAAGGGTAAAATATAGAAAAACATGGAAAATATACATTTTAATTAATTTCCGCACCTTAATTTTAACTAATTATCCTATAATTAACCTTGAATAAACGATATTTATTGAAAAAACTGAATTTTGAATGCGCGAGCTAAAGTAAAGTTTAGCCGCTACATTTTCTAAATAATTGCTAATTAGCTTGTTTATAGCCACTTTTAGCCACTCGTTTAAATTTGTCAAGAGCTGTAATTGAAAGTTAGTTCAAGTAAACAATTTAATATTAATATCTCGTGATTTTCAGTTATTTTTAAACTTCGGCGTATAAAAAGACTTTACAACACTTAATTTTGTTGCCGAGTTTAAAAATACTTGGGAAGTAATGACTTTAAATTAAAAAAAAATAATTTTTCCTTTATTGATTTAGGCTTAGCAAAATGGAGCAAAAGTTCAGTATCCAAGGGTGCAGTGTCACCATCAATATTTATGTAGGAGGAGGGGGACGTGGTGGTAGACGGCATAGAGACTATAAACTGAAAGGAGTGGCAGGTCCCCCGCTCTACAAGCGCAAATAATGATGTTGCTCTAAAATTGGTACATGAGAGCTTCCGGCCCGTTTAATTTTGCATAGCGGAAGTTGCCCTGTACCAGGAAAAAGGGCAACAAGTTGAGGCATTCCTTCCACTCCTCTACTTCCATTCTCTTTGTGGACGGCGAGGTGGAAGGGGCGGTGGAAGGGGAGGTGGTACGGGGGAAAAGCGCCCAGAAGTTAAAATTTGTTAGCATTGTAGAAAGGCAGGGCATTTTGAAGTTTTATTTTTTAAAAAAGTGGTGAAAAAAAAGAAAAAAATCAGGAAAAGGTACAGGAGGGCCCGAGCGGCGAAGATGAGAAAGCAAACCCATTTTACCCTCATGTTAACTGATAACCACACCAGTATACAAAGTTTCATACTCCTTGTTAAAGCCCTATTAAAACCAAGAGATAGGAATTATGTTCCTATCTCTATGATCAAAACCGGTTTCCCCCTATTTAAACCTAATTAAAAAAATTAAACAATGTAACATAAAAATTCTTTATTGTTTTGCACCAAAAACAACCCTAATTTTTGCTCTGGAAGCGCTGTTGTACCAGACACTCCTGGTTAGTCGCTGTCAAAGGCTATGTTGGTGGGTACTCTAATAAGCTTGAAGCTTGAACCATGGTGACGTCAAAATGGGATACAGTACAAGCGCCTCATATATCTATAAGTATCATCATAAGTTTATAAGATGTGTTTCATAAGTATGACACTACCTATACTTCGTAACACTAGAGACTTACTGAGAGCTAGTTCAAGAACGACGGGAGAATTGACTACACGCGTTATTTCAGTCCATTTTCCTATTTTTGACAGCGCCTCACCAGAGAATCTTAGACGTTTCACCTACGTTATTATATCTCTCTTTTTTTGAAGTAAAAATTTACGAATTATTAAAGCAGTATTCCAAGCATAGAGAATATGTATATGGTAAAGCAGATGACATTTTACATCCAATAAGAATGTGCCTTGGACACGTGAAATCAGTTAGCGGGGAAAAAACAGGAAATTAAGTGTATATTACCAAAAGTTTATTGACATTACTTTGGGAGAAATATAACCTTTATGTGTTTGAAACAGGCCAGTTGTCTACCCCTCAACTGTTAACCCTATATTCTTATTAATAGAAACTGTCTTTGCAGACAAAGACTAGAAAAAATAAGGGATAAGTTTAAAAATTAATTGCCTGAAGTAACAGATATTAAAATGTTGACTTTCGAAGAGATGATTTTAAACATTTAAAATTCTTATCTTATATTAAATATATAAATATCGTAGGCGTTGATAGGGGCCAAGTTCTTTGATAGGGGCGCTGTAATGTTTTCAACATGGCCGTTTCAACGGGGTATATAATGTGTTTATCGATACAGCGCAATTGAAGAATTAAGAATTTTAAATGTTGACAAGTTTAAGGTACCATTATTTGAAATTTATATATACGCGTATTACAACGAAGGGATTGAAAACGATGTCAAATAGAAGGAGAACAGATACATAAGTGCAAACACGTCGTATTATGTGGCAGTGGCTGCAAGTTTGTATGCCACTTAGTGGCATACAAACTTGTAGAGAAGACCAAGGCTTGAAAATCGTAAAGCTTTACTTAAAATGTTTAATAAATAATAATAACTAGTTATCTAAAATAAATTTAAAAATAACGTTTTTTTCAATTGCACAAGAAATTTGTTTTTAATTTATTTAAAGGTTACGTCGGCGCCGTTTATTACCGATCTGGAACGCTAGATGGCGCCAGGAGAAGACAGTGTTGTATAGGATGTCCAAAAAAGTCCATACCCCACGATTGGCTGAATTATATGACGTCATACAAAGACCCTATTCTGGACTGTCCAATACAATATCAATCATGGCTTGCTAGAACCCGCGCGTAGGGCGTCCGTTTAGGGTATATTGTCGCGTCTTTTTCTTTCAGGATTCGGTTTCATCCGGTTTTCGCAACGGTTTTCTAAGTTTGAAATTCATTCTAACTTTGCTGTCGTAGAGAGCTGTACTAGACTAGTTCGTTACGATTTGAATATAAAGTTGACACGAATTTGTTGCTGTTTTTATAATTTTTTGTTACATTTATTATAATTTTCATAACATAATTTAAGAATTAATAGTACTAGTAACTGAAATATTAGAAAATATTTTGTAGTTTAGGAAAATATCACAGTGAGTGAAACGTTTGTTTTGACCAAGGCTTAGGAAACTTTCAAATTTTGGCTTTGGAAATTCATTTATAAGTAAAGATACTATGGCGACTAAAGGTAAAAAATTTAACTAAACCAATTACTGTCTGACAAATTAGAAATCCATTATGTTTTGCAGAACCTATCCATAGAATTAAGCTTAGTAAAGCAGTTTTTGAAAGATGGACAACGGAGAAGAATCGGTGGGGTTTGGGAATAGGATCACAAAATGATAAATTTGTGACATTCCTGCTTGACAAACTGCAGTAAGTTTTTGAGGCCCCCAACCCTCTTTTTCACAGTAATTATTATGCTGTTGGCTAATATATATTTATATGTTTATTGAAAACAAGCCAGGGGGAAATGTGTCATAAATGGACCCAAAGTGTGTTTGATACCACTGAGAAAATTACTCAAACTGACCCCATTACCACATTTGAGATGATGACATCTCCAGGGTTTCCTCCTCAAAAACATTATCGGCGTGTGACACCAAAAGGTAGATATTCAATGCTTTATTCACCTAACTAAGCCCGGGAGTTTATTTTTTCTTTTATTTGCAGATAAACCAGAGACTCCTACCTATAAGAGGCTAGGTTTGGCTATGGAGTCACCATTGGCTAATACGCCTGTTAAAAGAACTCCAACAAAACGGGCAAAACGTACCTTATTTGAAGTGGAAATGGAAGAGGAGGAAGAGCTTGAAAAGTAAACATGCCCTTTTCATTTGTGTTAAACTTAAAACAATCCTACAGTCTTGGTTCTTTCTAATTTGGGCAACCTTAATTCAGGGAGGAAGATGGAGATGAAATGGAAAGAGACGCTGATGAAGTAGAGCAGGAGGCATTGGGAGACGAACTTGAAAATCTAGAGTAATATTTTTTGGAATATGTTTAATTAATTTGTTAGAAATTTTCCTAAATCTCCGCAAACACTTATAGTAATGAAGGAGAATGTGATGATCTCAATTTTGAAAATGATTTTACGGAAGATGACGATAAAGATGCTGATTATGAAGAATTAATAATTGAGTACAATGAAGTAAGTTCTCCCACTTTAATTCTTCAATCTTCTTATAATTTCAAATTAATACTTATATGTTACTCTTTTTAGCCTGTGCCGCAAAAACCTAAACATCTAACGGCTGAAGAAATAATAAGGGAACCTATGTGTTTTGTGTTTACTCCTTTTCTGACATCTCTTGTTCAAAAAGCTTTTGGAACAAAGTGCCAATATTGCAAATCAGCCATCACCTACAAAGTTCATAGGCGAGCTACCGCCTTCATTTATACGTGGAATTGTTGCGAAGGATCAGGTGGAAAACATGCAAAGGTAATTAGTAGATTTCCATTGTTTTCTTTCAACCACAAATGCCTAAGGTATATCTCAACACTTATAGGGCAAATGGGAAAGCCAACCCAATTTTCACGGTCTCTATGCTGGAAATTTATCACTTGCAAGTTCAATAGTTCTCTCTGGTAACCAGTATGGAAAAGTGGCGTTATTTATGCAACATTCCAATGTACATTTTTTTGGAAAAGACACCTTTTTCAGGTAATTCACTCTTTTTCTTTATGGTGCTGGGCCCCATTCTGTAACGTCCATTCAGAGAAGCTACTCTGTTAGAGCCCTATCCTATTATAAGGAGAGAAATACTCTATAGAGTACTTTTCATCATGCCTACAAACATATCCCTAGTAAAGATTCTGCCCAAAAACTATTCTTCCCTTTTTTTTAATATGATCTACATCCTGTCACAGCCCTCCTCCTCTTTTGCTGTTTATAGTTTTGAAGAGAATTACAAAATAAGCGTCCTTCAAGATAGAAATTCAATTTCCTTTTATAGTTTTTTACAAATTTTTAAAAACAATGGCTTACCCCACACCTGCGTTTACGATTTTCTAGTGGTACCGCAGGGTTTGTACACGACCTGGAAAAGTCTAGGAAATTAGAAGTAGTAATGGATAGGCGGGTACACTAGCCATACAGTCTCTAGGTAACGAAGCTTTGCGCGTGCTGACAAGAGACAAAAACTTGAGGATCTTCGGGATTTAAAATAAGCGCGAGTTTTTTAGCACGAGTGCACGGACCTCTAGGCCTTAGTTTCAAATACGTGTAATAGGCTGTAGGCAATTTCACACTTATTTGAAACTAGGGCCTAGAGTGCACTGGAGCTAAAAAAACTGGCGGATATTTTAGATCCTGAAGTTTTTGTCTCTTGACAGCACGTACAAAGCTGCGTCACATACAGACGTGGGTTTGCGCGTGCTGACAACCGATGTTGTAACAGAGTATATACAGAATAGGGTCTTTGCGCCTGACGTCAAGTTACCTTCCCCCTTTCCTCTCCCCTTGCCGGCTGCCCGCTCTGGCCACGTTAGGACGCCATGTTGACATCCCCTGAAAACCGGTTTTCGCCCCCTATTTCTTCTCCCTTTTTACTCTCGCGGAAACACCCTATAAGCTGCCGTCGAAGATAGGGAGTTGCCTATCCTGTAGAGTGAAAACAAATTTCCTCACGCGCATTCTTTATCCATGGTAATAGTTTCAAAAAGAGGGCTAAAAAAATTGGGAATTTAATTTTTGTTAAAAGGAGTCTTTTCATGAACTCCTTCGGTGGAAAGGTAAGAACACCCTTAATCTCTACCCCCCCCGCAAAATATTCTCTTCGCGGGAGGGATGAACACCCTTCGGCCACGCTTTCCTCCCCCAGCAACATAGGGATTTTATTTAAAGGCCAATATCAAAAAGGGACCGGCAGACTAAGCCCCCCCCCATCATTTTTTGACAGCCACGCTTTTGATGGAATCTGATGGGGTAGAACTACAATATTTTTGGTCTCAGGCTCTAAATCCAGTGACACACTGAGACATTTCGTGAATTTCAAGTTCGTCCGCCAAACACCAATGTATCACTTGTGTGTAAAATGCATATGCTTTTTGGCTTGAAAGGCTAAATTTTCAGTCTGCAACTGGCTTTAGGAATTTAAAGCGTATATTTATTTAGAATATATTAATTTATGTGATTAAAAAAGCCTAATTTTAATGAAATAGTATAATTTTAATTGCAATTAGGCTTTTTTAATCATATAAATATAAATTAATATATTCTAAATATACGCTTTAAATTCCTAAAGCCAGTTGCAGACTGAAAATTTAGCCTTTCAAGCCAAAAAGCATATGCATTTTACACACAAGTGATACATTGGTGTTTGGCGGACGAACTTGAAATTCACGAAATGTCTCAGTGTGTCACTGGATTTAGAGCCTGAGACCAAAAATATTGTAGTTCTACCCCATCAGATTCCATCAAAAGCGTGGCTGTCAAAAAATGATGGGGGGGGGGGGCTTAGTCTGCCGGTCCCTTTTTGATATTGGCCTTTAAATAAAATCCCTATGTTGCTGGGGGAGGAAAGCGTGGCCGAAGGGTGTTCATCCCTCCCGCGAAGAGAATATTTTGCGGGGGGGGGGGGTAGAGATTAAGGGTGTTCTTACCTTTCCACCGAAGGAGTTCATGAAAAGACTCCTTTTAACAAAAATTAAATTCCCAATTTTTTTAGCCCTCTTTTTGAAACTATTACCATGGATAAAGAATGCGCGTGAGGAAATTTGTTTTCACTCTACAGGATAGGCAACTCCCTATCTCCGACGGCAGCTTATAGGGTGTTTCCGCGAGAGTAAAAAGGGAGAAGAAATAGGGGGCGAAAACCGGTTTTCAGGGGATGTCAACATGGCGTCCTAACGTGGCCAGAGCGGGCAGCCGGCAAGGGGAGAGGAAAGGGGGAAGGTAACTTGACGTCAGGCGCAAAGACCCTATTCTGTATATACTCTGTTACAACATCGGTTGTCAGCACGCGCAAACCCACGTCTGTATGTGACGCAGCTTTGTACGTGCTGTCAAGAGACAAAAACTTCAGGATCTAAAATATCCGCCAGTTTTTTTAGCTCCAGTGCACTCTAGGCCCTAGTTTCAAATAAGTGTGAAATTGCCTACAGCCTATTACACGTATTTGAAACTAAGGCCTAGAGGTCCGTGCACTCGTGCTAAAAAAACTCGCGCTTATTTTAAATCCCGAAGATCCTCAAGTTTTTTGTCTATTGTCAGCACGCATAAATCTAGGTTGCATAGAGACCTAGCTTTACGCGTGCTGACAACCGATGTTGTAACAGAGTATATACAGAATAAGATGCCGTCCGAGATAGGGTGTTGCCTATCCTATAGCGTGAAAACAAATTTCCTCAAGCGCATGCTATTACTACCGTGAATTGATAGAAGGCCGGAGACCAAGGAGACTGTATAATAGGCGATTTAAAAAATGACGTTTCACATGGGGCGCGCGCAGAAACGCGGGAGGGAAAAATGCCATCCATCTCCGCTTTTCTCCCCCATTACATCGTTTGTACAGGGAACTTTTTAAAAAGGCCTAATATATATCCTCCTTGCTGAAAGCTCTCTCTCCCAATAAACATGTTTTTCCCCTACCAACCTCCCTCCCTCCCCCCTCCCCAAAGACCCTTCGCTCGGGAGAGAGGAAAGGGGAAGTAGTTTCTATCAATTCACTATGCCTCTGCATTCAAAAAGCCCGCGAAATTTAAACTACATTTCTTTCCTCTCTCTCTCTCCTCTCCGGGCGAGACGCCCGTCTCCCTCCTCCCCCTCTCACTATATACCAGGCACGGCAGGCAGGCAGCCAGGCAGTTCTCTCTCTACGTCGCGCTTTCAATTCGTTTCTCGGAGAGACCAAATTCTCCGTGAGCCCCCCATTCAAAAACGTTACCAGGGCTAGTGGCTCTCTAAGAGCGTGGCGCACATGCGCAATCGGCGCAACCGAGAGAGAAAAAAGTCAGAGAAGTTTGTTTACATTATTACGCGGCCGAGGCTTGAGTTTTACGGTGTCGTGTCGGACTGTCACTGTCTCGGTGATACTCCGATACTCGAGCCGCTTCGCGAATCGTGCGTGCCTACAGTGCTTCGGCGACGGGTTTTTCTCCGAGCTTCTCTCTCTCCGTATCGTGTACGCGTCTGGTAAAATAAATCAGGGGTGGGGGGGGGGGTCTTGTGGCGTGGGCGTCGGGTTTTAAAAAATTCCGAAAAAATATAAAAGAAAATGAAATTTGTATTTGTAAGGACGCTTACTTTGTCATTCTCTTCAAAACTATAAAAACGGTACAACTTTATGAATTCCGAACTACCCAGCAGCGGTTCCCACGGATGGGCCATGCCATTACAAAAGCTGGGGGAGTAGAAAATGAAGTGATTTTTTATCGATTCTTCTACTAATTATAAGACCAGTCTGTATGGTGTAACATTCGGGAAATACTCCAGAGTGATTTTAAAGTTGAAATTAGGTTCAGATTTTAATAATAATTTTAATTAAGGACGTCCGACCAATCGCGCAACGCCCTGCCTTTTTGTTAACCAAATCCTCGTGTCACGCGCCATGTCTCGCGCCAGGATTGTCACGTCGCGCACAAATTTTATCAAATCTCGTGATAAATTTCATTCGACACGGAACGTGTCACGAGAATTTTGTTAACAGAAAGGCAGGGCGTCCTTATTTAAAATTATCCTTAAAATCTGAACCTAATTTTAATTTTAAAATTTTTATGATGTATTTCCTAAATGTTTCACTATGCAGACTGGTCTTATAATTTGTTCAAGATTCAATAAAAAAATCACTTGATTTTCTACTTCACCCGCCCTTTTTAAGTGGCGTGCACTTGATAGCGCTAACATCCTTACATACAGGGTGTTTGTGAAAGGTCCATCAATAATGAAAGGGCGTATTTATTGGGCCATTTTGAGTCGAAAATGTTCTATGACATTTTTCCGTTCGGGCCACTGTTTTCAAGTTATGATTGGAGTAATTTACGGATGACCCCTTAAATTTAATTAAGAAATTGAAAGACAGCGCTAATTTAATGAAGGGGTCATCCCTAAAATATTCAAATCATAACTCGAAAACCGTGGCTCGGACGGCAAAATGTCATAGAACATTTTCGACTCAAAATGGCCCAATAAATACGCCCTTTCATTATTGATGGACTTTTCACAAACACCCTGTATAATACCTTTGAACACGAAATCTGATAGTGATTAGCCCTCGATATAATTATAGTGAGGCTTATCAGCTCCTCTTGTTGGTTGCCCCAAGTTTTTATTGTTGTGCTAAAAGCATTCACTTAGTTATTTTGTATACGAGAAGCTATGGGAAACCTTTTTCTTTTAGAAGGACAGGATGGTTGCAATTTAGGGGGGGGGGTTACAAAGTCAGGACACCAATAAACTTATTGACTCAAGGGACAGACAAGGACATTGGTTAAAGAATTTTTAGCTTTCCGATGCTTTTGAAATGAAAGCAATGTCTTTTTACTGTTTTCCTACTACAAATTTGTCATAGCGTTGGTGTTGGGTAAAAAACTGAAGTACAGTCAAAACAAAACTGGAGACTTCAGTTACGGTTTTACTATCCATTAAAAGCACTCAAAACCTTTTAAAACCCATGATTATTAAAATTATATTAAAAATCTAATGATATTACTAACTTCGAAGACATAACACTGAAAAGAAAATCCTACAACGAAAGCTTACGATGAGAGAGAGAGAGAGGGAAAACGAAAGCGTGCGGGGGGGGGGAGTGAGATCGCTAGCGTACGCGATGGCGATACGAAGAGAGAGGGAACCCCAGATCGGAGGGAAACGAAGCTCCGCTGCCTGCCTGGTATATTAGTGAGAGGGGGAAGGAGGAGAGTGTGGGAATCCCGCTCGGAGAGGAGAGAGAGAGGAAAGAAAGTTAGTTTCAATCTCGCGGGCTTTTTTGAGTGAAAGAAACAAGTTGATAATTTTCGTACACTACTGCACTTTGTGCGCGTGATACATCAGAGATTATGCTGGATGGTTAGGTTACGTTTCGTAAAATAGAGGGGACGGTTTACGGTCATAGTGATTTCTGGTTTAGGGGATCCAGGATTTTGTTTTAGATACATTATTTGATTCGTATGGTTTTTAAAAATTATTCTTTAGTGGGGTGCACAATTTAGTGTCATTAATATTATTTGAAATGTGACGTTATTAGAAATTAAGGGCATACACGATTGTGTTTCAGACATATTTTTAGTTGTACGATTTATTGGAGATCAACTATACGGGGGGTCACGTGAGGCGTGTAAAATTAGTATTAAGGCCCAGCCCTTGGGCCATCTTGTTGTATGCATATACATGTATAGAAAGCCTTCTCTCACTGAGGGATGATTCGATACGGTGGGGTTCCTTTCTAAATTACATAGACATCAGGTTCACGTTCAATAGACCCGTAAGTTGATGGATTTATTTTTTTTTTGGCAAAGAAAAACTGAAATTGGTTACTGCGAGGGTTTATTTCTGATTGTGTTGATTTTATACGATTTACGTAAAGAGAAAAAATGTAAACTAAACTAGAAATGGCACCTTATAGTGTCGTGGTCACTGTATTTTGGTGTATTGAATTAGGCATGGATTTCTCAAGTTTATGTGGCACTTTTCGTAACTGTATAGTGTATGCGAGCCAATGTATAGACGGTGTATCCCTCCCTCTAAGCGCGCTTTTGTAAGAGGGGATACAGTACGTGCCTGGTAGGGGGATGACACTGAGCTAAGAGATAGAAGAGTATGACGTTTGCATACGTAGAACTGACATTACTCTATGAGTAATGCCACTAAGTATGCAATCGTCACACCCTTTTATCTCTTAGCTCAGTGTAATCCCCCTACTGGGCGCGCAAAGTAGTCCCTGATACAAGAGCGCGACCAGAGGGAGGGATACACCGTCTACACCCCCTCTACCAGTAGTCCGTTACTAGTCTATAGCCTTAGATCGTTGTTGGGTGATGTACAACCTTAGCACATTGGAAGCACACGGACTAATGCAAAATGATTTTTGCCTTGTTTGAGAATAATAAAATAAAGGGGGCTAGATAAAATTCATCCCCTCTCACCTTTAGAGAAAACGATATATAGACATGGAGACTGGGGAGTTCTCGCTAGCGAGCATATATCATTATTATTAAATTGGGCATGAAATTGTTTTTCACCATCAGCTATCAGCTTCATTTTTTGAAGCCAGCTGTTGATGTTTTCTGGGAGAGGACGCAAAAAGAAACTTTCGAAGAATTGTCGGGAAAAGAACTTGTAGTAGCTGGAGATGGAAGGATGGACAGTCCAGGGCATTCCGCCATGTTTTGCACTTACACTTTGGCAGATACTGAATCAAAGAAAATCTTAACTATATCCAACAAAGACGTTCGACACGCTGAAGGGAAAAGCCCGAACATGGAGCTCCTTGCTTTCAAAGGTGCTTCCAAAGAGGTTCTGGAGCTTGGCGCCCAACACAATGTCAAAGTGCTGGAAGTCGTCACAGATGCTCATTCTTCAATTTCAGCTGAGCTAAGTTAGTTTGAAGCACGACATTAACATTTGGCGATTTTAGAATGCATGGTATATTTATGAAAAAAAATTCGTAGGGAAGGAGGATTCTTGTTTGCCAGGTGTAAAACACTCGTGGGACACGTGGCATGGTGGCAAAATAATTTTAAAGAGATTGAACGAAGTAAATATGATTCCATTTTTAAATCTCTTGTCACACCCTTTATCAAGTGAATGAAACAGAACTTGTTTCATGTAGATTGGACTGAAATCTAAAGAACATAGAGATTTATGTCACTGGGCTCCTCTACTACGTAATCATTTCTGGTGGTGCTCCAAAAATTGTCAAGGACAGGTCTTCACTATGAAGGTATTGTGCTATGATTACCTTGAATGAATCTTGAAGAACAGGTGGTCAATTGAAATCCAAATATTTATAGAGTTTGTGGTTGACTTGTCTCCACCATGTTATCAACGAGCATGAGTGGCACTTGGAGATAGGCATGTTCAATCATTGCGACCATGAACCTTTAACTGAAGAGCAGCTGGAAAAACACCCCTGGTTACAAGCCAACTCTCCCACTTTCTTAAAATTAAGAAGCGAAGTTATGAGGAAGTACCTCTTGAAAAATATGGGATACTTCACAAACTTTAGGTATGCGTGAGTACCTAGGGACTAACTGTACCACCATTCACGCGCAAATCTTGTTTGTTACAGGCACACAGGCTTTCTCGAAAGTTACCACAGTCTAATTCTAATGTATGCCCCAAAAAGAATCGCTTTTGGGTATGTCTAACTTTGTTTCCATCGTTTACCATGTTGACATAGTAATTTTTGTCTGTGATGTAGCTACTGGGGCTACCAAATAAGGATTAAATTAGCCGCCATAGACCACAACAAGCACTGTGGAAGGCCTCGGGCTTGTAGACAAGATGGACAGCCAAAGTAAAATTTCATTAATATACTTATTATAGCCTATGTGTTTGTGAAATAAGCATAACGGTCATAAATGTGTGGATTCCAGAGATACACGTGCCTACAGTAAACGAACGAAGGCGTGGTACATTGTGCCAATATATGAGAAGAAAAAATATTCTTATATTCCGGAATTAATGCGGATCATTTTTGAACAGAGGGAAAACTTCAAGGTGAAAATAAAATCTGTTCTTTTTCAGCTATAAATTTATTATGATTTCTAGGGGTCATTGAAACAAAAAGTACCACTGGATGCTGATCACCCGTTAAGGATTGCCAAAACCAGAGGAATGGTAGAAGCCCCTTCAAAGGAGGAATTAAGAGAGAAGCAGATATCTCGATTTTAAATAATAACTAAATTTCTTGGGAAATGACCGCAGAGCGACCCCCCACCACCCTAATCACTAGTAAGTCATAGGAAGGGAAATTTGTGGTCATCGTGCACTGTCAGTCCTTGAAGGGAAATGAAATCACTTTTCTAATGTCAAAAATAAACTTCAGCAATCCACGAAATAATAGGTTTCGACAGTTGGAATGCTGAGGAATCGACGCTTATTTGGCTTGGGATCCTAGACATAAGAGACCCAACAAAGGCTTGGGATCCTAGACATAAGAGACCCAACAACGGCTTGGGATCCTAGACATAAGAGACCCAACAAAGGCTTGGGATCCTACACATAAGACACCTGACAAATCCATCACCACCCTCTTCTTTGGACCAACGATAGTCGTCCCCATCACCAACGGGTAGGTAAGATGGTGCCTACATGACAGAATCACTGCTCTTTAGTATCAGCTCTGGCTTGATATTGATGGCCTGAAACAGACGAAACAGTTTGTTGATGGTCCTTGCAGGTCTTGAGCTAGGGACCTTGTAATGGATGCAGCGAGATGGCGTCATTTGGCATTGGTGACCTTTCATCCCGCATATACCCGCTTAGTCGGTAAACGTTAGGGGCGGCATGGTTTGGGCTGACTTGGCGGTATACCGGTGTCTCCTTGGTCACTTAGATGGACAACACATCCCCATACGATAAAGGACTTCAACCGTTGAAATAAAAGAGAACCAAAGCACGTAACGTATTATTACTTATTAGACTCTAAACTTGGCCTTAATACATCAGTTCATATTTCTTGTTTTATAACCCTCATACTTTATGACATCGGAGGAGAGGTTCCTCAGTATCACCACCATGAAGGGGCCGGATACCTTCCCGCAATTGGAAGCGCCAGAGGAGTTACCCACATCGGAGGCATCAGCGCGGAAGGACCTACATACCAATGTACCGTTACCATATCTAGATGAGGAATGTACCGAACGCCCTGGAAGCGGAGTCAACGAAGGAAACATGATGCGCCAGTGTCGAACGAGAAGCCTAAATTCCTGTGCCACAAGCAACCAAGAAAGAACCCGAGTCGTTTTGTATCTCAAGCGATACAGGCTCGAGAAGAGACGCTGTAAAGGAGTTTTCCTCCGCGGTCTAACCCGGTTTCTCCTTTCCATTAGTTAGTATGCTGTGGCATAGGGGCTAGCCACCACCCCTCTATGCAATGTAAAGGGACCCACCTGTAAACTAGCCACAGGCTTAGTGTAGAAATCCCTTCATAGACAAAGCCTAGTTATTATTATTAGTCCATCTATATCTATATAAATCAAAGTCCTGACTGACTGACAGACTGATAATCAACGCCCAGCCCAAACCGCTTGCCCTAGAAAGCTGAAACTTTGCAGGAACGTTACTTAAAAGTAGTAGGCGCGTACTAAGAAAGATTTTTCCAATTCGCCGCCATCTTAAAAAATGGCGCCAACAAATGTAAACTCTTCTCCATGCAACAAAGCGTTTCAACCGATTTCACAAATATTTAGTACACTGGCAACCTATAGACGGGCTGAATGGTCTTTCGGGTTCGATTTGTGGCCATCTTTTTAAATGGCGGCCAAAAACTTAAAAACCCTTCTTTATGGAATAATGAATAGTAATAAAAAATGTCCCGACGGGCTAGCGGGCAACGCCGAGTGCCTTTGCTCCTACGGTGTTACAAAAATATTATTTATCTGTCAAATCTAACCATTCTTTGTATCATTTTGATGGAAGTTCTTATTACACGCGAGCGACGCCGCGGGTAACAGCTAGTCAGAACATATATATCAACCAATTTTTAAATTTAAATTAAATACAAAATTTTACTTCCTAATTTTTACCTACTACTATTTTGTTTAATAATTATATATTTGTTATGCCTAATAGGATTATCGATTGTAACATTTTATATTTCTGTATAATTATCATATTTGAATGTGTTTGGGGAACAAGTAACGGACGCCGCCACGAGGCGTCGTTTTCCGTTTGTGACCTTTGATCCCGAATATACGCGCTTAGTCACTTTTCATTTAGGTGCGGCATGGTTTGGGCTTGTTGGCGGTATACGGGTGTCTCTCACTTAGATGGAAAACTGTTGGAATAAAAGAACTAAATGACGTAACGTATTATTTATTTATTAATTAATGGACTCTATAGTAGTAAGATGTTTTCTCTGGCCCGCTAACTAGCTTTAATGTACGGATTGTACGATTTGGTCTGTTACAGCCTTACTGGGCTCAGCAGATGGGATATTAGGCTTAATAGACACCTGCATTAGATATTGATTCTTTCTCTCCTCTTTGCTGCAGCTACAGTGAGGGTGCACAATATGCATTTGGCATCAGTGGTGGGACGTGACTCCTCCCACAATAATAATGACTATAATTAAAGGGTTCCACATCCACAAGTCGCTTGGTACGGATGAAATGACACTACCTAGCTTAAACTGCACTAGGTGAAAGTAGCGCCATTGTCGCGGAGCAAGATTTTTCCAGTGGAAAGTATATGAAAAGGAATTGCTGACCGACTTCAAAATATATTTCCATTGCATATTTTGAGTTTCTATTTTAGAATCAGATACCGCGGTGAACTTCTTGCAAGGTTTTACAATAATAATAATAATATTGGCTTTTTATTGGAACAATCATTAAGGTGGACTCCTAATTTACAATGATGTCCAGAGTTAATTTAATAAATAAAAGTAATGCATAATAACTTAGATTAAAAGTATAGAGCCTGTTTACAGATAATCCCAGCCTCATTGCCTTAATTTCTGTGCCACGTGATTGCTCATGGCATCTTTAAAAAGCATTATTGATGTTATTATTTTGTGGTGATTTTCTAGTTCATTCCAACATTTTATGCCTTGATTTTTACATTCTTGTCTCTAACGCGCGAGTTACAACTTTCAGGGTAGAAGTTATATTTGTCTCCACGTGTTCTTATATTATTATTTCCCTTTGGGAACCAGTTTATTACATATTCTGGGAAGAGACCATTTCTCACTTTAAACATGAAAATTAACAGGTCAAAGTAGTAGTTGTAGTCCGTGGTATTTATATTTGCGACTTCCGTCGCGGAGGAGTATTTTCGAGTATTGGATATAAATGTATGTATATTTTTGAAAGTAATTGGTTTATTTGTTCACTTTGTTTATATATTGGAAACAGTAAGTTGTCCCTTTGATTACGTGTGGCAGAATTGGGCTCAAACATGTTTATTTGCTATTACAATTATGAAACTAAATTAGTCAAACGCAAAGGTGAATCTATTTCTTTTCAACGTCAATAAAGGATCAATGTATTGTATTTGTGGTTTATCATTATAATAAGCACACAGTAAGACCAAGTGTAAGTCACTGAACTAAATTAAATACTTACTAAAATAGGACGAATGCATTTCAATATCGTGGCTATGTAGGATCACATCCGCAAACCAAAATTTTGGAATAAAAAGAGTATAAAACAAGCGTTCAATATAAAACTATTTTATTTTTTTCCCGAGTGACCGAACATTCTCAAATATAATAAGTAAATCTTACACCTTCATTTCAGTTTAGACCATCTAAATAATCAAAAACAAACCACCCTTTCACAGCATGAAGTTAGAATAATAAACAGCCCGCGCCTTCAAACCGTCGTCTGCTCTAAGTCTAAACTGTTAAATGGCAACTTATGTCCAGCACTGGTAGAAAAAAAAGGTCTGATCATAAACCAACCTTAAAAATTAAAGGTGGCAGCACATTCTTGGATTTTTTTGAAGCTGTGCGGACAAGTACAACTCTAGGGGCGAATCGTGAGCAGATTTCCGCTTTAAGTTATCTTGCGCAAGGTGCTTCTAATTTTTTTATTCTAACTAGTTATCTTCTAGGGGCTTACCCTCATTAAATAATCGTAAATTGAAAGGTGAAGATGAATTCACTATTCATTGCTCTTGTAATGATTGTGGTGGTTGGGGTGAAGGTATTAGTTTAATTAATAAAGCCGTTTGTTAAACATGAATGATTTAATACTGTTGGTTGTTACAAAGAAAAAGGTATCTTATTTGCTCGAGGGTTACGCGCTGACTGAGGAGCGCTCTGTTGGTTTTAGCTAGGTTGGAGGTAATGTTTTTTATGCGCAGGTGCTGCCATCTAAGACATTGTCAGAGTTAGGATGAGGCGCGAAATATAAACGGGTTTCAAACTGATATGACCCTAACATCACCTTCCCCGTTTAGAGAAAAAGTTATACATCAAATGGTACGCGGATTTTTCGTGCACGTTGCGAACGTCGTGGTTCGGCGAGGGAGGTTCCGGCGGCTGCTTGGAAACCTGTGGTTGTTGGGGTCGTCGTCTGAGGACTTCTGTCGGCGGGCGTGTTTTGGCCAGGGGTAGGAATTGAGGCACGAGCTGCCGATTGTGTAGGTGATGCATTGGCAGTCATTTGTGGAAGTGGTTGATTAACGAATCCCGGATTTCTAGGAGTTTGGCAGCGGAAAGCAGATATGGCGGGGATCGTAGGTTTGGTTTGTTGAGGCAGCAGTGGCTGGTCGGACGGATCTTCGGCAATGTTTGTACGGAAACGAATTTGGTTTCTATGTCGTTGAATTATATGACCGTCCTCGGTTCGAATTCGGTACATCATGGTTCCAATGGTTTTTGTGATTTGTCCCTTTATCCATTTGGTACCTTTTCCGTAGTTGCGAGTGTAATCTAGGGTTCCTTCAGTTGTCGATTGTGAGGAGACGATTGGTTCTAGTTTGTTTTGAGTTGCAAGGCGTTCTGTTTTTGTATCCTTTTTTAAAACTGGAACTATGGGCGTAGCGTAGTCGGCGTGACTAATGGGACTGATTATTCCTTCTTTCTCTAGTCTCGTGATTTCGTTTTCAACTAAGTCTTTCAAGTGGTACGGTATAGACCTAGCCTTGAAAAACGGCGGCTTGGGGGTGTCAGAGCGAATGATTAATTTGACTTGATGACCCTTTAGACGTCCTATGCTTGGCGAAAAGAAATTGGCACGTTTTTGTACCAGAGCAGTGAGCGCTGCGTCTGGGGCAGCTACGTGTTGGATGACGGTTGGTTCCACTTTAATGTCTGGTTTTGCGATGACATTAAAATTGGAAAAAATCCAATCACGCCCCATGAGAGCAGGTCCCGGTCCTTCGTAGACCAATAGTGGTAATCTCAAAAGAGGTAGCATTGTACCGAGCTTCAACAAATAATTTGCCTTTAATTTTAACCTTCTGGCCCGTAAATGAAGCGAGGGTGTGCGGGCTTTCCTGTATGTCCCCAGGATGAGGTGCTATGACGCTGTGTTGTTCGGAAACTAACGTGAAGGCGGAGCCTGTGTCCATCTCCAGTGTGATTGGTTGTTGGTTTATGTGACATGGAAGTATAATCGGTGGAGTTGATACGCCATGGACGGTAGGTAAAGCGACGTCGTTTGCGGCGTTGGCTGTGGAATGCGGCTTGTTTGTTGAACGCATATGAAAAAGAGCATATTCTGGAGATTGATCGAATACGATGTTTTCCGATTCTTGTTCGCCTTCGTTGATGTAATGAGCCGTGTTTTCAGACGGTCGTCTGTAGTTGTTTCTGTTTGCAGAAGTAGAGCTGTGTCTTGCTCTGTAGTTAGATTGATTTTGGTTGCGTAATGCCCTTCTGTAGGCTATTGCTAAAAGCCCTTTCGTGCGACATTGATAACATTCCGCATCTTTGTACGGACATTCCCATTCGTGGTGTTTATTACTGGAGCAACGAATGCATGGGAATTGGGAGGCGCTGGTTTTGACCTCATCCTTATCATTTGCCATGGTCATCGGCAAATTCGATTTGGGTGTTATGTTAGTTGTTTTTTGTTGCTTTCTTCTGTAGTTTGATTTCTTGTTAACTTGCCCCGAGTCTTGTTGTGACCTGATATCTAAGGCTTCCTTTTCTACGGTTTCCAAGGATTGTGCTATGGCTATGGCTTTCTTGATATCGAGAGCCGGTTCAGCGAGAAGACGTTTTGGGCAGAGTCGTTGTTTATGCCACAGACCAGTCGGTCGCGTAGCATGGTGTCCAATGTATTGGCGAAGTTGCAATATTCAGCCTTTTGTCTTAGACTGTCAACAAACATGGTAATGGATTCGCCAGTTTTTCTATCTCGTTTATAGAATTTACAACGCTCTACTATTTCAGAGGGTACTGGTTCAAAGTGTTTGTTTAAGACTATAGTGAGTTCTTCATATGTCTTACTATCTGGTTTGGTAAGAGCAATAAGACTTCATACTAGAGCATAAGTTTTAACACCCATGACGGTTAAAAGAATGGCTCGCTTTTTCTTTAGAACCATTGTGTTGTCTGCACCCGGTGTGGGATCTTCAATGATATCGTTAGCGAGGAAAACATGGTCTAATCGTTCCTTATAAATTGTCCAAGGTTCTGTACTATCATCGAAAGGTGCAAACTGACTATATAAAGCGGCCATTGTCCCGTGGTAGTGAAGATCAATGTGGCTGCGAGTCTATGGGCATCGGCGTACGTGGTTCGTAAAGTCCGGCTTTTTCGTGAGGCCTTGGTTTTGCGTTAGGCCCGGCGTGCTACGCGATTTTTCTCTCGCGAGTGTGACTGGCTTTTCCGTGAGGCCTTGGTTTATCGTTAGGCGCGGATGGCTACGCGATTGTTTTCTCGCGAGGACTAACTACCTTCCCGAAAAATAGAAAACGCGCATCTCCGTCGCCAATTTGTTGGGGTGAAGGTATTAGTTTAATTAATAAAGCCGTTTGATAAACATGAATGATTTAATACTGTTGGTTGTTACAAAGAAAAAGGTATCTTATTTGCTCTAGGGTTACGCGCTGACTGAGGAGCGCTCTGTTGGTTTTAACTAGGTTGAAGGTAATGTTTTTTATGCGCTGGTGCTGCCATCTATGACATTGTCAGAGTTAGGATGAGGCGCAAAATATAAACGGGTTTCGAACTGATATGACCCTAACAGTAAACACATTTTGGCTGTTTTACTAACGAAGATGTAGCGTATCTTGAGGACGCAAGCGCTATTTTAAAGAAGTGAACCCTGTTCATAAGTACCCAACAGCATAACAACCATGTACAATAACGAACCAAGGATTATTTAAACATCAAAGGTAGATGTTCAAACAGTACTTAGTGGGTAGAAGTGACAAACCGGAAAGTCATTTATTTTGAAGCGTAAACAAGTAATGCCTTTAAGAGCGTCCCGTAACGCTTTTGAGAGTGTCCTGTAATGCCTTTAAGAGCGTCCCGTAACGCTTTTGAGAGTGTCCTGTAATGCCTTTAAGAGCGTCGCGTAACGCTTTTAAGAGTGTCCTGTAATGCCTTTAAGAGCGTCGCGTAACGCTTTTGAGAGTGTCGCGTAAAGCTTGATTTCCACTAGAGCGCGTAACGACGCGCAAATGCCTACGCGCGACAAAAAGCGTCAGATTTTCACGCGCTACGACACGGAAAAGTCGTTTACGCGCCGCGACATTCAATTTCTAAATTTTACGCGACGCAACTTTAACGCAAAACTTTCGACCAATCAAAAAGAAGGATCTTGCCCTCTCTTGGCGGCGGAGAGCCGATTCCGTCGTCAAGTCGACTACAAATGAACAAAATGGCAGCATCAAAGACGAGTAGAAAAAGTATAAACAAATACATTGATAAAGAAACTTTTATTGAAGAAATCAGGCCGTATAAATTTATCTATGATAATTCGGATCGTCATTTTAAAGACTGTCGTAAGAAAGAAAACGCTTGGGGAGAAATTGGAAGAAAGTTTGGACTATCTCGTAAGTACTATTACTGCCTACGCTAACCCTTGGTCAATCCTATCAATTTCAATTGATATTAGCTTTTACTAGCAATTGATATTTTAGGAAATGGAATTTAGAATATGATATGAAAATTATATAATTCACGAATGACTTAAAGTGCTCCTCTTTTTAGGGTAGAAACTATAATAACAATATTGTGGAAAAGATAGCTGTAATCAAGCTTATTAGCAATAATTTGGAATATTTAGGAATATTTAGGGATAAAAACATACCCAATTTAGTACTATTTTAGAAAAGGGGATAATTTATTTAGTTGAAAAAACATTTAGCCGCTCATTACAATTTTGAATATACGAACTTCTGGAATTTGAGAAGTTAAATCTAGTTAAATCAAACTTCATTTTTATTTCTGTTCATAAATCTAAAAAAAGAGCTGATATTAAAGTATTTTCCATTTTCTGTTATTATATTAGAAAATGAAGCTGCAACTAAATGGAAAGGTCGCAAAGACCGTTTTATTCGTGAACGAAAAGCATATAAACTCAGTTTAAAAAGTGGAGCTGGCAGTCGTGAACTGGCTCCACCCAGATGGAAACTTTACGACATACTTAAAAATCTATTGGAGGTTCACGTTTCTCATCGACAGTTAGTCAATACTTAAAAAAATCGGTTTATATAAAAAATTTAAAATATTTTTTTCTATCATCTATCACACAGAGCTAGAGCTACCCCTACAAGCAATGTATCTGATGATGACGCTGAATATACGGAGGACAAAGAAGACGAAATTGATGAAGAAAAAACCAGAGATTTGGAGGCCACAAAACTTTTCCAAGAAATAACAAACCCTCGTCCTGATCTCGATGGAAATGCAGATACTGAGTAAATGACTGAGTTTAATTTTTACTTGGAATCTATACCCGACAGTTTCCTTTATTTAGGCACATTGACGAACCTAATAGTAGTAATGGTGATGATGGACCTAGTCAATTAAACGAGGATTCGGATTATCAATGTAAACCCAAGCCCAAAAGAAGCAAGTTTGACGCTACAGACATCAAATTAATGAAGTTGGTGGAAAAGGCCACTGACAGCGTGAAAGACTTCAATCGCACTCTACTGGCTAAAACCATGGCGAGTGCATTTATGGAAAATAAACCAAAAGAGGAGACAGAAAAGCAAGATGAACTCTTTCACTACTTCAAGAGTGTTGAAGAAAGAGTAAGAAAGTTGTCTCCAGATAGCCAGGCAGAAGTCAGGCAGAAGTCAGGTTCAATATTGAGAAACTACTTTTTGAGACTCAGAAAAATGAAAAATACATAAGTTAAGAGCTCTTCTCAAGCTATCTTTTCTATGTGAAACAATGTACAAACAAAAACTCTTCAGAGTAAACAAATACAATGTACCATTAAACCTTTTTAAGTAAAATAGTTTGTGGTGGTTTGTCCATCTCCCTATTCCTAGGGTAATTTTCCCCTATTTACATATTCATTTTGCCCCCTCATTGCACAGATACAAAGCTAGGCGGTTTCTTAATTCCGCGGCTTTTTTACTGTGGTTGTTGCCAGATTTAATGCCACAACCACCTCTGATAGCGCATGATGAAGTTATTTGTGATCTCCACTTTCCGTCGATGATCTTCCCATCTTGTCGCACTTGGTCTCCAGTTGAAGGGGCGTTGTAATTTCGTTGAAACCTTGATTTACCCATATCGTCTGTCATCAAGAAATTATGCAGACAAACGCAAGCTCGAACATAACTATCTACGTTGGCTGGTTTGGCACGAATGGGTCTTCTAAAAATTCTCCACCTTGAGCATAGTATCCCGAACGTGTTTTCAATCACGCGTCGCGCTCGACTTAACCTGTAGTTATAGATCTTCTTTTCGTGGGGGTTATTACGGCCCGGATAGGGTCTCATGAGGTTGTGATGTAATGGGAAGGCTTCGTCACCAACGCAAAAATAAGGGAAGTTATCACTTGTTCCTGGCAGGAATTTCTAGTTTTTGATTCAAAAGCTTTGAGCCAAATGTGGATTCTGAAAAAACTCCACCGTCACTTTGACTGCCGTAACTTCCAATGTCTACCATAGTGAATCGATAATGGGAATCGCACATAGCCATCAAATTAATGCTAAAGGCTCCTTTATAGTTGAAATATTTAGAACCACTGTTGGAGGGAGATTCTATAACAACGTGTTTCCCACCCACAGCTCCAAGACAGTGAGGCAAATTCCACATTCCTGGAAACCCGGCTGATATGTTTTTCCATTCTTCTTTAGTTTTCGGGAAAATCAAATACTTAGGAGCTAAGCATTCCCATATGGCATCGCAAGTCTCACGAACAATTTTCGAGACTGGCCGGACCAACACGGAAAGCGAAAGCGACACTTAGTTTCATGTCAGTACTAGCTAGATAACTGTCAAGAGTATATTAGGTTAAAATGGCAATAAAGCCCAACAAATGTTTTGCACACACCGAAGTGTTATCGCCAAACGTTCCGCTGCTGATATTGCTTTTCTAAAACGGGTGTCCTTCTTTGTTATTCTTGCCTCAATCAATGATAACAGGTAATCAAACTGACTTGCAGTCATCCGAAAAAATCTGTTATGAAGATTTACTCAAACAGTCAAACTATGCATCTGATAAACCTATACCTTTTCCTACAATTACCTAAAATGACTTTCATCATCGCTCTTGCGCATTTCATGCACCAAATTGTTGTAGTAGCCATGTTGTTTTCGTCTTTGAAATATTTTTCTAACCCAAAATGATTTGCGGTACTTATTTCTTTTCTTTTGTATTATTCTTGATATTAGGAAAACTAATCCCAAATTGATTACACTTAAATTAGCTGCTAAACTTCCCAGAGTTGAAATAGTAGCGATCGTTGCGATATCCTTTTTGCTTTTAAAAATAGGATTAGGAAATTTTCAATTACTTTATTGGTTCAAATAATTGCGCCAAAATATTTCAAGCGCGTGAAATGTCTGAAGTGGAAATCGCTTTGCGCATCGCGTAAAAAGTACGCAACGTAATTTTGACGCTTTTTATCGCGTGTAGGTACTTACGCACCCTAGTGGAAATCAAGCATAACGCCTTTAAGAGCGTCGCGTAACGCCTTTAAGAGCGTCGCGTAACGCCTTTAAGAGCGTCGCGTAACGCCTTTAAGAGCGTCGCGTAACGCCTTTAAGAGCGTCGCGTAACGCCTTTAAGAGCGTCGCGTAACGCTTTTGAGAGTGTCCTGTAATGCCTTTAAGAGCGTCGCGTAACGCTTTTAAGAGTGTCCTGTAATGCCTTTAAGAGCGTCGCGTAACGCTTTTGAGAGTGTCCTGTAATGCCTTTAAGAGCGTCGCGTAACGCTTTTAAGAGTGTCCTGTAATGCCTTTAAGAGCGTGGGGTAAGGCTTTTGAAAGTGTCGCGTAACGCTTCTAAAAGTGTTTTATAAAGCTACCATAGCACCTGATCACCAATTCCTTAGCTACGTTTTACTCAGGGATAATAATATTTTCTTAAGAAAATATCATCTTTAAAAATGCTGTTATATTTAATTTAAAACGAAAAATTAAGACTTTTTCCTTGACTTAAAAATCTTTGGATTGACTTCAAAATTAAAACATATACTGAAGACCTCATTTAAAAAACAAGTTTTTGATTTTCTATCCTGCAGTATTATTATTTAATTTCCATGTTTAATTTCAAACAGTGTTTTAAAGGTTATTATTACCGAAATTGTCCGGCAATACTAAAGGCGACGAAACTCTCTTTTGGGTGTTATTAATTTGTAAAAAAAGTGTTTTCTTAAATTACACTCTTTTGAAACTTCCATTTCGCTAAATATTAATTATCCACAAAACTATTTCATATTAATATTGATCATAATCATAAATCGATGAAAAATGGTCACCTTTAAAATACCAAAATAACACCGTTTTTTTTCATGTAAAAATGTTAGGCTTTATATATGTGTATTTAAAAAGTACACCATTTTTACTCCAAAGAAACATTAATTTTTTTGTGTGCACTGTTTATACGCCATTAGCATAAAGCATGGTTATCACGACTTTTCTCCCGACGTCAAACGACAAACAAAAAAAAGTAGTTACGCTGGACAGAAATTAAGTTGCGTGTGGCGATATTGGCTTTCTATTTTTTCGGCCGCGTTCATTGTTAAGGCTCTGCGCGAGCCAACCAGCAAGAAGCTTGTGTCGTGACGTCATTTTCGACCACGCGTGTTCGGAAGAGAACGGTCGCGGTCCGCCATGTTTTTATATATTTAGTTGCCAATCGAGCCAGTTACTAGTACAAATCCCTGAGAATGCCGAAGTTCAATGCTGAAAGTTTCATTGAAGAGGTTGGGAACCATCCATTTCTCTATGAGAAGGGACATAAATATTACAAAGACCAAAATAGAAAGACAATAGATGGGCCGCTATTGGTGCAATGTTCAGCTTGTCTGGTAAGCCTTTTTTCCATTAGTTGCGGTAACTACGCTAGGTGAAAATGCTATAACGCTGGGCGACAACGTAAAAACGAATCTGACGTTTGACGTACAGCTGCCAAGTAGTTTTTTTGGTCAAGTGAAAACCATACTTAACGAGGATGAATCTGATCCCTCTTCCAATGGGCCATAAAAAGTGTGCGAAATTGGACTATGATTCTCGAAAATTGTGCGGAAATGGGCATCCTACTCTCTGCGGATACAACCTTAATCGTATTTGAGCCATTTTCTTCAGTAGCCCCGCGTTGCACTTTGCTAGTTTTCCTTTCACTTGTTTAAAAAAAAAAGAAAAAAAAACATTTTTATTATTTTCATTATTGTTATTAATTTTATGCTGGTTTCATTATGTAAAAATTTTTATTGTTGCCAAAGTCCTCCCTGTTCAAAAAGAGATGTCTTCCAGAAATCGATGAGACTAACAGTTATACCCGAATTGGAGTAGTAGTAATTAAATAAATAACGGTAATGAGGAAGTGTGGCGAAAGCGCTGTGTGATTTATATTGGTTCGCAGTTATTGGAAAAAATTTCCTCGCACCGTTATATTAGGGGATATTTGACTAAAAGTATATTTGTACCTTAAAAATTTGCTTAATATGGGCTAGATCATCTTTTTTCCTTACTGCTATATTAACCACACATAGTAATTTGCAACATCTCTTTCTAGCGTCGACGCCACCGCTGAAAGTGGCCGTTTGGGTCGGCTAATTTCACATTCCTGCCAGCCGAACCTTAAAACCTAAGTCTACGCAATGGTTGGCCGTCCATACCTTATTCTCCTAGCGGCTAGCAACATTGCAGCGGGAGAAGAATTGAGTTTTGACTACGGAGAGCGGAGAACGATGGCCCTGGAAAACAACCCCTGACTTCGCCGGAACCAGACAAGAAGCTCCGTCTCCGTAGTCGAACCAATCGCTAATTTCCCCTTGGCATCTACCAGCGATGTCGTTTACGAGCGAGCAGTCTCGCAAGTAATATTTCACGAAGTTAAAACATAGGATTGTAACGTTCAACTTTTGCCCTTCTTTTTAGGAATTTACATGCACGTTTCCGGACTGCCATCGCTCTTATAAATGCCGTAGCAGCCTGTAATTAGTTTTATAATTAACATATCCTGAAACCATTTTTTAACCGTCGTTGCATTTCGTATAGTAAACTACACGAGAAAAAGCAAAGAGACCAGCTTTACATTCCATGTAGAGTGGATGGCTGCTAGAGTTATTTTGGATTAACGAACGAACGTGTACTACACGAACTTCGGATTCACGGAGTGTTCCCAGAAGGGGAATGTTTACATCTATACCTCCCTCCGGTTAGTACAATTTCTTTCAAAATCCCTAAAATCAGTAGATCATTATAAACCCCTCTTTGGGGGGGGAAGTACGAAACTAGTTAAAAAGCCCGTAACATCAAAGTTTCGCCGTAAAGCTCAGCGGATTTATACACCGCTTAAAGCTTGATTCTCACTCGACGGAAAATCTCGACGAAAACCTACCGCTCGGCGGCTTGAAAATTTGAACACGCCGGGCTCCGACGGTGTTCCATTCTCATTGAACGGAATTTTTGTGACAGCAAATTTGAACGAAGTCACGTGGTTTGAAGTTTTAAAAACAAAAATTAGAGGGCGCTACCCACTCCCTGTCCGTCAGTCCCTGTTTTGTTAAAAAAATGGAGGAACTGTCGGATTCTGATTTTTCTGTTAAAATCGTGTCCACATTAAGCATTTATAATTATACGCTATTAACCTATTTGTTGTATAAAAACTATCAAAATGTTCGCAAGAAACGTTTTTGGGTGAGAGACATATTTAGGAAGAGGCAAGAACAGGGCTTTCAAGCCAATTTAGTAAGTGAACCCCGTCAGCTGGATCCGCAAAAGCACTTTCAGTAAGCCAAACTTTCTGTTTGTTTTGTATGAACTAACCATAGTATTTAATTTTATAATATTATATTAAATTCGTCGATAGATACTTCAGGATGAACCGAATGGTATGTGATGAAATTTTGGAATGGATCAGGCCATTGATTTACAAACCAGACTCTAGATTTCGCCGCTCCGTCTCTCCGGAAGAAAAGTTGTCACTAACTTTGAGGTATATGCGTTTATTTTAAATATATACCTCAGTTATCACGTAGAATAATTTTAATGATGACCATGTAGATACCTCGCAAGTGGAGACTTGCAAATCAATTTGTCATTTGCCTATAGACTCGGAGCAAGTACCTTATGTAATATAATAAAAGAAACTTGCCAAGCTTTGTGGAATGTACTTTCTCCAATTTATCTGAGAATTCCTCAAACATCGGAAAAATGGTTACAAATAAGCGAAACCTTTGAAAATATGTGGAATTTGCCCCAATGCGTAGGGGCCCTTGACGGGCAACACATAACAATTGAATGCCCAGCTAAAAGTGGATCAAAATAGTTCAATTACAAGGGAAATTTTAGCATCGTTCTTTTGCCTTTATGTGATGCTAATTATAAGTTCACCATGGTTGATGTCGGTGGGTACGGGAGTGAAAGCGATGGTGGCGTATTTGCTCGTTCCAACTTTGGATGTAAATTAATAAGTGGGTTGTTGTCGCTTCCACAACCATCTGAGTTTCCTAATTCAAATTTAGTATTTCAATACTTTATTGCGGCAGATGAATTGTTTCCTCTTAATAAAAATATAATAAGACCTTATCCCAGAAGAGGTTTATCTCTATCACAGAGAATTTTTAATTATCGTTTGTGTCGCGCTCGGAGAGTTATTGATAATACATTTGGAATTTATGCGGCAAGATGGCAAATTTTCCACAGGACTACTAAAGGGAAACCTGAAAACATCGATGAGATTATAAGGCAACAGTGTGCTTACACAATTTCATTATAAAAAAAGAATCTTTGAAAAATGAAGACCAAAAAATGTACATTCCATTTTCAAACTACGTTGACTAAGAAGGAATTGTTTAAAAAATAATCCCTGGACAATGGCGTAAAGAAATGGGATCCGAAAATCCACTCTCTCCCTGTAGGAATCTATTTCATGTAAACCAACACCCAGTGAATGTTGGTCAAATGAGAGACACTTTATCTACTTATTTGTGTAACGAAGGAAAGTATCCTGGCAAATCGAACGTGTAACGAGGGGCTCAACCTAATAGTTTATTAACAATCAATCATAATATTTTGAAAACAATTTTTATTGTTCAGTGAATAATTGCATTTTATTTTGTAAATGAAAGCACATTTAAATTCTTAACATTTGAAAATTAAATAAAAGTGGATAATGATATCCGAACCCCTTTTAATACTTTTTAGGAACCTTTTATTTTAATGGAAAATTCAATCTTGACTTTCAATTTCATAAAATATATTTTCTATTTCGTGCCTTGCTTCTCGTTGGTTTTTTTTGACAAACTTCTGAACCTTCCCATTAAGCTATTAAAATAGTGGAATATTTCATCTTTCTCACCGGCTTTTTGACTAGTGGCCAGTAGAGTAATGGGAGTTTTTTGAGAAAAATCTAACATTTTCTCAAATTTACTATCCAGACTGTCTTTTTCTCTTCTTTGGGAGTTATCTTCATTTGGCTTATCAGGGGACTTTCTTTTTAATGAATCATTTGTAGCATAAACGCACAATGGACCTTCATCATCCGAAAGCTACTCGCTAGAAATTAATTTCATGTTTAAGACTAATATTAATATAATTTATTTTGCATTATCTCACAACACGTCCTTTCCAAGGAAATTAAAAATAGCTGTTGCCTGCCGGTCTTCGGCTAGTTCATTCACATCCCCAGAATTTGAACAAGTGTTTTCAAGCACCGTTGACTCGTCAATACTGCTGCAAGTTCTTGATAAGCAATAACAAATTAATAAACAAATTAAATTAAATGAACTTACTCTCTAGGTTCTATGGTAGTTTTTAAAAATCCTTACAGTATTTTAAAAAGATCCCACTTGGGATATTTGATATCGTCGGAGCCAGCCCCGCTTTTTTTCGTTGTGTCAAGAACTTTTTTCATTTCGGTATCGATCTCGCATATTCTTCCACGAGTTGTAAGCCTCATCACATGTAAAATATCCTTATGATTAATGAAAAAGTAAATAACTAAGATTTTAAATAATAATTTACCTGTTTGTTTGAACATGGCCCCGATTGCAAACCAACGATCATCTTTTAGAACTGTATCTTTATAATTTTTATGACAAAGGTCAAACAAATACGGGTACTTTATAACTTCCTCGATAAATATCTCTCTATTAAAAATTACTTTTTTCTTGGGCTCAACATTAGTGGTAGTTTTTTTAGGGCCCATTTTGCAGCATTCTTAATTCTCTCTGACTCTTCCCTCGTTCCAACTTTCCAAGACTGATTGCGCAATAGGATGAAATATTTCACTTTCCCGCCTAAAAATTTGCGTCATCGATGACGATTTCATTATCGCGTTTTCATTGGTGGAGCAATGAGATAAACGACGCGTTCGATGGCAAAAATAGAACACAGATTCCGTCCGACAGCGCAGTGGTTCCGTCGTGGTCGACGGCCAGATTTTGCCGTCGAGTCAAAAACGCCGAGTTTCCGTCGTAATATCCGCCGAGTGAGAATCCAGCTTAACTCCCAAAGAAATAGTTACCCCAATTTTTGGCGCCCACGCGCATTAACTTCCACACTTCCGCTTTAGCACTATTTTTATCTTGTGATTTTGGGAGCGAAAATGGCTCGCGTCTGTGTCTTTCGGCGCGGTGGAAATTAAGCCTTGGCTAAGAAGTTTTTCGATGGTTTCTAGTTTTCTACAAAACATTTAAACGATCGTCAATAATGTTTTGTTGTGATATGTGTGAGTGAGAATTCCGTGGTTAAATTAAAACGGTTTGGACAAATTTATTCGCAGTATCTTTAATAAAAGAATTCCATCGTGTTTCTACGTCCACCATAGTCGCCATTTTTCTTAACGACGGAGATCCCAGCCAACGGAAGTTTTGGAACCAAAACCAAGGAGCAAAGATACCATTACAATCTACTGTGAAGTTGTATGTCCATCAACAAGCTGGTCCTTTCTATGCGACACGACAAAATCTTGTTGTTCGCGATTTTTACCATTAGCCCTATGGCCAGTTTCGTACTTCCCCCCGAAGGGGGTTTATTATGAACTCCTGCTAAAATATACAGAGTGTAAGTGATCAGATGAACGCTTATTTATTTGAGTATATCTTTCAGAGATGGGCCGATGCCAGTTTAAATCGATACCCATATATCGGTTTAGCAAATATCGGTACCGATACCGATATGACATAGGTATCGGCCCATCTCTATAGACGTTCCGATACCGTTTTCAACCGATTCCGATATATCGGTTTAGCCAAATACTGGTACCGATACCGATATTGGTATCGTATCGGCCAGTCTCTTTTAACATTAAATGTTTTTACCTCTCCGAGTGACGTATGTCACGGAGAGGTTCAATTTTCGACGTGACTTTGTGTGTGTGTCCGTCTGTTGTTATTGACTTACACCCCAGGGGACCGCGTTCGCAGTTTCCGAATCGAATCAAATGTGTTCGCTATTTCCGGACCGCATTCACAGTTCCCGGAAAATTCAAAACTTGAATCTATCCACAAATCAACTGGCAACTATTACTTATTGACTAGGCAATTGTCTATTCTACATGAATACCAATTTGTACTTATTGGCTTTGCACATGGACACCAGTCTGTACACACTGGCTTCTAGCACCAACATCTTCTGGTCTTTGTTTTTGTCCATCTCACATGAACACCAGTCTGTACACCAGGCTTCTACTCCATCATAATCCTTAATGTTAAGACATACGCGGCGATCGGCCAGGGTTACGAGAAACGTCCGGCCTCCCAATGTTGGGGCTTCCACCAAAGGTTCACGCAACTGCGCTGTTCTTATCCATAGCTGCTATTCGAAACCCTTATATACCACCTATTTGAGTAAGGCGAAACAAGTCGTATCCTTCAATTCAAACGTCAATATTAGTCAAGTTTCTCAAGAATGGTTAATTGTTCTTTTTAAACACGATGTTTATTTAAAAAGGAAAATTCATTATAATAATTATATTTATTTTATTATTTAAGATAATCTTGTCTCTCAACTCATAATTAATACTGAAAGGGTAAAATAACAGTCTATGTGTTTGTCTGTGTGTGTCTGTCCGTCGTTACACTAGTGCAACGCATTAGCAGTTCGCCTAATGTTGATGTGGAAAGAAATCCTGCAAAACCTTATTATTTGGTTTTCTCATGATGCAAAATTAATATATTTAAATATTTTTCGTAATTTCGATGTCTTTAGTAGTTTTGTGGCTTGAAAGCTCTGTTTCATTTTGATATCCCAAGAATATTTTTATATTATTACTTCAAATGGATGTTTATATATTACTTAAACTATACTAAATCTGTTAATAGCATAATCCTTTCTTTAGTGATTACAAGAAGAACGCTACTCTGTCGGTCAAATGCACTTTTATTTGTCAATAGGCCTAGTGAACCATAAAGTAAACGCTTGGGTTTGTTTTTCGTTTCTGTAATGTAGAGACATTAACGGTTAAGAGTGAGCAGAAAGTTAAATACACCTTCAAATAATCAGGCTTAGATTTTATAGTAAAATAAAGCATCATGGTGGAAATCTGGGCCGAGTTCAGCAGAGCTCAGCGCTGTTAGCAGTGTCCAACAGAATGGGGTTTATAATTAAATTTTTGTTAAAAGAAGAGAAAACTTATGGCAATTAAATACAAGTATTTTATTAGGTGTAGAATGCCTAATTAAAATACATTAAGATGAGAGCTTTCGGCTCGAGAGCCTTCATCAGTCATACTAAAATCTAAAACGCGTGACACCTAACAAGGTAACCTCGGTTTTTAAAAAATCATATCACGCCCTCTTTTGAACAAGATGCCTGTCGTCTATGACTCCCCAATATTTTGCTTCAGCACAGCCTTGATTTAAATTTAATATCCCTGATTTTTTAATAAATATACCTTCAATAAATTTTCTTTTTCGCCAATTTTTTTCCCGATATAAAACTTCTGGATATTTAAAATCCATTACGTGACCTTTCGACTCCCAAACATGAACCGCTATGCCGTTTTCTTTATCAAAATTTTTAATGCATTGCTTATGCCCTGAGAACCTATTTTTTAACGTTTGTTGTGTTTCACCAACATACGTTTCGCCGCATGTTTCACATTTTACTTGGTAAACAACGCAGCGATTATCCAATAGGTTAATATCTCTTTTAGGCCTATTTTTAACTAAGTGATTGTTTAAATTTTGTCCACCTATATTTAATAATTTAATGTTGAATTTATTTTTTAATAATCTACCTAATTTTTCACTAATTCCCCTAATATACGGAAGCGCTAAGCATGGTTGAGAGTCTCTAGGTCTGTTGTAGTCGTTATTAACAATGTTATTTTTAAAAATCGAATCAATTACACCATTTGGGTAATTACTATTAATTAATTGATTTTTAACGATGGCTTTATCAGTCTCAGGTTCGTCGGAGATATTTTCTATGCGGTGTTTTAAGCTTTTTACTATACCTAACTTTACAATTTGGCTATGGCAGGAGTTATAATCTAGAAATTTTTTACAGTGAGTGGGTTTTTGAAAAAGAGTACATTTTAAACTATTGTCATTATTTAATCTTTTGGTCATTATGTCTAGAAAGGGTAGACTGCCATTATTTTCTAATTCAATTGTAAATTTAATAGAATTATCTAAACTATTAACTAAATCCAATAACAAATTTGTATTGTTTCTTACATTTTTTAAAATGACAAAAATGTCATCGACGAACCTTACCCAAAACTTTATATTTCTTGCCATTCTTTTATGACTAAATAGTTTTTCTTCAATAAACTCCATATATAAATTAGCTAAGACACTCGAAAGTGGATTACCCATCGCTAAACCCTTTGTTTGTACAAAAAATTGATCTTTAAAGCTAAAATATGTGTTTTCTACACAAATTCGGCTAAGTTCTACGATTGAATCAATGGTTAAGTCTGTTCTGTTTTTTAAAATGGGGTCCTTTACTAATTTACATCTTAAAACATCTAGAACACCTTCAATAGGTACTCTAGTGTATAAGTTTATTACATCTAGGCTAAGGATAATATCAGAACTATTAACTTGGATCTTTTTAACTTTCTCTAAAAAACAGAACAGACTTAACCATTGATTCAATCGTAGAACTTAGCCGAATTTGTGTAGAAAACACATATTTTAGCTTTAAAGATCAATTTTTTGTACAAACAAAGGGTTTAGCGATGGGTAATCCACTTTCGAGTGTCTTAGCTAATTTATATATGGAGTTTATTGAAGAAAAACTATTTAGTCATAAAAGAATGGCAAGAAATATAAAGTTTTGGGTAAGGTTCGTCGATGACATTTTTGTCATTTTAAAAAATGTAAGAAACAATACAAATTTGTTATTGGATTTAGTTAATAGTTTAGATAATTCTATTAAATTTACAATTGAACTAGAAAATAATGGCAGTCTACCCTTTCTAGACATAATGACCAAAAGATTAAATAATGACAATAGTTTAAAATGTACTCTTTTTCAAAAACCCACTCACTGTAAAAAATTTCTAGATTATAACTCCTGCCATAGCCAAATTGTAAAGTTAGGTATAGTAAAAAGCTTAAAACACCGCATAGAAAATATCTCCGACGAACCTGAGACTGATAAAGCCATCGTTAAAAATCAATTAATTAATAGTAATTACCCAAATGGTGTAATTGATTCGATTTTTAAAAATAACATTGTTAATAACGACTACAACAGACCTAGAGACTCTCAACCATGCTTAGCGCTTCCGTATATTAGGGGAATTAGTGAAAAATTAGGTAGATTATTAAAAAATAAATTCAACATTAAATTATTAAATATAGGTGGACAAAATTTAAACAATCACTTAGTTAAAAATAGGCCTAAAAGAGATATTAACCTATTGGATAATCGCTGCGTTGTTTACCAAGTAAAATGTGAAACATGCGGCGAAACGTATGTTGGTGAAACACAACAAACGTTAAAAAATAGGTTCTCAGGGCATAAGCAATGCATTAAAAATTTTGATAAAGAAAACGGCATAGCGGTTCATGTTTGGGAGTCGAAAGGTCACGTAATGGATTTTAAATACCCAGAAGTTTTATATCGGGAAAAAAATTGGCGAAAAAGAAAATTTATTGAAGGTATATTTATTAAAAAATCAGGGATATTAAATTTAAATCAAGGCTGTGCTGAAGCAAAATATTGGGGAGTCATAGACGACAGGCATCTTGTTCAAAAGAGGGCGTGATATGATTTTTTAAAAACCGAGGTTACCTTGTTAGGTGTCACGCGTTTTAGATTTTAGTATGACTGATGAAGGCTCTCGAGCCGAAAGCTCTCATCTTAATGTATTTTAATTAGGCATTCTACACCTAATAAAATACTTGTATTTAATTGCCATAAGTTTTCTCTTCTTTTAACAAAAATTTAATTATTAACTTATACTATGGCTTCGAAAAAGTTTAATATTTAAGAATGGGGTTTGGTTTTTGAATTTTGACGTCACGCTGCTCAGCTCTGAGCCAGTGCATCACCAAAGAAAATAGTCGGGTTTTTGGATAACGTGACGTAAAACGCGTGGTTCTCAGCTTGGCGAAAAGAACGTGGAGGAATTATTCTGATGGGACTATACCTATTTAATTGGCGTGAAACCAATTGATCACGCGAGAATTTTAAGAGACATGTGAAACTTTCTAACGGCAGGTATCAAATCCCAGATATTTCCAGCCCCCAACGGCAGGTATCAAATGATTTAAGAAGCCCCCAACGTCAGGAATAGAATCTCAGATATTCCCAGCCCCCAACGGCAGGTATCAAATCCCAGATATTCACAGCTCCCAACGGCAGTTATCAAATTCCTGATATTCACAGCCTCCAATGGCAGGTATGAAATCGAACTTATAAGCAGCCCTCAACGGCATATTTCAAATACCAGATATTAGAGCCCCCAACGCCAGGTTTCAAATACCAGATATTAGAGCCCCCAACGCCAGGTTTCAAATACCAGATATTAGCAGCCCCCAACGGCAGGTTTCAAATCGAAGATATAACCAGCTTCCAACAGCACGTTTCAAATCTAAGATATAAGATAAAAACAGCCCCCAACGGCAGGTTTCAAATACCAGATATTACAAGCCACCAACGGCTGGTGATCAAATCCCAGATATTAATAGCCACCAACGGCAGGTGATCAAATCTCAGATATTAGGAGCCCCCAACGGCAGGTATAAAATTCCAGATTTAAGAAGCCCCCAACGGCAGGTATCAAATTCCAGATATTCACAGCACCCAACGGCCGTTTCAAGTGTGAGAATTTCCCAGCCCCAAAGGCAGGCATCAAATCCTAGATACTCATAGCCCCCAAATCTCAGATATTAGAAGCCACCAATGGCAGGTGATCAAATCCCAGATATTAGAAGCCACCAACGGCAGGTGATGAAATCCCAGATATTCCTGGTCCCCGATGGCAAGTTTCATATCCAAGATATTAGCAGCCCTCAACGGCAGGTATAAAATCGAGGATATATGCAGCCCCAACAGCAGATTTCAAATCGAATATATAAGCAGCCCCCAACGGTAGGTTTCAAATACCAGATATTAGAGCCCCCCACGGCAGGTTTCAAATCGAAGATATAACCAGCTTCCAACAGCACGTTTCAAATCTAAGATATAAGATATAAGAAGCCCCCAACGGCAGGTGATCAAATCCCAGATATTATAAGCCACCAACGGCAGGTGATCAAATCCCAGATATTATAAGCCACCAACGGCAGGTGATCAAATCCCAGATATTAGAAGCCACCAACGGCAAGTTTCATATCCAAGATATTAGCAGCCCTCAACGGCAGGTATAAAATCGAGTATATATGCAGCCCCCAACGGCAGATTTCAAATCGAATTTATATGCTGCCCCAAACGGCAGGTTTCAAATACCAGATATTACAAGCCACCAACGGCAGGTGATCAAATCCCAGATATTTCCAGCCCCAACGGCAGACATCAAATTCTAGATACTCATAGCCCCCAAATCTCAGATATTAGAAGGCACCAACGGCAGGTGATCAAATCCCAGATATTAGTAGCCCCCAACTTCAGGTAATCAAATTCCAGATATTAGAAACCACCAACGGCAGGTGATCAAATCCCACATATTAGAAGCCACCAACAGCAGGTGATCAAATCCCAGATATTAGAAGCCACCAACAGCAGGTGATCAAATCCCAGATATTCCTAGTCCCCAACGGCAAGTTTCATATCCTAGATATTAGCAGCCCTCAACGGCAGGTATAAAATCGAGGATATATGCAGCCCCCAACGGCAGATTTCAAATCTAATATATATGCAGCCCCAAACGGCAGGTTTCAAATACCAGATATTAGAGCCCCCCACGGCAGGTTTCAAATCGAAGATATAACCAGCTTCCAACAGCACGTTTCAAATCTAAGATATAAGATATAAGAAGCCCCCAACGGCAGGTGATCAAACCCTAGATATTAGAAGCCACCAACGGCAAATGATCAAATCCCAGATATTATAAGCCACCAACGGCAGGTGATCAAATCCCAGATATTAGAAGCCACCAACGGCAGGTGATCAAATCCTAGATATTCCTATTCCCCAACGGCAAGTTTCATATCCAAGATATTAGCAGCCCTCAACGGCAGGTATAATATCGAGGATATATGCAGCCCCCAACGGCAGATTTCAAATCGAATATATATGCAGCCCCAAACGGCTGGTTTCAAATACCAGATATTAGAGCCCCCAACGCCAGGTATAGAATACCAGATATTAGCAGCCCGCAACGGCAGGTTTCAAATTGAATATATATGCAGCCCCAAACGGCAGATTTAAAAATCGAATATATATGCAGCCCCAAACGGCAGGTTTCAAATACCAGATATTAGAGCCCCCAACGCCAGGTTTAGAATAACAGATATTAGCAGCCCGCAACGGCAGCTTTCAAATCGAAGATATAACCAGCTTCCAACGGCACGTTTCAAATCTAAGATATAAGTTATAAGCAGCCCCCGACGGCAGGTTTCAAATACCAGATATTACAAGCCACCAACGGCCGGTGATCAAATCCCTGATATTAGAAGCGCCCAACGGCAGGTGATCAAATCCCTGATATTAGAAGCCCCCAACGGCAGGTATCAAATTCCAGATTTAAGAAGCCCCCAACGGCTGGAATAGAATCCCAGATATTCCCAGCCCCAACGGCAGGCATCAAATTCTAGATACTCATAGCCCCCAAATCCCAGATATTAGTAGCCTCCAACTTCAGGTGATAAAATCCCAGATATTAGAAGCCACCAACGGCAGGTGATCAAATCCCAGATATTAGTAGCCTCCAACTTCAGGTGATAAAATCCCAGATATTAGAAGCCACCAACGGCAGGTGATCAAATCCCAGATATTAGAAGTAACCAACGGCAGGTAATCAAATCCCAGATATTAGAAGCCACCAACGGCAGGTATCAAATTCCAGATTTATGAAGCCCCCAACGGCAGGAATAGAATCCCAGATATTCCCAGCCCCAACGGCAGGTATCAAATTCCAGATATTCACAGCACCCAACGGCCGTTTCAAGTAAGAGAATTTCCCAGCCCCAAAGTCAGGCATCAAATCCTAGATACTCATAGCCCCCAAATCTCAGATATTAGAAGCCACCAATGGCAGGTGATCAAATCCCAGATATTAGAAGCCACCAACGGCAGGTGATGAAATCCCAGATATTCCTGGTCCCCGATGGCAAGTTTCATATCCAAGATATTAGCAGCCCTCAACGGCAGGTATAAAATCGAGGATATATGCAGCCCCAACAGCAGATTTCAAATCGAATATATAAGCAGCCCCCAACGGCAGGTTTCAAATACCAGATATTAGAGCCCCCCACGGCAGGTTTCAAATCGAAGATATAACCAGCTTCCAACAGCACGTTTCAAATCTAAGATATAAGATATAAGAAGCCCCCAACGGCAGGTGATCAAATCCCAGATATTATAAGCCACCAACGGCAGGTGATCAAATCCCAGATATTAGAAGCCACCAACGGCAAGTTTCATATCCAAGATATTAGCAGCCCTCAACGGCAGGTATAAAATCGAGTATATATGCAGCCCCCAACGGCAGATTTCAAATCGAATTTATATGCTGCCCCAAACGGCAGGTTTCAAATACCAGATATTACAAGCCACCAACGGCAGGTGATCAAATCCCAGATATTTCCAGCCCCAACGGCAGACATCAAATTCTAGATACTCATAGCCCCCAAATCTCAGATATTAGAAGGCACCAACGGCAGGTGATCAAATCCCAGATATTAGTAGCCCCCAACTTCAGGTAATCAAATTCCAGATATTAGAAACCACCAACGGCAGGTGATCAAATCCCACATATTAGAAGCCACCAACAGCAGGTGATCAAATCCCAGATATTAGAAGCCACCAACAGCAGGTGATCAAATCCCAGATATTCCTAGTCCCCAACGGCAAGTTTCATATCCTAGATATTAGCAGCCCTCAACGGCAGGTATAAAATCGAGGATATATGCAGCCCCCAACGGCAGATTTCAAATCTAATATATATGCAGCCCCAAACGGCAGGTTTTAAATACCAGATATTAGCAGCCCGCAACGGCAGGTTTCAAATCGAAGATATAACCAGCTTCCCACAGCACGTATCAAATCTAAGATATAAGATATAAGCAGCCCCCAACGGCAGGTTTCAAATACCAGATATTACAAGCCACCAACGGCCGGTGATCAAATCCCTGATATTAGAAGCCCCCAACGGCAGGTGATCAAATCCCTGATATTAGAAGCCCCCAACGGCAGGTGATCAAATCCCTGATATTAGAAGCCCCCAACGGCAGGTATCAAATTCCAGATTTAAGAAGCCCCCAACGGCAGAAATAGAATCCCAGATATTCCCAGCCCCAACGGCAGGCATCAAATTCCAGATATTCACAGCACCCAACGGCCGTTTCAAGTAAGAGAATTTCCCAGCCCCAAAGGCAGGCATCAAATCCTAGATACTCATAGCCCCCAAATCTCAGATATTAGAAGCCACCAACGGCAGGTGATCAAATCCCAGATATTATAAGCCACCAACGGCAGGTGATCAAATCCCAGATATTATAAGCCACCAACGGCAGGTGATCAAACCCTAGATATTAGAAGCCACCAACGGCAAATGATCAAATCCCAGATATTAGAAGCCACCAACGGCAGGTGATCAAATCCTAGATATTCCTATTCCCCAACGGCAAGTTTCATATCCAAGATATTAGCAGCCCTCAACGGCAGGTATAATATCGAGTATATATGCAGCCCCCAACGGCAGATTTCAAATCGAATATATATGCAGCCCCAAACGGCTGGTTTCAAATACCAGATATTAGAGCCCCCAACGCCAGGTATAGAATACCAGATATTAGCAGCCCGCAACGGCAGGTTTCAAATCGAATATATATGCAGCCCCAAACGGCAGATTTAAAAATCGAACATATATGCAGCCCCAAACGGCAGGTTTCAAATACCAGATATTAGAGCCCCCAACGCCAGGTTTAGAATACCAGATATTAGCAGCCCGCAACGGCAGCTTTCAAATCGAAGATATAACCAGCTTCCAACGGCACGTTTCAAATCTAAGATATAAGTTATAAGCAGCCCCCGACGGCAGGTTTCAAATACCAGATATTACAAGCCACCAACGGCCGGTGATCAAATCCCTGATATTAGAAGCCCCCAACGGCAGGTGATCAAATCCCTGATATTAGAAACCCCCAACGGCAGGTATCAAATTCCAGATTTAAGAAGCCCCCAACGGCTGGAATAGAATCCCAGATATTCCCAGCCCCAACGGCAGGCATCAAATTCTAGATACTCATAGCCCCCAAATCCCAGATATTAGTAGCCTCCAACTTCAGGTGATAAAATCCCAGATATTAGAAGCCACCAACGGCAGGTGATCAAATCCCAGATATTAGTAGCCTCCAACTTCAGGTGATAAAATCCCAGATATTAGAAGCCACCAACGGCAGGTGATCAATCCCAGATATTAGAAGTAACCAACGGCAGGTAATCAAATCCCAGATATTAGAAGCCACCAACGGCAGGTATCAAATTCCAGATTTATGAAGCCCCCAACGGCAGGAATAGAATCCCAGATATTCCCAGCCCCAACGGCAGGTATCAAATTCCAGATATTCACAGCACCCAACGGCCGTTTCAAGTAAGAGAATTTCCCAGCCCCAAAGGCAGGCATCAAATCCTAGATACTCATAGCCCCCAAATCTCAGATATTAGAAGCCACCAACGGCAGGTGATCAAATCCCAGATATTATAAGCCACCAACGGCAGGTGATCAAATCCCAGATATTATAAGCCACCAACGGCAGGTGATCAAACCCTAGATATTAGAAGCCACCAACGGCAAATGATCAAATCCCAGATATTAGAAGCCACCAACGGCAGGTGATCAAATCCTAGATATTCCTATTCCCCAACGGCAAGTTTCATATCCAAGATATTAGCAGCCCTCAACGGCAGGTATAATATCGAGTATATATGCAGCCCCCAACGGCAGATTTCAAATCGAATATATATGCAGCCCCAAACGGCTGGTTTCAAATACCAGATATTAGAGCCCCCAACGCCAGGTATAGAATACCAGATATTAGCAGCCCGCAACGGCAGGTTTCAAATCGAATATATATGCAGCCCCAAACGGCAGATTTAAAAATCGAATATATATGCAGCCCCAAACGGCAGGTTTCAAATACCAGATATTAGAGCCCCCAACGCCAGGTTTAGAATACCAGATATTAGCAGCCCGCAACGGCAGCTTTCAAATCGAAGATATAACCAGCTTCCAACGGCACGTTTCAAATCTAAGATATAAGTTATAAGCAGCCCCCGACGGCAGGTTTCAAATACCAGATATTACAAGCCACCAACGGCCGGTGATCAAATCCCTGATATTAGAAGCCCCCAACGGCAGGTGATCAAATCCCTGATATTAGAAACCCCCAACGGCAGGTATCAAATTCCAGATTTAAGAAGCCCCCAACGGCTGGAATAGAATCCCAGATATTCCCAGCCCCAACGGCAGGCATCAAATTCTAGATACTCATAGCCCCCAAATCCCAGATATTAGTAGCCTCCAACTTCAGGTGATAAAATCCCAGATATTAGAAGCCACCAACGGCAGGTGATCAAATCCCAGATATTAGTAGCCTCCAACTTCAGGTGATAAAATCCCAGATATTAGAAGCCACCAACGGCAGGTGATCAATCCCAGATATTAGAAGTAACCAACGGCAGGTAATCAAATCCCAGATATTAGAAGCCACCAACGGCAGGTATCAAATTCCAGATTTATGAAGCCCCCAACGGCAGGAATAGAATCCCAGATATTCCCAGCCCCAACGGCAGGTATCAAATTCCAGATATTCACAGCACCCAACGGCCGTTTCAAGTAAGAGAATTTCCCAGCCCCAAAGGCAGGCATCAAATCCTAGATACTCATAGCCCCCAAATCTCAGATATTAGAAGCCACAAACGGCAGGTGATCAAATCCCAGATCATAAACGGCCGGATTTCTGACAAATCAGTTTTTTGGAGTGGTTAAAACGGCCCTTTAAATTAATTGGTTAACCGAAAACCGGTTTCAACGTCAGTGGCTCGCGGTCATCTTTCATGTTTACAAGGGCTCGTCTAGTTACGGAGGGAGGATCAAAATGCATACCCCTTTTTATGGACAAATAAGGTCTAGCTTTTTAGTAGAGGGGAAGCTACGAGTCTCTACTCGTTCTACAACAGACTTCCTTGTTCTCGAACTACTTTTCTTTAAAAACGAATAATATTCGTTTAAACGAGTACTCGATTCGGATTTCGAATAGGAGATTTATTATTCGATTCGTATTCGATTCGGTTCGGTTTGAAAAACCACTATTCGCACAGCCCTAAGAAATACCATATCTGATTCCATTATTCTGAGATCCGAGGTCACATCTTGTAAATGGCAATTTAAAGACTGTACGTTATGTTCTTTTATCCAAAATAGGTACAATCAAGGGACAATCTTTTCGAAGCCGCTCCATCTCTAAGGCATCAGCGTCTTTACTTTTAACCACTGGATTAGGCGCTGTGAACTTTCCCACGATGAACAAACCGTTTGAAGTTTTGGCTCTACTACAAGCGACGTATAACTGAGAACTTTTCATCCTTCACTTTGGACTGAGATGAACAACTACTTCGGAGTAGGTGTCTCCTTGACTTTTTGTGTACCGTAATAGCTTCGGCAATTACTAGAGGATACTGCTTTCTTGAAACGTAGATGTTTTTTTGCCCTGAACGTCTAGTGAAACTTCTGACAATCTTCTCAACAGGCGTCCATAATTCAGTTATATTATTGGCTACCATTAATCCTTGAGACTGGACTCTAGTCTCTTTTCCAGTCTTGTTATCATTAAATTCAATCCAAACTCGAACGGGGACTTGTTCACCTTTTTGATTTTGACCATACTGTATTTTTCTTAACCTTCCAGTTGCACCATTTACTAGACCATCGGCGGTGTTCAAATTATTGGTGATCATGTACCTGATACCAACCATTAGAGTTAATTCTCTTGGTAAACCGCTGTTTTTTGGGGTTTCAAGGTTTTTACGGCTTCAAGAATTCTTGTTTTGATTTCATTGCTAGCGTCACCCGTAGCAGAGTCAAATGCGACAGAGCATATCTTTTCAGCATTCCGTGAACGTAACTTTAATTCATTGAACGCATTAACTTCATCATTTGTTGCAAACAAATGAAGGGATTCCAAAGGTTGAGGTCTTGAAATAGATATTTCCAGACTTCGAAACAAATCAACGTCAGCGAATGTCATCTCTCCCGCGGACATTCGATTTAAAGCCATTGCAAATATTTTGTCATCTTTCTGCCTCATAATTTCGCTAAGCTCATAGAGCTTAAATTCTTCCCACTGTGGACTTCCAATAAGCGCCGCATAGGGGTTATTCTTCTCCTTTAAGGGCATAAATGTGTAATTATCCCCAACAGGGGGTAACTGGTTGAAGTCTCCCACGAGAACAACTGAAATACCACCAAAATGCTTTGGAGATCCGAAGATTTGTTGGGCTCTTACATTAATATAATTGAATATTTTGGCTCCACACAGATATTTCATCTATTATCATAAGTTTCAGGCCTAAAAGTGAACATCTTTTTCTGTTCAAAGTGTCGTTGTCCAAAGGATTCATCTTGCCAGAAAATTGATTTGTTGGCAAGTTAAAGGCAGAGTGAAGAGTGACACCATCAATATTGAAAGCCGCTTTCCCGGTGAATGCCGTTCTTAGAACAGATAATCGTGATGGATCGGCACCGAGTTTATTCTTTTTATGCCTGGATACGGCTTCATAAATGGCTTGAATCAAGAGGATTTTCCCAACACCAGCACCGCCTGTTATCAGAATCCTCAAAGGTTCTTCTTGAGATGTTTTGAAATGATTAAGTACGTAGTAGAAAATTTCTCGCTGCTTTAAATTTAGTTTTCGAAGCATGCTGTAATATTCTTCATTGTTTACAAGAGTAATTGTTGGAGTGAAGTCGGCAGCGCTAGACTGTTGAATATCAGAAGTTACGTCACAAACGGCTTCTTGAAGAGAGTTGACAAAAAAATCGGGTCATCCAATGTAAAACTTAAGCGGCTAGACTGAGATTTTCCAGTTCATCGGGTCTCACAATGTAGTGCTCGATGATTCCATCGGAAAAAACGTTAGTACTATCATCAGGCAATAATTCCAATTCAGATGGTCTTTTCAAAATGTGTACCCTTTCTTCAGGGGGTGAAGTGTTTATGAAAATATGAGGGTAGGATTTTACTTTACCTACCTAACCCAACCAACACTTGATTCTGATTAATTAGGTAACGGGGAGTTCGAAAAAAATAGTGAAAAAATTCTAAACCCGCCACAAGTTGGTGAAAAAAGTTTTGGAAAATTTTAAAATTGCATGTACTTACCGCCATTAAGACCGCTACGCGCCTAAACATAGATGGGCACTATCATATCATTTGATAGTTTTACCACTTGATACGATAGAAAACTAAATCTGCCCCTATCAAAGTATCAATTTTGATAGTTATTTTCGAGAAAAATTTGAATTATAATGATCGATTGAGTTTGATAGCTTAGAAAGTGCACTCGAAGTTGATATGATTCATTGATTCGTTGAAATCTTCTAGAGAAAAATATCGATTCTCAACGTGATCTGGCTACTAACCCCATCTTTTAGAAATCATAAAAAATGATAGGCATTATTCCTTGAGAAATAAATTGATTCTTTGAGTGAGTTTATTTGGCGACATCTGTTTTCTGATTTCATTTTAAAAAATTATGTGCTAATCTTTGATAGGCAATTTTGATAGTTATGAAAATTTCTGGAAAGATAAGTCGTTTTTTGAATGATATCGAAGTTTTTAATATATTTGAACGTTAGCAAGTGTAGGTTTATTCCATAAGAAGATTCTGTACTTGGTGGTCGTTATAACCCTCTCAAACAAATAAATAAAAATAAAATAAACGATGGTTCAACAGTTCAAACTGTGAAGACGGAGCTTCTTGTATATAGAAGCTCCGTGCTGTCACTGATGTGAACGACTACTCGAGGAGGAAGAACGATTCCACGAAATCATCCAAACGTAGAATTAGATAAATTAAAGTGTAGATTTTCTGATTTTTATTACCCACAGTTTTAATTGCAATTTTTGCCTTTAATTATTATTAGTTAACCGTTTATAGTAGATGGTTTAGATTAAATCAAGGGCGAATAATTTGAAAAAGTTTGGATAGTAGCTTTTGAACTATAGACAGTTAAAAGTCAAACTTGAGAAATGAGATTATGGAAATTATATGAATATATGAAAATATTAGAAATTCTACAAAATCAGGAAATATCAGGAATCGATTAAACAGAGTAAAATTAGGTAGAGCCCAAATCAGTTTGATCGAAAACAATCAAATTTAAAGTCCGGAAATTAAATAATCGATTAATTTAGTCGTTCCTAAAGATTTCAATTTGATTTGATAGGCAAAAAATCTATCTAACAATGAGAGCCAATCTAACATATTGAAGGAAGATTTGATAGTTTCACCATCTATGATTTGTTGAGAGGGAAAAAATCTATCTAACAAATAATGCCCGTCTAAAATATAGCTAGAAGAATTGATAGTTTCGCCAAATATGATAGTTTGAGAGGAAAAATATCTATCTAACCAGCAGTGTCAGTCTAAAATATAGTCAGAAGAGTTGATAGTTTCGCTATCTATGATAGTTTGAGAGGAAAAATATCTATCTAACCAGCAATGTCAGTCTAAAATATAGTCAGAAGAGTTGATAGTTCCGCCATCTATGATAGTTTGAGAGGAAAAAAATCTATCTAAGAAGGAGTTCCACTCTAAAATATAGCCAGAAGAATTGATAGTTTCGCCATCTATGATAGTTTGATAGGAAAAAAATCTATCTAAGGAGGAGTGCCCAACTCTGCGCCTAAACGCATTCTGCCGTCGATCTTGAAAAACTACTCGGGGGGCAAATATAATAACAAGGACTCGCGACCGAAATCAAGAAGCACATAATGCGGAAATATAGCTATGAAATTTTAAACACCCGCTGAAACATTTACAATTCTCATACCAGGGTAGAAAAATATTTTAAGGAAGCTCCAATTTTAAAAATAAACAGCGATATTTTGCTAAATTGCGTAGATTTTTTCGGAAGTAAATGAAGATAAACCACAATATTTTGGAAAAGGCGTAACATTATTTGGGAAGTAAATGAAGATAAACAATAATATTTTGGAAAAGGCGTAACATTATTTCGGAAGTAAATGAAGATAAACCACAATATTTTGGAAAAGGCGTAACATTATTTGGGAAGTAAATGAAGATAAACATTGATATTTTGGGAAAGGCGTAACATTATTTGGGAAGTAAATGAAGATAAACTATAATATTTTGGAAAAGGTGTAACATTATTTGGGAAGTAAATGAAGATAAACAATAATATTTTGGAAAAGGCGTAACATTATTTGGGAAGTAAATGAAGATAAACCACAATATTTTGGAAAAGGCGTAACATTATTTGGGAAGTAAATGAAGATAAACAATAATATTTTGGAAAAGGCGTAACATTATTTGGGAAGTAAATGAAGATAAACCACAATATTTTGGAAAAGGCGTAACATTATTTGGGAAGTAAATGAAGATAAACATTGATATTTTGGGAAAGGCGTAACATTATTTGGGAAGTAAATGAAGATAAACTATAATATTTTGGAAAAGGTGTAACATTAATTGGGAAGTAAATGAAGATAAACAATAATATTTTGGAAAAGGCGTAACATTATTTGGGAAGTAAATGAAGATAAACCACAATATTTTGGAAAAGGCGTAATATTGTTTGTTAAGTAAATGAAGATAATTAGCAATATTTTTGAAAAGGCGGCCAATTATTGAGAAGCAAATGATGGCGAACAGCAATATTTTAAAAAGGCTTCAATATGTTGGAAGGAAGTGTATATTAAAAAATTATACACTATTAACTGCAAAACTGTTTATACCGATGGCTATGCAGTAAAGTGTGGCACTTAGCGTTACCCGAGAAACACCACTTGGAGGTGGCCACACGTCGTTTCTCATGAGGAGTTTTGATAAGGCAGGCCCCCTTGCCTACTGCCGCTACAATCCAGCCGGGAGTTTTGATAAGGCCTACTGCCAAAAACTAAGAAAACGTTGCCTTATTCGTCAGTGAATTCGGCAGTGTTTTCTTCGTTTTGGCCAGCAATTAAAAATGCTGGTTCTGCCTCGGGATCGAGAGTAGCCAGCTCTTCCTCCGAGACCCCGATTTCAATTAATTCAAGGCCTTTTTTGCCCGGTCCAGGGTAGCAAGACTTTACGTCTTCCAAGAACCGAGCAAAATTGGTTCCAGGAGGAAGCCAGTTTCCATCCTGGTCCTTGAAAAATAGGCATCGGTACCAATAAGAAGCCATATAGCTACTTAATGACCTGTCTGTTCTGTGGGACTTAATGGCATCCTTCACGTGTCTATTTCGGTTCTCGATGTTGTTCGTATGGGCGCGAGAATCTTCCGAGTTGACAAACTCGTACTTATGAAGCACGGTAAGGTGCTCCCGAAAGCCCATTAACGTACAATTCATGTACATAGGGGCTCCGTCAGACACGATGATGGACCCAGGGGCTATATATTTTGCCATTTGCGTCCACAGAACAGCACAAGACTTATTTTTGACTTTCAAAAATAGACCATCTTTTGTATCCCGGCAATAAATTCCAAAGATACAAATGGTTTCTCCGGCTAACTCCGCCCCTCGGTTGTATTTGCGAGTATGAAGGTAGGTTTCGTCCACCTCCACAAACAGTCCTGGTCCTCCAATCTGGACTTTGTCGGCCCTATTAGAAATGACAATTTCCGTTACCTCACGACACATGGAAAAATAATCCACAACTGTTCGTGAGGAACATTCACTATGGGTTGTAGCGTCAGTGACGCTCATTTTACAAACCCAAAGAAAACGAGGAAAAGATTGTCGGTAACCGACAAATTTTGATTATAGAACCATGTGTTTTTGGAGGGGACGAAAGCCTTCACACACTCGGAAACCAAATGATCGGGAACCTTTTTCCTCGATGCCTTTAAAGCCTTTCGCTTGTTGGCTCGAGATTCCCCAGTGGAACATCGGATTACGTATCCAAACCGACTTTGGTTGTTAAACACCCCCACAAGAAATCCATCGATAATTCCATCGTCGGATTTATTTCCGCAAGTACAAGCGATCTTTCTTTCATTGAAAGAAGTAACGCTTGGAACCAAGTCCAATGATATCACCAGAGTTTTAGCGTCCCTTTCAGATTTGGCCCTTAACTCTTCGTTCATACATGGAAAAAATCCACCCCAATTTTTTAACGAAATACTGTGGAAAAACTGTTCCGCAGTTTCAAAATTAGGGTTTTCAAAAGTTGGATTTTCCATTTTTGAAAGTAGGCCAGCCACAAAACCAAATGTTTCCCACCAAAAATGTGTTTCTTCCCACCAGAAATGTCTCTTCCCACCAGGAAATGTCTCTTCCCACCAAAAATATCTCTTCCCAACAAAAATATCTCTTCCCAACAAAATAATGCCACAAAATTGAGTTTTATTAAACCTCTCGCTTAGCTCGCTCAAACGCGTCTGATGAGTAATAAAGAATTGTCTTAAAAGGTCACCTGTTACTTAAGAACGGTTCGCGCATGCCACATTTTAAGCAAATTTTATATAATTTTCCAAATAAGTGACCGCCTTTCCAAAATATGTTGTTTATCATCCCAAATAATGTTACGCCTTTTCCAAAATATTGTTGTTTATCTTCATTTATTTCCCAAATAATGTTACCCCTTTTCCAAAATATTGTTGTTTATCTTCATTTATTTCCCAAATAATGTTACGCCTTTTCCAAAATATTATTGTTTATCTTCATTTATTTCCCAAATAATGTTACGCCTTTTCAAAAATATTGTGGTTTATCTTAATTTATTTCCCAAATAATGTTACGCCTTTTCAAAAATATTGTAGTTTATCTTAATTTACTTCCCAAATAATGTTACACCTATTCCAAAACATTATTGTTTATCTTTATTTACTTCCGCAATAATCTGCGCAATTTAGCAAAATATCGTTGTTTATTTTTAAAATTGGAGCTGGAGCTCTCTTCAAATATTTTTCTATCCTGGTATGAGAATTCTAAATGTTTCAGTGGGTGTTTAAAATTTCATAGCTATATTTCCGCAGTATGTGCTCCTTGATTTCCGTCGCGAGTCCTTGTTATTATATTTACCCCCGGGTAGTTTTTCAAGATCGAGGGCAGAATGTTTAGGCGCGTAGCGGTCTTAATGGCGGTAAGTACATGCAATTTTAAAATTTTCAAAAAATTTTTTGACCAACTTGCGGGGGGTTAAGAATTTTTTCACTATTTTTTCCGAACTCCCCGTGGCCTAATTAGTCAGAATCAAATGTTGGTTGGGTTAGTTAGGTAAAGTAAAATCCTACCAATATGAGCACGACTGCTCCGGCAAATTTGAATGGAAAGTAGTATGTAACAGCATTCTTGGGTGCTAATTTCTTCACAATGAATAAACTTATTAGCAATAACTTTTAATCTCTCTTTTTACCACTGCCTTTATTTTTCGCTTCCTTGATTGCCTCCCTCAAGAGCTATGACATCCCCTTTTGGGCTTTGCCGATGTAGGAAACTATATACATGAGACAGGCGTACGGGTCTAGGACATATTGAAGATCCATATTAGCGTTCCATAACTCCAAAATCTTCTTGTTGTATGGATTAATTCTTAATTCCTGCGGTGGCCTTTTCAGAAGGACAGTGAGCCTTCAAATTGCATAAGTTGTAGCTGCAATATATTGCTCTTCAGCGTTTCCAAAAATTCTTCAAATGTGCAGTTTCGACTTTCAATTTCTCGATAGCATTTCGCACCAATTTGCTTGTTCAATGCTGTTTCTTCATCAATTTCGTCCCATTCCTGGTCGCTGTCAGGTGCTTGAGGTTCTACAGCAGAATTACTTGGTTGATCTGTACCAACAGGGGGCGTGTGCTCCACTTCAGTTGGCATATCTTCCTCATTCGATACGAAATTATTTAGTTGATCTGTACCAACAGGGGGCGTGTGCTTTACTTCAGTTGTCATATCTTCCTCATTCGATACGAAATTTACAATATTAGATTTGCTGAACTCCAAAGCCACTTCATCTGGAACTGTAACTTCATGTTTCAAATACAAAGGAGTTGTTATTAGAATCTTTAAAGCATCCAGTATTTTTCTGGGACGAACTGTTTCAAACATCTAGTGGTGTTGATATTCCTTCTTCTTCATGAGTTTAATTTGAATAACTTGAGTGTCAGTGGGGCCTCTGGGCAGAATTGAAACAGAAGAGTCGATTGAAACTGGTACATTTACGACATTACCGCGAATGCCTCTTTGCTGATCAACTCCTAGTTTTCTTATCTGCATAAACGGTAATCGAGGAGATATCATTCTATACTCCAGTTCCGTTAGATTTTTCATCTCTGAAGGTAATTCGGGAAAAATGTAGCCATTTTCTTTAGAGAGTGGTGGTACTTTCTTTCGAGAAATACAGCTGTGGCAAGAACTACACAACAAAACATGCGACGGTAGCACGTTTTGACGTATTCCTTCAACCGCTAAGTATTTAGCTGAGTCTATTCTTTTAACAGAAGTAAGGAAAAATAGTCCAGAACAGCATTCGCATACATGATCTGGACCATCCAATATATTTTGGAGATAGGTATTTTCATAATATAGTGGATCTTGTTTTCCAATGGTTCTTCTTTCATGATCTCTTATAAGCTCCCTCTAGACAGAACCTTCACGTCTAATTTGCCTTCTAGAGTTGTCTCTCTGTAATTCAGATTCAGCGTAGAACGGATCTTGACGCCTAATTTGTCTTGTACGATTGTCTCTCTGGATTTCACTTTGTATATAATTGGAATCTAGACGTCTATTCTGTCTCGACAAATTATCTCTTTGATTTTCAGCTTGAGCATAGGCTTCATTTCCCCTTCTTAATTTTTTAGACCTTCTATCTCTCTCCAACTTAGACGGAATAGTACTATTTGTGGGGCCTTGGCTAGTTGAAGGGCCATAAAAAATTGGAGGGCCTTGGCTAGTTGAAGGGCCATAAAAAAATTGGGGGACCTTGGCTAGTTGAAGGGCCATAAAAAATTGGGGGACCTTGGCTAGTTGAAGGGCAATAAAAAATTGGGGGCCCTTGGCTTGTTGAAGGGCCATCAAAAATTGGGGGACCTTGGCTTGTTGCAGAGCCATCAAAAATTGGCGGACCTTGGCTTGTTGCAGAGCCATCAAAAATTGGCGGACCTTGGCTTGTTGCAGAGCCATCAATTATTGGGAGACCTTGGCTAGTTGAAGAACCATCAAATATTTGGGGACCTTGGCTAGTTGAAGAGCCATCAAATATTGGGGGACCTTGGATTGTTGAGCAGTCCTGGTGCTTTGAAAGGTTTCTTAAAGGACTATCGAAAGTAGAGTTGTTATTTTTTTCTATTTTTCAGCACACATTTGTCGGCGACGTGCATTTTCTTTTTCTTTGTATTCTGAATTCTGGCGTAATCTCCTCATTCTTTCTTTCGGTGATTCTTTGTCATTTGAAGCCATTTTATAACTCTGTTTAGTTCAACTTTTCAAAATACACTAAAATGTTTGAGAAATAACTTATTTCGTTAGTGTTATTATTATAAATGTAGAGAAATAGGTAGGATAAAAATAAAAATTTAGAAAATAGTGATCTTGCCTGGATCAAAAAATTATTTAAAGTGAATAGGCTTAACAATGTTGATTTGCGATAGTTTATAATAATTTACAACCTAGTAAAATAGAGTAAAGGGAAACTTAAAATTTAGAGAATGAAAAATTAAAAACGTAATAGTTTTGCAAGTGCTGCAAGCAGTTAGCAACTTTAACGCTGTACAGTACAAGGCTTAATAATATGAGAAGTTTGAGAACAACAGGGAACTGGCCCTGAGTTGTTTTACACTACAAGAGAATAATTAGGTTAAAGATATAGCTAAAAAACTACATTAAATGTGATCTTGCTTAGATCACCAAATAATATTTAGCTGCAATAATTATTATTTAAGTCTTCAAAGTAAATCATTCGGCGATATACGTTACGAAGTCAAGAAAGACTCAAGAGTCGATAACGTCACGTGACGTTCGCAGGTAAAAACCGCAGGCTGGGCCGGAAATAAGCACATTTTATTGGACCATGTCCAGTGTCCTACTGCACATTGTCCAATAAAATTTTAAAATGCCCCATAATTTTATTAAAAATTAAGGGGTTCACTGGTCATTTTGACCAATAAATTTCCCGAAGTTTTGATAGCTTAACTATGAAAATGTGACACTATTTTTGCTCACTCCAGTGGACATGTCATAAATTTTCAAGTCAAAGGGGGCGTCACTGGATACATGTATCGCAAGAATTTTTTTCTTATTTCCGGCCCTGACCGCAGGTGCAGTGCACCAGTTTGAATTTCGGAAAAGCTAGACACTTATCTCACGAATCTTAGATCCTCCCCCAACAGAAAGCGCCCTATTTTGTAGATGGATACAGGTTCCAATCTCAAATATTTATTATTTTATTTTAAAATCAAAACATTTGAGGAAGGTTTCTTGATGTCGGATGTGTGGCGCACTCCTGTAAGCCAAGCTACTGGGTGACAAAGTTTAAGGGAATAAGGGACTAGTCGGCGATCCTCCCCTAAAGGTGACGATTACCCCGTGTCCGCAGGCGGTGACTTACCCCAATTCCATCATCCGTCACCACCTGTACAAACCATAACTCCTTCCCTGTTTAATCACTTACGACCTAGCGCTTCCCTCGCGGCCCTTCAGAGTGGGCCGTAAGGGCCGCGTTTAGTCACCCGCTCTAAAATGCTCTAGCGGGCAGTACGTAAAAAAGAAAAAAATATTTCTTGATGACGTAGTTTTAGTTCAAATGTTTTGAAAATTGATAGCGAAAACGCACGTTCTTTGCCCAGTAGAGCAAACTCCAATTGATGCTAATAAAGATTTAAATCTCAATATTGAAAAAATGATCAAATAGGCGCATGTCAGTCAATTTACAGAAGTGTAATTCTTGAATTAATATTTTAATGAATAGGAAAAGAAATTAATTGATAAATCCATGTCCAGATTTTATTTAAAAACAAAAATCATTCAACTTGAATTGAGTCAACATGTACCAAATCTTAGAGTCATTTATATTTTAATAAAACATGAATTAAGCATTTTTTTCTAATTTAATTAATGTACAAATGGAGATTGAAACTATATATATTTGGGTCCACTTGGCTATCCCTTACATTTGTCCAAACCGCTTTACCTAGACGGCTGAAAATTTGCAGCTCCGGACATATTCTTAAAAAATTAGTACACACGGAGAAAGAACTGGGGATTTTCATAACTATCATGGAAAATTGGGGGTTTCATAACTATCGAAAAATCTGCGAGTCTTCATAACCATCTTAAAGAGTTGGGGGATTTTCATAACTATATTGTAAAATTGGGAGATTTTCATAACTATTTTGGAAAATGGGGAAAAATATCACTATTGGTAAATTTCCTAGAGATGGAAGAAATGTTTGTTTAGATAAAATATTTTTCATTAAAATTGTGGGACGTCGCGTTTCAGACAAAGTACGTCTATATCACTTAAAAAAACTAATTATTTTTGGCGCATTTCAAATTTAAAGATCAAATAAAGTACCTCTATACATAGAGATAGGAACATATATACCTCTAGAGTCACAACATGGAAGCGTCCCCATAGACTTTAACCTTATAATTAGTGAATATGCAACGTTAAAAACAGTATACTTTATCAAATACACCCAGCGCCATCTGTGCAAAAACGGAAGAACTATTTTGATATATTTTCAACGGCGTAGTCTGCTACTGTGTCTACGCGTGTATTGTATTCTAGCAAATTCGATGGAAGTGATAATGAATTAATTAAACAAATTGATGGTGATTTGACAAGTTAGTTAAACAAACATTATTTTTGTTTGGAGTGAATGAACGAATCATGAATGCTGAATGTAAAATGTACGTATCAACTAATAAATAAATTAAAATTATAAATAGACTACTATTGTCCTTGGAATAAAATCACTTTGGTCAGTCGTTTTCTAATATTCTCTTTTTATTTTCTCGTTCATATTCTTTGCTATTTTCCTCAGCCTGATATCTGTGTAGATTAACAATGTGATTTAAATGGTGGTTCCATCTGAACTCTTGGTCATACACGTGCTCCGTTAGAGTGGGAAATATGTTTTCACGCATTAAGCATCGTCTAACAAGAGTTTCTATTTTGAGTGGAATGTTTTTAATGCAACCACGACATTTTTCAAGATTTAAGACTTCTAAGCCATTTTTCAGTAAGATCAATGATTTTGACAATATCCTCAGATGGATATTGTCTGTGGAAATACGTTAATGTTTGACAAAGCCCCTGAAATTACAATGATATAGCCTGTAGCTCTGTACATACAACAAACAGAGGGCTATCATGTTCTTCAATGTCCATTGGGATGTGTGTTGGGAAGATGTTCCAACTTCTACAGTTAATGCGATATCCTCTATTGCATTTTCGTCTAGATTATGCTCCGCGGGTTCATTGACCTCAATGTAACTTGCCAAAGGTATAGGCTAGTTTGGAGTGTGATATTGACCGCCGCTTGAATAGTTGGCAATAAGGTAGGCCTATTTTCAACCGTTTCATTTACCGACGCGTGAGTGGTTTGGGTAAAGGTTTCATTTGGGATTGTTCTAGCGTATGTTTTCTGTAAATTGTATTAACAAGTTAAATAAGCACCAAAAGTTATTTTGCAAAACAGTACAATGCCAGCTCTAAAATTAGAATTTAGGAGATCCTCATTTGATTCCGATAAAAATAAAGAAGGAATCGCGGTTCTTGTCAGCCTGGACTAAGTAAAGCGAAGTTTCTATTATTAGTCCAAGTTGTCAATACTTTAATGGAAGCATTTTCCCGAAAGGCATTTGCCTCAAAATTATCTCCGCAAATCGCGTCAGTTGCAGTTGAAACCCAGTCCGTTTTTCCTATGGCTTATTGTGATAACAACTTAGTTTAATAAATTAATAATGTCAACGTTTAATTTATTGGGTTTTCACCTATGCCATTAAACCTTTTTGTTTCTTCCAGTATTTTTACAAGAGGAAACAGCGCATTTTCTACCCATTTTGTTAAATTTTGAACAGAAATAAAATAAAACACTTAAATATACTTTGGAAACATTTATTTAGATAGTTAAGAACAAATAAAATAATATAAGGTCCGTCAACTGAAAAAAGTTTGAAAAAGTTACAGATTTACCGCGAAAAGTTCATTTTTCCCGCCAAAAAGTCATTTTTAGCGCGAAAACCTTATTTAGCAACGCCATCTATTTGTAGCTCGAATAATATTTTAGTTAAGAATATCGCCGATAGTGGCGCTGGTGTCGAATGATAAAGTTTACATGGTTTTAAAAATTGCGGCCTGTCTCGGGATAAACGTTGTGACTCTAGAGGTATATATGTTCCTATCTCTATGCCTCTATATCACTTAAAAAGATAAGGTATTTTTGGCGCATTTCAGATTTAAAGTTCACATAAATGAACCTCTATATCACCAGGGATAGATATTAATTATTAATATTAATTATTTTGAAGGGAGTACGTGCTGAGGGATCAATAATGAATATTTGAAATACTCCAAGCGAACTTTGACATAATTCGAAAGGAAAATGTAAATTTTTAAATGTGGATTCCAAAGCAGGGTGTTGCACGAATTCATACATTTAATTTCGTACTACGAAATGCTACATTTCCAATGTCGCGACTATGAAGTAAAGGTTGCACTGCAATTTCCCTCTTCGTACTTTAGAATTTGAAACGTCACCACCCCTTTCTACATTGTTGGCGTTACTTGTACACCGGTAGCGTATTACGCATAATCATTTTAGCACGCGTGAATACCATTTCGGAAAACACACAGTGGCGAGGCCACCATTGGGTATTCTCCCTCGCACCAAGGGTCACCGCCAGACGGTAACAAAGTTGACTACAGGCAGGAGGCTAGTCAACTTTCACTGCCTATAGCGGTGCTTCTAGGCGAGAGAGAGGACCTTAATGGCGGCATCACACCTGTGTTTTAATTCTCTGTATGTAATTTCTAAAATGGTCTACTCTCTTACAAATGTACACCGATTGGACTGAGTGATCGGTCCTTCAGGCGCTAGCGAGTGTCAAGCCACAACAATAATCATTCTTGTACACGAACGTTTTATAGTTTTAGGTTATTAAGGTTGGCGGGCAAGTCCGGAGAGTCATGTACCGTTCACTAATGTCACGTGAAAAGGTTTCGACCTATATGGTAATATTTGCTGGGTGTATTGCGTCGGCTCAGATAACCCAAAACACTGGAACCACTGGTGATTGTAAAATTTTATATATTGGGGAAATGGAGGAAGGGGGGAGTTAAGTTAAGTGTGACCTTCTTCGTTTAACTGGTAATGAATGGAGATGAATATAACAAGCCATTGGAACTGAAACGTATTTCTTTTTATGCCATCTTTACCCTTACCTTTGGTTATATACCGATATCATATTTGTCCAGTGTTACAGATAGCTACCTACTAAATGAAACCACACAGGATAAACGATGTTGCTTTGTCTTAAATAGACGACATTAGTTATTTAGTTTATTAACTAGTCTGAACAAAATAAATTTAAATTATCATGTTTTTTTGAATATCAGTCTTCTTAGCAACTTACAGATTTAAACTTTTTTGGGTGCAAATTTGAAAATTTGTCAAGCCAGCAACAATTAAATCTATGTCCGTCAAGGTGTTTACACGAAATCTCTTCAAAATAATTAATTTCATGATAAAATGTTTTCGGAAAATGTAATTGTTCTTGAAAAAGCGTAGATATGTAATTTTTTCAATTAATTTAGAGGGAATAGATCGATTAACAGTAAAATCAGTTGATTGAATTTAATATTTTTTAAGAGCCTCGACAACTTTGCCAGTGTTTTCCAAGCGGAAATCATGGCCATTTGTTTATGTGCGGATTTCTGCATCAAGAAAAATTACCGCGGACGGACGATTCAGATTTATTCGGATAGTCAGGCCGCCCTCATGGCACTGAATCAGTGCCTTGTTGACTCAAGACTGGTCCTCAGTTGTCTGGATTTGCTGTGTTCTCTGTGTTTAGATGAAAATTTGACCTGATAACAAAGTATTTGTTCTTAAGGGTGTTATAGATAATTAGCAAATCCTAATAAAGGTGTTCAAGCTCGGATGAAATACAAAAGTAATTAATTTTAGTTGCCTTACTGTCGTCTGCTATGAAATTAGGAATTTTCCACATAAAAGCAAACGTTTAAAATTTATCAACGTAACTTGTTAGCACGCAAAAAGCTAGGCCGTTCTAGTTATCAATGAGAACGAAAATGGGGAAATAAGTTTAAACGCGCTAGGAGATTAGGCTGACTTCTGACCCAAAAGTAATTTTTTGACGTACTATCTTAATTAGTTAAATTACAAAAATTAGAATTCATTAATTAAAAATCGAAACAGGTAAGTTTCTCATTTAAGAAATGCTTGTTAATTTAGAAGCATTCCTAAAACTAACTTCGCTATAGTTTTTCCGTATGGCCTGTCTCAATTTCCTTAAAAAACCGAAATTTTTTAATGCTTTTTCTATGTGACGCTAACCCTAAAAGGTGTGACTATTTCTTTAACATTACGGAAGGGTGTCATGTCATATCTACAAGGGCCTACCGGCCCTGTAGAATTAGTTCATGTCAAAATCAAGGCTAAATATTTTCATACCTTTTATTTTTTCTATTCATTTTTTCAAATATCACAGCTTAGATATAAAAACTAACAAACCTCAATAAACATAATTTTAACTTTTGGTTTTGGTTTGTTCTAGCTCAAGTCAAATTTCTGTCCAATCACCTGTCTTCTCCAAAATCAATTTAACAACGGTGGTTTAACTTTAAAGAGAATAAGTTCCCTCATTAAGCGAAGAAAATTAAACAAAGTAAACTAAAATTTGAAATGGAAAATTTAATATAGAAACATGTTTAATTCTTTTAGCAGTTTTTACCTCTCCGAGTGACGTATGTCACGGAGAGGTATTACACCGGCCGTGTCTGTGTGTCTGTCTGTCAGACCCCACGTGACCGCGTTCGCAGTTTGCGTATCGGAGCAAACAAATACCCGATTTCCGGAACGCGATCGCGGTTCACGGAAATTTGGCCATTCATCTACCAACACCAGTCTTCACTAACTGGCTTCTAAGGACCACAATCTGCTAGTCTTTGTCCATCCCACTTGGACACTAGTCTGTACTTGCAAGCTTCCAAGCACAACCATCTTCTCTTCTTCGTCAATTTCACCTTGACACCAGCTTCTATGCACCAGCATCTTCTGTTCTTCGTCATTTCCACATTGACACCAGCTTCTATGCACCACCATCTTCAGGTCTTTGTCCATTCCACATGGACGCCAGTCATTCCATTCTGGCTTCTTTTCCTTCGTCATCGTTTGGTTTCAAGATATATGCGGCGATCGGCTAGGGTTACGAGAAACGTCTAGCCTCCCAATGGCAGGGCTTCCACCATCGGTTCACGCGAATGCGTTTTTATCTATTATTGGTTTCAAGATATACGCGGCGAACGGCTAGGGTTACGAGAAACGTCTAGCCTCCCAATGGCAGGGCTTCCACCATCGGTTCACGCGAATGCGTTTTTATCTATTATTATAATGGAAACGAATCGTATATAAACCCCAAAATTTGAAGAAAGCGGGCAAGAGGGGTACCCTTCACTTTAAACGTCAATGTTAGGAAAGTTTCGAAAGATAATAGGAACAACTTTATTTTAAACGATTTAACTATTTTTAAAGTTATTTACTGGCGATTAAAATAATTAATATCATTTATATTTAATTAATTATTTAAGATAAACTTATTTCTTTGAAGTGACACAAGTGAGAGTTTATATAGAACGAGTAATGAAGATTGCATCTGAATCGAAACACTACACGCATAACAAAGTTAATATAAAGCGAGTAGGATGATAAGATCTCTTACAAAACGATAACATTTCCTTTTTGCAGAATATTAAATGGAAATATTTTAAATACTTTTTGCCATTACGATTTTTTTATTAGCTCTGTTTCATCTCAATATTCCAAGAACATCTTCTGATATTAACATTTCAAATTTGGTGTTTACTTTTTAATTCAGCTTTACTACATTTATATATAGTGTAAACGCAACTTTTGATTTCATTACATAATAAGGATTTCAATACTTCGTCTCTCTGTAAGTGTTAAAGCGATTGAGCCTATGAAACAAGATACCCTAGAATTAAACTAGAAATGACCTTGTTTCGTGTCCTCTTACAAGAGGTGTTAACGGTTCAGAGTGAGCCGAAAGTTAAATACACACTTAAGTGATAGATATTAGGTCCTCATTAGACTTATGAGAATACACAGGGAAATGTTAAACGATAAATCCTTTACAAATGGTCTTCGCGATATCCCGCCCATTTGAGCTACGTATTTCCGGTTTTCTCATTGGCTGGTGGACCCATGGACGAAGTAATACTAAAAAACCAATGGCAGCCCATTACTGCCCCCATTACTAAGCGACAAAACAACCAATGTAAAGCTTACAGCTCCAAAATGGAGGGGGTTATGAAAATGCGGAGTCAAATCCCGGAAAACGCTAGCGCCATCTAGACAAAATAAGACGTTAGCTGCTTCCCTCGTTAGAACGTTGATTCCCCCACTATCCGGTTTGCTACTATCTGCCGCTAGAAGGCGAATCAACAAGTATTTTTCAACTTTCTCCATCTGCCATCCGTCCTTCAGTATTAGTTCGTCCATGATGGACCTGTGTTTGGAAAGTAAATTCGTCTCGACTCGGAGAGGTTTATTTTGGTTTCCCAACTTGTTATTTATTTATTTCATCTGAAATATTGAAGATCTCCAACCTAGCATAGACAGGAACTAACCAATTCAAAACTAAAAGCTATAGTTAATCGCGCCTCTAGCGGTAGAGACTGGCGAATTAAAAATCCACTTCTGGAAAAATTTTTTGGACGGCGAACGGGCTTGGATTTAATATAGGAGGCGGTGGTTAGACATTTTATTTTCTCCATGTTTTTTTCCTGTCTGCCAACTTCCCCCAACCAAAGTTCCAGCAGCCGTGATAAATGTCAACCCTAGTAGTTATTAAACATATGGAAGTTTATAATTCTTCTCTGCCTTTGCTAACACTGTCATAATAAATGCCAACTGAACTTTATAGGCAAAAAAAAATGTCTTCTATGGAGACGGAAGTATGGCAGTATAGAAAAATTTACGGGTGTAGGCTACAGTAAAATATTATTTGCAATTGCCCAGAAGCATCTTGAGAAGGCTATTTGAAAAAGTGTCCGAATTTAGACTGATTAACCCCTATATTTGTTATTAATTAAAGAGAAAACATGGGAACAGTCGCGAATTCTAAAGCTCATCTAAAAGTATGAAGTGAAATACTGAACGTTCGCCAAGGAATAGGGGTGTGCGAATAGTGAAATTTGCAATCGAATACTCGATTAGAAATTTTCGAATAATATTCGATCTTTCGAATACTCGGACAGTCCTTCCTAAGAACTACCACTAACGTTGCATCAAAAATATCTATATCAATATCATTTCGTATACTAATTCAGCACTTTGGAACCATACTCCATCATTTATTATATTTTTATTTTAGCATAATTAATGTGATATTCATCCAAAACCTATTTGCTTCGATGAAACGTTGATAAATTTTAATAAAAGAATTACGATTAAACCTATATGGTACTATTTCTCCAAGCCTGAAACAAGAAATAACTTTTCAAAGATTATCGTGAATGAATGAATATTTATTAACTTTTCACCTAGGTGAATCCCTTTTAAATCAGGGAGGAGCAAGTAATTGCTCACAAGTAGTAGCTTTGGTGTTTTTCGGTTAGAAGTTTTACAGGGGTCCGTAGGAAATAATTTATTATTTTACCCCTGGAGGTTCTGCACTTGAAAGTACATGGATCCAAGTATTTTACAATCACGAATAAAGAACAGGCCCTGGAACAGGGTAATTTGGGCGGGCGTTAAAAGTCCATCAGCCCCTTCCCCGGGACGGGGGAGCATGAAAGAAAAGGCGGGTTATAGCGCTAAAGGCGAAAATGAATTACTTATTTTTCGCCATCCCGTCAGCATAGTTTAAGTGACCCAATAAGTTAATTTAAAGTAACGGTTCTCTATTCCTGCTTCTAAAATTACGTGGATCCCTGAAAGTATCTAAAACTATTCTCGAAAAAATCACAATTACACAGTTTGAGCGAAAAACACTTGTTTTTTAATTGTCTTAAATTAAGATGTTAGTAATTATTTTAATTTTTAATTTTATTTTCTGTATTTAATTAATATGTTATTAATAGTAGTAAATCTCTTCAGAAATGACAGTGATTACATTGATTGAATGGCTTAAAAGGGTTCATTCCGTTATTGCTCCCTATTTTTAAAGAGGGAAGAGAACTTTTCAGACTGGACCAAATTTATCGAAATACCAATCAAAGTCAGTTGATTTGCCATTACTTTGGGTTACATGGAGGATTTCTCACGATTGAATTTTTACCTCTCCGTGTGACGTAGTCCAGAAGAGGTTCTGTAACGGCCGTGTCTGTCTGTGTGTGTGTCTGTCTGTCTGTCTGTCCGTTGTTACACCCACGTGACCGCGTTCGCAGTTTGCGTATCGGAGCAAACGTGTTCGCCATTTCCGAACTGCTTTCACAGTCACGGAAATGGCTCCTCTATTTGAGTTCTCACACCACCATCTTCTGGTCTTTGTCCATCCCACACGGACACCAGTCTGTTCTTACTGGCTTCTAATCACCACCATCTTCTGTTCTTTGTCAATCCCACATTGACACCAGTCTGCACTTACACTGGCTTCTAACACCACCATCCACTGGTCTTCCGTCTATTCCACATAGACACCAATCTGTATCATTGGCTACTACTCCATTATCATCGTTTGGTTTTAGGATATACGCGGCGATCAGCTAGGGTTACGAGAAACGTCTAGCCTCCCTAAGGTGGGATCGCCACCAAAGGTTTTCGCAATTGCGCTTTTTCCTTACTATTATAATGGAAACGAATCGTATATATACCCCAAAATTTGAAGAAATCGGGCAAGAGGGGTACCCTTCACTTTAAACGTCAATATTAGCAAAGTTAGAGATGATAATAGGTATAACTTTATTTTAAACGATTTAACTATTATTAATGTTAATTATTGAAGATGAAAATAATTAAAAATAATTATATTTATTTAAATATTAAAGATAAACCTCTCGTGTAGGGCTGTGCGAATACTCGAATTTTCGAATACTATTCGTTTAATTCGAATCGAGTATTCGATTCGACGAATCGAATTTGCCATTTTGACAAAAACGAGTATTCGATTCACAAAACGGTTATTCGAAAAGAAATTCGAATAACCGTTTTAAAAACGAATATAGTTCCATAAACCGAGTAATCGTTTCCTAGGTGCTAAATTCCAATAGTAAACGAGTATTCGACTGAAAATGTTAAGGACTAGTATGGTCACATTACATATATAAAGCGGTTTCTTTTTTTTCTTTTTGAATTTCAATGCGAATGCGCAGTTCCTGGTGTTTTGTTTTTCTCTCACGAAGTACTCAGTCTTAGCACGGAGGTGTGTTGTAGAAGGAATAGAGACTGGGCCTCTAGGGCCTAGACAAAAGCGTACTAGTCATTTAGTGTTCCTCGTATAACTTTTGCGCATACCGAGCCTACAATCTCTGACGTCATTTCTCCATTCTCCTAGAGAATACGCGTTTTAAAGAAGGCGTAGTTTTCTTTTTTCCCGGCTTAACTATTTGAATATTTTCCATATTATAGTTAAGATAAATAGATAAAATAGTAAAGGCATTTTAAATAAGATTTGCAAACGCTTGAGAAATTCCCGGCACTCCGACTCGATACACTAGGGATGTCAAATACCGCCCGGTGTAACCGAAAACCGGTTTTTTTACTCTTTGGAGCACCGTTTTTTTAATTCTTAGGTTTTAATCGGTTTTTTGAAATGAAACCCGAATCAGTGTTTTTTCAATTCACAAAATGAAAAGTTTTAGTTTTTCGACACTTGTTACTTACCTTCTGTTCACTTCTAGCAATCTACCACCATGGGCACATATCAATTTTAAAGGAACTTTCGTTCTCACTCCAAGAATAATCGGTGGAGTAATTTTCCATTGGTGTATTCTAGAATGCCAATGGAAAACGGCACTAGTTATCGCCTATTAGTACTACTTACTCGTACTAATATTCGGTCTTCAGGTCTATGTTGGAATATAGCATTTTTCAACATCTATCATAAACGGCCGGATTTCTGACAAATCAGTTTTTTGGAGTGGTAAAAACGGCCATTTAAATTAATTGGTTAACCGAAAACCGGTTTCAACGTCAGTGGCTCGCGGTCATCTTTCATGTTTACAAGGGCTCGTCTAGTTACGGAGGGAGGATAAAAATGCATACCCCTTTTTATGGACAAATAAGGTCTAGCTTTTTAGTAGAGGGGAAGCTACGAGTCTCTACTCGTTCTACAACACACTTCCTTGTGCTCGAACTACTTTTCTTTAAAAACGAATAATATTCGTTTAAACGAGTACTCGATTCGGATTTCGAATAGGAGATTTATTATTCGATTCGTATTCGATTCGGTTTGAAAAACCACTATTCGCACAGCCCTACTCGTGCAAAGAGAGAGATTATCATTGCCAAGGCCCGTGCATGTGATATAATTCATTCATTGCCTCCTATATCTATCAAGGCCCGTGCATTGCGATATATTTTTCAAAACAACAACAAAAATGGGAAGCTCCTCTCAGAAACATAATAATTTCTTTTCTCTGCATATGAAATGAAAATATGGATAATATTGCGCTCCTTCTTTAATGCTATGAATCCTTGCCTGTCTATTAATATTTTACGTAGGTGTAATACGTTTTTAGGGAAGTCTAGAGAGGATAAACATAAGCGAGATTGTTTCGGAAAAAAATACTGCTTCCACCAATGGGTTTATACTCCTTGTTACTGTTGTATAGAGTAATCATGATAAAAGCTTAAACAATTACGAGAGGACAGACCTTTTTTATCCTCTCGTTTCATTCTTAAAAAGAATATAAAACATTTATTTTGTATCAAAAAATATTTTTTGGTGCTAAGATTGCTTTAAAAAAATCCAAACGGCTAGGCATTGGTAAAAAATACAAATGATATTTTGCAAATCTAATGAGATAACGCCCACCTAGTTGAAAATTGCCCTTTTTTATCCGCGGGAGCCATTCTTTATGAGAATTTCGATGCTAGTAGGTTGTCAATTAAACTACCGGTATATTATTGTTGTTGGAAATTGGATATTAAGTCAAATTAAGTGGTTGTAAAGAGCCAGCAGGTTTTTGCCGCTTCTTTTTGTGAGTATTTGATTTTTGTATGTAAAATGGAGGAAGATAATGTTGAGAGTAAGGTGAAATGCGGAAGCGCAAAGCGCGGGAAAGGATGAGGGCAAAAAGGTCGACGTTTTCATTGGATACTTAAGGTTATATAATCTTCTCGACACGGAGAGGTAAAGTTTTGGTTTTCCCAACTTGTTTTTATATTCCCCATGTAAGGGAAAGTAACGCTGATCCGTTTTTTTGAATAATCGGGACCGGCTGTTCTTTAATAACTGGGGCAACTAGAAAATTATGAAGCCAATATACTAACGTAGATAATAGTATGAACTGTGTTCAGATCTATGCAACATTGTACTAACAATAGTATTTGGACATAACGTTAACAAAGTTAATTTTGTCTGTTTTTCATCGAATAAAATGAAAATGTGGGGAATATTTTTTGATAATTCGAGGCAAAATGTAATTCTGTAGCTAGTAAAGACAATTTTAACTCAATATTACGATAATTTTGGTTAATTATTGCATTTCAAAATGAATTTGATCCTAACTTAGCTAGACCAAAATGGATATATATACTAAGCCAAATAATCTCCACGGCACCGAGCTCAGTATCCTAAGCTTGGAGCAGGTAAATCCTGCTGCCTCGAAATCGAGGCTTTAACGGTCTGGAGTGGACCGAAAGTTAAATACACACTTAAATTATGCCTACCTTTAAGATCAATGGAATGGCTGATTTCATTACATGGCCTGTTTTATTTCAGGGTTATTAGGGTCATACACATTTCAAACACATTTAAGAGAGTGAAAAACACTGCATCGCCACAAATACTCGCATAGGTGCAAGTCCAAATCCCTGGTTTGAACACCTCCTCGACAATTACTTCTTTTCAATGGGCGCCATTGGGATTCGATGGTCTGAATGTTAGCCCATCCCAACTATCAATTGTGCGTCAATTTTTCGGACCCCCGATGGTACTTCATTTTGCCAATTTTTTATCTAAGTGATGATTGAACATTTTGCGCCAATGTACAATAAATTATCTATGGTGCGCCTTTTCCAATATATTGATGTTTAAGTTCATTGACTTTCCAAATAACATGCCTTTTCCAAAACATTACTGTTATGTTAGATTAGGTTAAGTTATGTTAGTTTAGTAATAATTTCTAAATCATTTAACTATTAATATATATATATTTAATATTGATGTTTAGGTTCATTGCCCCTGTAAAGTAGACTTTCCCGCGAATCCCCTTACCCCTGTAAAGTAGACTTTCCCGCGAATCACCTTGCCCCTGTAAAGTAGACTTTCCCGCAAATCACCTTGCCCCTGTAAAGTAGACTTTCCCTCAAAAAACATCCGCACAGATCCGCAAATGTCCGCAGGGGTTCGCTAAGTTTCGTAACATCACGAAAGTCAGAGAAATATCACGAAAGTCAAAGAAACATCACCTAGGTTAGGGTAGGTTAGGTTAGATAAGCAGTGTGTTTAACTTTCGGTCCACTCCAGACCGTTAAGCCTCGATTTCGAGGCAGCAGGATTTACCTGCTCCAAGCTTAGGATACTGAGCTCGGTGCCGTGGAGATGATTTGGCTTAGTATATATATCCATTTTGGTCTAGCTAAGTTAGGATCAAATTCATTTTGAAATGCAAAAATTAACCAAAATTATCGTAGTATTGAGTTAAAATTGCCTTTACTGGCTACAGAATTACACTCTGCCTCGAATTATCAAAAAATATTCCCCACATTTTCATTTTATTCGATGGAAAACAGACAAAATTAACTTTGTTAACGTTATGTCCAAATATTATGGTTAGTACAATGTTGCATAGATCTGAACACAGTCCATACTATTATCTACGTAACCATTTTAGCTGCATAATTTTCTAGTTGCCCCAGTTACTAAAGAAACCCCTCGGGACCTGCCACTCTTGGTACACAGTGTTGCCAAGTTTGCTGACAGGACCCTCTCATCAAAAGGAAGGACCCATGAGTCAACTCAACTGACTTAGTTGGGTATTTCGATGAATTTGGCTTCATCTGGAATTCTCTCGTCCCTCCAAAAGATAAGGAGGCAATAACGGAATGAATTCCTTCTTCATCATCCGCGTGCCATCCAACCGAATCCATGCCATTTCTGTAGAGATTTACTACTGCGGCATTAAATTGTAATCCGGTTTTTTTTTCACAAATGTTTTGAAAACTAAAACGGTCTTGGGTCAATACTTCAAACTTAAATGGTTGACCTTGCCATAAGAATATTGAGAATATTCTGAATTTGAACAGACGTAAAACGCTTTTCTGGGCAATTTTACATCATCGTAAAAGTTTTCAAGTTCCTTTTTGAGTTCATCGAAATTTAGGTCCGGAATGAAGTTTTCCACATACTCCACAACCGGTCCATGTTTTAAATTGTGCACCCCAGGTTTTAATTTGTAATGTGAAATTATTAGAAGATACAGGTTTAGGTGCTGGATATTCTTCAGTTTCATTTACGAGTGAGTTAATTTTAATTGTCTTGTCTATTTTGCTCAACATCTTAGCAACCGCCAATGGTGCTTCAAAAGAGCTTTTCTTAAATCTGGGATCAAGAAGCGTTGCACATGCAAGTAGTTCATTTAGTTCTACATTACCAAATCGCCTTTCAATTTGTTCTAAAAGTTTTGCTTTCAATGAAGCACCACACTCGGTTTTACAGTCTTGTCATGAAATGCATAACTTTAAACACTTAGTTAATGGAATCACTTTCGAAAGCGTCGTATGATTTTCTGAGGAAATCTCTGATGTTACCTCAAATAAAGGTGCCAAAAGAGATCTCAATTCTAATAATTCATCCATTTCAGATGCTGATATAGTTGGGGGTGCTTGCCTACTTTTAAACGAAGCCACAATAACACATTCATGAAGTGTGATATATCGATCAATCATTGAATAGCAAGAATTCCAACGAGTTGGTACCTCTTGCAAAAGTTTCTGGATCTCGAAGTTGGGGACGCAAGCTAGATGGGGTGTTCTCTTCCCCCCCTTGCTTTGGCTTCCCGTTCGCGTTTTTTTACTTTACACACGCTAGCTTGGGTCCTCATCAATGAGTAATATCACACCTCGGTGGTGAGAGCTGGTAACCACTACGTTGTGTGGGCTAAGCGGATAGGCGTCCTTCCCAAGCCAAGGTGTTGAGGCATCGTGCCGAGGGCTGCGTGGTACTGGGGAAGTAAAACTACGGTATCTCTAACGATCCCCTCGGGGCACCAGGCGACAACCCATTGTATCTAACCTTCCACCCGGGTGGGGGACTACCGGGCTGTGACCTTCTACTTGCCCTCTTACTTGTGGGATTCTTATGGATACCTCTAATAAAAACAACTCATACACTACCAAACCTACGCTGCAGGGGTCTGCTCAGCGCAGAACCCACACTGATACCACTACGCTAGGGCCTGTATCCAGCGATACTCGTGCCGATTTATCGGTGCGTGTGACTGGCAAGGCTTCGAAACGTACCGTGCGACGTCGTCTCAAACGACAGATCGCTAAGGAAAAGGCCAAATCGGGGTCTGGAACGGTCTCCACCCCCGCTGGGGGTGCGGCGACACGTGACACCCATTTGAAGAGGCCTAGAACGGAGGACTCGACTCCCACGCCCAGTACCTCGCAGGCGGCGGCAAAAAAGGCTAAGTCCTATAGAGACGCCGCCAGCCCGAAAAGATGGCCATTGTTAAAAAAGGCTATCCGAAGGGGGTCATCACGGAGGAAGACGTGGGCCCAATCCAGAAGGCGATTCTAGGGGCGCTGGATGGGATACTTTCGAGGAGCCGTCTACCGCGCCTTACGAATTTTAGCCTGGCGGCCGGCGCCCTGGTATACTCCTGTGAGGATACGTTCACTGGTCAATGGCTGAAGGAGAACATAGCCAAATCGGTGGTGGGGGATGCGGTGTTCTCAGTACTGAGAGCTAGGGAACTCCCTAAGCCGTTTAAGGTAATGTTCCGCACCAGGGACCAGATCACCAAAGAGCCGGCGGTGCTGTTCCGGCGCCTAAAGACCCTTAACGATGGCTTTGCAACCGAATATTGGAAATGTATTCGGACATACGTGGACAGAGCAGTGTAGTACTGGGTACTGTCCATTGATGGCTCCTCGCTGGACGCCATTAAGAATGCTGGCTTCGTGGGCTTCACTGGAGTGGACAAGGGTTCCTTCTAACTCCTACAGCACACGGAAACCACCAAAACCACTGCATCCGTGTCTACGGCAGGGGGTGGGACTAGCGAGATGGGGGATCTCGCTGTGGAGCTCGCTGGTGTCGCTCTAGGCACAGAGGGGGCTCATTCGGAAGTTTGATCTTCCATGGATGAGTCCACCCTACTGGAAGAATCGAATTGGACCCTTCGGGAACCAGCCGATGTGCGTCCTAGTGGTCCTGATGAGGGGGAGGGGGGGCTGGGAGCTTGCCTGTCGGGGGGAGGTGCCACTAGCCCTCTCGGGACCTATGAGGTGTAGCTACGTCCCTTCTGAACCCCTCTCTTTAAGACCAAGGGGACGCTACGTGCGATTCAAATCAATCTGCACCATAGTAAGGCGGCCTCTGCGGTACTCTGCAGGAGGTTTGCTATAGAGGGTCTTGATCTGGCCCTCATACAAGAACCGTGGATTTGCCATGGCAAAATCCTCGGTCTTGACGCGGCAGGGTCACTATTTTATGACCATACTGCTGCTAGACCTAGGGCGTGTACTCTGGTCCGGAGGGATCTTTGCTATATCTCTCTACCGCTGTACACGTCCCAGGACAAGGCGGCCGTGAAGCTAGTCCTGGCCACTGGGCATGCCAAGTTGACTATCACGGCTGCCTCTGCATACTTTTGCCACGACGCGGACTCTCTCCCGACAATTGAGGTGATTAGTTTGGTCGATCTATGTGAAAAGAGAGGGGACAAACTAATCATTGGCTGCGACGCCAATGCTCATCACATGACGTGGGGCAGTTCTGACTGCAACAGGAGAGGTGATGATTTACTAGAATATTTAGTTGGTTGTAAACTCCATATTCTTAATCAAAACAATGAACCTACTTTTGTTACTTCTAATAGAAGGGAGGTCATTGACCTCACGCTAGCCACGGAAAACCTCGTGTCTTCCGTGTCTAACTGGCATGTGTCTAATGAGCCGTCCCTGTCAGATCATAGGTACATCTGCTTTACTGTCGCGACTACCTCTGTCTTGGCGGGGACGGAGATACGCAATCCAAACGGACAAATTGGGCCGGCTAAAGGGAAGACCTAATCCTACGCTACGGAGGGGGTCACACTCCTGAACTTACTTCACCTAAGGATCTTGATAGGGCTGCTGGTGACTTACAGTGCTCCATTATGGAGTCATTCCACCGGAACTGCCCACTTAAGAACGTTAACCGCTCGAGGCTTGCCCCTTGGTGGAACGCGGATCTCAGCCGGCTTCGTAAATACACGCGCAGGCTATTTAACAAAGCCAAGCGCACGGGTATCTGGGCTGGATACAGGCAGTCCCTTAACACCTACAACAGGGCCATTAGAGCTGCTAAGAAGGACTCCTGGCGGACATTCTGTGAGCAAGTCTCCAATGTCCCTGCCACGGCTAGGGCCATGAAGATCCTAGCGCACGACAACACACATCGACTTGATACTACTAAGCTGCAGGAGGGTGTGTATACCTAGTCTGGGGCTGAGACTCTCAAGCACATGCTGGAGGTCCATTTTCCTGACTCTACTTTAATCAATCCAACAAACCCCGACTCTCTCTACCCTGTCCTGCACAGGGCTAAGAGGGAAGACTAGCTTGTAGCCAGACGGGTTGTCACGATTCCCAAGCTTCGGTGGGCTGTCAACTGTTCTGAGCCCTACAAGTCTCCGGGACCCGATGGGGTCTTCCCTCTGCTTTTGCAGGAGGGCTTAGACCACATCGCCTCTCCGCTTTGCAAGATCTACAGACTTTGCATTGCTCTCGGTCACATACCTCGTGACTGGAAGCGCTCTTGGGTTACCTTTATTCCCAAGCCCGTGAAGGCTTCCTATCTCGAGACGAAGGCATTCAGGCCCATATGCCTGACCTCCTTCTTTCTCAAAATTCTGGAGAAGCTGGTGGACAGGTACATTAGAGACGAGGTACTTTCGGTAACTCCTCTCTCTTCTTCACAATTTGCTTACCAAAAAGGCAAATCCACTGAGACGGCCCTACACGGCCTTACGAATTGCCTGGATAGGGCATTCGAGTTTCAGGAAATTTCACTGGCCGTCTTCCTCGATATTGAGAGGGCCTCTGACAAGGTCTCTAGCTCGGTTATTACTAAAGCTGTCAAGAGATTCAGCATCAGCGACACTCTTGGCTGCTGGATCAAGTCCATGCTCACCGACCGCGAGGTGTCGGCCTCCCTCCTTGGGGACTCTCTAGGGGTGACTACCAGCAGGGGCTGCCCTCAGGGTGGAGTGCTCTCCCCCTGTTGTGGTGCCTGGTGGTGGATGAACTCTTGGTTAGGCTCGGGGGTGCTGTGGGCTGCAGCTGCTTCGGGTATGCGGACGATGTAGCGTTAGTCTTTACCGGGAAGTTCCGCACTTATGAGATCTGCTCTCTCTAGCGTGGACCAATGGTGTCAGGCGGTTAACCTCACCGTTAATCCTGACAAAACTGTCCTTGTTCCTTTTACAAGGAAGAATACTAAGGATCTGTTCAATGATATCTCCTTCTTTGGCCAGGTCCTGACAAAGTCCTCCGAGGTGAAATACCTGCCCCTGTAACAAAATCGACGTTGGACCGACGTAGTCGGTTCGAGGTCCAACCAACACTGACGTAAAAGCGTCGGTAAACTTTCATTTCGACCGTCGAAATGTCCTATCCGTTTAAGTGTCGGCCCGACTTCAGGTCATAGAAATTTTGCCAGCACTAAAAAGTAAGCGTGTCCAGCTCTTACCTTATCAAACAAGAAGTCGGCTTTGTTATCTGGTTATGGTCGGATTATTAATCTAATTGCGGTCGGATTTATGGCTTGTTTGTGGGGGGCTTTATGGCTTGTTTGTGGTTGGCTTTATGGCTCGTTTGTGGTCGGCTTTATGGCTTTTTTGTGGCCGGCTTTATGGCTTGTTTGTGGTCGGCTTTATGGCTTGTTTGTGGCGGGCTTTATGGCTTGTTTGTGGCGGGCTTTATGGCTTGTTTGTGGTCGGCTTTATGGCTTGTTTGTGGCGGGCTTTATGGCTTGTTTGTGGTCGGCTTTATGGCTTGTTTGTGGTCGGCTTTATGGCTTGTTTGTGGCCGGCTTTATGGCTTGTTTATGGTTGGCTTTATTACTTTTTTATGGTCGGCTTTACGACTTGATTATGGTAGGCTTTACGACTTGTTTATGGTCGGCTTTACGACTTGTTTATGGTCGGCTTTACGACTTGTTTATGGTCGGCTTTACGACTTGTTTATGGTCGGCTTTACCACTTGTTTATGGTCGGCTTTACGACTTGTTTATGGTCGGCTTTATGGATTGTTTATGGTCGGCTTTATGGATTGTTTATGGTCGGCTTTTGGCTTGTTTATGGTCGGATTTAAAGCTTATTTATGGTCGGCTATAAGGGTTGTAGTTAATGTCTTCTAAACACCACTTTCATCTGGTTTTTTGTCCATCCCACATGGACACCAGTGCGTACTTACTGGCTTCTACTCTTTCATCATCGCTAAGGTTAAGATGTACGTGGCGATCGGCTAGGGTTACAATAAACTTCTAGCCTCCCAATGGTGCAGTTTCCACCAAAGGTTCACGCAATTGTGCTTTTGTTAAGATTCGAAACCTTATGTACCGATTTGAGTAAGACAACAATAGGCGTATGCTTCATTTTAAACGACAATATTAGTCTAGTCTTTCAAGAATGTTCAATAGTTATTTTTTAAACGATGTAACGCGCAATAAGGTTAATAATTATCGAAGAAAATATATAATATTAATTATATTTATTTTAATGTTTAAGATAATCTTAAACCGTTGATACACTAGTGCACTTTTATAAAAACGCATTTTAGTTGGTAAGGAGTCGAGCAGTTAACATAATCCTTCATTACATTAACCGACTTAAAATGTAACTATCAGACTACTCCATTCTATTGTTCTCAAGGCCGACTGCAAAGCGGAGTTAGCAACTGTAGTTTAATAAGAGTCGGATTTCCATTGTAAGTGCCAACTAGACCATAAACCGACGAATCTACCTCGAACCGACTCAAACGCGGAAGCTTCATTATAACGAAATTTGAAATGTTTAGTATTGGTCGGTAGGTAGTCGGGTATGCCGACCTCTCGACCCATGTTGTAAATTTTATAAAAACCCATGTTAGTTGATAAGGAGTTGAGCAGCCGACCTAATCCTTCCTTACACCAACCGACATAAAATGTAACTATCAGCCAACTCTATTTTATTGTTCTCACGGCCGACTTCAAAACGGAGCTGGTATCTGAAGTTGGATAAGAGGCGGACTTTAGTCGTAAGTGCTGACTAGGCCATTAAGCGAAGAATCTACCTCGAGCCGACTCAAACGCGGAAGAAGCTTCATTACAACTAAATCTGAAATTTTCAGTGTGATCGGTACGCCGTCGGATATGTCGACCTCTAGACCCATATTGTTATCTTTTATTAGACAGAAACGCGTGTTAGTTGGTAAGGAGTCGAGCAGCCGACCTAATCCTTCATTACATTAACCGACTTAAAATACAACTATCAGCCAACTCAATTTTATTGTTTTCACGGCCGACTGCAAAGCGGAGTTGGCAACTGAAGTTGGATAAGAGTCGGATTTTAGTCGTAACTACCGACTAGACCATAAACCGACGAATCTACCTCGAACCGACTCGAACGCGGAGATCTCGTGTTACTGGGGTGGGGGTGACCATTGATTGCAGACTCACATGGAAGCCGCATCTTCAACGGTGTATTAAGAAGGCTAAGATGCTCTTCTGGAGGACCAGGAGCTCTGTCGGCCAGACTTGGGGCCTCAACCCCAAGGCTGTACACTGGCTCTATACTGGGATCATCAGACCCATACTATCTTACGGGGCACTTGTCTGGTGGACAAGGGTCCGACTTAGGACGGTGCAGGCCGCCCTGCCCAAGCTTCAAAGGCTTGCCTGCATTGGTGTTACGGGGGCCATGAGATCGACCCCAACTGCTTCCCTTGAGGTGCTCCTTGACATGCTTCCTCTTCATCTCTTCATTGAGGAGGAGGCTGTCATGGGGGCCTATAGGCTCTACATTAGTGGCTGCTGGGTTCCAAGACTCTGAGATTACAGCCATACGAAGCTCTTTCGGGAGTACGCCGCATTCGAGCCGTCGTTAACGATGTGCTCTGACAAAACCGTTACCAGTTTTGACTTGACTAAGCCATTCAGCATCCACTTTCCCAGTCGGGCAGAGTGGACTAACCTGCTGCCTCTTGGCACTGGGGGTGAAACTATTTGTTTCACCGATGGTTCCAAGACTGATTCCGGCGCTGGCGCCGGCTATTACTGCCAAACCACAAGGGTCGGCTTTTCTGCTTGCCTGGGCACCTTTGCTAGTGTGTTCCAGGCGGAAATTGCCGCGATCTGTTATTTCGCAAATTACTGTATTAATAAAGGGTATACCGGACGGACTGTGAGAATCTATTCTGACAGTCAGGCCGCCCTGAACGCGCTGAACCAGTGTCAGATTACTTCTCAACTGGTACGCAGCTGCCTTGATCTGCTAGCGCGACTGGCGTCCTGCAACAGGGTTCTGTTGTACTGGGTGCCAGGGCATAGCGGGTATTATGGCAATGAGCAAGCCGATAGATTTGCGAAAAGGGGTGCGGAGGTCAAGCTCTTGGGACCGGAGCCGGCCGTCCCCGTCCCCTACAGGCATGTTAAACGGTGTCTGCATGACAGGTTGACTGTCATACTAAACCAGCTCTGGCATAACATGGGGGGCCAGAGACAGACAAAACTGTTAGTCAATTGTCCCTGTAGGTCTCGTGCTAGAGACCTAATTTCGCTCAGCAGATGGGATATTAGGCTGGCTACCAGTCTTATGACTGGACACTGTCGGCTTAATAGGCACCTCCATCAGATGGGTTTTACCGACGACCCTCTCTGCAGGTCGTGTCAGGAGAAGGAAGAAACATCCGCTCACGTACTTTGCGAGTGTGACCGCTTCGCCTCGCTTAGACTAGAACATTTTGATTCACACACTGTGGAGCCCTCAAGGGTCTCCTCTATCACGTTGGAGCGAATTCTTCGCTACGCTGCAGCTACGGGCCTATTCAAGGCCTGAATACGAGGATGCACAATATGCCTTTGGCATCGGTGCTAGGGCGCGTTCCCTCCTCAACAACAATAATAATAAGTTTTAAAATAGTATATTTCCTGATTTTAGCTGTGCATCATTTAAATTTAAAGTAGCTAAAGGGCTAGACTTAAAAAAATGTACTAGTGCTTTCACTTTTTTGACTAAAGCCATGGGTTTGGCAACGGATAATGCTTCTTGAGCAACCAGGATTAAGTTATGGGCAAAACATGGTAGATGTTTAAATTCGCCGAAGCGATCTCTTACGGCTTTAATAATATTTGATCCACTGTCGGTTACGCAAGCTACCACTTTTAGTAAGTAAATGTCCCAATCAGATAAAATTTCAGTTAGTTTAAGCGCAATATTATCTTAAGTGGTGCTACCTGGGAATTGATCAACCGTCAAATTGTGGGACCGATGCTTTTCCTCACAAATGCTGTAAATAGTAATGCCAATAAAAGAGGCGTTGGAGCAACTCTCAGACCAAATGTCAGTAGTTAATGCGACATAGTCTATGGAACTTATTTCAGAGTTTCGAACTTCCATCAATTTCTTGTACTTTAAATCTAAACCTGCCGTGATAGTTTTCCTACATGGAACTTTAAAACGGGGAACTAGAACTTTCATTAAATGAAGAAACCCCTCTCCTTCTACAACATTCAATGGCAGTAGGTCTCGAGCTACCATGAACTGAATAGCATCATTGATTTCGAAATTTTTATTTCCTCCCAAATTGAAAGCTGCTCTTCTCTTTAAGGTTTTAGTTAATGTGAGCTGTGTCTTTGATATTAAGTCTGAGTTTGATTCTTCACTACGGCTATGGTTTGATTCAGCTGAAAATGTGCTAGTGCTTGGTTCAGAAATTAAAATTTGCAACGGTAGATTTGCATTTTCAGTCGAAGGTAAATTAAGGTTGTTTTCTACTACCTGGTAAGGCTTGTCAGTCTTGGATTCAACCGTTCAATTATGATTTGTTTGTAAATGTTTTAATAATTACTTGTATTACCAGATGATGAAACTAGTTTGTCATAAAAATTACATGTTGCCATACTTTTAGTTTGTTTAGTGAAGTGATCTTATACTACACTTTTTCGCTTAATGGGGGCCATTTTGAAAAACCAATAATTTGGGAAACTAAAGCAACCTACAGTCTACATTTAACTTAAGAGCTATAACATTAGAGAACTAAATAATCCTGCTTGTGAACTAAATTTAAAAATTACAATACATGAATTTTGGAGAGGACTTGCTGATCTCCAAGTAGCAGCTTGTTGACCTCATGCTCCAAGGCGTATGACATAAAGACGTAGACGGTAGATGGGATATCAATGGGCATGAGAGCTAAGGTGTGGGCTTATATTTAAAGATTGTCATGGAGTGGATTTAAAGATAGTCATGTTGATTGATTTGAAAATAAAAATCGTAATGGCTTGGAACGTGGAGAAGTATATGATCATGATGGACTAGATAATCTCTGTAATGGCAACTCAATCATTAGCAGAACAAACTGGAATAAACAACAGGTTTAGTCTATCTCACCTCTTATTGAATAAACAGTTACCACTGGCAACGAGAAGGGACGAAAGCAGAAATGCAGGATATATTACTGACTGACTAAAGAGTGCAATAATAGTGGAAATTGGACTCAAAAAGTAAAAAACAGACCAAGATGGCATTGCCTTGATTGGATATGTCACTTTGAGAAGCACTTGGACAAGTCTATGGTCATGGTTCTGAATGGACTAGATCTAAAAGGTTAACTCAAGCCCTAGAAGATCAAACTACAAAAAGGACTTGGTCCCACCTCTTATTAAATCAACAGTTTCTAAGTTACAAACGACAACGAGAAGCGGAGAAAGGACGAAAGCAGAATTGCAGGATATATCTTAAAAAGTTAAAAAAAAGTTCAAGATGACATTGTCTTGAGTTGATATGTCACTTTGGGAAGCACTTGGACAAGTTTATGGTCATGGTTCTGTATGGACTAGATCTGAATGGTTAACTCAAGCCTTAGAAGACCAAACTACAAAAAACAGGACTTGGTCTCACCTCTTATTGAATTAACAGTTACCGACGGCAACGAGAAAGGGAGAAAGGACGAAAGCAGAATTTGTAAAAAGTAGGCATAAAAATAGACTCGGTTACAGGCTTATTCAGGTTAGTTTATGTTCAGCCCTTTAGGGGCGTTTTCACATTCACCCGACCTTTAATGTAGTCTGCTCTAATGTCAACTAGTTTCAGTTCTCTGAAGTTGTCTAAGTGATAAGTTCGCTTATTATTATGTCATTATTACTATTTATATTTTGGAAATAAAATACACTGCACCGGACTAGTTTCGACTTGGTATTCATTGATAGAATTCAAGAACCTTAACATGGTAGCAGAGCGTGGTTCTTAGGCGGATTGCTATCAGGGTGGACCAAGGCTTAACACCGCGGTGAAGTCAAGTAATTCAATATGGCGGAAGGCAACGAAGGTATGACAGCTTTTGAATTCAAGAAATTATCCGATGATAATTATACTTTATGGAAATTCAACATGAAAATGGCGTTACTGGACTTTGGCCTATGGGGCATTGTCAATGAGACTGAACAACCTCCTGCAGAATCAGCACGAGCAGAAGAAAGGGAAAGATATCGTCTACGACAGGAGCAAGCACTATCGAAGATTTCCATGGCAGTTGATGATGAACATAAGCATCTAATAGAATCCTGTAACACAGCTGTAGAAGCTTGGAAGCTTCTGGAAGAACAGCATGAGCCCATATCTCGTACACGAATATTGATGTTACGTACAGAACTGCAAAACCTGCGATATACTCCTCCAGAATCAATGGCTGTCTACTTAGCAAAGATGCAAGCGATAGCGACGAAGTTGAAGAAAGCCGGCGGCACTATTCCAGACGAAGAGATAGCATATCAGATGATACATATGTTACCAAAGGAATACGACAACGTGGGCTTTACAATTTGTGGGTTATCCAAGGAAGAATTCACGCCACAAAAGGTCAAGACGTTACTGATTGCGGAATATGAGCGATTAAAGCAGCAAGCGAAAGCGGCGGCATCGGAAGATGCGACATACCATATAGGGTTCTCATCAACGGTCACCGCAAGAACAAACGCTCGTTCTCAAGGACAACGTAACGAAACAAAGAAAGAGGTTGAATGTTTCACTTGTCATAAAATCGGCCATTTCTCAACTGGATGTCCGGATAAACAAAAGAAAGAAAGGCAAAAGAAGTCAACAAAGAAGAAACGTAAAGGGCAAGTCATGAATTTCTACGCTTCTGCGATGACTGCCACAACAGATGAAGATCAATGGGTGTTAGACAGTGGAGCCACTCACCACTTTTGCAAGCGCCTGGATTGGATGATCAATGTGAAGGAAATAACGATAGACATCGATACGGCAGAAAGTAAAACCCAAGCCATAGGAATCGGGGAAGTCCAGCTTGTATTAAAGAACGGAACGCCAGTTACCTTGCATGATGTCTATTACGTACCATCTTACAAGAGAAATCTACTATCTGTGCGACAAATAGATAAACAAGGATTCAAGCTCGTAGCATTTCAAGGACGCTTCACAATCATTAAACCAGACGATGATGAAATAGTCATAGAGGCACGGCTTCATAATAACAACCTATATATGCTTGATGCTTTGGTATTACAAGAAGAAGAAATCAACCAAGAAAGTCATATCAGTTCAAAAGAAACAGAAACATGGCATAAGCGACTGGGACATCCGAATATTCGAAGAATGCTGCAACTAAGTAAAGGCAACATGGTAAAGGGACTGCCGCGGTTTAAGGACCTGCTTGACACCTGTATGCCCTGTCGACTCTCTAAGTCAACAAAAGAGCGATCTCGCGCCAGTGAAGGAATACAGTCCAAGGATGTCTTGGAACTTGTACACAGTGATCTATGGGGTCCAGCTCCCGTAGAATCACGGGCAGGGTTCAAATACTTTATCAGCTTCATTGATGATTTTTCAAGAAAAGTCACGGTATATATGATATCCTCCAAGGCAGAAGCGCATAACTCCTTCCTGAAGTATAAAGCGTGGGCAGAACGACAAACCGGGCAGAAGATAAAGAAAATCAGAACCGATAATGGCCTGGAATACTGCAACAAAGCATTTACTGACGTTTGCCAGAAAGAAGGAATCCAAGTGGAACGAACGAATACGTACAGTCCAGAGATGAACGGTACGGCGGAGAGGTTCAATCGTACAGCGTTGGAGGGAGTGCGTACGCTACTGGAAGATGGAAGTCTTCCCCAACGGCTGTGGGGAGAGGCCTTAATGACATTTGTCTACCTGACTAACAGACTCCCGCACTCCAAGGTTGAGGGGAGTGTACCGGAAGAAAATTGGTTGCGACGACACATATCCGTGAAACATCTAAGACGATTTGGTTGTTTGGCTTTTGTTCATCAACCGAAAGTCAAGAGAAGTAAATTGGACAATAATGCCAAGATGGGCATTTTGATTGGTTATGCCGCTGCATCAAAGGGCTATCGAATATGGTTCCCCCAAGAGGACTACGTGGAGGAGACGAAGCACGTGAAATTTGATGAAAAGAAAAACGGCTATACCGAACTTGGAACACAGAAAGAAGATATGAACGTCAAATTCTATAATAGCCATTGGCAGCTGTTAGAACCACGAGACCATGATGACACTGAATCAGAAGATGACAGTGAAACGGACTCTGAATCATCTACGACATCAAATGAATCCTCCGAAAGTACGTCAGACGAACCTATAGACAATGAAATTAAAGGACAAGACCGATCAAAGAATGATGGAACAGATACGGAGAACAATAACGAAGATGATACGGAGAACAATATCCACGGGGAAAGGCGAATCATAACAAGAACAAAAGGATCATCAAAGGGAAGAAAGGACGTCTATTATTATGACGTCGAAGCAAACAAACGCTTTCATTCGCAGAAACGAATAAAGGAATATTTGGAGCAAAAAGGAAAACCTTACGATCCTAATCTCTTCAATTTCTCACTGAAAACGACTGATTCAGATACAAATGTTGAAGCCAACATAGTAGAAGCCCCAATAACATATGAAGAAGCCATGCAAAGGGACGATGTCGATACGTGGACAAACGCCATGGACATCGAAATGAGGACCATAACACAACGCCAAGTCTATGAGTTGGTAGAACATCCGGCTGACAAGAAACTCACCGGAACGAAATGGGTATACGTAATCAAACGGGACGACAAAGGAAAAATCGCCAAATATAAAGCAAGACTGGTTGCTCAAGGATACTCACAAATCTACGGCGTAGATTACGATGTGACGTATGCGCCAGTAATCAATTTCACCTTAGTCCGAGTATGCGTCTTCGTATTTATTGTCTGTCTCGGATGGTGCCATCAACAACTGGACATTAAAGGCGCCTATTTATATGGGAGCATCGATGAAGACGTGTATGTTAAACAACCCAAGGGTTACGTCTCACCAGGCAAGGAAACTCTCGTATGGCATCTCAAGAAAGGATTATATGGGCTAAAACAAAGCGGAAGAAAATGGTTTGAAGAATTGGACTCGACATTAAGAAAGCTAGGATACACGAAAATTCAGGGATGTAACTGCCTATATCGTTTTGGCACGCGAGCGATATTAATTGTCTACGTTGACGACATTATTCTCATAGCAAGACAGCACGATATCATGAAGGAGTTACTTCGCAAGTTACAGACGATTTTCGAGATTACCGATTTGGGGCAGCTTAGATACTTCCTCGGCGTTGAATTCGACTTCACAAGACCTGAAGAAGTCCGCATACACCAAACCGATATATTACGAAAATAGCAAAGGAATTCAATATAGAAGCCTCTCGAAAGAAGCTCGATGTACCGTTAGAACAAGGAACGCGGCTGAGTCAGAATGGAATCAACTCATTGGATCAGGAGCAATATCCTTACAGGAAACTGGTTGGAATCCTCCTGTATCTATCACAACGAACACGACCTGATATCACGTACATAATCTCGTGTCTCGCAAGATATTCGTCAAATCCTGGACAGGAACACTACAACTATCTCCTTCGAGTTTTAGCATACGTTGTAGAGTCCGAGAGTTACGCTATCAACTACCACAAGACTGCCAGAATGGATTTGGAAGGATACACTGATGCATCATGGGCTTCGGACCTCGATGACAGAAAATCCACCAGCGGCTTTGTCGTCAATATTGGCAACAACCCCATCCTCTGGAGATCCGTGAAGCAAGCATGCGTGGCCCTCTCATCCATGGAAAGCGAGTACATAGCGATTGCAGAAGTAGCGAAAGAAGTCCAATGGATGACGCCCATACTGAGAGAACTGTATAGCATGGATAAGTTAGAATTACGCGAGACGAAAATATATAGTGATAGTCAGGCCGCTATTTACATGTCTAAAAATGTTATCGAAAACAATCGTTCTAAACATATAGACTTAAGATACCATTTTGTACGCGATTGTATAAGCAATAATTTATTTAACCTTGTTTTTGTTAAGACGGATGACAATATAGCAGACTTGTTTACTAAGTTACTTCCCAAACGAAAATTTATAGAATTTTGTATAAAATTAAACTTGTCTTCTGTATCCGAGTCAAGGGGAGTGTAAAAAGTATGCATAAAAATAAACTCGGTTACAGGCTTATTCAGGTTAGTTTATGTTCAGCCCTTTAGGGGCGTTTTCACATTCACCTGACCTGTAATGTAGTCTGCTCTAATGTCAACTAGTTTCAGTTCTCTGAAGTTGTCTAAGTGATAAGTTCGCTTATTATTATGTCATTATTACTATTTATATTTTGGAAATAAAATACACTGCACCGGACTAGTTTCGACTTGGTATTCATTGATAGAATTCAAGAACCTTAACAGAATTGCAGGATATATCTTAAAAAGTTTAAATCAGTTCAAGAATGACATTGTCTTGAGTGGATATTTCATTCTGGGAGGCACTAGGAGAAGCTTGTGATCATTGTTCTGTATGGACTAGATCTGAAAGGGTAACTCAAGCCCTAGAAAACCAAACTACAAAAATGGACTTGGTCTCACCTCTTATTGAATCAACTTTACCAATGGCAACGAGAAGGGAGTCAGGGACAAAAGCAGAAATGCAGGATATACCTGACTGACTTAAGAGAGCAATAATATTGGAGGTTGGACTTGGAAAGTTAAATAAACAGTCGAAGACGACATTGTCTTGACCGATACGTTACTTTGGGAAGCACTTGGAGAAGTTTAAGGACTAGATCTGAAAGCGCGCGGCTCGCTAAGTTGCTAAAATTAACAAACAAAGAGCATGAACTTCGCTTAGCTAAGCTAAGGCTTAGAATTGTGATGCACGACGACCGCCGCCCGGCTGCAGCGGTTCTTCCCGTCACTAGGACTCGCACAGCCTAAGTAAACATCAGGCTCTGTTACCTATATCTCTGAGTGAGTCTGATACTCTGACTCTAACAATGACTCAGTCTCTGTCTCTGATTCTTACACTCCTCAATGCTATACTCAATACTCATTACTCAAACGAAAACATGTCTACTCAATACTCATGCATTGCTTATACTTATGGTCTGAACTCTGAGTCTGAACACTCTGAGTAACCATAGCCGGCCTCGGCGTTAGCCGCCTTTATTTATTATTGTCTACTCCCGGTGGTGGCGCTGCCTGGCCTTTCCGGCTGCCAGCCCACTGCCCTAGAGCGACGCTTAACGATAACGACTAAATGGGTAAAAATTACTCGACACCTGGAATATTTCGAAAGTACTCGAGTATGGTATCGAAACGAAAATCCGGTATTCGATGCCAGTATCGGAAGACTGAAATACTCGATACTAATTTGGTATCGAGTAGTATCGAACAGCTCTAATTTAAAACAATTTGGCTTTATTTGTGCATTAATATAGTACAATTCGTCAACAATTTTGGGGCAATAGTTAAATTTTAACAAATACATTTTTTAATTTTTTTTAATATTTCAGGAGATTACTTCTTCTTGTTTGCAAAGCTCCAATTACTTAGACTTTTCCTTAACTTTTGAAATCCGGACTTGGGTCGCTTTTTAGTATTTTCGCTATATTGAAAGCTCATTTTGTGACCCGAAGGTCCAGCAGGAAGATTTAAGGCCTCAAAGATTTCCCTTTGTCTACGATTGGTTCGTTCTTTCACGAGTTTCTTGAGTACGATGTTAAATAAGTCTCTGTACTGACAGGAATGACAAGCTGGATGTTCCGGAGGAATTACGTCGTCCTTAGAGGAACCAAGGCCTATTATTATTATAATAATTATTACTGAGTAGGGGGGCTCGCGCCCTAGCACCGATGCCATAGGAATATTGTGCGCCCTCGTATTCAGGCCTTGAATAGACCCGTTGCCACAGCGTAGTGTAGAATTCGCTCCACCGTAATAGATTAGACCCGCGAGGGTTCAACAGTGCGTGAGTCAAAATATTCTAGTCTAAGCGAGGCGAAGCAGTCGCACTCGCAAAGTACGTGAGCGGAGGTTTCTTCCTTCTCCCGAGACGACCTGCAAAAAGGGTCGTCGGCAAAACCTATCAGATGGAGGTGCCTATTTTGCCGGCAGTGTCTGGGCAGAAGACCGTAGGCCAGCCTAATATCCCATCTGCTGAGCGAAATTATTTCTCTAGCACGAGACCTGCAGGGACCATTGACTAACTGTTTTGTCTGTCACTGACCCTCCATGTTATGCCAGAGCTGGTTTTGTATGACAGTCAACCTGTCATGCAGACTCCGTTTGACGTGCCCGTAGGGGATGGGGACGGCCGGCTCCGGCCCCAAGAGCTTGGCCTGCGCGCCCCTTTTCGCAAAACTATCGGCTTGCTCATTGCCATAATATCCGCTATTCCCTGGCACCCAGTACAACAGAACCCCTTTGCAGGACGCCAGCCGCGCTAGCAGATCAAGGCAGCTGCGCACCAGTTGAAAGGTAATCTGACACTGGTTCAGCGCGTTCAGGGCGGCCTGACTGTCAGAGTAAATTCTCACAGTCCGTCCAGTATACTCTTAGTTAATGCAGCGATCTGCGCAATAATAGATCGCGGCAATTTCCACCTGGAACACGCTAGCAAAGTTGCCCAGGCAAGCAGAAAAACCGACCCTTGTGGTTAGGCACTAATAGCCGGCGCCAGCGCCGGAATCAGTCTTGGAACCATCGGTGAACCAAATAGTTTCACCCCCAGGGCCGTCGTCAGGGGGGGGCCGGGTGGGCCCGGCCCTACCTATAATGTGCTTGGCCCTACCCAAAATTTTCCAAAAATTGTTCAAAAATTCTTTTGGCCCTACCAGTAGCTTCATTGGCCCTACGTCTCTACCTACAGTCCCACCACGCTTATCGTAATTTTTTGTGCCTGTAAATAATAAACATCCTAAAATTCTATAAAAGTTATCATCATGCTTAAAAGTAGTTCTTAGACGCTAGAGCAGACGACACTGGAGGTCTAGAGATACGTGTCGACGAGATGGGTCTTTTAGAATCCATACTTTTTATATAGATTGGCAGGTGCGTATCGAGTCTAGCGTCACCAATTTTACAGTGCAGAATCTATCGTTTGGTTGCACTTGTGGAAGTTGTGGAGCTCATTAGTGGTTTATATGATAGTATGATATGCAATTCTAATTTAACGTTTTTTAAGTTTCGTGATAATTTGATATAAATTAGTATTCATCCTTAGTCCTCATTGACATTGCATCCACCTTGGGCCTCAGCAACTTAAATTAAGGTGGGCAGTTCCTTTTTCTATGATTAATGTATGGTTATAATTAACTGGCGATGGTTAGTCTCGTGAATGAAATTTCGAAATCGTAATATTAAGCATATAAAATGAACCGAAAAGTTCAAAAGCGGGAAAGGCTATCAGAGTTTAATAAATCCACTATAAAAAAGGCAGGCTTATGCCGTTGACGAACTATTTTAGTAAAGCAACACGAACAACAGACTCGATTACTGAAGTTAGATCTGAATTCACGCAATCATCTTCCGAAGCTCACGCACCTATTCGGCAAAATACCGTAATGAATACGGTAATTGAAGGACAGAATAACACGCAAGGTGACGACCAATTCATTGGCGTCACTGCTGAGGTAGAAAACGAAGAAAGAAATACAGTAGTAAATGAGGATCCGGAATTGGAATGCAGACTCATGCTATAAAGTTCTGAACAATCTGATAGTGATAATGAATTGCCACCAACTGTCACTGGTTTATTAAACACCCAAGTTACCGTCACCGAACTATCAAAAGTGGAAGTTAAAGTGTCTGCCAATGATTTGGGGGATAAGGTACCATCTCAGCCAAAGCTGTCACACTATCCAAGAACACAATTTTCAAATCGAATGAGGCGCTTCAATAGTGATTGGTATAAGGGAAGAGATTGGCTGGAATATTCCACAAAAACAGACTCTTGCTATTGCTACCCGTGTAGGAAGTATTCAATTGCTAAAGAGAGGTCAGACCAAATTTTCACTGTCCAAGGCTATAGAAATTGGAAAAACGCTTTATCGAAAACTGGGTTTGATAAGCACACGGATTCAAAATATCACAAAGAAGCTTTTCTTAACTGGAAAGAACACCAAGCCAGAGAACAAGCTAGTTCAATTATTACCAAAAAACTGGTTGACGAGCAGATTCAGAGAAATCGATATTACTTGAGAGCGGTTTTTGAAGTTATACAATTTTTAGCCGAACATGAACTTCCTCTGCGTGGTACAACAGAACAAATACATCAAACCTCATCTGGGCTTTTCCTAAGCCTATTCGAGTTCACCCTAAAACGAGATCCAGATTTAGTCAGGGTTTTACAAACTATTCCACAGAATGCGCATTATAGATCACCATCTGTACAAAATGAACTCATAGGAATCCTAGCTGAATGCGTAAGAACGGCGGTTGCGGATAGCGTTCGCTTATCGAAGCCAGGGTATTATACAATAAAATGTGATGGTACACGAGATAAATCAAGTAAATTATAATTTTTATCGACGTTATTATACAACTAAAATTTTCAATACATGAATAATAACTCATCCATTCCGTCATTGGCAATTCCAATAATATTAGGAAATGAAGACTTTTGCATCGTAATTCGACATGTTAAAAATGGCGTAATATTTGAAAATTTATTAGATATGATTTGTTTAGAGGAGTTTAATGCTGAGTATACTTCGAAACGAATATTAAATGTTCTTGAAAAACACCATTTGGATCTAAACAAGATTATAAGTCAATGTTATGATGGCGCTTCAGATATTTAATTTGTAGTTATTAGTACACGGAATTGCAATCTATTTGGACTGTTTTTAGCAAAAACTTAAATTAACTTTTACGTAGTTATGTCTGGTGTAAAAGGAGGAATGCAAAAGATAATTTCTCGAACTTTGGAAAGGGATATTCCTTATGTTCACTGCTTTAATCATCAACTACATCTAGTAATTGTCAACGGTTTCAAGTTAGAACCAAAATTAAAGCAACTCTTTGACACTTGCAACTGTCTCTACAATCTCTTCAGAAAATTTACTGTGTGCGCGCGATACAAAGGTTCGCAATCCAATCTATTAAATCAAAATATCAGCTAAGCTTAAAGACCCATGAACGGTTTCAGGGAAAACACTGAAACGTCTTATGGAGCACAGATGGACTGGGCATCTGGAAACCGTAACAATCATCGTTGAAAACTTCCGAGAAATATTTTTAGTGCTTAAAGATTTAAGCAGAGACACGTCACTACCTGGAGAGACTGCTGTGGAGGCAACTGGACTAATGAAAATTATGAAAGGGCTTGAATTTCGGTTTTTGGCTATTTTGACGAAAAGCGTTTTAGGTAATCCTATTTCTAACAATTTCAATTTATGGTCACCGACTTCTATTTCTTTACATAGTTACATTACAAAAGTGTTGCAATTTTCAACTTTTCAGAAGTGTTTGCTCCAGCTAACAAGCATTTGCAAAATGAACAGTGTGATCTAATGGCTGGGCTAGATTTAATAACCACAACAGTCGAAGCAATTAAACAGCAACGAAGTGAAAAACATTTTCCTCAAATATGGACTATGTCTATGAAACTATTTCCCGAGGCTGATGACCACGAGTTAGGATCCAACACATTGGTTCAAAAAAAGCGTACCCGAAAAATTAATCCCAAGTTCAAAGATGCTCACCTTATGTCAACGGTCGGACAGTCTGAGTCCGCAGATATGAATCTATCCCCTGAAACGTCGATGAAAAGATTATATTACAGTGTTATTGATTCTATTACGGCAGAAATGGAGGGTAGATTTTCAGAACGGAACAAAGTTCTGTCGAAGGCTTTTGCATCATTAGTTCCAAGTTCCGCATCATTTTTTGATATTGACAAATTGGATCCCATTTGCCAGCTAATGAGCATAGATCGCAATGAGCTTAGAAAGGAAATCAGTCTTGGTCGTGCATATGTGTTAAGTAATGTTTCTGCCGAAGAGAAAAAATTGCGAGTGGTTTGCGAAGTTCTCTTGAAGTGTAATGTGAGTATCAGCAAAATGCAAAATTGATTCGTTCGATCTTTAACAACCCAACATGAAAACAATGATTGCGCTCTAATACTTCTGGTATTGACTATATAGAACGCATTTCCAATTTTATACAAAATATGCTGTGCAGCTTTGGCATTTGGATCGTCTACTGCTGTTTGCGAAGGAACTTTTTCAACTTTGACTAGAGTGTTAAGCCCCGACCGCCAGTCTATGTTACCAGAACGTCTGTGCGATTTGACATTACTAGCTGTGGAAAAGGAATACACAAGAAGTGTATCTTTTGACAGTTTTCTTGAAAGGTTCACTTCGAAATCACGAAAATTAGTTGTATGAAGTTTTTCTTTAATAAATAGTACAAAAAAATTTAATTTCTTGCATAAAGGATTTTAATACCAAATTGTCCGAAAATGTGCCCAACCGCGGTCCTACCAAAAATTTCACCCGGGCGACGGCCCTGTTCACCCCCAGTGCCAAGAGGCAGCAGGTTAGTCCACTCGGCCCGACTGTGAAAGTGGATGCTGAAAGGCTTAGTGAAATCAAAACTGGTAACGGTTTTGTCAGAGCACATCGTTAACGATGGCTGAATGGCTTAGTGAAATCAAAACTGGTAACGGTTTTGTCAGAGCACATCGTTAACGACGGCTGAATGGCTTAGTGAAATCAAAACTGGTAACGGTTTTGTCAGAGCACATCGTTAACGACGGCTGAATGGCTTAGTGAAATCAAAACTGGTAACGGTTTTGTCAGAGCACATCGTTAACGACGGCTGAATGGCTTAGTGAAATCAAAACTGGTAGTGGTTTTGTCAGAGCACATCGTTAACGACGGCTGAATGGCTTAGTGAAATCAAAACTGGTAACGGTTTTGTCAGAGCACATTGTTAACGACGGCTCAAATGCGGCGTACTCCCGAAAGAGCTTCGTATGGCTGTAATCCCAGAGTCTTGGAACCGAACAGCCATTAATGTTGAGTCTGTAGGCCCCCATGACAGCCTCTACCTCAATGAAGAGATTAAGAGGAAGTAAGTCAAGGAGCACCTCCAGAGAAGCAGTTGGGGTCGATCTCATGGCCCCCGTAACTCCAATGCAGGCAAGCCTTTGAAGCTTGCGCAGGGCAGCCTGCACCGTCTTGAGCCGAACCCTTGTCCACCAGACAAGTGCCCCGTAGGATAGTATGGGTCTGCTGATCCCAGTATAGAGCCAGTGTACAGCCTTGGGGTTGAGGCCACAAGTCTGGCACACAGAGCTCCTGGTCCCCCAGAAAAGCATCTTGGCCTTCTTGATGCACCGATCAAGATGCGGCTTTCATGTGAGTCTGCAATCAAAGGTCATCTCCAGGTATTTCACCTCGGAGGACTTTGTCAGGACCTGGCCAAAGAAAGAGATATCATTGAACAGATCATTAGTATTCTTCCTCGTAAAAGGAACAAGGACATGTTTATCAGGATTTACAGTGAATTTAACCGCCTGACACTATTGCTCCATGCTAGAGAGAGCAAATGTCATAAGCGCGGTAACAGTATCCGGGAACTTCCCGGTAAAGACTATCGCTACATCGTCCGCATACCCGAAGTGCTAAAGCCCCCAGCACCCCCGAGCCTCCCTAAAAGTTCGTCCACCACCAGGCACCACAACAGGGGGGAGAGCACTCCACCCTGAGGGAAGCCCCTGCTGGTAGTCACCCCTAGAGAGTCCCCAAGGAGGGACGCCGACAACTCACGGTCGGTAAGCATGGACTTGATCCAGCGGCCGAGAGTGTCGCTGATGCAAAATCTCTTGACAGCTTCAGTAATAACCGAGCTAGAGACCTTGTCAAAGGCCCCCTCAATGTCGAGGAAGACGGCCAGTGAAATTTCCTGAAACTCGAATGCCCTATCCAGGCAATTCGTAAGGCCGTGAAGGGCCGTCTCAGTGGATTTGCCTTTTTGGTAGGCAAATTGTGAAGAAGAGAGAGGAATTACCGAAAGTACCTCGTCTCTAATGTACCTGTGCACCAGCTTCTCCAGAATTTTGAGGAAGAAGGAGGTCAGGCATATGGGCCTAAATGCCTTCGCCTCGAGATAGGAAGCCTTCCCGGGCTTGGGAATAAAGATGACCCTAGAGCATATCCAGTCATATATACCAATAAGGAATGTATCCCAAATTCTTAATCGCTGTGAAAATTTGCTAAATTAAAAGTTTTTTTTGGTGAAACATAGAGTAATTTTGATAAATCTTAGTAGAATTTAACTCAACGTTTTAAACAATTTGAAATGTTTTTCAAATTACGCGTTTCGTTTCGGTAAAATGTAACCTAGAGGGCTGATTTAGTTTCGGTGGTTTATTCAATTTCCCATGTATTCCTATGGGTTTAAAGGAATTGTAAATTATCGTTTTCGTTTCGATGAAGATGTAACGCAAATGATCAAAAAAGTTTCGATGGATTTTTACTTCTAACACGAAATGCATTGTGGATACATTACTGTTTTTAACGTTTTCCACAAATTTTTGATTACACGGCTAATAATTTTGATAAATATAGTACGTATGAGGTTATTGCTTCCGTCTAATGATATGTTGTCTTATTGATTTCTGCTAACGCTACAAAAACATAACTTGTAGAGACTTGTCCGTTTAATGCCCTCAGGGCAACCACCTGGAATCAATTAAATATTTGACCCCTTCACCAATTAACAAAGCAATAAATCACTCTAAATACAAATTCCATTCATAACAATACAAATGGTTCGACCACGCCCCCAAACCCATTAAGACACGCCTGGACATGTTTACGTATAAATAAAAAAATATATGGGATAAAGGTTCAACCCCGCTCTCCTTTTAATGTCATAAAACCTGGTGGGTGGTCCACTTATAGAAAGGACAAAATATATTACGTTGATCAGAAAGCAAGGAATCAAATGGCACTGCCCCCCCCCCCCAAACTCATAAAATTTAGACACGTATGAACGTGTTTACGTATAAATAAAAAGAGATGGGGATAAATTCTTTTGTTGTGAACTAAGTTCGACCTCCTCCGCCCCCTTAATGCCATATACTATACACCTGTTGGGTGGCCAAAAGGAGATATAGAGAGCGAAGACATCTTCTTCTCATGCCGCTATGCCACGTACGGGTCATCTACACCGCAATCATTGTGATGGGACTTTAAAAGACGTGCCTGACTGCGGCCAATTAAATTATTTCTGCACATGACGTGACTGTGCGCACTTCAGACGTTGTGTTTTAGTTCAATCTAAAAATCTGATCCGTATGTCGACCCATAAAGAGCGAAGACATCTTCTTGACGAGCGAAAGTTTTATAAAAAAAAAGGGTAAGTTCACTTTGCATCATAACAATGATTCTATTTTAGTCAATATTTATGTTTACTTTAGTTACTTCGTTTCTAGTAAGCAACTTTTGCATGGTAAAATTGGGGTTTTTTAGATAGTGTTAAGGAAATGCTAGTATTTTAATCAATATTCGTGTGGTTTTTAAGCAGTATTCAGCTATAACAATATTGGTATTTTAGTCAATATTCATGTGTACTTTAGTAGTATTCGTATAAGAAATCGGTATTAATTTCTAATATGCCACTTGTGAATGGTAAAATTGGGGTTTTTAAGATAGTATTGTGGAAATTCTAGTATTTTAATCAATATTCATGTGCATTTTAGCCAGTATTCAGCTATAACTTTTGCATACATTTTATATAAATTCTTTGTAGTTAAGTATTATTCGTATGAAATTCAGTATTAATTTCTAATAAGCCACTTGTGCAGGGTAAAATTAGTGTTCTTTAGGTAGTATTATATAAATGCCAGAATTTTAATCAATATTCATGTGTATTTTAGGAGTAGTCAGCTATAACTTTTGCATGTAGTTTATATCAATCACGTGTAATTTAGTAGTATTTGTGTGAAATTCAGCATTACTTTATAATAAGCCACTTGTGCATGGTAAGATTGCTGATTTTTTAGGTAGAATTATATAAATGCCCGTATTTTAATCAATATTCATGGGTATTTTAAAAGTATTCGTATGAAAAAACCGGTAGTAACATTTTTTTGAAAAATCAGAGTTTCCTGCTCATTAAATGTTCTAAACCTAATACAAACTCTGATTCTTAAACCTATACAACTAGAATAACCTAGCATAAGGCTGTGTTTTAGGATCTACCGTAGAATAACCTAGCATAGACCAATCATTCAGGATCTACCGTAGAATAACCTAGCATAGACCAATCATTCAGGATCTAACATAGAATAACTTAGCATAAGCCTATCTTTTTCAGGATCTACCATAGAATAACCTAGCATAAGACTATTTTTTAGCATTTACCAAGAACAAAACTAGCATATTACACCTACAATTAAACATTATTATGTATGCACCCCTGCGAGGGGGGTCATATATCGAACTACCCCAATGGATAGCTGATAAAAAAGCGGTGATTAATATCAAAAACTCCGATGATAGATGCTTTTTATACAGCATTTTAGCTAAACTACATCCGGTTGATAAAAACCCTCAACGTGTTAGTAAATACACCGGGTTTACCGAGGAGTTGAATCTGGATGGGGTGTCTTTCCCCTTTAAACCTGATTCAAACAAACTGGAAAAATTTGAACGGGTAAATAAGCTATCGGTTAACATCTTTGCGTTAGAAAAAATAGTTTTCCCCATCTACGTTAGTAACAATAAAGTGCAAGAAGAACGGCAAATTGACCTCTTATTACTAACCCAAGGGAAAAAACAACATTACTGCTTAATAAAAAGCTTAAGTCGTCTCTTAAACGATTTTACGAAACACGATGGGGTGACGTTCTACTGTCGTTATTGTCTACACCGCTTCACTGGTGCCAACGCTAAAAGTAACCACAACGAACACGTGAAAGATTGTAACATCCACGGACCTCAACGTATCATCATGCCCACCAAGGAACCCATCTGTAAATTCAGAAAGTTCGGATGGTGTATGAGGGTTCCGTATGTTATCTACGCTGATTTTGAGTCGATTATGCCTAAGGTCGACACCTGCCTACCAGACTCGACGCTTTCTTCGACCACCACTCTAGCTTTACATATATCTTGTGGTTTTTCCTACGTCGTAGTTGGTCCTGACGGTAAGTTACAGTACAAAGTTTAATTTTTACCTTATAAATCCATATATTTGTTATCAGGAACTCCCAATAAACCGGTTACATATAGAGGGAAAGACGCAACCAACGTCTTTTTTGATAGATTAGATATTGAATCGAAAGTTATCCTAGATAAAATCGCGGAAAAATCCCCACTGAGTCTATCGAGCGAGGAGGAGATAACTTTCAGAAAGACGTCACTCTGTTAACTATGTTATAAACCGTTCACGGAAAAGGATTGGAAAGTTCGAGATCACGATCATTACTTGGAGACGTACCATGGAGCAGCGCACAATAGTTGCAATCTAAAACTGAAACCACCATCACATATCCCCGTCTTCCTACATAACCTGAGTCGCTACGATGGACATCTCCTCATGCAACAAATCGGATTAATTAAAAATAAGAAAATCGAATGCATTCCGAGCAATAGTGAGACGTATATTTCCTTTTCGCTGGGTCATCTACGTTTCGTCGACTCGTGTAGATTTTTACCCGCTTCCCTGGAAACCCTCGTAGGGAATCCAGCTAAAGGAGGGTCAGAGAAGTTCCCCATTTTAAATTCCGTGTATACACCTGACGAAGTCGCCTTACTATTACGGAAGGGAGTGTACCCTTATGATTACATGGACAGTACAGAAAAATTTGATCAGGAACAACTACCCTCGAAGGAGGAGTTCTTCAACATCTTAACTGACTCTCATATCTCTGACAGTCATTATGAGCATGCGCAGAAGGTCTGGGAAACCTTCCAGATTAAAAACATAGGTAAGGGTTTTTATATACAAACCCTAATAACTATCATGCTAACAGGGAGATACGTTTTAGGCGAGTATCATGACCTCTACGTCACTGCTGACACTCTACAGCTAGCTGACGTTTTCGAATCATTCCGAAGTATTTGTATGAACTACTACAAATTAGACAGCGCACATTCCTGTACAAGTCCAGGATTCGCTTGGGAGAGCGCCCTCTACATGACAGGTGTAGAGCTGGATTTACTGCTCGACCCGGATGTGCATTTGATGATTGAAAAAGGGATTCGCGGAGGTGTTTCCACGATTAGTCACCGTTAGGCGACAGCCAACAATAACCTCTTCCCCGAGATCTACGATCCGAAAAAACCCACTAGTTTTCTAACGTATCTAGACTGTAACAACCTATACGGCACCGTCATGATGGATCCCATGCCAATGAAAAACTTTCAATGGGATAATTCCACACCTATCGAAGACGTACAGTCCCGGACAAAAGTTTCTGGACAATTTCATTTGGCTGCCATTTTGTTCCTATTTGAGCTAGAGTAACAAAATAGGACTTTCTAAATAGGTTTACTTCTTAAAATTATTTTAAAATTACAAATAACACTGTGGCGCTAATAGGGCGTTAGCCATAGCGGAAATAGTAAAGCCCCCCGATAATGACGTTACGAAATAGTGCTTCAAATGGATCAACAATGCTATCGTTGCACGCGTCTTGTCACGTCGAATCCGAAACTGTTTTCAAATTCTAACTCGGTTCAGAAAATTAAAAGTTATGACAAAAAACGTGACGTTCAAAACAATAGCAAATAAGCCTAAAAATTTTTAATTTTATCTATATCAACTTAGCTCCGTATTAAATATTACGATCAGAAAAACAAGATGTTCCAACCCGAGAATTTTTAGTTCACACTGACATATGAGAAATGAGAACTTGTGAATTAGACTCAGTCTTCAGAAATGGAGGGTTGTTGGTGGCGGTTTGTAAACGTCTAAATATTTAGAGATTTGGATATGTTTAATGATTTTTTGTAATTTCCTAGTTGCTAATACAGTGGGTGGATATTTGGGGATAATTCTTTTGACGGATATTTTACGGCAGACGGCGTTATCTGTTGAATCGCTATTAAAAGTTGGACGAGCCGCGGTATTGAATGATGGACAGTGTTTGAAGAATATACTTTGAGAAAGTTTAAGGAGCAAAATAGGTGGCATGACTAAAATACAGTTGTAACAGATATAGTTTATGGAGCAAAATAGTGGCATGACTAAATTACAGGTGTAACAGAGATAGTTTATGGAGCAAAATAGGTGGCATGACTAAAATACAGGTGTAACAGAACTTATTTGACGTTCGGTAATTAATGTTTGGACGATTGAGAATTGGATGTTGAGAAATGCTCTGAAAATAATATTGTGGGAATAATATTTCGACGGCAAATTCATGATGATGGTTGAGAAGACATTGTTCAATTCAAAGTGGATGAGAATGGTTTGAATTATAATAATATATATATACAGGTTAAATTATTCGCAAGTTCTTATGACATGAAAATATTTTACGACGTGGATAATTTTAACATATTCCCCGCTTTCTAGGCTTTACTCTGCAAGTTTTCTTATTCCCAGCACATTTTAAACGTGATAACTATCCCTTTAAACTTTACTTAAGAATTTGGTTTTTTGAAAATTATGGCTGTTTTTGGAACATAGAGCAAAAAAGAGAGAGAGGCCCTACAAACGATAAAAAGCCCAGCGTTTGCAATTGTGTCGTGTTTCAGCGTATGAAGGTTGCTCTATATATTTTTTAGCTTAGAGTAGAGCAGTTTCAATGATCATCGCAAAAACAATCAGACTCAATAGGGCATACTTTTCTTACTATAATAATATAGTCGGTAAGCGCCTTGGTTTGTGACATTGAGAATTTAATATCTCAATTTTACTATCGTTAATTTGGCAAAAAAACTAAATTGAGTCTGCTTCCATTAATAACCTTAACTATTTCCCCTAAAATAATTTGATATTATTCTTTTGTAGTTTAAAGTTTATGTTTCATAATCTATATGGATAGAGGGACACTTAGATTTACACAATAATCTAAGACTCTTTGTTTTTTTTTACTTGAAATGAGAAATTTAACGGGCGCCCATGTATAGAGTTAAATACCATTTTCTTGTCCTGTCAAAGGTGAAAGCTTCTCCAAGGTTTTTCGGATAGAAATTTTATTTTATTTATGTATTTTTTCGCAGATGAAGTTTTACAGAAATTATATCATGAATATTTAGAAAAGAATTCATCTTAAATATTTAGGAGAATTCCAACTTGAATATTTAGAATGAAAAATCCATCTTAAATCTTTAGTATAAACAGAGTAGCAAAAAAAAACAACCGGCGTTGCCCATCGAGATATATTATTACATTTCAGGCCGCCATTTTTAACGAAGGTGGCAAATCGAGCTTCAAAAAGACATGAATTCAGTCTTACGGAAATTGGGAACCGGTGTTTTAAATGTTATAGATTCGGTTGAAACACGTAGACGCCGCCATTTTTCAAGATGATGAGGAATTGAAAAAAATCTAAGAGCCCGCCTACTGCCTCTGAGTACCGTCCCTGCAAAATTTCATACCTCTAGGTAAAGCTGTTTGGACTCGGAGTAGATTATCAGTCAAATTGTAACTATAGATGTTAAGCATACAAGTTACTGAGGTTTAAATAGGCGTCCTTGTGATTTAAATTAAAATTTCGAGTTTAAAATTAAACTTGTTGTCTTAGATTAGTTGTGTCTTTCAAGTTTGAGTAATAAATGGTTTAGAGAACACTTTAGGACACGGGTTTGATTTGTTGGTTTTCGAGTATTGTTTCCGGTTGTAGTATACTTTTGACGGTTTATTTACTTTTGCTAAAAACGCGATAGAGGTTTACGTGCAGTTCAATGTCGCCATTTCGGTTATTGGAAGTAATTAGGTTTTAAATAAGATCACCGGACAACTTTTGTAATGAATTTTAAAAGAACAATACGATCATATTTAATGCTTATTTTATTAAAACTTGATCAATGAAAATACAATTGACATCGCCAGTTATTATTTCAGTTCTGGGAAAAACTTAAACTGAAATATAACAACACTATGATTGTTTTTAATTATAGGTCTTTTCTAGTTAAGTATCTTCTCGAGTTTCTTAACCTGATAAAACTGTCCTTGTTCCTTTTACGAGGAAGAATACTAAGGATCTGTTCAATGATATCTCTTTCTTTGGCCAGGTCCTGACAAAGTCCTCCGAGGTGAAATACCTGGGGGTGACTTTTGATTGTAGACTCACATGGAAGCCGCATCTTGATCGGTGTATTAAGAAGGCCAAGATGCTCTTCTGGAGGACCAGGAGCTCTGTCGGCCAGACTTGGGGCCTCAACCCCAAGGCTGTACACTGGCTCTATACTGGGATCATCAGACCCATACTATCTTACGGGGCACTTGTCTGGTGGACAAGGGTCCGGCTTAAGACGGTGCAGGCTGCCCTGCGCAAGCTTCAAAGGCTTGCCTGCATTGGTGTTACGGGGGCCATGAGATCGACCCCAACTGCTTCCCTGGAGGTGCTCCTTGACATGCTTCCTCTTCATCTCTTCATTGAGGAGGAGGCTGTCATGGGAGCCTACAGGCTCAACATTAGTGGCTGTTGGGTTCCAAGACTTTGGGATTACAGCCATACGAAGCTCTTTCGGGAGTACGCCGCACTTGAGCCGTCGCTTACGATGTGCTCTGACAAAACCGTTACCAGTTTTGATTTCACTAAGCCATTCAGTATCCACTTCCCCAGTCGGGCAGAGTGGACTAACCTGCTGCCTCTTGGCACTGGGGGTGAAACCATTTGGTTCACCGATGGCTCCAAGACTGATTCCGGCGCTGGCGCCGGCTATTACTGTCAAACCACAAGGGTCGGCTTTTCTGCTTGCCTGGGCACCTTCGCTAGTGTGTTCCAGGCTGAAATTGCCGCGATCTGTTATTGCGCAGATTACTGTATTAACAAAGGGTATACCGGACGGACTGTGAGAATTTATTCTGACAGTCAGGCTGCCCTGAACGCTCTGAACCAGTGTCAGATTTCTTCTCAACTGGTGCGTAGCTGCCTCGACCTGCTAGCGCGACTGGCATCCTGCAACAGGGTTCTGCTGTACTGGGTGCCAGGGCATAGCGGTTATTATGGCAATGAGCAAGCCGATAGATTTGCGAAAAGGGGTGCGGAGGCCAAGCTCTTGGGGCCGGAGCCGGCCGTCCCCATCCCTTACAGGCACGTCAAACGGTGTCTGCATGACAGGTTGACTGTCATACAAAATCAGCTCTGGCACAGCATGGAGGGCCAGAGACAGACAAAGTTGTTTGTCGATGGTCCCTGCAGGTCTCGTGCTAGGGACCTAATTTCGCTCGGCAGATGGGATATTAGGCTGGCCACCGGTCTTTTGACCGGGCATTGCCGGCTTAATAGGCACCTCCATCTGATGGGTTTTGCCGACGACCCTCTCTGTAGGTCGTGTCAGGAGATGGAAGAAACATCCGCCCACGTACTTTGCGAGTGCGACTACTTCGCCTCGCTTAGATTAGAATATTTTGATTCACACACCCTGGAACCCTCGAGGGTCTCCTCTCTCACGGTGGAGCGAATTCTTCGCTACGCTGCAGCTACAGGCCTATTCAAGGCCTGATTACGAGGATGCACAATATGCCTTTGGCATCGGTGCTAGGGCGCGTACCCTCCTCATCAACAATAATAATATAATAACCTACTTCATGGAATCTCAGAAAACATTTTTTAAAAATAAAAATATATTCTTGATTTTAATCAAATGATTTTTTTTAAAAAATCGCTTGATTTAAATCAAACAACCCTGGAACAGAGCACACAAATTAGACACTCGAGCAGTTAGAATGTGTAGTCTTTACGAATGATAAACGTTTCATCGTCGGACACGATGGCCAGATACTTTTTTAGAGGATGGATGTGCACCAATTTATGCCCATCCACTCGAAAGGCTTAATGTGGTTTAGTAGGGTAAAAGTCTTAAAACGGCAGTTAAAGAATGCCATTTTTTACAACTCAAATAATAGAATTTAATATGTTGCCTTTCATAATTTCTCTATTAGGTGATGAAATGATCTTCAAGAAGCTGCGATATCAAATTATGAATGGTTTTAGCATTTTTCAAATATTATAACTTTTATTAAGCGCTATTTTAGAGGAAACTTTCCATATATTTCTATGTAAATATTGTAATAATATTGTAAAATATAATGTTTACCAAAAGTTCTACCGCTAAAAATGTTAAAAATCAATTTCTATTTATGTAAAAAGGCGGATCTCGGTCCGCTTTTCCTTCCAAGGGTTTTTATCCTACTTCCGGGTACCATAGGAGCATGGATAAAGAATTCGCGTGAGGAAATTTGTTTTCACACTATAGAATAGGCAACTCCCCTATTTCTGACGACAGCTTATTCTGGATAATCTGATTCAGCTTGGGTTGTCAGCACGCGCAAAGTTGGGTCTCTATGTAACGTAGCTTTGTGCGTGATGACAAGAGACGAAGAAAATAATGATTCTCTGGATTTAAAATATCCGCGAGTTTTAGCTCAAATGTATGGGCGGAAATTCTAGTAGGCTTCGAAAAAAGTTGAAGTGCCTCGACTGTCGAGTGTCGACTTCATAGTCGAGCCAGTGACTTTTAAAATTTCAAGTAATACTAATTTAGACTATTAGAGAAGGATGTTAGAGTTAGTATTATAAATATTTATTACGTTTCTAAATCTTTTGGGAATCTCAAGAAATAATTTTCGCTATTTTTAATAGCACAACGTTCCTTGATAATGTTTGAAGGACCCACCAATTGATTACATACGACTATGCACGTATTTGAAACTAAAGCCTACAGGTCCGTGCATTTGAGATAAAAATCTCGCGGATATTTATAATCTTTTTTTTCTTCGTCTCTTGTCAGCACGCACAAAGCTACATAACATAGAGACCTAGCTTTGCGCGTGCTAACAACCGAAGCTGAAAATAGAGTATATACAGAATAAGCTGCTGTCGGAGATAGGGGAGTTGCCTATCCTATAGCGTGAAAACAAATTTCCTCGCGCGCATTCTTTATCCAAAACAGAAGGTTGAAATTTGGCAAAGAGTTTCCTGAGACCCCGTGAATGGTATGAGTAATTCTAAAACTCCCACAAGTGTTCTTTCAGTGGTTGAACTTATTTTTTCCCTTGAAATGAATGAAAGTCAACGAATTAATTAGAAATAGTCCAATGCCTGATCTATTGCACTACCGGATTGCTGAAGTGTTTCGGATTATATTGATATTGTATTTTTTCTATGATGGGGATAATTATCGGGGGATTTTTCACTTTTCTCGGATAGGGTTAACAACCGAGGATTTTGTCTGGGGATGGGGGATTTTGTACAATTTCAGTAATGGGAGATTATGGCTGGGGTTCTTTTTCTTGGAAGTGTTTAGTCCGTATACCCATGTGAATCGATAAAACCTAAAAGCTATTTTTCAGTTCTTATATGTAAATCGAGATATTGAACAGGGTTTGAACACACTCCTGCTGTTTATACGTCAATCAATCATATATCGCGGTTTTTGCATAAGTAAATAAACTGTCGTAAGTATACCAATACAGAAATTAGTACTGGAAGACCAATAAATCAAACCCATGTTCTACAATGCCCTCTATACCATTTGTTACTCAAATTTCAAAGACACCACTAATCTAAGACATCGAGTTTTTTTTACATTGGGAATGTCAATTTAAATCTTAACCACGTCTAGGAAAGGTCAGACACTTTTAGGCTTAACATCTATAAAACCATTCGTTATAATTTGAAAATATTCATGATACATTTTTTCTCTATATATTCATGATGCATTTTTTCTCAATATATTCATGGAGAATTTTTTTCAAATATTCTAGATGGATTTTTCTAAATATTCATGATAGATTTTTTCTTAGTTATCATGATTGATTTTTCTAAATTTTCATGATTAATTTTTCTAATTTTTCATGATTAAATTCTTGAAAATATTCATGATGAGATTCTTAAAAATGTTCATGATAAAATTTTCAAAAATATTCATGATTAAATTTTTGCAAACATTCATGATAAAATTCCTGGATATTTTCATTAGTGAATAAACGTAAATTGTGACATCATCTCCAACGTAGGCAGGCACTTGTTTACCGTGATTATACACTTTGGCGTGGTTGATGAATTAAGTGCTTGCCATGCTGCAAGCTTAAAAAACAAGGCAGCCTACCTACTCGGAAATAAAATACAAAAGGTATTTATTTCTCGTTTCATGGAGCCCAGCCCCTATTATTATTATTATTATTATTATTATTATTATTATTATTATTATTATTATTATGTTGATGACTGTGTAATTTCCAGTGAACTACTTATATAGTTTTTTATATACACATTAAAAATCCATTTCATTCATTGTTTGAAGACTACTTTTTTAAATACAACGTTCTCTAATTAACCTTAGATTTAACAAAAAATATATGGCATTCTAAAATTTAAAGAGATAGTTGTCTAATTTCAAAAGTGGTGGAAAAATTAAACTTCCAGACAAAAGGAGAAGTATTCGAATATCAATATTTTCATGTCATTAGGACAAGTGAGTCTTTTTAATTTAAATAATATAGTAATTCGAACCATTATCTTCGGAGATTACCATCCATTTCACAATGAGGATTAATATTGGCATCCTTCTTCAAGAATTTGCCGTTGTTACATTCTTCTCTAATTCATGTCATCGTGAATCTTCATTCCCGATTCTCCGCTACATTTCCATGGTAGACACGTCACCTATTCTGCAAACTGGAGTTCTGCCACGATATTTATTCTCCAAGCACTCAAAACATTTCTTAAGAAAATCCAAACCAAACATTTTTATACCGAAAAGACACCCAATCATTATTTACCGAAAAGACACAAAAACATTAATCATCGAAAAACCACCTAGAGCTCGGCATTTTCGATCAATTATCCACAAATTGGTGGATAACCGATTATTTATTTTCTGAACCGATTTGCAATTTGAAAAAAGTTTCGGATTCTACGTGACAAGACGCGTGCAACGATAGAATTATTGATCCATTTGAAGCATTATTTCGTAACGTCATTATCGGGGGGCTTTACTATTTCCGCTATGGCTAACGCCCTATTAGCGCCACAGTGTCATTTGTAATTTTATAATAATCTTGAGAAGGCAACCTATCTAGAAAGTCCTATTTTGTTACTCTAGCTCAAATAGGAACAAAATGGCAGCCAAATGAAAATGTCCAGAAACTTTTGTCGGGGACTGTACCTAAATGTACCTAAATGTACATTAATGTACCTAAATGTACATAAACGTACCTAAATGTACCTAAATGTACATTAATGTACCTAAATGTACATAAACGTACCTAAATGTACCTAAATGTACATTAATGTACCTAAATGTACATAAACGTACCTAAATGTACATAAATGTACCTAAATGTACATAAACGTACCTAAATGTACCTAAATGTGCATAAATGTACCTAAATGTACCTAAATGTGCATAAATGTACCTAAATGTACATAAATGTACCTAAATGTGCATAAATGTGCATAAATGTACATAAATGTACCTAAATGTGCATAAATGTACCTAAATGTACCTAAATGTACAAAAATGTACCTAAATGTACCTAAATGTACATAAACGTACCTAAATGTACCTAAATGTGCATAAATGTACCTAAATGTACCTAAATGTGCATAAATGTACCTAAATGTACATAAATGTACCTAAATGTGCATAAATGTGCATAAATGTACATAAATGTACCTAAATGTGCATAAATGTACCTAAATGTACATAAATGTACCTAAATGTACCTAAATGAACATAAATGAACATAAATGTACATAAATGTACCTAAATGTACATAAATGTACCTAAATGTGCATAAATGTACATAAATGTACCTAAATGTACCTAAATGAACATAAATGAACATAAATGTACATAAATGTACCTAAATGTACATAAATGTACCTAAATGTGCATAAATGTACCTAAATGTACATAAATGTACCTAAATGTGCATAAATGTACATAAATGTACCTAAATGTGCATAAATGTACCTAAGTGTACATAAATGTACCTAAATGTGCATACATGTACATAAATGTACCTAAATGTACTTAAATGTACCTAAATGTACATGAATGTACCTAAATGTACATAAATGTACCTAAATGTACTTAAATGTACCTAAATGTACATGAATGTACCTAAATGTACCTAAATGTACCTAAATGTACCTAAATGAACATAAATGAACATAAATGTAAATAAATGTACATAAATGTACCTAAATGTACATAAATGTACCTAAATGTGCATAAATGTGCATAAATGTACCTAAATGTACATAAATGTACCTAAATGTGCATAAATGTACATAAATGTACCTAAATGTGCATAAATGTACCTAAATGTGCATAAATGTACCTAAGTGTACATAAATGTACCTAAATGTGCATACATGTACATAAATGTACCTAAATGTACATAAATGTACATAAATGTACCTAAATGTACATGAATGTACCTAAACGTACCTAAATTTGCATAAATGTACATAAACGTACCTAAATGTACCTAAATGTACATAAATGTACCTAAATGTACATAAACGTACCTAAATGTACCTAAATGTGCATAAATGTACCTAAATGTACCTAAATGTGCATAAATGTACCTAAATGTACATAAATATACCTAAATGTGCATAAATGTACATAAATGTACCTAAATGTACCTAAATGTACCTAAATGTACATACATGTACCTAAATGTGCATAAATGTACCTAAATGTACATAAATGTACCTAAATGTGCATAAATGTACATAAATGTACCTAAATGTACCTAAATGTACATAAACGTACCTAAATGTACCTAAATGTACATTAATGTACCTAAATGTACATAAACGTACCTAAATGTACCTAAATGTACATTAATGTACCTAAATGTACATAAACGTACCTAAATGTACATAAATGTACCTAAATGTACATAAACGTACCTAAATGTACCTAAATGTGCATAAATGTACCTAAATGTACCTAAATGTGCATAAATGTACCCAAATGTACATTAATGTACCTAAATGTGCATAAATGTGCATAAATGTACATAAATGTACCTAAATGTGCATAAATGTACCTAAATGTACCTAAATGTACAAAAATGTACCTAAATGTACCTAAATGTACATAAACGTACCTAAATGTACCTAAATGTGCATAAATGTACCTAAATGTACCTAAATGTGCATAAATGTACCTAAATGTACATAAATGTACCTAAATGTGCATAAATGTGCATAAATGTACATAAATGTACCTAAATGTGCATAAATGTACCTAAATGTACCTAAATGTACATAAATGTACCTAAATGTACCTAAATGAACATAAATGAACATAAATGTACATAAATGTACCTAAATGTACATAAATGTACCTAAATGTGCATAAATGTACATAAATGTACCTAAATGTACCTAAATGAACATAAATGAACATAAATGTACATAAATGTACCTAAATGTACATAAATGTACCTAAATGTGCATAAATGTACCTAAATGTACATAAATGTACCTAAATGTGCATAAATGTACATAAATGTACCTAAATGTGCATAAATGTACCTAAGTGTACATAAATGTACCTAAATGTGCATACATGTACATAAATGTACCTAAATGTACTTAAATGTACCTAAATGTACATGAATGTACCTAAATGTACATAAATGTACCTAAATGTACTTAAATGTACCTAAATGTACATGAATGTACCTAAATGTACCTAAATGTACCTAAATGTACCTAAATGAACATAAATGAACATAAATGTACATAAATGTACATAAATGTACCTAAATGTACATAAATGTACCTAAATGTGCATAAATGTACCTAAATGTACATAAATGTACCTAAATGTGCATAAATGTACATAAATGTACCTAAATGTGCATAAATGTACCTAAATGTGCATAAATGTACCTAAGTGTACATAAATGTACCTAAATGTGCATACATGTACATAAATGTACCTAAATGTACATAAATGTACATAAATGTACCTAAATGTACATGAATGTACCTAAACGTACCTAAATTTGCATAAATGTACATAAACGTACCTAAATGTACCTAAATGTACATAAATGTACCTAAATGTACATAAACGTACCTAAATGTACCTAAATGTGCATAAATGTACCTAAATGTACCTAAATGTGCATAAATGTACCTAAATGTACATAAATATACCTAAATGTGCATAAATGTACATAAATGTACCTAAATGTACCTAAATGTACCTAAATGTACATACATGTACCTAAATGTGCATAAATGTACCTAAATGTACATAAATGTACCTAAATGTGCATAAATGTACATAAATGTACCTAAATGTACCTAAATGTACATAAACGTACCTAAATGTACCTAAATGTACATTAATGTACCTAAATGTACATAAACGTACCTAAATGTACATAAATGTACCTAAATGTACATAAACGTACCTAAATGTACCTAAATGTGCATAAATGTACCTAAATGTACCTAAATGTGCATAAATGTACCTAAATGTACATAAATGTACCTAAATGTGCATAAATGTGCATAAATGTACATAAATGTACCTAAATGTGCATAAATGTACCTAAATGTACCTAAATGTACAAAAATGTACCTAAATGTACCTAAATGTACATAAACGTACCTAAATGTACCTAAATGTGCATAAATGTACCTAAATGTACCTAAATGTGCATAAATGTACCTAAATGTACATAAATGTACCTAAATGTGCATAAATGTGCATAAATGTACATAAATGTACCTAAATGTGCATAAATGTACCTAAATGTACCTAAATGTACATAAATGTACCTAAATGTACCTAAATGAACATAAATGAACATAAATGTACATAAATGTACCTAAATGTACATAAATGTACCTAAATGTGCATAAATGTACATAAATGTACCTAAATGTACCTAAATGAACATAAATGAACATAAATGTACATAAATGTACCTAAATGTACATAAATGTACCTAAATGTGCATAAATGTACCTAAATGTACATAAATGTACCTAAATGTGCATAAATGTACATAAATGTACCTAAATGTGCATAAATGTACCTAAGTGTACATAAATGTACCTAAATGTGCATACATGTACATAAATGTACCTAAATGTACTTAAATGTACCTAAATGTACATGAATGTACCTAAATGTACATAAATGTACCTAAATGTACTTAAATGTACCTAAATGTACATGAATGTACCTAAATGTACCTAAATGTACCTAAATGTACCTAAATGAACATAAATGAACATAAATGTACATAAATGTACATAAATGTACCTAAATGTACATAAATGTACCTAAATGTGCATAAATGTACCTAAATGTACATAAATGTACCTAAATGTGCATAAATGTACATAAATGTACCTAAATGTGCATAAATGTACCTAAATGTGCATAAATGTACCTAAGTGTACATAAATGTACCTAAATGTGCATACATGTACATAAATGTACCTAAATGTACATAAATGTACATAAATGTACCTAAATGTACATGAATGTACCTAAACGTACCTAAATTTGCATAAATGTACATAAACGTACCTAAATGTACCTAAATGTACATAAATGTACCTAAATGTACATAAACGTACCTAAATGTACCTAAATGTGCATAAATGTACCTAAATGTACCTAAATGTGCATAAATGTACCTAAATGTACATAAATATACCTAAATGTGCATAAATGTACATAAATGTACCTAAATGTACCTAAATGTACCTAAATGTACATACATGTACCTAAATGTGCATAAATGTACCTAAATGTACATAAATGTACCTAAATGTGCATAAATGTACATAAATGTACCTAAATGTACCTAAATGTACATAAACGTACCTAAATGTACCTAAATGTACATTAATGTACCTAAATGTACATAAACGTACCTAAATGTACATAAATGTACCTAAATGTACATAAACGTACCTAAATGTACCTAAATGTGCATAAATGTACCTAAATGTACCTAAATGTGCATAAATGTACCTAAATGTACATAAATGTACCTAAATGTGCATAAATGTGCATAAATGTACATAAATGTACCTAAATGTGCATAAATGTACCTAAATGTACCTAAATGTACATAAATGTACCTAAATGTACCTAAATGTGCATAAATGTACCTAAATGTACCTAAATGTGCATAAATGTACCTAAATGTACATAAATGTACCTAAATGTGCATAAATGTGCATAAATGTACATAAATGTACCTAAATGTGCATAAACGTACCTAAATGTACCTAAATGTACATAAATGTACCTAAATGTACCTAAATGAACATAAATGAACATAAATGTACATAAATGTACCTAAATGTACATAAATGTACCTAAATGTGCATAAATGTACATAAATGTACCTAAATGTACCTAAATGAACATAAATGAACATAAATGTACATAAATGTACCTAAATGTACATAAATGTACATAAATGTACCTAAATGTGCATAAATGTACCTAAATGTACATAAATGTACCTAAATGTGCATAAATGTACATAAATGTACCTAAATGTGCATAAATGTACCTAAGTGTACATAAATGTACCTAAATGTGCATACATGTACATAAATGTACCTAAATGTACTTAAATGTACCTAAATGTACATGAATGTACCTAAATGTACCTAAATGTACCTAAATGAACATAAATGAACATAAATGTACATAAATGTACCTAAATGTACATGAATGTACCTAAATGTACCTAAATGTACCTAAATGAACATAAATGAACATAAATGTACATAAATGTACATAAATGTACCTAAATGTACATAAATGTACCTAAATGTGCATAAATGTACCTAAATGTACATAAATGTACCTAAATGTGCATAAATGTACATAAATGTACCTAAATGTGCATAAATGTACCTAAATGTGCATAAATGTACCTAAGTGTACATAAATGTACCTAAATGTGCATACATGTACATAAATGTACCTAAATGTACATAAATGTACATAAATGTACCTAAATGTACATGAATGTACCTAAACGTACCTAAATTTGCATAAATGTACATAAACGTACCTAAATGTACCTAAATGTACATAAATGTACCTAAATGTACATAAACGTACCTAAATGTACCTAAATGTGCATAAATGTACCTAAATGTACCTAAATGTGCATAAATGTACCTAAATGTACATAAATGTACCTAAATGTGCATAAATGTACATAAATGTACCTAAATGTACCTAAATGTACCTAAATGTACATACATGTACCTAAATGTGCATAAATGTACCTAAATGTACATAAATGTACCTAAATGTGCATAAATGTACATAAATGTACCTAAATGTACCTAAATGTACATAAACGTACCTAAATGTACCTAAATGTGCATAAATGTACCTAAATGTACCTAAATGTGCATAAATGTACCTAAATGTACATAAATGTACCTAAATGTGCATAAATGTGCATAAATGTACATAAATGTACCAAAATGTGCATAAATGTACCTAAATGTACCTAAATGTACATAAATGTACCTAAATGTACCTAAATGAACATAAATGAACATAAATGTACATAAATGTACCTAAATGTACATAAATGTACCTAAATGTGCATAAATGTACATAAATGTACCTAAATGTACCTAAATGAACATAAATGAACATAAATGAACATAAATGTACATAAATGTACCTAAATGTACATAAATGTACCTAAATGTGCATAAATGTACCTAAATGTACATAAATGTACCTAAATGTGCATAAATGTACATAAATGTACCTAAATGTGCATAAATGTACCTAAGTGTACATAAATGTACCTAAATGTGCATACATGTACATAAATGTACCTAAATGTACTTAAATGTACCTAAATGTACATGAATGTACCTAAATGTACATAAATGTACCTAAATGTACCTAAATGTGCATAAATGTACCTAAATGTACATAAATGTACCTAAATGTGCATAAATGTGCATAAATGTACATAAATGTACCTAAATGTGCATAAATGTACCTAAATGTACCTAAATGTACATAAATGTACCTAAATGTACCTAAATGTACATAAACGTACCTAAATGTACCTAAATGTGCATAAATGTACCTAAATGTACCTAAATGTGCATAAATGTACCTAAATGTGCATAAATGTACCTAAGTGTACATAAATGTACCTAAATGTGCATACATGTACATAAATGTACCTAAATGTACATAAATGTACATAAATGTACCTAAATGTACATGAATGTACCTAAACGTACCTAAATTTGCATAAATGTACATAAACGTACCTAAATGTACCTAAATGTACATAAATGTACCTAAATGTACATAAACGTACCTAAATGTACCTAAATGTGCATA